>NW_027492087.1:0-642474 GCF_021521415.1 Bidens hawaiensis | reverse complement strand
TCAATTTCAAAATGATAACAATAATTCTAATTATTTTTTTGACGAAAACCATAGCTAAAAATATGAATAAACAATCTCTTTCACATATTTGTCAGAATAAAATTACAAGAAACCAATTGTTTTTTTGGCTTTCTTCTCCATATCGTTGTTTCACTAGTTATTCAAAATATTCCAATCGCAGGTTTCAATCATTTATTCACGTTCAATCACTATTCAAGTTTAATCGTGGCTCCGAAATCGTTAAGTCGGATTTAATAATAAGTTTCGGTTATGTCAAAAAGAATTACATGAAGCTCAACATATTTGAATGTATCTTTGTGAAAGAAAGAATTTTTTATGAATAGTTGTAGCCATGGTTTATTTGATTCATTATGAACGATTTTTTTTAGTTTCAAAGAAGTAAATAATCGTTTTATAATACTTTTGGAAGCTTAAACTCCAGATAGCTTCTTTAGTATTGGCGGCTACAACATAAAGTATTTGAACAAATTATGAATAAGAAATTTAAAAAAATTGTTTATTCATATTTTTAGCTATGGATTTCGTAAAAAAAGAATAAAATTATTGTTATCATTTTGGATTTGAGACCGAACTTTCGTGAAATATTGGTTTAATTAAAACTAATTAAAAAATATTAACTATTAAAGACAAGAGTTAATACTTAACACGTTTGTAAACTAGTTCATGAGATGAAAATGTAAAAGATAGTGAAAGGATAGTTTATTTAAATAATAAATGAAGATAAATAATATTATTTGAATGAAAGAAGTAGAAAAAAAACTTATTTTAGTAAATACTTTTAAAATCACCTACTTTGGTAAATAAATTTTCCCCCTCCCCCATTTTGGTGAAAAAAACTCACAACATTGATAATCAAAAAATTTGACTTAGGTATTGAAATTACCATTTTAACCTATCTCATTTTGAAATAGTTGAGACTAATAAAAACCAATTTTTCAAAAAAAAAATGTTGCCAAGCTTAAGTATTTGAAATACAGTTGGCACAAAAGTTAAAAATTGGATAAGCACTTGTCATGGGTCAACATAATCTATTTAAAACCGGACAAAGTTACCTATTTTGAACCGTTACTCAACCCACTTTACTTGTCTATTTTGCTATCTTTACACTTTAATTTTATGAAACAATTGATTAATGAACATTCCTTTTTAGATGTTCAAACCTGTATAAAGTTTCTTAGTTTTATTTTACTTTATTTATTCCATGGTCATCATTGTACATCACGGCCTCTGAAATGTATGTGTGGTTGCTTGGCTATGTTGAAGCTTCTTTTGTTGGCATTGGCCACCTTTTTCGAAACTCTGCTGATTCAAATGTAGCATTGCCAACGTACCATATCAGCGCTATGGCTTGGCGGAGGTCATTTCATAAACAATTAAGTTGTATCACATTACCATTGTCTGTTTTTAATAAACAAGCCAAAATTACGTTATGGAAGAGTAAGTGCATTTTTGCATGTATGGTAAGAGTATTTGAAACTTAAATCAGAATGAAATTCAGGAAATTGTTTGATTAATGGTGCACTAGTTTTTATTTTGTTTTTCTTCATATTATCATCATGAATCATCAACACAAAAGAAAATCACAAATCTATATATCATCAATACCCCCCACCCGGTGTGTTACACCAATATATACAATCTTCACATAATTTTACTAGAATGTATACTCTAATACAATATACATATCAAATTAAGTCACGACGATAGTGGGTATAGCAAGTTCACGAGGAGTACGTTCGGCCAATGACGGAAAGCAAAAACCTTGTGAGCAGAGTACATCTAAACCCCAATATACAATTAGTTTTAAAAGTAAATGCATTATTAGCTAAGTTCTCGTATTAACTCTTGAGATGGATGATTTTAGGACAATTCAACTGAATCACAAGGATTTTCCAACGTGTCATAGCTTCTCAATGGACTTTCATGATATGGTTGTACTCAATTGTAGTGATACGTTAAATAACAAGCAAGCACTGGCTGATGATTTCTTTGGTGTTGAAGAGGGTAGGCCCACACCAAGCAGAAGCTCATTAATGTTATAAAAGGAAAAATATTTTCAAAGTTTTAACTGGGTCATGTTTATTTTCCAAGCCCATGAAGCTTCAACAAATGGCTTTAATTGTGATTTCAAAATAAGCACATATATATATATATACACACACTAGACGGGTGCCCGCGCCATGCAGCGGGAACCACAGACTACGTAATAAGTTTATGGGTGTTTATTGTTCGGTTTGAAACCGTAAAACCGTTCATCTTTTGATTTGACGGGGTTTTTTTTCTTTAACTTTTGGCCAGTTGTTTTCAAATTTCAAAGGTTCTGTCTTAGTTTTCGACGGCAAAAAAAATGTTACAAAAGGTTTGGCTCACAATTTAATTTAAAACTATTAAAACCAGACCGAAACACACATACAAAAAGTGTATTTTTTTTAACTAAATAAATCTATGACAATATCATACTCAAATTAAAGATAAAAGTATGCTCGTTTTTATGGTATAATTTCTTTAAAAAAATATTCACGTATGAAAAAGTTATTAACGTTTAAAAATCATGGGGGTATTTGAGTTAAAAGTGAAAATTAAAATAAGATTTAGGTAAAAGATCAAGGGTTATTGTTGTAATTATTATTTAAATTTAATTATAATTGAGGGGTGAATATTATAACTATATTAAATAAACGTGAGTTCTGTTTTAATGTGAGGTGAGAATGACTATTTTGCCCCACTACAAGGTTGTACCATATGCAACATTACTTGTAAATCCCTTAAAAAGTAGTGTCTTAATTTGCCCCTCTTATATTATATATAGTGTATATATATATATAGGATCAGGATAATGAGAGAACTTTTTTGAAATTGAGAACTTTGAGAACCATTTTAGACAAAAAAAAAACCC
Organism: Bidens hawaiensis; assembly: GCF_021521415.1. NCBI lineage: Eukaryota > Viridiplantae > Streptophyta > Magnoliopsida > Asterales > Asteraceae > Bidens > Bidens hawaiensis. Next base: position 639,557 of record NW_027492087.1, on the reverse strand, counting down.
AAAAATAAAAAAATCATAAAATAAAAAAAAATACAAAAATGAAAAAAGTAAAAAAACCAAAATTCTTATTTTAACATCCCGGTTTCATTAAAAAAAATAAAACTCGGTTTAGCAAATTATATACACATATGTATAATATATACATATATGTATATTTACATGATTTTTTATACACATGTGTATAATTTAAGATAAATGATACTGTACATATGTGTATATTACGTAACTAAATATTAAATAAAATTATACATATGTGTATAATACAACGTTTTTTTTTGTTTTTTTTGTTTTTTTATCTTTTTAATGAAACCGGACAGAAATATAAGAATTTTAGTTTTTTTACTTTTTAAAAATTTTTGTTATTTTTTGTTTTATGATTTTTTTAAATATTTTTTAAAGGTGTTTTTAGTGGTCCAAAATGGTTCTCAAAGTTCTCAATTTGCAATGGGTTCTCTTAGGATCCTTATCCTATATATATATATATATATATAGGATCAGGATCATGAGAGAACTTTTTTAAAATTGAGAACCATTTTGGACCACAAAAAACCCAAAAATAAAAAAATCATAAAATAAAAAAAAACACAAAAATGAAAAAAGTAAAAAAACCAAAATTCTTATTTTAACATCCCGGTTTTATAAAAAAAACTCGGTTTAGCCAAATTATATACACATATGTATAATATATACATATATGTACATTTACATGATTTTTTTATACACATGTGTATAATTTAAGATAAATGACACTGTACATATGTGTATATTACGTAACTAAAGATTAAATAAAATTATACATATGTGTATAATACGACGTTTTTTTTAATGAAACCAGAATGAAATATAAGAATTTTGGTTTTTTTACTTTTTTAAAATTTTTGTTATTTTTTGTTTTATGATTTTTTTAAATATTTTTTTCAAATGTGTTTTTAGTGGTCCAAAATGGTTCTCAAAGTTCTCAATTTGCAAAGGGTTCTCTTAGGATCCTTACTATATATATATATATATATATATATATATATATATATATATATATATATATATATATATATATATATATATAGGGGATGGTTATCCTAAAAACAAGTAGTTTTCTAAGAAGAGTAAGAATTAATCATAGCCATTGGATCATGTTAATCTATGGTTGAGATTTAAAATTACCAAAAACGACATAGTTTTCTAGAATTACTCTTTCACCATTATAACCGACATAGTTTCCTAGAAATGTTCTTTCAACATAGATTGTCATACCACATGTTAAAAATCTATTGATTCATACCATTCCTATGAAACTTCTTATTTTTATTTGAACCCTTTTATATATATATAAACGAAAACATAAAAATCCTACGTGTCGCGATGTGGTCGCTCCCCCCTTTTTTAAGTAACAAGATTTGCTTGATTTTTAAATGGAAGCTTCTCATGCATTTGACCCGAATTCACAGGTATGGGTCTCGTCAAACCCATATTTTTCTTAAACGGGTTATAACATCTCATTAAATTAAAAACTAATCTCACCATAAATTTTATATAAAATCCTATAAAGTAGGGGATATACTAAAAATTAATATCTGATTTATCTAAAACATATATATTATTTATAGTTAAAAAACCAACTTTTTAGTAAAAAATAAACGGGTCTTCAGTCTCATCAAACCTATATAGCTTTTAAACTGGGTTATAACATCTCATTTATTTACAACCACTGCTAAGTTGTTACCATCATCTTCATTGTCATTCATCGGGATCATACTGATCAACCTTTTTCAATTGACTCATCACCGTAAGTTAACATGACACGTAAGCCCAACAATGTAGCAGGTTAGCAGCCCATTATGGTTAGAACCAATGTTTTCATAAATGAACCGGACGGCCTACCGGTTCAACCGGTCGGATCAGCCGAACAACTTTGGTCAAAAAATGACGGGTTTGGCTGGGAAAATTATTTTTTCCAAAGAAAACCGGTTCAACCGGCCGATTCCCTGAGAGCCGAGCGAACTATATAAAACCAGACCGGTCAGTGGACCAAATCCCGGTCGGACAGGTTCCCAGTGGCGGATCCAGGAATTTTTTTCAGTAGGTTCACTTTTCGAGTCAGTTCGGCGGTTCGGTTATTTCGATGGTTCGGCTCATTTTCAACGGTTCAGATGTTTTCGATGGTTCGGGTTAGTTTAGGACAAATTGGTGGCTCATGATGTACCAATATCAGCATTCTGGCTGCAGGTAGTATTCACATATCCTGAAAACATTTAAAAAGAATGATAGTTAATATTTTTGAAATTGTTTAGCTTATATTTGGTGTTTATGTAGGATTGGGTAGGCGAGAGGAAAACAGTAATCGGATCACAACTTTGGTGGAATTGGGAAGTTGATGACACGCGGTATCACGGATGGAAACAACTAATTAAGGATCTTAATGATCAAAACATTAAAACAATGACATACTGCAACCCTTGTTTAGCTCCAGTAAGTAAAAAAAGTACATTAATCAAAACATCAAATGATGACATTATTGGCGATTTTTTAAAATAGATTAACTTGATATTTCAGATGGATAGTAAACCAAACGCGAAGAAAAACCTGTTTTTAGAGGCGAAAAAGTTGGATATTTTAGTGAAAGACAAGAATGGAGAAACATATATGGTTCCTAACACGGCTTTTGATGTGGGAATGTTGGATTTAACGCACCCAAATACTGCAACTTGGTTTAAGAAAATATTAAAAGACATGGTGGATGATGGTGTTAGAGGATGGATGGCTGATTTTGGTGAAGGTCTTCCTGTTGATGCTTGCATCTATTCAGGTTTGTTGTGTTTCTATCATTAACGGTATTTTAGTCATTTCACATGCACTTAACGGAAAACTAACGGTTTAATCTTTTTAGGTGAAGATCCTATTTCAGCCCATAATAGATATCCAGAGATATGGGCCCAAATAAACAGAGAATTTACAGAAGAATGGAAGAAAACACTTAATGTTAAAGAAAAAGAAGAAGACTCAGAATCATTGGTTTTCTTTATGAGAGCTGGTTTTAGAAACAGCCCAAAATGGGCAATGTTATTTTGGGAAGGTGATCAAATGGTGAGCTGGCAGGCTAATGACGGGATAAAAAGCGCGGTTGTTGGTTTGTTAAGTAGTGGTTTTTGTGGTTATGCTTTTAATCATAGCGATATTGGAGGTTATTGTGCAGTAAGTATACCTTTTTTCAAGTATACAAGAGATGAAGAGTTATTATTAAGATGGATGGAGTTAAATGCCTTCACTACAATATTCAGAACACATGAAGTAAGTTATATTTTATCTCTTAACGCTCAAAAGGGTTAAATCAAACATGTTTTTTTTATAAATAGTGACAGAAGGATGAAATTACATAATTGTTTACTTATAGATTAAAACTTTTAGACAATGATTAAAACTGCATATTAGGGTAATATACTCCATAATTTTTTTTATCATATTTGACACACTATTTATATAAAGATTAAAACTTTTAGAAAGAAGGTGATTCGGGTCAACCCAACCCGACTCACTTTTAGACAAAAGATTAAAACTTTACCTGTTTTGATCTGTTACTAACACGTCTGACCCGCCTATTTTGCCACCTCTAAATTGGTTAACATCCTCAAATTTATATTTATATGTTCTAATCATAGCATATTAACTAAATTTCGTTTATATAATTTTGAACAGGGAAACAAGCCATCGGTTAACGGTCAATTCTATTCAAACGAAAGAACATTATCACATTTCGCACGCTTTGCAAAAGTATACAAAGCATGGAAATTTTATCGCGTCCAGCTCGTTAAGGTAATAAAAAAAAGAAGCTAAAATCATATTCTATACAAATATATAACAGTTGACATATAATAATAATAATAATAATAATAATAATCTAACCTTTATGTTTATAACACAGGAAGCAAGTCAAAGAGGTCTTCCATTTTTTAGACATCTATTTCTGCATTACCCTAATGATGATCATGTACATAAGTTAACATATGAGCAGTTTTTAGTTGGTGATGAGATCTTGGTGGTCCCCACGCTTGATAAACATAAAAAGAGCGTAAAAGCGTATTTTCCGCTTGGTGAAAAATGTGTATGGAAGCATATATGGAGTGGAGAGTTATATGATCAACAAGGTTCAGAAGCTTATATTGAAGCTCCAGTTGGCTATCCTGCAGTTTTTGTTAAAAATGGATCTATTGTTGGAGATAAGTTTCTAAGAAACCTTAGTGAATACAAGGTGTTATAATTAATTTAGAAATTGATTTATTCGCAAGTGTACATTTTATTACAATTTTAAAGATGGTGTTTGGGATTGTGTACATAAACAATTTATCTGGTTATGGTGATTTTTAAATTAAGCAGATGAAAACTTTTTCAGTGTTTGGATGAAAACATAAAAATTATGTATCATGTGTACGCTAAAAGTCTTATATTATGTTATATACACACACATAGGATAATGATTACATACCAAAGGGTTAACATGCAAAGGTATGATGAATTAAATATTAGTTGCGTAATTATTATTCGTTTTGAACGGAAAACTCACACACCAATAAATATACACGAATTGCCTACAACGGGCCTTGAACTCAATAGCTTTACGAATCAGGTTTGAGTTCAACATATTAGCTCGTTAGGTTGTTTAACTTTGAGCCTGAACCCAATCCGATTTAGCTCAACTCAACTAGGCTATGGTCCTGATTATGATGTAGCATAAATGGTTGATTACAAGAAAGCATGTGATGTTTGAAGGCTTAACATATTGATTTCGTGATCAACCTGCTATAATAAAAACAATAAAATTCTGTATCGTTTAAATTGGCCACGTTGAAGAGGGCTAGGCCCGTTTAATTTTCTTTTAAATAGTATTCTCTCTCTTGAAGGTGATGTTTGAGATTCCTTATTTTACCTCCTAACTTTTGAGAAAAATTAAAAGAGTATTCTCGACAATTTCTCTATTTCTATCGCTATAATTACACTAAAAACACTACATTTTCTCTCTCGTATACAATTACATAATATTTTTTTACATCTTTATAATGATCATTTTCTATGCTTCACTCACAACCACTTTCAAATACATTTAAAAATAAATAGAGGATGAACAATGTTCATCCAAATTTACTCAAAATTTATCTCTTTAAAATCTTCTCTATACTCCACTCACAACCCTCTAAAATAATTTAGAGAACTCTCACACATATTATAGAGTAGCTATTGTGAATGCTCTAAGTCACAACATTGTGTCTTATCAACTTTTCTCCTCACACAATAAAATTCCCAACCACCTTTTTAACTTTTCAAAAAGCTATAGTTATAAGTAGACCAAAATAAGCAATCCCAAACACCCCAAAGGTGAGGGAATCAATTGTTCGTTGGATTGCTCAGTTGATCTGTCAACCATGCGACATTCTAGGTGATTAACTAATACCTCTTGATTTTGAATTTGAAAGTTTGTTTCTTTTTGTGGTTAGGGGAAGGGAGAATATTATTTTGTTCTTAATTCGAATAAAATTTGTTTCTTTATATGTGTGGGGTGGGTATTGTTGATTCGAATAAAAACAACCTCACTCGAAATCTTGTTTGGCCGGAAACGATTAATAGTTGTGGTTTAAGCGACTCGGGCTTGTTTAAATGTACAAATATTCGAGCTTGGTTTGTTGGTTATTTTTAAACGGACCTAAAAACACAACTCGAGTTCAATTGTGTAGTCTGGAATTAATGCATGGAAGCTCGAAAGGGGTTAAACTTAAAAAAAAATACACAAGGCTCGACGAGCTTTTCAGATAAATGGCCCGGGCTTGAAAACGCCCGGCTTAATTCGTTCGAGATTTATATCGATCCGAGCTCACGAGTGGCTCGACTAGAGGTCTCCTCTAGTTGTTGGTGGAATTTTGGGCGACTTTGATCGGCTGTAGGAAGCTGTATTTGTTGTTATTGTTATTATTTAATGGCGAGTTATAATGCCCTTTTCATATGTTTCAACGTCGGCCATGTGGGGAATTTTGATTCTAATGTTATGATTTGAAGAAATAAGTGTCTGACCTTACTCGCCACTTTGGTTCTAATGTTATAGGGACGTTGGGAGCACTATCCATGTTTGGGGTGTTGAGAAAAATGTGTTGTTTAATTTGTGTACATGGATAATGAATTCAATCAATTATTCAAAGTTGTGATCTTGGTTTCAATCTTCTTGATTAATAAGCAGCCTGGATTAATCTCTGAATCGTTTGAGAACTTTCAGATAAACCTATATCGCAGGTTACACGCAAATGATTTATCGGATAAGACAGAAAATTCTCTCGTATTTCTATTTTTGTTAAGATTGAGAACTTTCAGATAAACCTACTTGTGTTTTCGATACTCAACAACGAGGAGGATAAGACCAGTCGAACCAGTCTTGTTTAGGCACAACTCTGAATGATGCGCCGAGAGCTTGTTAAGATTGTAGCCGATGACCGCGGTCGTACAAACGAATTGGGTGAAGAAAGCGGTGGTGGAGACGCCAAGGTGGCTTCAACATAACTGTTTTCAATCACTTCTTGATTACCCAATCAATCAATAATTTATTCGATTACCTACTCTACATTCATCCATCATCTCATAATGGCTTCAAAAAAATTGTAAAAGTTGGCGGGATCGATTTAATTGTCGGTTTACTTCCACTAATCAAGCGGCGTTCCTATGGTGTTCTGGTGCCGTCCGGTGATACCCACTCTTTAATCACCGAAAATAATGTTCCGCCTCCGCCACCGTCGTCGCTGGTAATACATGATTTTAAGGGAACAGAAATATCAAAATACTTGGTAAAGAAGAGGCGTATTCTTGCAAAGACTGTGATACGATGACCGTCTCCAGGCTTGGAGAAAAGGTTACCAAAGAATTCATGGAGAGTTTTGGTCCGGCGGTGGATTAAAACAATCTCCGGTTGTTAATATTGCTTTGGTAGTAGATGTGAATACAAATGATAAGAAGAATACTTGGATATGAAGAAAGAAGGATTAGACCTTTTGCGGCGCTTCAGTTCTAGCGTTATGGGGACGGAGGTTGCAATAGATGTTGTGATAATAGATGATAGGGCTTTCGTTTATATCATTACTGCGATCATATTGCATTAATCAATTACCTGGATATGGATGTATTGAGTACAACAGTTGCCAGCCAAATAAGGTTACGAATGAGCAAGTAAACAGCAAAACTAATACAAATTAATTAAAGGGGTATTAAAGGCAATGGTGTGAGAGTTATGTGTGTGATTTTAATTGAAGCAAAACAATCGTTTATATAGGAAATCGATTTTTAGGGTTTGTTTGGATTATACTTAGAAGATATTAACGAATTGGCCGAATTTTCTAATTGATAATGACGGTGAGGTCGCATATTACTCGAATGTTCCAATTACCAAACAAGTTTTGAACTAAATCCGCGTTTTGATCACCAAATAGGAACCGGGTTGTAAAATGGGTATATGGGTCGAGTTAAAGGGTTGGTTGGACCAGCCTGTTATAATATAATTGATAATAATATTATTTAATCTAAATTTCACTTTTAGCCCTTATAGTTTAAGGATAGTTACAACATAATTTAAAAGTTTAGTTTTAGGGTGAATCTTGCCAATTCATGAAAGTTATAATTATGAATAAATAATAATAATAATAATAATAATATAATCAATTTAAACTCGATAAATGCGGGAAATTTTATTGATGAGAAAGCCCGGGCCCGTAAATGGGTCGGGTAACGGTTACAATGAAATACGAGGAAACCCGAATTGTTACATTTTTGCGACTAGGTCATGTGCAACTATGGTAGTTGTGGATCCAGATGACGAGTTGTTAACAAAGAGATTTAGTGATAAGCAAGCTAAGATAACGACAACTCTTATTTTGGAAGGTTTAGAAGCTTCAGAGATAAAAACTCTACTTCCTTTGATGCACCAACACTAAAATGTTGTTGAGGCAAAGAGAGCTCTGAATAAAAATCTTTCCTTGGCACTGGAAACTCTAGATAAACTTGTTCGTGCTACCTGTTACACAAACGTTACTTTGGAAGGCTTTAAAGATCTTTAGGAGAAACCTCTACGTCCGTCTATACAACAATTTACAAGTGTTGATGCTTTTGAACCGTCAAAGGACATGGCAATTGTAGAAAGTCTTTCAGGCAGTTACACCAAGATAGAAACACCAAATATTTTATCTGACTATCACCCGGCTAAACCGAATGGTCTTTAGTTACTGTGTTTATATTTATATAATACTTTCGGTTTTGAAAATAAGTGATAACTTTGATAGAAATAATAATAATAATGATTATATATAATGATTCTATTGATTTGTGAATTGCTTGTGATTAGTGAAGTTTTGGTTGAACTTACTTTGATTTTGTATCGGTCTGGATTTTGTTTTTTTTTTTATAATATTGTTTTTGTTTTCTGATAATATCGTTTTAAGTTCAAATCACCCAACATTCGATAAATTATTACACAAACTTACAATAGTCATTAATCACCTTAAACAAGTTTGCATGTCAACACAATATACCCTATGTCCACAGGTTTTTTCGGGATATGGATATAATTGGGTTCAGTTTTGGGTATGGGTGTTAAGATCGTAATGTATGCGACCCCTACATTATGGGTAGGGTCAGGTTGGTTTTAGGGTCCAGGTTCAGGTTTTCAAACTACTAGACAGTAGTTGTATCAATAAGTAGAGCTTATCATCTATTAGGCCCATAAATCACGTGTCTATGACATGGTGGTTATAAAAATGAAAGAAGAAAGACAAGGTTTGGGTGTAAATGGTAAGTTTAGAAAAGCCATATTGTAACATTTGAGGGGACGATAAGTAATAAACTGCCCGGGTGTGTCTATTAACACCTCATTTTAACACCCGACTTATACATGATCGTATTTAACTTCTCCTTTTAATACCCATCCATCAAAAGCATGAACTCGGTAACAAACATTCAATGAAAAAGATGATGATTATTGTATTAGCTTAGCTTAATTACATATTTAAGTGTAATTAAGTATAATCAGGGTTTAATTATCTATTTCTATATCCACAAAAATGTAATTAGAGTATTAGTGTGTGCTTAGTCATGATCACGCTTAAACATTACTATGATTGTATATAAGTTGGTTTACACGAACTAGTTTAATCAAAAGGGGGGTGGCGGCGCAACTTGTTGCCCGCTTATCCACCTCTATATTGTAATTAAAAGGACCCCCCCCCTTTTAATCAATCAAGGTACCATTAAAATTTACACGTGTGTTATTGTTAATATGCATTAAAAGTTTTAAGTATATTGTACAGTCCATCCTATATGAACTTATAAAATATGTTTTCAGTTAGATAATATTATCGCCAATGTTCGTTTTTGTTAGGTTATTTCCATGTATGACTCGGTAATTTCTATAATCACCTAACAAACAATCAGCTAGGATTTTCATTGTGAGTCCACTTAGACCATGAGTAGTCATAAAGCCCCACCTCCATGCATTATGCATCACGTGACGCCTTACCAGGGTTATGATTTTATACAAAAACATGGTGTAGTCATAAAGCCCCACCCCCAGGCATTATGCGACACATGACGCCCAGTCACCATTAATTGTTTTTGTTTTTTTTTTAAATAAATAATTCATTTAAATAATAGATATTAAATTAAAAAACTACATTAAAATTAAAAAAAATACATTAAACTCACAAATAAAAACTAAATTAAAATAAAAAAAATACATTAAATTAAAAAATACAATAAAAACTAAATTAATAAGACTACATGTTGTATTTTTCAAAAATTTTCTTTTGCCGAATTGCTTTTAGAGATTGGACTCTCGGGTCGTCTTCGGATAACTTCTTTGTTAGAACCTCGATGTCGTTGTCCAATTCATTCATTTTAAGTACTTCGACGGCATCCAAATTTACTTGAAGACGTTTAACTCCAAGTTCTTGTATATCTTTGAGTCGAATGTTCATTTCTTTAAAATGACTTTCCATTTCGACATTCGAACCCGTTGCCGACGACGACGCGGCCCCTTTCGCCTTTCCCTTGCTTCTTCTACCCCCGGTCGAGGCATCTCGGTAATATCCGCATAAGGATTCCCGGCTTCAATATCGCTTAGGTTGAAGTTTCGAGCGTCGGACGAGGCGTGTCCGGATTAACCGAAGACAATGTTGTAGACTTTTTTTACGCGGACCACCTTCGGCGTTGGTATCCATAACCCCGCCCCATTTTGGGTGAAACCTCAAGTAATCTTTCCAAATGCCAAAGTAATTGAAGGCCCCCATGAAACTTATGTTGATACTCTGTCAACACGTTTTCCATGACTTTCGCGTCCGAGACATCGCTACTCCTCGTCCGGTTCATCCGAGTGTAAACCGTATGGAAACCCATGCATTTGGTGTTTATGTCGTTCCATTTCGACTGTAAGGAATCTTTTTCTCGGCGCGAGTCCCCGCCAAGTTCTTAGAACAACTCTTTAATTTTGCGCCAAGATACCCCCGTTTTTGATAGTTCGCTAAAAGAAATAAAAACATTACAAGTTCAATGTTTGTTCTAAGAAATTTAAAAAAATATATATGTATTTTACAAAACCTACCGCACTTGGCATCTTCCGATATCACGCACCAAGCACGAGCACATAGTACGCACGAGCACATAGTCCACGGTATCACCGTCTTTTTAGCCCGAGCTTCGCCGGCGGGCTTCTTTGCGTGTTTCCTCGGACGTCCGCGTTGGTTCGAACCGCCGATGGTCTCCGGGACGGGTTGTGTCTCCGGCACGAACTCGTTGTCGGGTTGGGAACCCGAACCGGCAAAAATGTTTGTGGTTGGGTTTTGGAAACCGGGCACCGTATTTGGTAAAGGGGTTCCTAGAAATGCCATGTACGCGGCCATATACGCTTCGAACGGATACGGGGATTGAGGGACGGGGACGGTTGGCATCGGGGCGGTAGATGGGTTCGGTTGTGGATTTTGGTTGCTTATGTTGCCTTGGCGAGAAAATTGACCGAAACCGAGAACATTTTGGTTGTTATTCGGAAACATTTTGGTAGTATTGTAGTAGAAATATTTTTGTAAAAATATATTTGGTAGAGAAGAGGGAGAAAGGAATGTTTTAAAAAAATGAGGGTTGGTTTGTTTTTATAGTATAGTTTTAGTTAATAAAAAGTTTCTTTTTTTAAACCCAACGGCTCCCCAACCAAACCCAACGGATAGATTTTTTAAAACGTCCAAAAAAAAGCCAAAACGCCGGAGGGGCGGTGTGCCTCCAACGTTATACGCCATAACTCACGGACTACAGATGGTCTTAATAGATTGTTATTATTTTCAACTTCCATCCCTACAATAAACTGACCTTTTCACACATTAAGATGAAAATAGTAACAATCTATATTTTATCTTAATAATCACGCAATGACAAGTTCAATACCTGATAATCCTTCGAAAATAAAAATCATGGCATTTAATATTATTTTTATTTAATATGTTAAGAAGCACAATGGAAAAACACGTAAAAGTGTTCAGTGTGAACAACTCTTCATCATGGTCATTTCACTTATTTATATCCAGATTTACAATCAAATTTAATTAGTTGTAAGTATAGACATCTACATATTAAGGTCGGCCGGTAGGGTGAACCTTGAACAAGTAGCTTGTATTAAAGAAATAACACGAGCTTAAACTTTAACCTTTAGCTAAAAAACCAAACTTTTACAAAGTTTCTTGGGTAGTGTTAGATGTTTGATTGAACTTTATCAAGCTATAATTCATTCTGAGAAATGGTGTACATAGAAGATAAAATGTGTGTTAAAAGGGTGTACGAATATCAAAAAAGGGTATGTGAATAACCATTGCCTTCATTTTAACCCATTATATAGCATTAGCATGACATACCCAAATCCTTGTATTCATATGTCTAACCTTAACCTTTGTTAAAGTAGGTTGAGATTGAACAACAGATGTGCTGATTTCTCCTTTACACTTTAGTATACCCATAACATCAGTGATGAACTTGATGATGCAAATATAAACTGACCCGCACGCATGTATTTTAACGCGTGCCTTTCTAGTACAATCCTTGCTCGTCGAAACATTATCATGACGATCATATCATGAAGGAATATGATTTTAATTCACATCCAAAATGCACTATTCTACAGGAAGTCTTATTAATAAATTTAGAACAAAAGACCCATATCATCTACTTCAATATTCACACAATTACTTGCAGATAATGCTTATTCATACCTTTAAACTACAGGTCTATACAATCCATCTAATGTATGAATGTATAAAAGGATATTTGATGCATTCTTTATCAAAATAGGATCATAAATCATGAAATGCAATCATATAATGTAAATTAAACAAAGCCAAAAGCTAAAAGAGACCAAATTCCTTCATATTCAATAGAAGTAAACTACAGAATTGATGATATTCTTATCTAATAATAATAATAAAAATTATCACTGGTACCAATTTATGTTCTTTTTACTCATACAGTTAAACACCATCCTCTTCAAAATCATTCAGAGTAATATCATTCATATATACCTTAAATTCATTAACTGTAAACATCATCCTCAACCGAAACCGCTCGTTTCGCCTGCTTAATCTTCTCCAACTGAACTTGAGTATCCATAAACAGTTGCATCCTTTGAACCTCCAAATCCTTAGTAAACTGCATCCTCTGTTTCTCCAATTCAATCATCTGCTTCTGCTTCTCCCCTTCCACTCGCTCGTATATCTCCCCGAATCGCTCAATCGCCATCGCCAACCGCTTCATCGAGTCTGTATCCGTTCCCGTTCCCGTTCCACCTTCCTTCGCAACGCCTTTCCCTCTCGCCGCGCCTTCGTCGTCGCTACTCCCGACCGACACTTCATCGTCCGTCCCGTCTTCTTCGGCTGCCGCGGCCGCGGCAGCCACCGCCGAGTAATTCCTCCTAAAATACGACTCGTCCACCGCCGCAGCCACCGGAAGCGGTCGCTTCATCGGGAGGATCGACTGCGGCTGCGGAGTCTGCGATGACGTCATCGTGGACGGAGGCTTCCGGTACGGCAACGGCACGGCGGTTGGCGGTGACGCCGAGGACGACTTCTTCGAGGATCCTGAAACCCTAGCGGATCCGATTAACGTATCTAGCCGTGAAAAAAACGGCCAATTAGAACCAGATCCGGATCCGGATCCGGATCCTGAAACCCTAGCTTTCTCAACCTTATACTTCTTCTTCAACGTATCGATTCTATTCTTACACTGGACATCGGTACGCCTGGTCTTCTTCGTAACGCCGTGACGGAGGTTAACGGCGTCAGCAACCTCCTGCCAATCCTTCTGACGGAGGTTTCCACGGTTGAGTTCGACGTAACGGCGGCCCCAGGCTTCAACGAGAGTCCACGTGGCATCCTCCGTCCAGCAATCCTCTCGGAACGGAACCGGACGGGAAGACGGAGTCTGGGATCCCGGTGACGGAGAGTTGATCGGAATAATGTCGTCGGCCATGAGCTAGGGTTTGTAATCGGTGAATGATTTGGGGGAAAAGAGAGAAATAGAAATATAGAAAGAGAGAGAGAGAAAGGTACAAGTGGGTGATGCGTCGGTGTCGGTACCGTTGTTTGATCGGCGATGTACGGCTACCACTCCGACGTGGAACTCACGCTTTGGTGACTTGTACATGGTGTGGGTTTGCACGGGTGGCTTTGTTTCACTTGTACCTTTCCTTCTAAGGTTTCTCTACAATTGTTTGTAACTTACATATATCATTTTACTATTTTCCAATTTTCAAATTTTGCATTATCAAACGTTGTTTATTTTTGATCTGTTGAGTCGGAGAACATTATAAACTACCACAATGTTATAATAAAAAGACATGATACTTGAAACACACATAAAAAAATTAAAAATATTACAAGTTTTATAAAGTTGTTTTTTACGAATTATCATATTTTGAAAACAAATCATTGCATTTTCGACCAAAACATCAGGAAAAACTCTAAATAGTAACTACTAACAACGACGGTTTTATAAGAAGCAATTAATTACAAAAAATTCCGATTTAACAAGATTTTGACACAAGACCTTGGACTTAGCAAAGTAGAAGGTTTATGGGACAAACGATTTTCCACTACAACAACTTTAAACTCTTTGATGTGGCATCACTCTTAAAATTTATACAAACTTACTCAGAACTTTATATATTATTTATTTAGAGTAAAGTTTTAAAATCAATGTGTCCGCTCATTAGTGAGTCTGTCCAAAACATCCTTGGTTTTGACTAATAAACCGGACGTAGGTGAGTATGTATAGATTTTTTAGTTAGGGATTTGTATCTTAGGGATCAAACTCATTAGTCTTTAGCCCATTAAAAGTACATTATGGTTATTGTCTAAGCCTCAAAATCTACTTTTACGCATTTTTCATTTGGATGAACACATAACATTCAAATCTTGTTTGTATCAAATCATAAAATACTCCATACCTCGCTTTCTCTCTCAACCTTTCAATTTCGTGTGGGTCACGTTATGACTAGGGTATCTAACCTTCCTTTTATTTCTATTGTTTGCAATTGCATACCACCTTTCACATTGTCACCATGACTGACACAGTCTACGGCTTTCCCTCACAAATTTTTTTTTATTGGCTCCTTTTATATTTCATAAAAACATCCAAACGATTTACAATGAAGTGGCAGGTAAGCGGGCAACAAGCTGCGCCGCAACCCCCTCACAAATCATCGACGTTAAAGCCTTCACGCGCTCTCACTTGCCACCCGTGAGAATCTCTGATCCAATTTTTTTGTTTCTAGATCTTGGATGATGCACATTATTTTACAGCACTGTCACAACAGTTCTCTTTCAAATAACTGACATTCGCATGCCGCTTAAAGACCCACAAGTTGCCATGCGTTGTGGAAGTGTCTATGCCCCATCGGCTGATAGTTTCATTTGCAAAGTCCAGGTCACCTATATAACTTTGTTGAGTTAATTGTGCAAGTGGTCCTAGTGGTTTGCCAAAAGTAGACCTAACTTTGAGAAAGTTACTAGTTTGGGATATATGCCTATAGGGTGTCAGGTTTGTAACACACTTTTATAGTTTTATTAGTATACATGCTAAATTTGAGTAAATTGACTAAAATCGATCTTTAAATTTGAGTAAATCGACCTGTAAGCTATTGGAATAAAGAGTTAACAAACAAAAACAAATTAAATAAAGAGTTAGATTATGGGACCCTTGCAATCCACATTCTTCATCAAACCACTTAATTAGCTCTATATTTTGTTTTTACCTTTTTAGTTTTTCAAACCATGTATTCCGTTTGATTTATTAGACACAAAATAAATTAATAATTTGTGCACCTCTAAAAGATGCTCTAACCTTTTGCATTTGTGCAACATCTCAAATTGCTATTTATTATGTGTTGATGTGAGTTAGGTTTTAAAATTTTAGTTTTTTTATAACTCCTAAGTCCAAATGAATAGTCTCTTTTAATTCTATATACCAAGAACTCAAAGGTGTTTCAAATCTCTAAACCATATTTGGTTAAACCTTTTAAATTTCTATAAATGAATAGTCTCTTTTAATTCTATAAACCAATTAAAGGTATTTCAAATCTCTAAACCATATTTGGTTAAACCTTTCAAATTCCTATAAATTATGAGTAACGTACCGTTTAAAATCAATGTGCCATTACTTCTCATCGACTTCCAGTTTGGCTCACTAAGTCAAGGTCTTGCCATTTTTCATACCAAAAACCCAAACATTTATTTTCATATATGCATTTTGGTTTGGAGCCTTTGGTATTTGAAACATTATGTTTTAAAACTTTACTTTGTTTTCAGACTTTCGAACATTATCATATCATATGGTCAAATCATGTTTGAATATTGATGATATCTTTTTTGCATAATTATATTTGCAAATGTTTTTTGAAGAAAAAAACAATTTCTTTTCATTTCCATCTAAACCGAACAACCAGACACGAAATAACCCAAATTTGAATAACCCGAATGTGACCTACCCTCCCACTAAATGGGCCAGTTATCGGGTCTATTTTTCTCAACCAAAAATCCAAACAACCCAAACCAAAAAACACGTTGAAGAACTTATTTTTAGTTTCT
Organism: Bidens hawaiensis; assembly: GCF_021521415.1. Lineage (NCBI taxonomy): Eukaryota > Viridiplantae > Streptophyta > Magnoliopsida > Asterales > Asteraceae > Bidens > Bidens hawaiensis. Next base: position 623,427 of record NW_027492087.1, on the reverse strand, counting down.
TCAATCTATCAATTTTGTTATATTTTATTAAAAATAGAAAAGGCATCTTACACTCCTATCCACAATTTGTGCACAATGATCCCAAATATTCTACGCATCTTCTTATACCATGCAATACAATGTTAAATAGTAATATGAGTATGTACCAAGTTATTACATCATAACTCCATGTCCAAATAAGTAGTCTCTTCTTATTCTATATACCAATATATTAAAGGTCACATGAATGCCTTAAATCATTAAACCATATTTTGTAATACTTCTCAAATTTTCATAATTGGAGGAAGACATTATTTTAACAGTCATTTCAAATTCTTCATAGAGATCATCACAACACGGTAGAACTAGTACCACCACTAACCCTCTTTTTGTCTTTGATAACATACAAATTTGATTTACGAAATCGCGCCCACGTCTCAAAGTCCTCGTCGTTATCAATATTAAGCCGCATTGCCATTGCTGTTGGATCAAAACAAACCTCGTCAGGAATACGGTAAGATAGTGTGAAACTTTCATCACTGGATAAACCAAGTGTAGTTCTAACAAGATTCTTCATTTCCAAAAATGTAATAGTCACAGGCACCTCTAAGTCATGTTTCACAACACCGATCCCAGTGTACTTCTCCGCGAAGCCATATCGTATCCATTGCCATGATCCTCCGGAGGAAAGCGACACGTTGAAAGTCTTCATTATCCTAAACATACATAAGAAATAATAAACATAATATAGTAGCATATAGTGACGACATGTTTATATTTGTTTGTTTAACTTTAACTGAAAGAACAATTGAAAGCGATCAAAAAACTTTTAACTTAGATCACAAATACATGATTAACTTATCAAAGTAAACGAACAAAAATGAACAAAACCAAAACAACACAAAAGTCTTAGATAAACAAACGAAATTCAATGACGTTGCATGGCCGTGTAACCGAAAAATCTTACACGATCAGCAGCAAGCAAAAGAGCAATACGAATATTTGAGTGTTACACTCAAGAAGCCTCTATATATATATATATATATATATATAGAAGTGAACAGTATTAGGGTTATACAATTTACACTAGTCATGGACTTTTTATTTTTTTATTTTTGTTGTTATATCTTAAGCCCATGTGATTACTAAAAAGCCCATTGTTGTCAAGATACATTTTTGTACGAGGGTTTGTAAATAACTAGCTCTTGTTAATTGTGACCGCAAGTTATTTAAAGTCTTATAACTCATTTATATTTAAGTGGTTAAGCTAATTTTGTGATTTATTTTTCAATATGCTCAACTTTTTTCGGTTGTTAAATTTCCTACAACCATACGTTATAATATTCTGATGGATCCCCTCAGAGTACACAATAAAATATGGTATCTGATCATTAGAAAATACAAAGTCAAATCATAATTCGATTACATTGTTTGAAAACGATTCATTACATCTTTGATCAAAATAGAACGAATTATTGTATCTAGTTTTATGTGAATCATGTCTAGATGTATGTACGTGTATGTACCTAGTAAGCTAGAAGTAATGTTGGCTTTCTAGACTCTTCATTACCTATTTCCTTTTATCTAGTTCTAAATCTTTAGAGTAGCAGGTTTTGTAGTAACGTGTGGCTAATACTTTTCAAAGAGAGTATCACAAATCTTTAAACCATAATTGTCCACAGGTTGGGTACGGGTAGGAACGTGTTCTAGGCTGAGTCTGAAACTGGGTATTTTGTGCACCTCTAGCTTTAGTAATATAAAGCCCATGTTACTTTTTATTAATCCATAGTCTTCGTTAGTCCAATTAGATCATTTATTATAGAACCTTCGGCGGTATTAGGTTAAGACGAGTTGAGACGCTCGCGACCTCGGCCTTTTTTGAAAATAAAGCTCGTTTATGGGTGGCTCGTGAGGCTTAACAAGTATTTGAAAGTTTTTCTCTCTTCTGGACTTCTATGCATTAATTTAACGCTACACAACCGAGCTCGAGCTGAGCATTGGCCCGCTTAAGGTTTTTCTCAAAATTTAAAAGAAAAACATAAATAAACTAAATAACTAATTAATAAAACTATAAATGAGCAAAGCCCAAACTTGATAAACAACTCACAAGCCAAACTCTAGCTTTAAAAAAAGAGCTTGATCGTTATGTTATAACTAAACTTAACAACCTAAATATTAAATTTGAATAACCAACTCTAAGTTTAAGTTCTTGTTTAGTTCCATATTATTGGTTAGGCCGTAGCAGAAATAATATTATATGGTTTTAACTTGTGTGTAAATATTTAATAAAGAAATCCTAACTGTACGTACATGCATGAAATACTATAACCCATATTATCACTAGCATACGTTTGTACATATTACGGGAAGTATGAATTGTTACATCATCTCAGATATTATCACTTGTGTTCACACGCATACAGCAGTTCGTTGATCGTTTTGAATTGTTACATCATCTCAGATATTCCGTGAATCTATTATGTATTGACGTCTGTTCAGTTTTAATATTTGGTAGAATGGCAAACCTACACAATTTGTATAGACTGTTAAAATGAGTTAAAATCACCAAATGAATCGAGTTTGATAAATTGGTTGACCAAATTAGTCAAAGTCAACTTGAATGATCAATTATAGTCGTATAGGTACGGTTCAACATTACCAATTAATAGATCCCAAATTAACCCGTTAAGTGCGCAAACGCATACATTTAGCAAAACGTAAAAAAGGGACATTACAAAAAATGTAAGAGCCGCAAGACTAGTACAAAATTTTTGCAACATAGTTTGCAAATGGAGATAATTTAGCAAATATTTGTTGAAAACAGAGAGAAGGTATGCATCTAACACATTCAGCTGTCAGTTAAATAAACTCTTGTTTTCTGTACATTTAACAAAATAGATACCTTCTACATGTTGTAAGTTCATATATCAAGATGTGCCAAATCAATCTTCCTGGCTGTCTTCTGAATCATCTCCTTACGCACATCGACCTAAATCATTAGATACCAAAACATAAATAACTTTAGGTAATTTTATATCCATAAGTGGATACCTTTAATAATTATAATAATGATAATAATTGGAATGTTACCCTAGCCCCCATGAGTGAAGAAAATGTAACGTTCGCTTCGGCTGCATCCTCAACAACCAGTTTCTTCAATAGCCTCGTGCTTGGGTCTAAAGTGGTTTCCCATAGTTGTGCTGGCATCATTTCTCCAAGCCCTAACATTTTATATCATTTCAACAACACATTTCATATACTATTACAGCACGAGCTAAACTGACAAAGAAACGAAACTTGCATCTTTTGTTTGAAAAAGAAACGCTCATTCATTCATATTATGCTGAATTATTTTAAAAAATTGCTGATGTGGCATCTTATGTACATGCTATGTGACGTATATTGTATAACATTTATTAATTATATACAAATTAAAGAAATAAGGTAAAAGGTAAAATCAGTTAAAATAAGGTTGACTGCTAAAATAATAGATAGGGTTAATTGCAAGTTTTGTCCTTAAGTTTGAGGAATTACATGTATGTACCCCATGGTTTCTAAAGCGTAACACACATGGTCCTTGGAATGAATGAGCGTTAGTTCTTTAAGTTAACTGCATGTGCAACGACTAAAATACCCTTAAATTTATATAAAAAACACTTTACATCAATGGGGAACATACATGTTATTTCTCAAACTTAAAAAGCAAACATGCAATTTGGGCCAACCACGAGGCCATCCGAGTAATTAACTTAATAACTTTGAAAAATTAACTGTGAGTTGTTGCTAAAATAAAAAAAAAGTTCTATTTCGTTTCTTAAATAACATTTCATGAATAATTTATTAATTGCCGTGTACCTTTAAACCTTTGGATATGATATGCTGCGTTTGGAGGGAAGGAACTTTGAAGTTTCTTGAGTTCTGAATCATCGTAGCAGTAAAATGCCTGCTTCCCTCTTTCAACCTGAATAATTAATTACCAAAAATTAATCAACGCTTGTCGGGAAAGGGCATTTTTGTCATTTAGAGAAAAAAACCTTGTATAGGGGCGGGACGCCAACATATATGCAGCCTTCATCAAATAAAGCTCTCTGCAAAAGCAGAACACGTGAACAATTAAAACAAAGAATTAAATCTCCCATTACAGTTGCAATACTTTGAAAAATCCTATTAATTTGGTTTAAAAAATTCTTTAATTTGTCTTTGTTAAGGGATTATTTAAAAAATTGACCAAAAAAAAAAGATCAAACATTTACTTAGACTAAGTGTTGAGGCGAACAAAAGTCAAAACAGAAAAGGTTTATGAAAAACTAGAATTAAATATAAATAATTTAAAGATACCTGATATCTATAGAAAAATGTTAATAATAACGTTCGAATGTGAGCACCATCAACATCAGCATCAGTCAAGATAATGATTTTATGGTAGCGTAGACTGTCTTTTTTGAAATCCTCTCCCTGAAACACAAGGTTAGTAAAAGTCAGCAAATGCCAACGAACAAAAAAGTGAAAAAAAAAACATGATTTTGCGAAAAGTATAACCTTCACTCCAAGCCCCAGGGCACGGATTAAGCTTTGAATCTCTTCGTTTTTGTACATTGCGGCTTCATCTTTTCTTTCAACGTTTAAAATTTTACCCTTTAAAGGAAGAATAGCCTGAAAGCAAAAACAAAAAAGAACATAATTACTCCCATCACTAAATTTTCAAATTTCATAAAATAAAAAAGTTTAAGCCTTCATATTTAATGATGATCACACACCTGAAAGTTCTTATCACGGCCTTGTTTGGCACTTCCACCTGCTGAATCTCCTTCAACTATAAATATCTCTGCAAAATGTGACAAATTTTATAAATTTTATACCTAGGTAAATAAAAAGATCTACAACTAACAATGTAGCAGAAATATTTTATTAAAAATTAGTAAAACAAGTGGAAAATACCAGCTTTTTCAGGATCTGTGGCTGAACAATCAGCAAGCTTTCCTGGAAGAGACGACACTTTTAAAACAATCTTTTGTCTCTCCAATTCCCGAGCCCGCTTTGCTGCTTGAGCTGCCTAATGATATAAGCATGACTTATAGCAGCATAATTTTGTTCTAAAATCATCTTCCTACCTAGGAAACTGGAATAACCAACATAACTGACCCTTGCACACTCCTACCGAACAAGATGGTTTACGGGTAATAATTGGGTTGAGGCGAAAACAGCAAGTGTTTGTGAGTCAAAACGAAGCTGGGTTGGGTTGACCCAAAGCTTTTTTTTTTTTTGTCAAAACGGTTTGAGTCAGGCGAGTTTAAGGACGGATCAAAACAAGTATTTTTGATATATCTTATGACTGGACAATTTGTGTCCAAAAATATTACAACTGTTAAATATATAGTGTCAAATAAACTATTTCAATAATGATCAAACTTTGAAAGTGTCAGAAAACAATTTGTGGTTGTATATGCATGTATGCATTTAAAATACATTTTAAGCTTCCAGCCCGTTCAACCCATTTGAGCCGTTTCCTTTTAATCTACTATGTACATAAAGTAATAATGATGACATTTTATATATTAATAATTTTGAAAGATGTGGCATACCTTTAAAGCATTAAGGGACTTTGAGAGTATTAAGTCAAGCACATCCGGATTCAATTCCAAATATTCAGTCAAAAATTCTTGAAGTGAACTATCAGTGATCCTTCGCACCTCGGGATTTCCCAATCTCGTCTTTCAAATAAATAAATAAAAATAAAAACAAGAAAGCAAAATCTCAGTAAAAGGTAACTGACAAGTGAACATGTATGATGTTAAAAATTACCTTTGTTTGCCCTTCAAACTCTGGATTTGGAAGTTTGACCGAGATTACACAAGTCAACCCCTCCCTCACATGCTCGCCACTCAAACTGATATCCTTTTCCTGCAATCATGGTACTGACATTAATAATAATGGATTATATGATATCTTTTAGTGTTTTAAGAAGGTATATATGTAAATACCTTGATGAGCTTTGACTTTTTTCCAAGGTTATTAATAGTCCTTGTTAATGAAGCTTTGATACCGTCTATGTGGGTCCCACCATCAACAGTACGTATACTATTAGCGTATCCCAACATTGTATCTGAATATGCATCCGAACACCTAATCACACAAATTCAAGTTAATTTCATAAACTTAATGTAGATAATAAACATACTATTATATTACAATAATTAGTGAAAAATACAAAAATACGTGAAGATAACAAAAGCAGTAGTGATTTACCATTGGAAAGCTACATCGATAGTGATCCCGTCTACTTCTTTTCTAAAACTCAAGATGTCGTGAAGTGGTTGCTAAATCACAAACAACAAAATTAAACTTAAAAGTTATTTCATTATTCAATAACAGTTATAATATGGATCATTATTGATATATCCTTTTCACAATACATTTTCTTTATTTAATTATGATACCATTTAAATCCTTGCCAGTTACCATTATATATAATAGTTTACATCTACATGACATCATGGGTCAACAAGAGTTTGACCACCGTTGACCAGTCCAACTAACTTACCTTATCAGCATTTAGCCACTTCACATACTCTACAAGTCCGCCAGCAAAGCAATACTCGTCGTAACGGTTCTTCTCGGGATCTTTATCTTCTTTCTTCATAGTAATAGTTAGCTGCCAATATTTAAAAATCAGGACAATTAATATATATTCTAGTCAAATAAGCAAATTATTACATGATCAAAATGAAAAACAAGAATCACATTTCTTGCTAAATATTAAAAACATCAAGAATAACCGTAAGTCAACAATGGATAGAAAATAGCATATCAAAATAGGTCACTGTTCACGCCTACATATGATTAGTGTCTCTAATACTATTACAGAAATTGTATTGTTTCATTAATAATTAAACATTTTAAATAAAACAATGTAGGAGGTTTTAAGTATTAAAAATACACTTGGGACTAAAAAGTTGTTGAAACCAATTTGTTTAAGTTCGTGAACCTTTCATTTATATTGTTAATGAACGACCATAAACAAACACGAACATGTACATTTTCTTTAGGAACAAACACAAACAAGAAAACTCCGTTCATCAGTTATTCGTATTTAATTGTTTGTTCGGTTGAATTAAAAGAACGGATACAAACATGCTCTGTTCGTGTTCGCAAGGTTTGTTTACACGCCTGCATCTAAGCAAAATTCAAAGAGATGATAATGACCCTACCCCGGGGACAAGAAAAGCTCGCTCACGAACACGTGCAGCAATGGTGTCATAATCAAACTCCATTCCAGAGGTAAATACTGCATTACAAGTTATATATTATAAGCACATGAATTAAATTTCTAAAAGTTAACATTAAGGTAACAAACGAGAAAAAATACTTTGTGAATCTGGCCAGAACTTTATAGATGTCCCGGTACGATCTTTTAAATCCTCTGTAAGATCGTTGCATTCTAAAGGTTTACGAGGTTTTCCACGCGTATAGCTTTGATGGCATTCCTTAAAATCCCTCCAAACGGTTACTTCTAATGTCTGCATTCAAAAAATAAATAGAATACAGATTTGGTAAAAATTGAGGCTTTTCATAATCTTTAATGAAACCGTTCATAAGAAATGATTGTTGTTGGTAAAAATGGTGGGGCTTTATTCATTTTCAAACATTCTTTTAGTACACAACTGAATCTTTTCATAATCTTTAATAAAACTTTTCAGAACAAATTATTATTGTTGGTGAAATCCTAGGGTTTTAATTATTTTTCAAACATAAAAAATGAGGATTTTTATTATCTTCAATAAAACTTTTTATAGAAAATGATTGTTGTTGGTAAAATTCTAGGGTTTTAATTATACTTCAAACAGTACTTTAGTTGAAAACTGAAGCTTTCAGAATCTTAAATAGAACAGTTTGTAGGTTAAAAGAATCAAAGCTTTCATGATCTTTAACAACGGGTTTTCTGTATGTAAGCTTTTGATTATAAGAAAAATCAATAAAGGGGATCATTATTTAAATGCCCATAAAACAAACTGTAAATCTCTATGATAGAAATTACAAAAGGATTGAAAGCTATAAAAATAAGCACCTCAGACAACGCGTTAACTACAGACAAACCAACACCGTGTAGTCCACCTGAGACTTTATAACCACTACTGGCCCCACCAAATTTTCCACCAGCATGCAAAACCTGCAAAGTTAGAAGTAATGTTAGCAAGTAAACTGATTAATAACAAAAATAATATAAAATAAAACAAAAAAGATCAACATACAGTCAACACGGTCTCCACCCCTGATTTTTTTGAGCCTGGATGCAAGTCAATCGGGATCTGTAACATGAATGTGAAAATTCATTTTAACAATGTTATTTTGATAATCATTTTTGTGTAAAAAGATTTTACTCGTTCGAAAAATATACAAGTGCATACCCCGCGTCCATTGTCGGTTATGCAGACCGACCCGTCTGCAAGTAAGACAATATCAACCTTTGATGCAAATCCAGCTTGGGCTTCATCAACAGCATTGTCCAATATTTCATAAACCTGATTTCATTTATACAAAAAAGATTAAAGTATTAGATAAGGAAAAAAGTAATGTGATTATGATCCAAAAAAAAGGATACCAGATGATGCAAACCACGAAACCCAGTACTTCCAATGTACATTCCAGGCCTTTTCCTCACAGCATCTAAACCTTCTAATATCTGAAATGAGAAGGATAGTATATGATATTATCATATTAGAGATTTTAGAGGTGTAAACAAGCCAAGCCACTGACACTCGTGTGCTACTCGAGATCGGACGGATAAAAGCTCAAGACAAGCCAAGATTAGATTAGAGGAGCTCAAGCCTAAAACTAAGCTTGTTTAATTAACGAGCATGAGCCCGAGCTTCACTTATCGAGCTTGAGCTTGCTCACGAGCCTAAACAAGCCTACTATTTATATAATAGTATATTAAATATAATAATAATATGATAAGAATATCTAAACATCATATATTAAGTTATGTATAAAAATATATAATTAGCATATATATAAATAGTTATAAACATATATATATTATTTAAAAAATAATAAACAAGCCAAGCTTGAGCTTGAAAAACCACTAACGAGCCAAGCTGGAACTTAGACAATGCTCAAAACAAGCCGAGGCCAAGCTATTTATTATCACATAGGCATGTATACTGTGCATGACTCTCAACAAACAAAGTAGTAGTTGTTAATTTGAGAATTTAGTTTATTTTGGGAGATGCTTAAAAATGAAACTAAAGCTGATGTTTCTACATGATATTGCAAAAATCAGCTTTCATACATAAGGCAAAGCATTTCAAGTTACTTAAGTCAAAATAATATTTATTTTTTTTAACCATTTTTTTATGAGTTTAAGCAACTAATTATCTTACTGTGATTCTTCAACTTGCAATAACAAAAACGCTGATAAAAAACAACTAGTTCAAACTATGAAACAAGAAAACAACAAATTCACCTGAATATTTTCAGACCCATAATTCTCCAGCCCCTCTTTCGCCTTCCGAACATCCGCAACCGAGTTTGAAGACGTGGACATAAAACTTCTGGGAGGTTCTAAAACCCTAACCTTAGGAACTAAACCCTTGCTGGTCAATAATGTCCTCACACCCAAATTAGACCTAAAAATCAAATTTTTACAACAAATGGGGGTTTAAAACTAGTAACAAGATAGTAATTTAAAGAAAATAATTATACCTGGGGGGTTTAAGAAAGAGAGACGGTGGTGAAGGTGAAACAGAGGATATGAAGGCTGCTGCATGAGTGGGTAAGAAGAATCTTGAAGACATTATAAGACGGCGAAGAGCAGAGTGATAGTATGAAGATGAATGGTGAGGTTTAAGAAGACCCATTTAGTATAACATCAAGAAAGAAATAGGGTTTTACTTCAAGCTTTGATTTTTACAGAAAGAAAAGAAGAAGATAATGATGGTGTTGGTAGCAGTCGAATTGGGTGGGAATGAAGAATTTATTTACTTTTCATATACCCTACTTCTTTTCTTTATTTTAATTTTTTCTTTTTACATTTTTCACATTTGTAACTGGTAAACTTTAGGTTCTTAAAAGCTTATAAACATGACTAGATGCCGGCTTAACCGGATACTTCTTCTAAGAGACTAAGACTAAGATGAAGCTAAGTGTTGGGAAAGCTTGTAAATTGTGCGCATACTCTACGTTTTTTTTCCAAGAATTAAAATCAAAAGTTATTGTACTCCGTGAAAGGTGTTTGATACAAGACCAAACGTAATGAGACGATGTTGAGGGAGAAAAAGACCTACAGCACCGGGCACATCGCCCCTAGAGCGCTATGGGGGCGTTTGGGGGGGGGGGGGGATGTGCATTTTGTAGAATGCGCTGAAATGGGGTTGACTTTGGTCAAAAAAGGTTCTAGCCAATGAGGAAGGTGGTAGAGGGCGTTATCCCCCTCCACCACTACACATGGTCTAAGTGTGTAAGTTTCGACTTAGCCTGCACATTTTCAAGATTTTAAATTCAAAACCTGTTGTGTTACGTAAAAGAGATGTTGGCTAAGTGTGCAAGTTATACATATTGGCTTAACCTACACGTTTTTCAAAATTTTGAATTCATAAGTTGTGTTACGTAAAAGGTGTCGGCTATGTATTAAATTAAAGATATGGTGAAAGATATAAACTAGTTGATCTATTATGGAGAATGGAGGTTTAAGTGTGTAGAACATAAGCAGATGGAAAATTATGCAATGAAAGAAGAAATAACGAAATATATAGGCTGATTGAAAATTGAGTTTTACTGTTTTTCTTAAGATTAAAAAAACATATTTAAAATATTTTCAAAATGTTAGAAAAATTGATAAAATAAAGCAAGCACTCTAAAAAGCGCCAACTAAGCCTACTTGAATACCACATGCTAAGCCAACAAAAACAGTTAAATTTTTTAGCCGCCAACTAGTGAGGTGGTAGGTTGAATTAATCTATAAGTGTGGACATACTAGCAAGTTGACGTATAATTATTAATATATCTTTATTGCATCATTTTATATCCGATTCATGTTATTTTCGTGATAATATTATTGAGAATCGGTTCTAATAAGCATCTATTTGTTTTTGTAGGAAAAATAAGCTTAGAAAATCAAATATGAAGAAAAACAAATAAAATAATCAAGAAAAATGAAAGTCTATCAAGTAAGCATGGGCCAAGCCTCATCCAGGCATACCCCATGTCCATCTGAAGATACATCAGCTAAGCATGGGCCATTCCTCAGCCAGACATGCCCCACACCTCCTCAGAAGATGACAAAATAGAGTACACAGTACATTTGTCCCCCCTTTTTGAAGACACACAGGGTCATGCCTCACCCAGGCATGCCCCATGCCAATCATGTCGGCCAAGAAAGTACAATCAGTAGCATGCGCATTTAATGCTTGAGTGACCAGCACAGCCCATGCCTACACCTAACATGCCCCGTGCCTAGCTATATTCCAATGAGTACAACTAGGGAGCACGTGGTGTACTACATGGGGACCAACATGGGTCATGCCCTACTAAGCATGGGTCATGCCTTGTGCACAAGTTAGCCTATATAAAGACCATGCATGTTGCTCATTTGGTGTGCACAATTTTGGAGAAAAACACACCCATTTTCACTCTCATAATCCATTGAAGTAACAAAAGAGAAGCTCTTGAATCTTCATACAACATCAAGAAGAAGTCTTAGCATCATCATAATTATCTAGCTTGGTTAGATTATCTTAATATTAAACATGAATGTTATATTATTCTATTTTGGTGTATCTTTTATAATTATCATGAGTTAAAACTCTTTATATCACCTTAACCCATGATGAAACTTGACAACTTTTGATGGTTGAAATTAATATATGATAATTTTATGTTAAAATAATGACTAATTCTTGGTTATCCTTTGATGAAATATTGTGTTTAAACAATTGAAAGTAATATACAAGAATTATAAATGGTACATCTTGTTATGTTGAAAGACTATTGATTTTATCATTTATTTATAAATGCTGTTCATGCAACTTTATAACTTTTAATCTATAAATAGTTAAAATAATTCTTGTATGGTACATGAAAATTGGTTAAACACATATCCTCATGTTTAGATTTGAAAAGATTGAATATTTGTTATGAATTGATATTCTTGTTAAGTAATATTATAAATAATTTGTTAACGCAACTATTTTAATATTACACTTGGGTTGAAAATTCATAAATCAAGGGAATACTTGAACTTAGTCTAATTTAATCAACCATAGGTGGATTATGTGTTGTTCATGTAATCTTTCCGACCGGTTGTTAGATTTGAGTTTCGTAATTGAATGATAATCTATATCAATAAATTTCAACATAAAGATTCACTTACATATAGTATGATTTGAGGTGATTAGTTTGTATAATTCATACTAAGTTTTCCAAAAAATCATTTGGATGGTTATCTATAACTAGAAACTATTCTTTTTAAAACAAAATAGTGAATTTATCATATATTTAAGTTTACCATCATTAGGAGTCAAGTGGATTCTAAGTTAAGGTGATAGCTTCTTAATTCTTGTTTATCTCCATTATCGTGTTACTTGCTTTAATTTATTGTTACAAGTTTTTCTAAAAATTAATCTTAAAAACAAATCAATTAAACTCATTTCTCATGGTTATTATATTTGCAAAGGTTTGATATTAAAATTTACGTGTCCATGGATTGATACCCGGTTCTCGCCGTTATTATACTACCACACGACGGGTACACTTGCCTTTTGTGTGTGTGGTTAAGTCTAGGTGAAAACCATTTTTAAAACCCGACAAAGTGTGATAAATCTTTAATAAAAATATATATATCTCACACCACATCACAAGTGATGTCAACTTATAACTTAATTCAGCCAAAGACTTAAAAGGCGTCACGTCTAAGAAGTTTTCACGTGGGGAATAACATGGAATTCAAAGATGGAGGCGTAGACGTAGCCTTTAGCCCGTATAACCGGTAAATCAAGAATGGAACGTTGTGATTGCCTAAAATGAAGGATGCCTATGAATTAGCCCAACACTATTTAGTAAAAATAGTTCTCACAAGATTAGTGTTCCATACCATAAGGTCATTAGGGATGTTTACAAAAGGAGCAGTTTGACACTGTGGAAAAACGGTAAACGGATCTCATGCAACAGCTTTTTAAAATGATTTAGTTTGTATTAAAACTAGTCGGCTAATGACCCTTGATGACTTGTAAACGATGTTTGTTACGTTATATAGATGTAGCAATAAGGGTGCATTGAAGCTATGAATGAGTTATTACCATGTTAATGGACCTAATCGGACCAATCCTCAAAACCACATATGGGTTGTCAAGTTAAGGAACACTTGACACAAGAAAAAAAATCAGTTGATAGATCCCACACAACTTATTTCTAAAATGTATTAGTTCATGTTAAAACAAGTGGACTAATAACCCTTGCTTCATGCCTTCATGACTTGGAAACGATGCTTGTTACACTATAGTCTATAGAGATGTAGACGTGACGTTTAAGTGCCTACATACAGTGCTTTCAGTATGGGCTATTCCCGGTTAGACGCATGACTTATTGACCAATAATGGTTGGTCCATTGATGTTTAGCCACGTAACATCCAATGTTAATAATAAATATGATAATAACAAACGAAAACAAATCCTTAGGCTATGTGTAGTGGAGGGGCTACAATTGGGGGCGAATTGTGACACGTGACGCCCAGTCAGCAAAGGGGCAAATTTATTTTTAGGGTGTAATGGTGCAGGGGCTACAAGTTGGGTCCACGGTATCATTTTTTATTATTATTTTTTATAATTAAATTAATCAAATAAAAACCAATTTCTTCAAATAATTAAATAAAAATGCATTAAAATTAAAAAGAAATACAAAAAAATACATAACTAAAAATATAAAAAACAATAGCTCGGTTGGCGTACATGTTTAGGTTCGGGTCGAGAAATTGAAACGGATAGCTCGGTTGAGGTTAATCAGGTTTCATTATAAGTTCACGTTCGGTTGGTTTGCGAACCATGGTGTTGACCGAAAGGAGGGAATGGGTGGTTCGGTTGATTCGGGTTGTTTCTATGATTCATTTTACATATACATATATACACACACAACATATATACATATACATACTAGGTTAGTTACCCGTGTAGCACACGGGTTAGAATAAATAAATAAATTTATTTAAATAACAACACAATATAAAATTTAAAAAAATAATGTTCAACAAATATAAAGATATATTATATGATATAATAAATTACACAATACATAATATGGAAATAAAAAGCTGTTACAAAATTTATGAATCTCAAAACATTTCTTTAGACACAGTATTTGTAGTTTTATTTGCAACTTTACTTTTTTATATTAAAATTTAGTAGTTTCTTATTATTTATGCTTTTAACTATGAATAATACAACACATAACTGATCATAAACTAAAATAAATTGTTTAAAAAAGAAACCAACTATCTATAATGATTGACCTTAGCTTTTATTAATCTTACATTGCAAAACAAAAATAAAGTGAAAATTTTATTCTTTGAAATTAATTATTTTATCTAAAGGTGTAGGATTATTTTTAAGAATGAAAGTATGAGTTCCAATATTACTTTTGGATATGATTTCGGCTTCTATAGCACGGTTATCATATTTATTTTCATATGTAGTTTAGTTTCATTGCATAGACCAATTTTCTAGTTAATATTTTAAGCAACATCACCTCAACATCGGCTTTTAGAACTAACATATGACTTGACAACCTTAAATTTTAAGGCAACTTAGAACATCAGAAAACTAATACATTCTTGTAACGTATCATTTTATGTTTGATAGATACCATCTGAAAAATAGTCATACTTTTCATCTCCTAGAAACATGGATAACTAACGTTTGCTAATTTCTTGAACGACCTAATTTCTTGGTGCATGTACAACTCGTTTTACTAAAGAAATATATATTTTTGAAATCTCCAATAGTAGAAGGATATACAGAGTCAATTTGTCATTTGATAACAGTGTGCTAATGTCTAACATTTGTATTCCAAATATAAAAAGTTGTATTATCCACCTGAAAACCAAAACATGTAGTCTAGTGTTTATATTTTGTGAATTTTTAAGATGAACGTAACATAAATGATGAGTTGTTTAACCAATCAATTAAAAAAAGAAGTTGTAAATGGTTATCTTTAAACCAACCCGTGATTGAAACATTCTAATCATAAATATTTTTTACTTGAACCATGTTTAATACTTTAACCAGTTAAAAAATTCGCTCGTTTAAATTAATATAAACACTAAAAATACATCGATAGTGAATTTGCCTTTTAAGAGTTTGAAAGAAAAAAACTTGTAATTAAGTAAACAATCATATATTTAATAAGTTAAAGTTTATTGAAATTTTAAATTTAAGCTAATCTTGCCTCTTCATCCAATAATATCTTTATTAAAAAGAAAAAATTAAAGATTAAAAAGAGAAAAATAATATGCAAAACTATTAATAAGAAAGATAAATGCATTAAATATGAGAGATGAGAGTGAAAATTTTGTATTTAATGAGAGATAGGAGGAAAAATTTTGTAAAGAATACTTTGGTGATGACATGTGGCAATAAAAACATTTATTTATTATATAGTACATATACATATACATATACATATACATATACATATACATATACATATACATATACATATACATATATACACACACAACATATATACATATACATATACATATACATATACATATATATATATCACACACACACAACATATATACATATACATATACATATATATACACACACAACATATAATTAACATTATTATTATTTCCCTCTCTCGCCGGCGACAAGTAAACCCCGCCCCCGCCCCAAATCGCCCACATATCGCCGGGGGGCGGTGTTTGCGCCCTTCCTCGCCCCATTTCACCCTCAACCCACGCCCACTACACATGGCCTTAGAAGATTCAAATGGGTTATAAAGCTAACAACTTTATTGCACATTGTACATAGCACTTCAGAAGCGTTCACCATGTCACATATGATACCATCATGTACCCATTATCAGTTCATATACAAAAACAATGAACAAATGTACACTCTATATACCTTTGTAGTTTGCAACCACTATTAAGCATGCATCTCTTGTACCTCAAGTCGTCACACGAGTCCTGCGCATTTCACAAGAATCCACAACTTAGTTATATTTTTTTATTATATATTTTACATGTTTTAAAAAGTTTGTATTAATGTTATATAAAAATCACAACCTGGGAGCACTCGGTTTTCGTGTCATTCGGCTTTCTCGCCCTTTATTGACACGTAATGCAGCAATTTCCTTCTCCTTCGCAGACATTTCTCTCCTTGTTTTTTTGCTCTCTACTTCAATTGCTCTATTTAGTGTCTCAACATTTCTTGCCAATATCTGCAAATTTTAAATTACTTTGTTTCCTTATTTTTTACTCATTTAATGCACATAAATAAAAAGTAAAATGATGAAGAGTTGCATAGAAACCTCAATTGTGCTGTCTTTTTCTTTGAGATTTTGATCTTTTTGATGACAAGCTTTTTGTAAACTCAGAACCTCCTTTTGTAACATGTCATACAACATACCAGATACAAAATCTTCAGGTTTTGAGTTTGGCTTATCGGTCTCGCTAGCATGGTCATCTTCATTTGGGAATAACTTACTCGAAACTACTAATTTGCTGCAATCGTATACTTTTGACGAAATAGTCCCGGTTTTTAATAAACTTCTTGATGAATATCTACTAGATGATGATCTGGATAAACTCTCAACTCCTCCTAACGACTGGCGTTGTGAACGCCCGTTGCTTATTGGTCTTTCTGGTGTAGCACGAGACACATTTTTCCCAGATGATGATTTAAATCGTTCTTCTAGAACTTTGAATCTCAAATGGTATTTTTCCTATTAATGCGAAAAATATAAGAAAATTAAGGAAGTGAAAGTATAATGAATTGTGAATGTATTCCTTCTTACTTTTAACTGAGCTTCTGCCTTTGCGGTCCGTTCTGCAACTGTTAGTTTTTCTTTTAGATGCAGCATTTCTCCCTACAGATGTCCAAAAATAAAAAAATAAAAAATATATTGGGTTTATGAGTGTTAATGTGTTATCCTCAAGATGATATATGAACCAAATCATGCAACATGTTCAGCATGGGCGGTAGTTTCGACCTGTTTTATTAAAAACAGGGCGATATGGGCTAATCTCAAACGGGCCGAGCGTTAAAAAAATAGCTACATGGGACAGGTCAACCAGGTTTAAAACGACCATAAATTGTTTCTACTCAAATTTAAGATTGATAATGTAAAATTGTATTTTTTAAGGATTGAGATTATTGTTGTTGTACTAATTTTATAATCATAATTTAAAAAAAAAAAAAAAGATGCAATATAACGTGACGAAAAATGTTTTACAGGTCAACCAAACCCAACCCGCCACTTTTGGAGCTTGGACTCGTATTACAAAATGTCCAGTATGAAGCTTAATCCGACCCATTTGACCATTATTCAAAATGTCCGACCCGGTTTGACCCATTACTTAACATGTCTGACTTGTCACCACTAAAGTTTAGTTTCATTAGCCATAAAGAACTAAATAACACATACCTGTAAAATTCTTCTTTCCTCGAGCCATTGCTTTACAGGCATTACTTTATTGTCGGTATCTTTCCAGTCATTTGCTATTACAACCGCAACACGATTTGCAGAAATTCTAGCACGGGCTAATTCACGATCCAGTATTTTCTTTTCTTCCTACACAAGGTTTTAAAAGTAAGCAGCTAAGCACCAACTTTAAAACATAAATAGTTGCAATTTTATTAAACTTGCATTTATCTCTTGCATTCTTCGCTCGTAATCACGCACAATATTGGCAGCAGCCCCACCAGCCAAAATAGCTTCTTCGAGCTCACGAACCGTCTGAGTCAACTTTTCAACTTCTGAAACTTTTTGTCGGTTCATTTTATCCAAAATCCTGTTTTCTTCCTGCATTAACACCAAAAAAAGATAAAAATAATAATTTACAAAATATGGAATATACTATAAACCAAATGTAGCATATGTCTTAATATGTTGCATAATCTAACCTGACATATATTAACTTGTTTCATGAGCTCTTGGTTTTTGTTCTGAAGATCATCAACCGTGGAAGCTTTTGCCATGGCTATCTTAACGTTTCTCTCGGCTTCTAAAAGAGCAGATTCTTTAGATTTGCTGAGACGGTCAAGGGCTTTATTGTCATCTTGCAACTTTGATACCTGATAATGCAAAACGTCATAAACAATCACAAATATATGTGGTCAAATGTTCATTTTCTTACGATCAGACGCATGATTTATGGCCCGGTAAAGTTAAGTGTTCTTACCTCCATTCTAATCAGCTTGAGTTCCGCCTCTAATGGAGCAATAATGGCCTCAATAGGAGGCATCTCATCGTCTTTCTGGGCTGCATGAACTCTTCTAAGAGTGGCTTCTGCAGCAAATTGTGCAGACAAAGCTTGCTTTTTCTCATCACTTATCTTCCCAATCTCTAAATTCTATAAATCCATATAATAAGTTAATTAGTTTACATGTAAACAAACTTCATATACAGAAGTAAGAACAACAAGTTACAGTACCTTGATTTCTAGAAGTGATTCAGTTTTCTTAAGTTTTTCATCCACTTTCCTGAGCTCATCATTTATCTACAACATGAAAATAACAGATTATGAGGTAATATACATCATGAAAATTTAGGGAATATTGCCAACAATGTAACTTAAGTTCAATTTTGTCATTTTTTATAGAAATTTATAAAATTAAACTTTTACTCCTGAGTCTTGAATGGTCAATGAACACGAACAGTCCAGTGGGAAGTTCATTAATGCTCGTATGTCTAATAAACAAACGAACACGAACACCATGTTTCGTTCGTTTTACGTTCATGAACATTCATTTATGTCCGTCCATATATGTTCGTTTATTTGCATTTGTTCATTTGTGTACGTTCATTTATGCTCATCTATGTTCATTTAAGATTTTTAACGAGCGTACAATAACGAACACGAACATAGTCATTTTTTAAAGGAACAAACATGAACACAAATATTCTATCAATTGTTCGTTTTCGTTAGGTTCGTTTGCATGCCTACCCAAATTGTCAAATTTGGTAACCGTAATGAACTGAAAAATAAAATTAGTTAGACTACCTCTTCCACTGCCTTCTCTTTAAGGTGCTCATGATACTTTAATGCCTTGATTTCTGTATAAGCATCTCCTAATTCCCTATCTTTATCTGTAACACCAAGAAAGTTTGAACATACAAATTAGGGGTGTGCATGAAACCGAGAAAACCGATCCGAAACTGAGAAAAACCAAACCGAAGCGAAACAAAAACCGAAGGTTTGGTTTTATGTTTTCATAAAATTCAAACTTTCGGTTCAGTTTCAGTTCAGCGTGTAACTAAAAGGGAAAAAACCGAACCCAACTTATAGATTACAAAATTTTATTTTTTATTTTAAGTAATTTATATAGTATTTTAAAGCATAGAATACCTCAAATATTTTAGCCCGTTTGTATTATAAATTTATAATTAATTATTGATTAACTAATAAAAACATTTGGGCCCAAATTCATTAACTTTGGTCAAAAAAAAAATTTTGCCCAAAAAATTCAACCCCTAATAGTAAAACAGAAAAAACCGAACCCAATCCAAAACCCGAAACTCAACGGTGTTTGAAAACTCAAAACCGTCATTTCGGTTTTTGTCTAAAACTGAACAACCCATTCACACATACAATTTTGAAATTCTAGATCAACTTCAAAGTTATAGCGATTTAATCAAACATAAGTCGAAAAATTTAGGCCCAAATTCATTATTTTTGGGCAACTTTCTTTTCTCGGCCCAAAATTTTCAAGCACTAATGATAAAAACTGAAAAAACCGACACCAAACCGAAACCGAAAACTGGATTTTCAAAATTCAAAAGCGGCATTTCGGTTTTTGGTTCGGTTTTAGTCTAAGAGCGAACCGACCCATGCACACACCTACCAATTTGGAAATTATAATGGAACATAATTTGTAGATTATAACAAAATTGGAGAATTAAGAGCCTAACGAACCTCTCAGTTGGTTTTGGAGACGGTTGAGCTCAAACCGGACGGGATCTGAACCGTGCAAGTGATTAATAATATCGTCTATTTCGGTGGCGGTCCGTGATACAGATTTTTTACTGCCAAACCGGAACGAAGGCGATTTTCGCAACGGAGAAGAGTTATCCGGAAGTGCACCGTTGCTTAATTGAAGTGTTGCCATTGAATTAGAATTGAAGGATTAAGGTTTTGGTTGGTTTATAATTTATAGGATGGAGGGAATGGATGACCGTTAGTTAGCTGTTAAACCGACAAAACAGAATAGATGAATTGAGTGGTGACTGACTGACTGACTGACTGACTCTAGTAGCTGGCTTCCATTTATACTTATCTCAACTATATTATTCTTTCTGTCTTTGTCTGTCTCAACTAATGAAATGACGGGTGTCACTCCACCTTTTAGCATGTTTGCTTCTTACGATCCACGACTAACGGAAACAAACCTCCGTTAGTCTCCAGTCACCGGAAAACTCAACATTTCGTCTCAAACCTCTTTGAAACCTTAGATTGGATCTTTAGAAAACTTTATTTTAGTAAAAACTCCGGTTATTGAGGACGTTTGAACCCTAAGTGGTGGTCGCCGAAAATCTTTTTCGATCGGAAGACTCCTTTTTCGGGTGGAAACCCTCAGTGGTAGTGTTCAGACATTGGTCGTCAGCAATGGTGGTTAGAGGTGCACAAATCAGTTTATAACTCAAAATCGGTTTGGGTTGAAACCGGTTCGGTTTGGTCAACAAAAGTCAAAACGGGTTGATGATCGGTTTCGGTTCATGTTGAAACCGGTTCTTGAGCAAGTTACGATCAGTTTCGGTTCGGTTTTTAACCGGTTTTGGTGGAGAAAATTACAAACTGGTTTCGAACCTATGGTTTCATTATGTTCCAAACTGGTTTATACATAATCGGTTTCAAACCGGTTCGGTTTTGGTTCGATTTTCTGGTCAGTTCGGTTAACCGGTTTACTTGCCCGCCTCTAGTGGTGGTGGTCAACGTCGGTGTTCAAATGGGGGCATCGGTGGTGGTTGTGTAAGGCCCCGAACCCGGTAGCCCTACTTTAGCGTCGGATTTACTCATAAACACAGTTCTGCAAATCAGAGTTTATTAAAACTTTTCGCGGAATATAAAACATCAATCATTTGTTACAAAACATTAGATCTTTTCTTGATACCATAACACAAAACTTTATATTTAAAACATCTTTTTTTCTTTCTTCAGATGCCAGCCGTTCAATCCAGGCCATGTGCCATCCTCATGCTAACTCTATAATCAGCTCACCTGCGTGCATACTAAAAGTCAGCTACGCTGAGTGAGTTCTAGTTAATCAAGCAACTTATCATACAACCACTACATGCATCATATACGTGTCCGAAGACACTTAACCCACTGTCTAACCCGCTACTTCTCAACCACTTAATTATCCCTACAGCTTAGCCAATTAATTACCCCTACAGCTTAACCATTGATGCCACTTATGCCACTTTATGCCACTTTATGCCACTTGTGCCACTTTATGCCACTTATGCCACTTGTGCCACTTTATGCCACTTGTGCCACTTTATGCCACTTATGCCACTTGTGCCACTTTATGCCACTTGTGCCACTTTAATAACGAAGACACGCATAGACTCACTCTACCACGTGCTCACGTTATGCCCCTAACTCTATTACTAGACCCCTATCCACTTCTATCACACTATACTTCTACTTGTCTATAACCCACTTCCTATCAGCACATTATTTACGTACTAAGCAAGTAACATCAACAATCATACACACATAATAACGATGGCACGTACAGGCTTTCCCTATCACGCGCTCACGTTATGCCACTAACACCCTTACTAGACTCTTGCCCCTTCTAACACACTCTACCTCTACCTGCCTATTCACACTTCATATCGGTTCAGTATTTACGTAATAAACAAGTCACATTATAACATTCATACACACTATCAACCACTTGGAATTTACTATCCTTGGCGATACGTGCAATATCCGAAGATCGTTCACGTACCGACAAGCATTATAAAATATATACCTCATATAACATCTATAGCATACACTTACCACTTAAGGTAAGTGTATTCACACTTCACATCGAGTATGCACACAGCCCCGAAAACATAGCAAGGAAATGGGGCTAGAAACTCACCTGAACTCTGCTTCTTCCTCCGATAGTTGTAAATCCCTTCTTTAACTGAGCTCGGCTGACTGTATAAGTTACACGTATCAATACTCGCCTGATCTAATCTGGTGGCCTAGTATTAGCTTACTTTTACTTATCGTTTTAATCTATTCTCTAATCGAACTTGACTTTAGGCGAAGTTAAACCTTAGGCGAACTTAGCTTTAGGCGAAGTTAAACCTTAGGCGAACTTAGCTTTAGGAGAAGTTGTCATCAGGCGAACTTGGCTTTAGGCGAAGTTGTCATCAGGCGAACTTGGCTTTAGGCGAAGTTGTCATCAGGCGAACTTGGCTTTAGGCGAAGTTGTCATCAGGCGAACTTAGCTTGCAGGCGAAGTTCATCAGGCGAACTTAGCTTGCAGGCGAAGTTGTCGTCTGCAGCTACTGTTCGTTCTTAAATCCTTCGTTTCTTAACCAAATAACTCGATTTAGGTATCCACGGAATCGTCTGACCAGCGCCTACAAACCCCAACCATCAAATCGACTTAACATCGATGTTTAAAGGGTGCGATTTAGGCATATAGGTTACGGGTTCTTTTTATCAATCGATTAACCCATCAAATCATAACCATTTTCAGTAAGATTAGCTTTGTTGGATTCGTTTTTACCATACAAACTCAGATCTATCATTTCTCAATCAAACCGAACCTATACGAACGATTTCTAACTATAAACGTACCTTGAACGAGTCGAACTACGAACACGGTTAAGCCTTGATGTTGTTTTGGTCCGTCACGACGTTCCAGCACCAACAAGCTCGGGTTTTCGCCTTCGGATCTTGGTTCGGGTCGTGTGTGTTTTGGGTGTGTGTGTATGGAATAGGTGAGAATGAGGATTAAATAGTGGTTAATGGTATTTATATTTAGTGATCATGGGCTTAAGCCCATGGACTCTCCTTCCTTCTTTCATAACCCAAGTCCATAACCCATATCCATTACCCAACACTAGCCCGACCCATACCAACTCCTACTCTATTTATTTATTTCCCGATAACTTGAGTAAACTTTCCTTCTATTATTAAGTAATACAATTAATATTATTTTGGAAATTTCGGGATGTTACAGGTTGTTGGTCAGTGGGGGTGGTTTTCAGGTTAAGGGAGTATTACGAAAACGTTGTTTCGGTGATCGAAGACTAACGGAGTTATACTTCTGTTAGTCGTGGATGGTTGGAAGCAAACATGGTATAAGGTGGGACAGTCACCACCTTATTATCGCAATTTAAAATTTTTAGTTAAACGGGTTAAATATGTCATAAATGGGATATTTAGAAGTTTAGCTTGCTTAAACATGTTTTTAACCCTTATCATAAACATGTCATCCTGTCTATTCTAAACGCAAACTTGCTTAAATTCCGTACATTGTTATCAAGTCGTGTTATAGACTAACATCCCATCCCTAGTCGAGCTCACGGGCTAATGTCGACTAAAGGTAGAGGTGAAAGGAGAAAAAAACATAGGTAATGAATAAGAGTGGCCCTTGAAAACGTCTTTATCAAGGCAACATTGGAAGTGATATGCCCAAAATAAAAAACGATCAAATTATGTAAGAATGTTGTATATTTTAATTTTTAAGTGTTGTTGAAGTTTATATTCAATCATCATTTACTACCAAACTACCATAGTCACTACCACCAACAACCACAATCAAACAAACTAACAAACCCTATAACTAGATACAAATCATATCAATCCAAACATAAATCTAAAATCACAATTAAAACCATATCAACTCTGTAAATTAACAATTCAGTCATTTTAATGAAGTTTCGGTTTGGTCGACTGGGACTTGAAAAAAGCAGTATAAACCGAAATAAAACCAATTATATATCTAATAAAATTCTCCTTCCATTCAAAGATGAATTATCTGGTAGATTAGGATTGTCAACTACTGAGCGAAGTTGAGTCAACATCAACTTAATAACGTGAGATCAAGTTCATGACAATACAAGTCAAGCTTTCTCAACTCATAACCTTCAATCTCGGTTGGAAGTTGAGCTCATTTCAACTAAATTCAACTCGTTGCTTAGCAAGTTAGCTCATGCTTTGAACATTTGACGACTTTATATATTTTAACATAAGTATCAAATAATACGCTAATAACAATATTAAATTATTCAAGACTCGATATACACGATAGCAGACTATCGTTATACGTGGTAATTATTAAGGATGGAAAACTCAAGAGAACACAAAACAACTACACTCGTCTTGGAAATTTTATACGAGCCAACTAGCTTGAGTCAAATCAACTCGAGTTTGAATTATAAATGAGTTTATAACATGCTAATTAAGAAAGGGTTGTTGTGAACCATTTAACCCTTGGATTAGATTAGGTGACTTGATTTTAATTATGAACAATTGAACATGTATGATTAATATGAAAATGAAAGTTGGTACGTCACGTGAAGGGCCCCCACTTGATAGAAACATGAACGTTGATTTTTGTTGTACAGACAAAACAGCCGGCATCATCAGAATCGGACCACCAAACAAACACCCATCTACTTTTTCTATAGATTTTCTTTTCTATTCTAACGGACTATATTATATAATCATTCATGGGATGGTAACATTTCACCCTCTCAAATATAGGTTTTTAATTTCTGTTTTTTTTTAAAACAATTTGAGATAATTAAACTCGTATTTATGTTAATAACATCTGCCAGGGAACTCTTTAGAACATATAACCTGAATACGGCTCATGCACTGTTTATCTAATCTGGTTGACAGGTTATGCATAAGTTGTAAACATATGGTCGGGTTAAACTTGTATATTACAATAAAATTTAATTTTAGTTTTAAGTTTGTTGAACGATCAAATTATTTGATTTTAGCACAACCTTGTTTAGTAAAGTAGCTAGACATGTTAACTGAAATATGACCTATTTATTAATGAGTCTAGCCAAAGGCGTTAGGTATAGGAGCAGGGTGCAGTACAATTAATACATCATTTTTCATGTTTTAGGAAACTCGTTGGCGAGGATTAACTTTCTTTCTTTTGTATTCTTTTACCACGTTAATTGAATTTTTGTGATATTTTAATTGTTTTAGTATTATGGTTTCATGATTACGAATGCATTTGAATATTTGATACAACTTTGAGAGTATTTGAACGTTTTGGGTTTCTTGATTACGAATGTATTAGATACAATTACGGGACATTTTAAAAAGATTATCTAAGATAAAGAAAACACTAAAGTGGTACCAAAGCGGAAAAGTACCGAAATACCAATACATGTACCAAAAACACACATACGGTACGATATCGTGTGTCCACTTTTAATCATTTTCGGTACCCATATTTTTCACTAGAGCACCTTGATGGCCACAAAGCGGTTTAGCTGCACTGGGCCTCGCATAGGCAAACGTCTTTTGCGCCTTTGAATACTACGGAATGAGTTAAGACTTGTGAACTGAAGAAACACTAAGTGACCCCGGGCAGATTACAGACAATCTGGGGGTTAAATAGATGTTTCCCACGAGGATGAGGTCCAGCAAAGAAAGTTGTTCTTCTGGTGACCTGCAAAACAGACACCGTAAGCTCGTCACTGAGAAGGGGGGGTTCCTCCTTGTGACCACCCTCCGGCGTGAGAATCAGACTAGATTGCTCTGAATATAAGTGTATATTAAGAGATTGCTAGAGAAGATAAGATAATGAGATCTCAGATGATGTCCTTACCATTCCAAGGTGTTGGAGTATTTATAGCCGAAAGTAGGTTTCCAAGAAGGTACAGCCGGCTGAATAATATCCCTGTTCTACCAACAGTGGGCTACGCACAAGCCATGCTGCTTGGTGGATAGGCTGCGGCTGATAGTGACAAGGCCGGCTGTATACTGTTCCTTTACTGCCGGCTATGCACTGTTCCACAAACTGTAGGCTACGCACGTCCCACAGTGAGGGTTGGTGAGTAGGCAGCGGCTAATAGTGACAAACAGTACTAGAGGGTGCTCCTCCTCGTACTGTTGTCGGTGAGCTGTCACCCTGTGATTGGTTCATGGGCTGTTTTGGTCAGATCGTCTATTCTGCCCATACCTTGGCAGGTATAGTACAAAAGATCTTCCAGAAGCATACGGACTGGCTCATTTGGGCGGGAGTGTTCCCGCCTTGCTCATTCCTTCAGGTGACATTACTGAAGTATCGAGTTAGTGCCTTGTGCGTGTAGCCTTGCTATCAGTGCGGGTAGCCTTCCCTGATGGCTTGTATCCGCAGCTGCGGGAACAAGCAGGGTACTTCACCATTGGGAGGCTTTCCCTACGGGAACAGCTGGCGTACTGCGCGTAAGGTCTTCTCTGAGCATGGTGGGTCCTGCGGAAGCAGTTGGTCCTTGCGCAGACGTCCCTCTTCAAGGTGAGTCTTGCGGGTCCAACTGGGCTCTGCTGGGACCTACCTCTTCAAGTCCCCCCAGTCCAATGTTCTTCTCATGAATTATTAATAAGTGAGGTGAACTTTTGGACTTTAGCAAGGGGTTTTGAAAAGGGTTTTTAGTTTTAAGGTTTTCCGTGGGGATTCTTCCCGCGGTTTTCCTAATGTCACGCAGAAATTCCCGACTTTTCTGCTTGATCTTTGGGTATGAAGCGGGTAGGTCTGTAACCTCCTCGCAAGTCAGGAGCGTTGAGTCCCACTTGTGTGGATTCTCCATGAGGTTTTGGTAGTTTTGAACATAGTGATCAATTATGTTAAAACCACCAATTCCATCTTGGAGTTTCAAACAATATAGTTCTCGACGTTCCCGCTATGCGGGGATGTTATTCCCGTTTCCGCAAGCATGGCCCAGAAGATCCTTCTTGGTTTGAATTCCCTGCGGAGCGCTAAGTATGTGAAGGGTTTTGCCTTGACACTGTACCCGCACTCGTCTTACGGTTACTTTACTTCCAAGGTATTCCTAGCGTCAATTCCCTGCGGGTGCTAAGTATGTGAAGGGTTTTGCCTTAACACTGTACTCGCACCTGTCTTATAGTTACTTGGTTGCCAAGGTAAGGGGTATTTTCCCGCTTACTTTTGAATCTTTTTGAAATTTTGAAATTCGAAGAGTTGGTGAAAGGATAAGAACAGTCCAAACTGTTGAAACGTCGTCCGACGGTTTCTTCTGACAGTGTCAGGACGTGCAGGAAGTTATGGCGACGTGACAGTATATGGTCATTCCAGGCGCTTTTTCAGGCGCGTGGGCGCGAATTTTCGGGCGCGTGGCCGCGAAATTAATGGCACGCGTCCTTTCAACAGCTGTTGCCAGCTTGCTCATTGCCACGTGTCATAGTTTCCTTGCACCTGTGATTTCTCTCTCTTCCGCATTAAATTCATCGCATTAATTGCGATGAGAATATAAAGGGGGAGAGGGTCCTTTGCAATCCACACTTTCACTTCTCTTCATCTTCTAAACGATTTCCGGCGAATACTCACTATTCCGTCGAGCCTTTTTCTAAAATCGTTTTTCTGTACATCCAAACATGTCTTCTTTTGCCGAGGAGTCTGACGTGTTCGTCGAGAATCCTTCGTCCACTTCTGATAAGGACGATAAGAGTACAGCTGGCGAGTGCCAGTGTGCTCTTCCGGCCGACCTGTATCGGTACGTCGTCCGGAAGTTCATGCTCGAGTCGTTCGAGCCTGAGTTTCCGGAGCCACACCAGACGGTGTACGATGCCCCCCAGGGCAAGATAGGGGTGTACGCTGCATTCTTCGTTTATGGGAATCTCAGGTTCCCATTGACGAAGTTTGTATACCGTGTCTTGGAGAGGCACGGCGTGCATCTGACGGAGGTACACCCGATGGCGATCGCCAAAATCCGCCACTTTGAGTGGGTGTGCCTCATTCTGGGCGTGGAGCCCCATGCTGACCGGTTGATGACCTTCTATTCTTGGAGGTGCATCCAGGGGTGGTACACCTTGGTCAATCGGATCAAGGGGTTGAAGATCTGCGCTACCGAGCGCAGTCTTCGGTCGTGGAAGCGTGAGTTTTTTTATATCTCCGCTCGCGTCATCCCCCTTGCGATGACCTTTAAGAATGGGAGAGCACACCCCGCCCTTCACGCCCTCAACTACCAGGAGGCGGAGTGGTTCGCCAAGATCTCCCGGGTCCAGACTTCAGTATACCGCTTTGCGGAGTCTGGGATGGTGATGCTTGGGATGAGCCGGGTGTGGAAGGAGGCGTCACAGGTTCCCATCGTCCTCGAATACGGTTTGAACTCTGTTCCTTATGGTATGCTCTTTCTTCTTTGTTTATATAGGATTGTCTTCTAACTGTGTTTCTTTTATTTCAGAGGGGAACGACTTGCAGTCGCTCCTGCATCCGCGGGAGGCTGATAGTCCCGCTCGGATGGGTACTCGTGCTCTAGATGAGAACGAGTTGCCCATCCTTGAACAGACGGCAGATCGGTTCGTGGAGGTCTACCCGCCAGGCCACGAGATCCTGAGCGCCAGGCCGCCAGGTAAGGAGTTATTCAACCCTCGACCCCTCAATGCTGAAACCTCTGCTGGAATTCCTCTAATCTTGTGTTCTGATGAGGAATCCGCAGATGGTCCTCCGTTGGTGCGGAAAAAGAAGGCTGCCGGCGAGAAGGGGAAGGCGAAGGCGAAGGTGGCCTCCACTGCCGATCCGGTGCCTCGGTCTGATTCAGAGACCGATAGCGAGGAGGTGGCGGGGAACCCTGGTGGTGATAAGACCACTGCTCCGGAGGCTACGACGACTGTCACCTCCGGAGAGCCCAGGATGACGACGGTGAGCGGCGTGAAGAGGCCGGCTCCATCGGGTTCGTCCCCGCCTGTTCGCACTTTTAGGCTCAAGAAAACCCGTAAGTACAAACTTTACTTTTTAACTTCATATCTTTCCGCCATTATACTTATATCTTCTTTGTGCAGGCGTGGATGCTACCGCATTCCAGGGTGGAGCGGGGAGGAGCACCTCCGGACCCATGACGGTAGGTTTGGTCAACCTACCTGAGGCGATGACCCAGGCGGCTGCTCCTGCTTCAGTTGTTGGTTCAGTTGCTCACCCAGTTGAGCCAACTGTTCCAACTGCGATGACATCTCCGCCGGCTGTCAGTGCCATATTTACCGAATCTGTTACTGAGCCGGCGGTGACTATTCCTGCGGGTACTTCCGCAGCGGCGACCACGGTTGTGAGTTCACCTCCGGTGAGTTCACCTTCGTTGGTTTCTACCGCGGCGGCCTCCATGCCTCCTCCGACGTCGGCAGCTACGGCCGATCCTTCAGGTATGCTTGGGGCTTCTCGCCAACCTCTGCCTCCTTCCCATCTGCCTGACCTCTTGGATGGATTTCCCTTGGGTTCAGGTGATGGGTTTTGCGGCTATCGGCCTGTTGTCGACCCTACAGGTGCGTAGGGTTCTTTTGGCCTCTTTTTTTTTTTATATATATCATCTTTTCCTAACTGCCTTTTGTTTTTTGCAGTGTCGGATTCCAATGAAGTGTATGTTCCACGATGGAACATCCGTCGAGGAACAACCCTCACGCCTGTGGAGTGCGTGGAGTGGGCTCGTCACGCAGCTCCCAGTGGTGCGTTGGGGGAAGCCATGGCTAGCTACCAGGAGGGTAGGCTAACCAATGAGCTTCGGGTTCTCCTGGCCCGGATGCAGCCGCGCGTCGAGCTGCTTTGTCGTGAAAACGACAAGTTAAAAGCGGCTCGTATCCAAGAAGTAGCTCAGGCGCGGGCTGTCCGGGAGGAGAATAGGAGGCTCTCCGCCGTTGCTGCGGAGAACGAGAAGGCCTTCAATGTGGCATCTGCCCCGATCCGACCCGACCCAGGTACCCGTTTCTCTGACCCGATCTCTTTCTTTTATGATTTAATATTTATTTATACTTATATTTTACTTTTAATAATAATATATATATTTTCCTTCCCGCCTCTTTCTCTCTCTCTTTCTTTCCGCCGTCCCGTCCCTCTCCTTCTCTCTTTCCGCCTTCTTTTCCCTCTTGTCGCCGTCCCGCCCTTAAGCCTTGTTTCCCTCTTTTTCTTCTAACTCTTTTGTTCCTTCCCGCCTAAGGTTGTCTGCGCAGACCCCTTGCAAGGAATCCTGCGTGAAGACCACCTGTTTCAGCGATACGCGAGACGAACTCTTCTCGCAGCGCGCTAAGAATTGTAATTCTTCTCGCAGCGCGCTAAGAACGGTAGTTCTTCCCGCGACGCGCTAAGGATTTGTAGTTCTTCTCGCAGCGCGCTAAGAATCGTAGTTCATCCCTCGACGCGCGAAGAATTATAGTTCTTCCCGCGGCGCGCTAGGAATTCTAGTTCCTCCCGCGGCGCGCTAAGAAATGTGATTCTTCCCGCGACGCGCTTAGAAATGTAGTTCTTTCCGCGACGCGTTAAGGTTGTTTCTGACTGCCTTCGCGCTCGCGCTCTCTTGACCTTCTGTGTCTGCCTTCGCGCCTTAGCCTTCTCGCGCTGAACCCTTTGAGTTTTCTTCTGTTTAATCTAGCCGTTTGCTTTTGTGTTGTCTTGTCTTTGGAGCTGTTGACCTAATCTGCTTTATGTCTGAAAAGTTACTTTCGGCGCAGCATGCGCACCAACCCCATTGGTTGGCAGAAAAAGTGACTGACATTATCCTTGGAGATCTGCTTTTTCCATGCTTGACCAGAACCTTTATCTGACCCGCCCATGCTTTTTACTGTTCCCTGTCAGCTTTATCTTGCCCCCTGCAGCTGCCATATCTTTCCATATCTTTTGCTTTTGGATTCTTATGCTTTTTGATATCTTTTGCTTGATCCTGTTAAAGATCCTTTCCCCTTTTCTAGGGATTATGTCTCCTAGGGTTTTCCTATAAATAATAGTAATATTTTCATAACACTACACACACAAAACACTTAATCTCTCCTGTTCTCTTGCCCCTTGCTCTCTCTGCCGTCTTCCTCTCTGCCTCCGTCTTCCTCCCTGTTCTGCCCTGCTTTTCCGGTAATATATATATATATATAATAATTTACTTATGCAAACTTATAATCAAGACTTAAAACAAATCATTAAAACAATAATCTTATTTATAGGTTAACTTGTGCTTGTTTAAAGTTGGTTCTTGCTTTATCTTACACCGCATCGTTTATCAAGTGAGTAATCTCGTACCTAATCCCTTTTTGCTTTTAATGTTTTGGGATGTTCATGTGTTCATACAAACTTAGAGTCTTAAACTTGTTTATGAACTTTAGTCGCGCAGTATCCCATGTGTTGAGGACGTAGACTTGGCTGTTTATTTGTATGTGTGGATCATTAACCGTCTTGTCGGTCTATTCCGCAGTTTTCATGGTACCATTAGATGAACACGGGAGAACTATCGTTTATGATTTTCTCTTTTGTTTACACATGCACAGTTTGTCTTGTTTGTGAGCTCAATTGTGAGCACTGGCAGTCTTATGAATCTTAGAGTTGGTCCCGATCAGATTACACCCTTGTTGAAAACCAGACATACACATGTTGCGCGCAGATTTATGATTATCTATGTATTGTATTAAACTTGATTTCTCACCAACACGCAAGTGTTTGACGTTTTATTTTAACACATGTTCAGGTTTGCAGTAGTTGTTTTGGAGCTTGTGGACACATAGGAAGTTTTCTTTATTTTGGACCTAGATTAAAATGTATCAAGACAAGTTATTTGTTGTTCGAATATTTTGCCTTATAATATATTGATTTATGATGATTTATGTTATCTTGTGTTTACCCTGCGCGTGCGCGAATGAATGTATTTATTAAATATTGACACCCAATAGTGTCACGAGTAATGAAACAATATGTGGCGCCCCGATGTATAATCCGCCTTTGGTCGGGGTGTTACAGATTGGTATCAGAGCTCGTTGACTTTAGGATAGGTGGTTAGACGTAACGGCCTAGAATACCTAAGAGTCCCTTCTCGCGCATGAGAGAAATCTCATGTTTGCGCGCTTATTGTTAATTACTCGTTATTTATGAATATGCTCGCGCTTGCGCAGTATATGATTTTATGTTTTATTTCGCGATATTTCGATTTTTGTTGAATTTCGATTTTTATTGATTTTTCTTACATATTCGTTTGTTGGGTTTGAAAATCCGAAAAGTCATGGTGATACATGAATAGTTGATTTTCAATTTCCATTTACGATTATGTTCTGAGGTTGGAAACTTGAAAAGTCATGGTGATACATGAATTGTCAACCTCCAATACTCATTTTCTTGTATGTTTTATATTGAAGATTGAAAAGTCATGGTGATACATGAATCGTCAATCTCCAATACTCGTTTGCTCGTATATTTTAAATTGGGAATTCGGAAAGTCATGGTGATACATGAATTGTCGATTCTTGATTCGAATTTGTTACCTTTATTAAGTCTGCATTTAGGATCATTTATTTTACTTGACAGTAACTGACTCCGTGAAACCAAGCTTTATAAGATTAAAACTTTGCGCTAAAACCAAGATATTAAATAAAATTAAAATTTTTATAGAATGCCTCCGCTATCTCGCCGATTTCAGAGAAGAGAAGCCTCGCGCATGCGTAGACAGCAACGTTCCCAGGAAATGGCCGCCGCAATAGCCCAAGCTTTGAGCCAAAACAATACCAACACCTCTGGTTATAACATTAAATCCTTTAACGCGGGTAACCCTCCAAAGTTCACAGGTCTTGAAGGAGCCACCGTGATGCTCCAGTGGCTTGAGAAAATAGAAAACACTTTCCTCCACACCCAATGCCCCTCAGACAGACGAACCCTGTATGCTTCCAGTGTCCTGGAATCCAGAGCGCTTACATGGTGGAATGGAGTAGCTCATGCGCGTGGCGCAGAAGCTGCTTCCAGCATGCTCTGGGAGGAATTTAAGGATCTCTTGACGCGAGAATTCTGCCCTCCCAACGAAGTTAAGCGCCTGGAGGAAGAATTTTGGAACCTGAAGCAATACAGTGGAGAAGCGCGCGAGTACGCGACGCGCTTCCATGAACTAAGTTTGCTTGTCCCTCACCTTGTTACCCCTTCCCGCCGAGCCATAGAGAAATTCCTTGGGGGTCTCCCCATGGAAATTCAAGATTCTGTATGGGCCAGAAACCCAGTAACCCTCTCTGACGCCATCGAGTTGGCCGCTGTGCTCAGCGACAACCATGTCAGAGCAGGAACCCTGTTCCTGCGGGGAACAGAAAAGACCAAACTCACCAAAACTGCCCCTGAACCCGCAGAAACCAAACCTGAACCCTCAAACCGTAACAACCTCAAGCGCAGGCGCAAGGCCTATGCGCTTACCAACCCACCCATAGTCCAGCAACCCGCATACCAACCTCCAGTTTACGCGCCTAACCCACTGTCAACCTACCCAACACCTCCTGTAGCCCACAACTATGCCTTAACCAATCCAGCACTCCCTGCCCCGCCAACTAAGAAACCTTACACAGGAAACCACCCCTTTTGCCCAACCTGTAGATTTCACCACCCAACCCAAACCCCGTGTCGACTTTGTACCCGATGTGGCCGCGCTGGTCACACTGCTGAGAACTGTAGAGTCCCTCTCGCCAACCCAATTGCGCCAACACCACCAGTCTACCCGCAGAACCCACAACCAACCTACCAAAACCCACGACCCAGATCGTGCTTTAACTGCGGCGATCCCAGTCATTTCCGGAACGCGTGCCCAAGGCTACAAGTTCAGATTACGCAAGCGAATCCGGTGAACCAGATTTCGAACCAAGTAACGCGTGGACGAGCTTTTAACATAACCGCGCACCAAGCGCAAGCGAATAATGACGTAGTTAATGGTACATTTTTGCTTAACGGATTTTATGCTTCTGTACTTTTTGATACTGGCGCCGATCGAAGTTTTATCTCTCGCGCCTTCGAGCAGAAGCTTGCGCGACCGCGCAACGATTTAAAAGAAGATTTTTCAGTTGAATTGGCTAACGGTGAAACTATTTTAATAAACTCTGTGATCAAGGATTGTACGCTTAACCTTAACGAAAACGATTTTCTGATTGACCTCATCCCCATGCCTCTTGGGAGCTTTGATGTTATCATTGGTATGGACTGGCTCTCGAAGAATCGCGCCGAAGTTATTTGCGCCAAGAAGATGATTCGCATACCTCGAGAAAATGGTGATCTTCATATTTACGGCGAAAAACCCTCCAGTGGTCTTAAACTTATGTCTTGCGCCGAAGCCCAAAGACTCATGCGGAAGAAGTGTATTGCATTTCTAGCCCATGTGGTTAAACCTGCTGAAGAAAAGAAGCTTCGCGATATCCCTGTTGTGCGTGATTTCCCTGAAGTTTTTCCTGATGATCTTCCTGGTATCCCTCCCGCTCGTGAAGTCGAGTTCCGTATTGATCTTGTCCCTGGTGCTTCCCCCGTGGCTAAATCTCCTTACCGTCTTGCGCCCGCTGAGATGCAAGAATTGGCAAGCCAACTTCAAGAGTTGACTGCTAAAGGATTCATTCGCCCTAGCTCTTCGCCCTGGGGTGCTCCGGTGTTGTTCGTTAAAAAGAAAGATGGATCGTTTCGCATGTGTATAGATTACCGCGAGTTGAACAAACTCACCATTAAAAACCGGTATCCCTTACCGCGTATTGACGACCTCTTTGATCAACTCCAAGGTGCCTCTTGTTTCTCCAAGATTGATCTCCGCTCTGGCTATCACCAGTTGCGCATCCGCGATGAAGATGTTCCGAAGACAGCTTTTCGAACTCGTTATGGCCATTTTGAATTCTTGGTCATGTCCTTCGGTTTAACCAACGCACCCGCCGTTTTCATGGATCTAATGAATCGGGTGTGTAGGCCTTTCTTGGATAAATTCGTGATTGTGTTTATCGATGACGTTCTGATTTATTCTAAGACCAAGGCCGAGCATGAGCAACATCTTCGGTTGGTGTTGCAAAAGCTTCGAACCGAGCAGCTCTTTGCCAAGCTCTCCAAGTGTGAATTTTGGTCGGATGAAGTACAGTTTCTTGGTCATGTTGTAAACAAGATGGGTATTCATGTCGACCCATCCAAGATTGAAGCAATCAAGAACTGGATTACGCCATCCTCTCCTTCCGAGATCCGTTCCTTTCTGGGCTTAGCTGGTTATTACCGGCGCTTCATTTCGAACTTCTCGAAGATCGCTTTGCCTTTAACAGCTTTAACGCACAAAGGTAAACCGTATATTTGGGGCTCGAAGCAAGAAGAAGCCTTTCTGACGCTCAAGCGTTTGTTGTGTGAAGCTCCTGTTCTTGCGCTACCTGAGGGTAATGAAGATTTTGTCGTGTATTGCGATGCATCCAACCAAGGGCTCGGTTGTGTTCTTATGCAACGAGGCAAGGTTATCGCTTACGCATCAAGGCAACTTAAGGTTCATGAAAAGAATTATACAACTCACGACCTCGAACTTGGTGCAGTTGTTTTTGCCTTGAAGATCTGGAGACACTACCTTTATGGTACTAAGTGTATCCTTTACACTGACCATAAAAGCCTTCAGCATATCTTTGATCAAAAGGAACTTAACATGAGGCAACGCCGATGGAACGAACTCATCAGCGATTACGATTGTGAGATCCGGTATCATCCTGGTAAGGCTAATGTGGTAGCCGATGCGCTCAGCCGAAAACCCTGCCAGCTTAACTGTATCTTGCCGCGCACCCAGCTTCACTTCGCGCCGATTCAAAGCAACCTTGAATCGCGTATTCGTGACGCGCAGCGCGCATCCATCAGTAATGGTAACCTTCGCGCCGAGTTAGCATGTGGCGCGGAAGCACACTTTGTCCCTAATCTGAGTGGAATTCTCTGCTATCTCAATCGCATCTGGATTCCCTTTGATGAGTATCTTCGCGCTGATATCCTGAGTGAAGCGCACAAATCTCGGTATTCTATTCATCCTGGCGCTGATAAGATGTACAAGGATTTGCGCATTACTTATTGGTGGCCCGGTATGAAAAAGGATATTGCTGTGTTCGTAGCTAAATGTCTGACTTGTTCTAAAGTGAAAGCTGAACACCAACGCCCATCTGGTTTGCTCAAACAGCCTGAAATTCCTACGTGGAAATGGGAATGTGTAGCGATGGACTTTATTACCAAGTTACCTTTGACAGCAAGCAAACATGATAGCATTTGGGTAATAGTGGATCGATTGACTAAGTCTGCTCACTTTCTGCCCATTCATGAAAACTACCGTGTTGAGCAACTCGCGCAGCTTTATGTCAAGGAAATTGTCTGCCGCCATGGTACTCCTTTGAGCATCATATCCGATCGCGATGGCCGTTTTATATCCCGCTTTTGGAAATCTCTCCAATCTGCGTTAGGAACTCGCTTGGACATGAGTACGGCATATCATCCTCAGACTGACGGTCAGTCTGAGCGAACTATTCAAACTCTTGAGGATATGCTCCGATCTTGTGTTCTTGATTTTGGAGGTAATTGGGATTCACACCTGCCTTTGATTGAGTTTTCTTATAATAACAGCTATCATTCCA
This sequence comes from Bidens hawaiensis, assembly GCF_021521415.1. Classification (NCBI taxonomy): domain Eukaryota; kingdom Viridiplantae; phylum Streptophyta; class Magnoliopsida; order Asterales; family Asteraceae; genus Bidens; species Bidens hawaiensis. The sequence goes on along the minus strand of NW_027492087.1, from coordinate 586,711 downwards.
GTATTGGTATGGCCCCATTTGAAGCACTTTACGGTCGTAAGTGCCGCTCCCCGGTTTGTTGGAGCGAAGTGGGAGAAGCTCAAATCACAGGACCCGAACTTGTTCAAGAGACAACCGATAAAATCGCCAAGATCCGTGATCATCTGCTGACTGCCAGAAGCCGACAGAAGAGTTACGCAGATCGTAGGCGAAAGCCTCTCGAATTTCAAGTTGGTGATCTTGTTCTCCTCAAAGTGTCGCCTTGGAAAGGTGTTGTCCGCTTTGGGAAGAAGGGTAAGCTTGCTCCTCGTTATGTTGGTCCATTCAAGATTCTCGCGCGTGTAGGAAAAGTTGCCTACAGACTTGACCTGCCGCCCGCGCTCAGTAATGTGCATCCAACGTTCCATGTATCCAATCTCAAGAAGTGTTTAGCTGACAAGAACCTTCACATTCCACTTGATGAAGTTCAAGTTGATGAATCTATGCATTTCGTTGAGAAGCCTGTTGAGATTATGGATCGCGAGGTTAAGCAAACCAAGCGCAGTCGTATCCCTATCGTGAAAATTCGTTGGGAGTCCAAGCGCGGAGCCGAGTTTACATGGGAAAGGGAAGATCAAATGAAGATCAAGTACCCGCACCTGTTCTCTGCGCAACCTACTTCGAGATAAATTTCGGGACGAAATTTCTTAAAGTAGGGGAGACTGTGGCATCTGCCCCGATCCGACCCGACCCAGGTACCCGTTTCTCTGACCCGATCTCTTTCTTTTATGATTTAATATTTATTTATACTTATATTTTACTTTTAATAATAATATATATATTTTCCTTCCCGCCTCTTTCTCTCTCTCTTTCTTTCCGCCGTCCCGTCCCTCTCCTTCTCTCTTTCCGCCTTCTTTTCCCTCTTGTCGCCGTCCCGCCCTTAAGCCTTGTTTCCCTCTTTTTCTTCTAACTCTTTTGTTCCTTCCCGCCTAAGGTTGTCTGCGCAGACCCCTTGCAAGGAATCCTGCGTGAAGACCACCTGTTTCAGCGATACGCGACACGAACTCTTCTCGCAGCGCGCTAAGAATTGTAATTCTTCTCGCAGCGCGCTAAGAACGGTAGTTCTTCCCGCGACGCGCTAAGGATTTGTAGTTCTTCTCGCAGCGCGCTAAGAATCGTAGTTCATCCCTCGACGCGTGAAGAATTATAGTTCTTCCCGCGGCGCGCTATGAATTCTAGTTCCTCCCGCGGCGCGCTAAGAAATGTGATTCTTCCCGCGACGCGCTTAGAAATGTAGTTCTTTCCGCGACGCGTTAAGGTTGTTTCTGACTGCCTTCGCGCTCGCGCTCTCTTGACCTTCTGTGTCTGCCTTCGCGCCTTAGCCTTCTCGCGCTGAACCCTTTGAGTTTTCTTCTGTTTAATCTAGCCGTTTGCTTTTGTGTTGTCTTGTCTTTGGAGCTGTTGACCTAATCTGCTTTATGTCTGAAAAGTTACTTTCGGCGCAGCATGCGCACCAACCCCATTGGTTGGCAGAAAAATGACTGACATTATCCTTGGAGATCTGCTTTTTCCATGCTTGACCAGAACCTTTATCTGACCCGCCCATGCTTTTTACTGTTCCCTGTCAGCTTTATCTTGCCCCCTGCAGCTGCCATATCTTTCCATATCTTTTGCTTTTGGATTCTTATGCTTTTTGATATCTTTTGCTTGATCCTGTTAAAGATCCTTTCCCCTTTTCTAGGGATTATGTCTCCTAGGGTTTTCCTATAAATAATAGTAATATTTTCATAACACTACACACACAAAACACTTAATCTCTCCTGTTCTCTTGCCCCTTGCTCTCTCTGCCGTCTTCCTCTCTGCCTCCGTCTTCCTCCCTGTTCTGCCCTGCTTTTCCGGTAATATATATATATATATATATATATAATAATTTACTTATGCAAACTTATAATCAAGACTTAAAACAAATCATTAAAACAATAATCTTATTTATAGGTTAACTTGTGCTTGTTTAAAGTTGGTTCTTGCTTTATCTTACACCGCATCGTTTATCAAGTGAGTAATCTCGTACCTAATCCCTTTTTGCTTTTAATGTTTTGGGATGTTCATGTGTTCATACAAACTTAGAGTCTTAAACTTGTTTATGAACTTTAGTCGCGCAGTATCCCATGTGTTGAGGACTAGACTTGGCTGTTTATTTGTATGTGTGGATCATTAACCGTCTTGTCGGTCTATTCCGCAGTTTTCATGGTACCATTAGATGAACACGGGAGAACTATCGTTTATGATTTTCTCTTTTGTTTACACATGCACAGTTTGTCTTGTTTGTGAGCTCAATTGTGAGCACTGGCAGTCTTATGAATCTTAGAGTTGGTCCCGATCAGATTACACCCTTGTTGAAAACCAGACATACACATGTTGCGCGCAGATTTATGATTATCTATGTATTGTATTAAACTTGATTTCTCACCAACACACAAGTGTTTGACGTTTTATTTTAACACATGTTCAGGTTTGCAGTAGCTGTTTTGGAGCTTGTGGACACATAGGAAGTTTTCTTTATTTTGGACCTAGATTAAAATGTATCAAGACAAGTTATTTGTTGTTCGAATATTTTGCCTTATAATATATTGATTTATGATAATTTATGTTATCTTGTGTTTACCCTGCGCGTGCGCGAATGAATGTATTTATTAAATATTGACACCCAATAGTGTCACGAGTAATGAAACAATATGTGGCGCCCCGATGTATAATCCGCCTTTGGTCGGGGTGTTACATTCAAGGCCCTTGAAGTTGAAGTTCAGGCCCGTCTCGAGGCCCGTTCCAAGGCTGCCCAAGCTGTTAACGAACAGCTTCGGCTGGCTAAGGAAACTGCTCGGAACGCAACTGAAAGGGCCACCAAGGCTGAAGCTGTTGCTGAGCCTCTACGCCTCGAGAATGAGGAACTTAAAGCCAAACTAGAGGCGCTCCAACAGGCTCATGATGCCTTGGCGATGGAAGACGCCAAGAAGCTCCAAGAGATCTTGGACCAGAGGGGGGTGCTTGACCACACTGAGCGGAAGCTAAAGGGCGTTGAAGTGGCTGCGGCTAAAGAAGTGTTGCTTGCCAACCTCAACAAAAGTGAAGCCGAACGCGCCCGTAACCAAGCTCAAGCTGCCCTCCAGGAAGCTCTGGTTACCAAGGAATGGCTTCTTCGAGAAGCGTTGTCTCAGGTATGCGTAATTTCATATCTTTACACTTTTCTTTGCACATAGAAAAGGTTTTGACACTTGTATTTTTTCTTGTAGGTTGTGCATCGAGTCTTCACGGACACATCATACGACGATGCCATGAGCGCAGCCCTCAACGCTTCTCATGAGGATGGGGAAAAGGCCGGCTTCCTGCTTGGTCTAGGGTTCGTTGAGAAAGGCATCCCGCCTTCCAACTTCCCTTTGTATGATGTGGATACTGAAGCTGTTTATGACCAAGCAGTGAACCAGTATGCCGTCTTCCCGCATCCGGTGGTGGAGAAGGTGAACGAAGTTGCTGCTGCTGATGATGGGCTAGCTATCCTTAAAGCTTTCCTTGAACCGCCACGCTCTACTGATGGTGCGGGTCCAAGTGGAAGTGGTCCTGAAGCTTTATCCTGAAGATCCCTTTCCACCATTAGAGTAGATTTTTATTTTTGTATAGCTTCTTTTGTATGCGGGTATGCACCCAGCAATCTTTGTAATATTTGAATTTTGATGGAATAAAGATTATGTGCTAATTCCTTGCCTTGTTTATTTTACGCATGTTTTGATTTAACTTAGCAATTTCTTTAGTACTTAGATAAGTTAACTTTTTAATGTGACAGATTATAAGTTTATGCTTCCTCTTTCATGATTGTGCGGGTATGACCGTCACTTACACTTTGGATGGCTTAACTTTACTTATATCTGACCTGCGTGGAAGTTTTCCTCATCTTTTCCTTTGAAGTTTTCTAAGTGTTTAGAATAAGTTAACCTTTGAACGTGGTAGATAATAGGTTGAAGTTTTGATTCCTCATTCGTGATTGTGCGGGTAAGACCGTCACTTGCACTTAGTAGGATGGCTAAACTTTGCCTACATCTGACCTGCGTGGAGGTTTTCCTCATTCTTCTGTTAGAAATTTTCTAAGCATTTTGAATAAGTTAACCGTTCGACGCGCGGTTGTCAATAGGTTAGTTCAGTTTCCTCTATCATGATTTGTGCGGTTAGGACCGGCACTTTCATTTAGTGGGATGACCAAAGTTTACCTATGACTGACCTGCGTGAAGGTTTCCTTTTCTTTTGAAATTTTTACCGTTTTGTGTTTATGCGGGTTTTGCCGCCTTCCACACGTAACGACTTACTTCTTCCCATATTTATGCGTTGAATACCGGCACATCAGTGTGGGAAGTTCATAAGTATAAAGGTAAGGCTATCAACACATTGTGAAAGGAGAATCATTTCCATTAGAAGTGGCTCTAGGCCTTTTCTTTACAAGTTTGGAATTGATCTACATATAACATTTGCGTAATTGAGCTCCATTCCATGTTCTTGGGATGGGAGCGCCATCGAGCCTTTCGAGCCGGTATGCGCCCTTTCCCAGAACTTCTTTGATAATGTATGGCCCTTCCCAGACCGGTGCCAGTTTTCCTGGGCGTTGTTGGTTCGAAGCCTCGTTGTTACGCAGTATGTAGTCTCCTACATTGAAGTTGCAGAGTTTTACCCGCGTGTTGTAGTACTTTTGCATTTGTCGCTTGTAGTTCTCTTCACGCACTGCGGCTAAGTCTCTGCGTTCCTCGGTTAGCATAAGGTCTAACCGTCTTTCCGCATCATTGTCTTCTGGCTGAATCAAGACCCTTGGTGAGGGTAAACCAATTTCGACCGGGACCATGGCTTCAGTGCCATAAGTGAGACTGAACGGGGTTTCTCCCGTACTGGCCTTTTTCAGCGTTCTGTTTGCCCAAAGGACACGGAAGCTCGTCCACCCAGCCGGATCTGTGTTCCAAGAGTCTTTTCTTTATGCCTTCGACGATGCTCTTATTTGCTCTTTCTACCTCACCATTACCCTGCGGGTGCGCCACTGAGGTAAAAGTGTGGGTGATTTGAAGTTCTTCCAGCCACTTTTGTTGCTTCTTGTCAGCAAAGTTGGTGCCGTTATCGCTCACCAAATTCTGTGGAAGTCCAAAACGACAAATAATAAACTCCCAAATAAATTTTTTGATATGTTTCGCGGTTGTTTGGGCTAAGGGTTTTGCTTCTATCCACTTGGTGAAGTAGCCGATGGCTACCACTAGGAACTGAACATTTCCTGCGCTGTAGGAAATGGGCCTGTCACATCGATGGCCCACTTCTGAAATGGCCATGAAGAGGTGACTGGAACAAGTTCATTCTTCGGGCGATGCGTGTTGGGTGCGTAGAGCTGACAAGACTTGCACTTTCTGATGTATGCCAGCGCATCCGTATGCATCCCCGGCCAAAAGTATCCCGCGTTGTTTAGCTTAGCTACAACAGCGCGTGGACCTGCGTGTACTCCACAGATGCCTTCGTGTACTTCCCTTAGGAGGTAGTCAGCATCTTGGTTGTCCACACATCTTAAGAGTGGGCCAAGAAAGTTACGTCTGTAAAGGATGTCATCGATGAGTTGATAATTCAGTGCTTTACAGCGTAGTTTTCTTGCCTGTGTTTTTGACTCTGGTAGTGTACCTGCCGCAAGGTAATTTATTATTGGTGTCATCCACGTTTCTGTGCCGGTTTGGATGACACAAATTTCCTTGTGCGGGACTGAAGGTGCCTCGAGGAGTTCAATGCGGATGTCCTTTCCCAAGTGGGTGAAGGCTAATGATGCAAGCTTGCTTAACGCATCTGCAGATTTGTTTTCACTACGCTTGACGTGTATGACTTTGCAATCGTTAAAATCGCGCATAAGGGTTTTTGCTTGTGCGAGGTACAGGGCCATTGTGTCGTTCACGGCCGTGTGCGTCCCGTTGATTTGGTTGGCTACTAACATGGAATCCACGTGGGCTTCCAAGTGTTTCACTCCCATCTTACGCGCAATTCTCAGCCCGGCCAAGAATGCTTCATACTCGGCTTCGTTATTCGTACTTGGAAAATCCAGTCGAATAGCGTAAGTGTATTCTTGGCCTGCTGGGTTGGTTAGTTTCAGCCCTGCGCCTGAACCCTCGTTACTGGCTGCTCCATCAGTGTAGAGTCGCCAGACATCATTGATGTCCTGTGCTGGAGAGGGTTGAGCCTCTTCCTGGCACTCTTTTTCCCGCGATGCAGGCACTTTCGCAATAAAGTCGGCCAAAACCTGGCCTTTTATGGCTGGTCTTGGCTTATACTTTATCGCGTATTCCCCCAACTTAATTGCCCATTTGGCTAGGCGTCCCGATAACTCGGGTTTGCGTAGAACGTTTGCAAGTTTGAAGTTGGAGAGAATGGTGATTGGGTGACCCTGGAAATATCGTCTTAACCTGCGTGAAGCGTGTATAAGTGCTAAGACTAATTTTTCGAGGGTAGAGTACCGGGTTTCTACGTCTGTTAGGATACGGCTGACATAATAGATTGGCATCTGGATGCCTTTCCGTTCAACTAGCAGGACCGCCCCGGTTGCTCTATCTGTTGCGGAAAGGTATAGGATTAACTCCTCCCCCGCTTTTGGTGCTGTGAGCGTTGGGAGTTCGATCAAGCGTGACCGAATCTCCTGAAAAGCTGCTTCCGCTTCTGGTGTCCAGCGGAAGTGCGTTTTCTTTAAACAGTTTCTTAACGTTGACACGAAAGGAAACGACTTATCCGCGTGGTTTGCCAAAAAGCGATTAAGTGCGACTAGTCGTCCATTCAGTGTCTGAGCCTGTTTGATGGTAGTAGGTGATTCCATTTTGATAATGGCTTCGACCTTTTCAGGGTTCGCTCTGAAGCCATCTTTAGTGACGATGACCCCCAAGAACTTCCCTTCTTCAATTCCAAAGGCACATTTGCTCGGGTTGAGCTTCATGTTTATCTTCCTGAGCGTGTTGAAAGTTTCTTCGATGTCTTTCAACATCGCTTCTGCGTCAGGGCTTTTGAGGACCAAGTCATCCATGTAGACTTCCAAGTTCCTCCTAATTTGGGCATGAAACTGGTTGTCCATCAGGCGTTGGTATGTGGACCCGGCATTCTTAAGTCCAAATGGCATCATTTGATAACAAAATGTGCCATCGGGCGTCCGAAAAGCGGTTTTGTCCTGATCATCAACGGCCATGTGGATTTGATGGTACCCCTTATACGCATCCAGGAAGCATTTAAGGCGAAACGGTGCTAACGAATCCACCTTAAGATCAATTTCGGGTAACGGATAACAATCTTTGGGGCATGCTTTGTTTAAGTCATTGAAATCTATGCACATGCGCCATTGTTTGTTATTCTTCGGTACCATAACGGGATTTGCAACCCATGTTTGATATCTGCTAACGCGTACGATGCCTGCGTCAAGGAGTTCCTTGACTTGGGTTCTACACGCGTTAGTTTGTTCTGGCCCCATTACTCTGCGCTTTTGTACGACTGGCGTAACAGCCGGATCGCACTTGAGCTTATGCTCTGCCTTACTTCGGGGTACACCAGTCATGTCAGCTGGTGTCCACGCGAAGATGTCAGCGTTTTTCTGTAGTAAGCGTTTGAGTAAGGTGCGTGTGGGATCAACAACTGTTGGGCCAATAGTAACGGCCTGGTCAGGGTATTTGCCATTGAAGGCCCATCTTTCCGGTTCGGTGATGGTTGGTTTAGCCATCTTTGGTTTGGGTTTAGATGAGACAGATGCGATGCATACCTGGGGAATGCCGGTGATCATCGCTACACCCTCAGCTGTTGGCCATCCCATCATGCCGTGGACTGAAGATACCACGGCGTTGAATCTTGCCATCCCGTCTCTTCCGAAGAGAATGTCGTATGTGTGGTGTGGCTTCCTCATCACGACAAAATCCACATCTTCTGTGCGTGAGTGATTCCCGTCCGTAAGAGTGACGGGGAAAGATAGGATACCCAGGGGGGTGTTTGTGCTGCCGTCGAACCCTTCCATCGAGGCGTAGACCGTTTCCAGGCGTTCCTTGTCTTCGTCATCTAGCTTGTCGAAGAACTGCCTGTACATCACCGTTGACGAGGCGCCGTTGTCAGCAAGAGTGCGAGAAGTGATGTAGTGCCCCAGCTGGCTTTTGATGACGATAGGGCCTTCTTTGCTGGGTCCTCCTGGCACTCGCGGGAAGCGCACCTCAGCTTCCTTCCACGCGCATGGTTCTGTCGCTCGCCTTTTTCTTCCTCTGATGTTGCCATGAACCATGTTGATACTGATGTCAACGGGCTTTCGTCCGTTGCCTCTGTACCGGTTATCATTCCTTCCTCCCTTCTTGATTGATGCCACAAGGTGTGCAAGTTTTCCATCCTTGACGAATGTTTCAACAATATCCTTCAAGGATGTACACTCCTCCGTACTATGACCTTTTGTCCCGTGGAAGTCACAGGATTTGCTTTGATCCGCATTAGGTCGCTGCCGGATCATTGGAGCTTTTGGCCATGATAGTTTTTCGGTGGCAAATATCTCCGTGACGCTTTTGGTGAGTGGCGTCCACCGGTGTTTTCGGCTTGAAGGGTGTGTGTTATCCCTTCCGCCAACAAGATGGCGAGAGCTGGATGAGGTGTCAAAGTTTACCCTTGACTGCCAAATACCTAGCTTCCTCCTTTTGTTCTGCCGGACGATCCGAACATTGTTTTCTCTAGTCCTTTGCGTGTAGAGGTGTGTACTCTGGGGAAGATCCCTTCCCAGTTGCTTCTCCGTCTCGGCAAAGCGCTTGGCTGCCGTCATGATGGCATCCCATGTGGATGGCATGCCGTCCTTACCCGTCAATGTGCGGATAAGCTCTGGGTATTCGGCGCCCTGGATGAAAGCGGCGCGAACAAGATCTTCACTTATGTTGCCCAGACTCAGCTTTTTGGAGTTGAAGCGAGTGATGAAGTCTAGTAAAGATTCATCCTCCTCTCTAACGCAGTTGAGGATCGTCCACTGTTCTTCAGTATATTTCCTCTGTTGGCTGAAGTGTTGGCTGAACTTGTTCTGAAAGTCCGCCCAATCATAGATGTGGTGGACCAGTAAACGATCGAACCATGCCCTGGCCGCTCCAACCAGAGTCATCTGGAACATATAACACCACGTGTGTTCCGTCCAGTTACTGACGGTTGCCCCCGCAATGAATCTGTTCAAGTGGTCGTCTGGGTCGGATAGACCATCATAAGTGCCGATGTTGGACATTTGTTTGGCACTTCTCGGGGCGATTGCTTCCGCAATGTCCCTTGCAAACTTGGACTTTCCTGCATTTGCAACAGTTGGTCTAAAGGTTTTGGAGAAGTCATTCGTTGGTTTAAAGGTTTCTCCAAAATTCCTTATCGGTTGGAAGTCCGTTTCCTTACGCTTCCCTTTTGCCTTATGGCGAGGGTTTGCGTCGGTATCGGATTCTTCCCGCTCATCGTCCGAGTACTCGCACTCACTGTTCATGTTGAGATGTTGGCGAGTACTGCCGAATTCGTCAGCCTGTTGAAGTGAACGCAAGCGTTCATCCAACTCAGCTTGGAACTCTTTCTGACGTGCTTCGGCCCACGCCTTAACTTGATCGAGTGTTTGGCGAGGGACCCTCGTCCGTTTCTCCAACTGGGCATCAGTGAACCCAGTGAAATATTGTTTACTGCACTTGTCCCGGCTTGGGTAACCGGGGTAGTGTTCGTAAAATTTGTATAACCGCCGGTGTTCCCCCCAGTTGCTGGGGTTGTGGTTACCGGGGTTTCTTGGTCACTTATTGGCTTTGGGACCGGAGTAACGTTAACCATTTCTTCAGAAATTTTGAAAAACTAAGAATTAGTTCTAGCTTTTACCCACGGATGGCGCCAATGAAGAAACACTAAGTGACCCCGGGCAGATTACAGACAATCTGGGGGTTAAATAGATGTTTCCCACGAGGATGAGGTCCAGCAAAGAAAGTTGTTCTTCAGGTGACCTGCAAAACAGACACCGTAAGCTCGTCACTGAGAAGGGGGGTTCCTCCTTGTGACCACCCTCCGGCGTGAGAATCAGACTAGATTGCTCTGAATATAAGTGTATATTAAGAGATTGCTAGAGAAGATAAGATAATGAGATCTCAGATGATGTCCTTACCATTCCAAGGTGTTGGAGTATTTATAGCCGAATGTAGGTTTCCAAGAAGGTACAGCCGGCTGAATAGTATCCCTGTTCTACCAACAGTGGGCTACGCACAAGCCATGCTGGTTGGTGGATAGGCTGCGGCTGATAGTGACAAGGCCGGCTGTATACTGTTCCTTTACTGCCGGCTATGCACTGTTCCACCAACTGTAGGCTACGCACATCCCACAGTGAGGGTTGGTGAGTAGGCAGCGGCTAATAGTGACAAACAGTACTAGAGGGTGCTCCTCCTCGTACTGTTTTCGGTGAGCTGTCACCCTGTGATTGGTTCATGGGCTGTTTTGGTCAGATCGTCTATTCTGCCCATACCTTGGCAGGTATAGTACAAAAGATCTTCCAGAAGCATACGTACTGGCTCATTTGGGCGGGAGTGTTCCCGCCTTGCTCATTCCTTCAGGTGACATTACTGAAGTATCGAGTTAGTGCCTTGTGCGTGTAGCCTTGCTATCAGTGCGGGTAGCCTTCCCTGATGGCTTGTATCCGCAGCTGCGGGAACAAGCAGGGTACTTCACCATTGGGAGGCTTTCCCTGCGGGAACAGCTGGCGTACTGCGCGTAAGGTCTTCTCTGAGCATGGTGGGTCCTGCGGAAGCAGTTGGTCCTTGCGCAAACGTCCCTCTTCAAGGTGAGTCTTGCGGGTCCAACTGGGCTCTGCTGGGACCTACCTCTTCATGAACTCAAAAATGTAATTATTCTCTTGTCATGTATGCTTCAAAAATAATCATAACCAAATGGAAAGAAAGATACAAGAACAAAAATAGAAGGATGCAACAGGCCATATTTAGTGAGGACCATCACTAACCACCAAAAAGAAAAAAGTGATGATGATATATATATATGAAGTAAAAAAACCCATGTGGGCTACATTCATTGTGATAGAAACAAAAGAGAACAGATAAACACCACCCCACCTACACATGATCAAGAACTGCTGATGGGTACATTTCATTAACATAAACAAAATCATTAAACCCATTTATTAGCTCTATACCTGTTTCTCAACTTCTTTAACTTCAAGTGCAGGTGTGTGAAGCAAGTCAGCAACCTTCAAGGGTGTGGGATGGTGGTACGCAGTACGCTTAGGGGCGGCTCAACTCTTTTGGGGATCCAAATCAAACGAAAAAGCAAGGGCCCGGGCCCCTTTTCAAAAGGTCATTTATCATCTTAATGCAGCAGCCCATTATCATATTAATCCAAAGCCCAAATAACCATATGTAATTTTTTTTTGTAAATAGTGGCCCTGAGGGCCCAAAGCCCTAGATTTACTATAATAGCCCGTGGGCCGGCCCCGATTACACAATTGTTCCTTTTCTCATGTTTGAATCCAACTTCCACTGGTTTTGCGTTTAACCCCCTTAAATGGTATTTGGTAATAGCACGTGTGACACAAATTATGTGAATTCGTAGGTGAATTTAAATAATGTTTAATACACCATACATTCATGAGTGGTTTTTAAGTTGATAAGTAGAACCATATAATGGAATTATATAATCTTGAACCTAAACCTTTTTTTTGTTAGCTTTTGTGGTACTTCACTCTTCTGGCACATTAATTAGCTCTAAGCAAAAACATTTTGGATATTTGATTTATCCATCTGAAGATTATCAACAGATTACTTAAGAAACTTTAACCGGCCTTATCGCTTTCTTGCCTATTTAATAACATAAAATGAAAAAAAAAAAAACAGTGTTAACTATATCTACTTTCATAAATGTGTAAAATAGCTTTTAACAACTAAATTTGCTAAAGAAACAACTTATTAGCAGAGTTTAATCAATTAGCACCCTCAAAATAATCTTATTGATGCATCAAAAGGCAACACGCAATCCATGTCATGTCATATGATGTTGAACCCTATGCGAAAGTAGCTTCGTGCTCCTGACGCATACGTTGACCTCTCTATAACAAAGTTACAATACAATATTAGTGCCAAACATATATACAGATAAAGATAGAAATATATATTATATGTAGATAATTAGTAAATTACTTTGATAAGTGGTGTTTGAGAGTGCTTGTTAATATCCAATTGCTTATTTAAACAACTTATGTGTAAACTTGAGTCAATCTAAACTGCTTAAGTGCTTATCATTCATTGAAATGACCAATGTAAAGATATAAAGAAAGATAATAATAATCATACCCTTTGTTCCCAATATAAAAAGCAAAACCACAGCCATTGGACGGGTTTTGTGTGACATCTTTAACTATGTTTGATCTTTAGGCTATGTGTGAAATAATCAACACACGCCTAAATATGACTTAAGTATCCAATGGTACGGGAATCGAATTTATAAAACATGTAAACCTAACAAAAATAGAGCTTTTATTGAAAGATAATAGGGTTTTGTTCTCTTTATAAACATGGAGCTGATGATCAATTAGCATTTGAGGTGGTAATTCGTTATTGTGACTTGTTACTTGTTAGTGTGACAACATTTGATAAATATGAAAGTGTAGATCGTACTAAATAGTAAATAGGTTAGGCCCAAGTCCATTTTTTCATAGGAAATGGCCCAAATCAATGCATAAGAGACTTATTATTTGTTTTAAAAGATAGAAGACAGAATTACAAATTTTGTCCTTTAAAAAAAGCCAAAATTACGGTTCGTGTCCTTTTTTTAGTTTCCTTGCAGGCGGTGTACTTTAAACTTTTTTTTCCTACAAGTTTTGTCCTTTACGCTAACTGGGTTAGAAAAACTCAGTTAAGTATGACATGTGCCAGACATGTGATGGGCATAATTGTAATTTTAATATATCCCTCCTTTCTCTCTTCTTTCTCTCTAAGCCACCACCATCACCATAAATTCCGGCCACCATAAATTCCGGCCACCTCTTTGCAGATTCCATTCAACCCACCACCACCACCTCCTCTCCATCTCACAAACCGCCACCACTTTCCGTTCACAAACGCAAACGATCCCTATCACCCGAACCCGACCCATCCTTTTCCAAAACCCGTATCCGAAAACCCAATTCACCTAACCCACCCACTGACCAAGATCAGTCGCACCCAATCAAGCGACTTAACAACAGTTGGTTAACTTCAATGGCTGGTGCAGCCCCATCTCTGCTTATCCTCCACCCCCGGTTCACCCGACTCGCCACCACTCTCTGCCGATTCACCTTAATCCACCACTAGCTCGCCTATAGTCAACGCCACTTCTCTTCAATTACTCCTCATCATTTCAATGCCGCCGATATTACTCCTCCCGCCGGACGAACCAATTCAGTCGCCTCACCGCCCGTCGATTACGCCCAAAAGATAGACGTCAATCCTCCCAAAGGCACCCGTGATTTCCCGCCGGAAGAAATGCGACTCCGCAATTGTCTTTTTAACCATTTCAGAGAAGTTAGGGTTTACAATCAATAATAATATTATTATACGGAAGTTTATTACTTTATAACTTAGTTTGTTAATTGTTAGGTTTCAGAATTGTTTGGATTTGAATAGGTGGATTATCCAGTGTTTGGATTTGAATGGCTGGAGATGGTTATGTATGGCGGTGGTCGGAGGTCACCTGGGAAAGAAGAACAGAGGGGGAGAGGAGAGAAGATGAAAAGAAGAAAAAACGTTATTAATATAAAAGAAGAGAGAGAAAGGGTTTTACATCGAGGTTTCTTATTTTAATATAAGTGGGACCCATCATCATCCCAACCCCATTCTGATCCCTCTCCCTCCCTCCCTCCCTCTTTCTTCCGGCCACAAATCAAATTCGTCTCACCTCTAAAATAGTTGAAACATACAGTTCACGTAAATTGTAACTTTTCGAATGAATTTTGGAGACGATGAGCATTAATACTCAGTTCTCATTTTATTATATTCTCACACCAAATGAAATCCCGATTATGATGAAGAAATCAAGGATGCTAAGCCGAAGCTTTTTGGGTAATAAAAAAAATGCATAAGCTCAAATCGATTACAATTTCATTCTCAACAGTGTTTCTCTTCCCCCCTTACTGCAAATCTTCGTTCGTTTTTTTCGGCCGTTGGCCTCCGACAAACACCGACAAAGTGAGCTCCAAGGATTTTGACTGACTTTTGACACCGGGGGGTTCGATCCATGGGTTCCAACAATGATGGCGAGTTTCCGGTCACCCCTCTATAAGTGCGTTTCAAACCCGCCAATTGCATTTTTTGAGGATTCAGATCTCAAATCGTTTAACTGTGAAGTAATAACACCATCGGTGGTGGCCGGCAAGTTTTAGTGTTGGTGATGCGGTGATGGCTGGCGAGTTTGCAGTAGATGGCTGGCGGTTGGTTGCAGCAGTGGTGGTGGGCAGCCTTCTGGGTATATATTTAGATATATACATATAATCGCATATATTATATAATAATAAATAAAGTAAATGTATTTGTTTAAAAGGATATAGACGAAAAGACCAATATGCCCTCACATGCTATGCACATGTTGTCATTTAACTGAGTTTTTCTAACCCAGTTAGCGTAAAGGACATAACGTGTAGAAAAAAAAAGTTTAAAGTACACCGCCTGCAAAGAAACTTAAGAAAGGACACGAACCGTAATTTGGCTTTGTTTAAAGGACAAAAATTTGTAATTCTGTCAAGATAGAAATATAATTCTAGCACCACACTCTTGACACTCTCACGGTATCCGGTTAACTTCTAACTTGTGTTTGTTTATTTTGTTTTGTTAATTGTTAATTGTTTCTTGTTTCTTAGTTTTAGTTTTGCGTAGTTAATTATTCAATATTTGGTTTTGTTAAATAATTATTTCTTGTTTAATTCTATACATCCATTTTAAAATATATTTTATAACACAATAAAAAAAGATATAAGATACGAGCCCTCATTGATCAAACACAAGAACGCCTTCATTTGAAAGAAACATTGAAACAAAAGTTATCATAGAGTGAAGAGGTAGGTCCCAGCAGAGCCCAGTTGGACCCGCAAGACTCACCTTGAACAGGGACGTCTGCGCAGCCAACTGCTTCCGCAGGACCCACCATGCTCAGAGAAAACCTTACGCGCAGTACGCCAGCTGTACCCGCAGGGAAAGCCTCCCAATGGTGAAGTACCCCGCTTGTTCCCGCAGTTGCGGATACAAGCCATCAGGAAAGGCTACCCGCACTGACAGCAAGGCTACACGCACAAGACACTAGCTACTTCAGTGGTCACATGAAGGAATGAGCAAGGCGGGAATACTCCCGCCTAAATGAGCCAGTCCGCATGCTTCTGGAAGATCTTTTGTACTATACCTACTAAGGTATGGGCAGAACAGACGATCTGACCAGAACAGCCCATGAATCAATCACAGGGTGACAGCTCACCGACAACAGTGCGAGGAGCACCCTCTAGTACTGTTTCACTATTAGCCGCTGCCAACTCACCAACCCTTACTATGGGACGTGCGCAGCCTACAGTTGGTGGAACAGTGCATAGCCGGCAGTAAAGGAACAGTGTACAGCCGACCTTGTTACTGTCGGCCGTAGTCTATCCACCAACCAGCATGGCCTGTGCGTAGTCCACTGTTGGTAGAACAGGAATACTATTCAGCCGGCTGTACCTTCTAGGAAACCTACCTTCGGCTATAAATACTCCAACTCCTTGGAATGGTAAGGACATCATCTGATATCTCGTTATCTTATCTAGCAATCTCTTAATATACACTTATATTCAGAGCAATCTAGTCTGATTCTCACGCCGGAGGGTGGTCACAAGGAGGAACCCCCCCTTCTCAGTGACGAGCTTACGGTGTCTGTTTTGCATGTCACCTGAAGAACAACCTTCTCTGCTGGACCTCATCCTCGTGGGAAACATTACTTAACCCCCAGATTATCCGTAATCTGCCCCGGGTCACTTAGTGTTTCTTCATTGGCGCCATCCGTGCATAAAAGCTAGAACTAATTCTTAGTTTTTTCAAAATTTCTGAAGAAATGGTTAACGTTACTCCGGTCCCAAGGCCAGTAAGTGACCAAGAAACCCCGGTGACCACAACCCCAGCAACTGGGAACACCGGCGGTTATACAAATTTTACGAACACTACCCCGGTTACCCAAGCCGGGACAAGTGCAGTAAACAATATTTCACTGGGTTCACTGATGCCCAGTTGGAGAAACGGACGAGGGTCCCTCGCCAAACACTCGATCAAGTTAAGGCGTGGGCCGAAGCACGTCAGAAAGAGTTCCAAGCTGAGTTGGATGAACGCTTGCGTTCACTTCAACAGGCTGACGAATTCGGCAGTACTCGCCAACATCTCAACATGAACAGTGAGTGCGAGTACTCGGACGATGAGCGGGAAGAATCCGATACCGACGCAAACCCTCGCCATAAGGCAAAAGGGAAGCGTAAGGAAACGGACTTCCAACCGACAAGGAATTTTGGAGAAACCTTTAAACCAACGAACGCGGGGAGAAACCCATGTGACTTCTCCAAAACCTTTAGACCTACTGTTGCAAATGCAGGAAAGTCCAAGTTTGCAAGGGACATTGCGGAAGCAATCGCCCCGAGAAGTGCCAAACAAATGTCCAACATCGGCACTTATGATGGTCTATCCGACCCAGACGACCACTTGAACAGATTCATTGCGGGGGCAACCGTCAGTAACTGGACGGAACACACGTGGTGTTATATGTTCCAGATGACTCTGGTTGGAGCGGCCAGGGCATGGTTCGATCGTTTACTGGTCCACCACATCTATGATTGGGCGGACTTTCAGAACAAGTTCAGCCAACACTTCAGCCAACAAAGGAAATATACTGAAGAACAGTGGACGATCCTCAATTGCATTCGAGAGGAAGATGAATCTTTGCCAGACTTCATCACTCGCTTCAACTCAAAGAAGCTAAGTCTGGGTAATATTAGCGAAGATCTTGTTCGCGCTGCTTTCATCCAGGGCGCGAATGACCCAGAGCTCATCCACACCTTAACGGGTAAAGATGGCATGCCATCCACATGGGATGCCATCATGACAGCAGCTAAACGCTTTGCGGAAACGGAGAAGCAACTGGGTAGAGATCCCCAGAGAACAAACCTCTACACCCAGAAAACAAGAGAAGACAACGTCCTTACCGCCCGGCTAAACAAAAAGCGGAAGCTAGGCATCTGGCAGTCAAGGGTAAACTTTGACACCTCATCCGGCTTGCAACATCGGTTAGGCGGAAGGGATAACGTACAATCGAACCATAACTCCAGATGGACGCCACTCACTAAAAGCGTTACCGAGATATTCGCCACTGAGAATCTCCCATGGCCAAAGGCTCCAATAATCCGACATCGTCACAATACCGATCGGAGCAAATACTGTGACTTTCACAGAACAAAAGGCCACAACACTGAAGAATGCACAGACGTGAAGGACATCGTCTAAGCATTTGTCAGAGATGGGACGCTCGCGCACCTCGTGGCGTAACGAACGCTGAGCAGGCTGATGCGTGTAGAACCCCAGTTGGGGAAAACACAATAAAATTGCAGCTTCAATGGTGGAGACTACATACTGCGTAAACAACGAGATCCCGAACCAGGTGCATATCGGCTCGATGGCACTCCCATCCCAACAACATGGAAGGGAGCTCAATTACACAGTTTGCATATAGATCAATTCCAAACTTGTAAAGAAAAGGCCCAGAGCCACTTCTAATGGAAATGATTCTCCTTAGAACATTGATGCTAATGATCTTACATTTATACTTATGAACTTTCCACACTGAGATGCCGGTCTTCACCGCATACATAAGTGGGGAAAGAAGTCGTTACTTGTGGAAGGCGGCAAAACCCGCATAAACACAAAAAACGACAAACCTTCACGCAGGTCAGTCATAGGTAAAGTTTGGTGATCCCACTAAATGAAAGTGCCGGTCCTAACCGCACAAATCATGATAGAAGAAACCGAACTAACCTATTGACAACCACGCGTCGAACGGTTAACTTATTCAAAATACTTAGAAAAATTCTAACAGAAGGATGAGGAAAACCTACACGCAGGTCAGATGTAGGTAAAGGTTAGCCATCCTACTAAGTGCAAGTGACGGTCTTATCCGCACAATCACGAACGAGGAAGCAAAACTTCAACCTATTATCTACCACGTTCAAAGGTTAACTTATTCTAAACACTTAGAAAATTTCAAAGGAAAAGATGAGGAAAACTTCCACGCAGGTCAGATATAGGTAAAGTTTAGCCATCCTACTGAGTGCAAGTGACGGTCTTATCCGCACATTCACGAAAAAGGACGCAAAACTTTAACTTATTATCTGCCACGTTGAAAAGTTAACTTATCTAAGTACTAAAGAAATTGCTAAGTTAAATCAAAATATGCGTAAAATAAACAAGGCAAAGAATTAACACAATCTTTATTCCATCAAAATTCAAATATTACAAAGATTGCTGGGTGCATACCCGCATACAAAAGAAGCTATACAAAAAAACAAAAGTCTACGCTAATGGTGGAAAGGGATCTTCAGGATCATGCTTCAGGACCACTTCCACTTGGACCCGCACCATCAGTAGAGCGTGGCGGTTCAAGGAAAGCTTTAAGGATAGCTAGCCCATCATCAGCAGCAGCGACTTCGTTTACCTTCTCCACCACCGGATGCGGGAAGGCGGCATACTGATTCACTGCTTGGTCATAAACAGCTTCAGTATCCACATCATACAAAGGGAAGTTGGAAGGCGGGATGCCTTTCTCAACAAACCCTAGACCAAGCAGGAAGCCGGCCTTTTCCCCATCCTCATGAGAAGCGTTGAGGGCTGTGCTCATAGCATCGTCATAAGACGTCTCCGTGAAGACCCGATGCACAACCTACAAAAAGAAAAAAAAATACAAGTATCAAAACCTTTTCTATTTACAAAGAAAAGCGTAAAGACATTAAAAGCTTACCTGAGACAACGCTTCTCGAAGAAGCCATTCCTTGGCAACCAGAGCTTCTTGGAGGACGGCTTGAGCTTGGTTACAGGCGCGTTCGGCTTCACTTTTATTGAGGTTGGCAAGCAACACTTCCTTTGCAGCAGCCTCTTCGACGCCCTTTAGCTTCCGCTCAGTGTGGTCAAGCACGCCCCTCTGGTCCAGGATCTCTTGGAGCTTCTTCGCGTCCTCCATCGCCAAGGCATCATGAGCCTGTTGGAGTGCCTCTAATTTAGCTTTAAGTTCCTCATTCTCGAGGCGTAGAGGCTCAGCAACAGCTTCAGCCTTGGTGGCCCTTTCAGTTGCGTTCCTAGCAGTTTCCTTAGCCAGCCGAAGCTGTTCGTTAACAGCTTGGGCAGCCTTGGAACGAACCTCGAGACGGGCCTGAACCTCAACTTCAAGGGCCTTGAACGCCTTCTCCTTCTCCGCAGCCGCGGCGGAGAGCCTCCTATTCTCCTCCCGGACAGCCCGCGCTTGAGCTACTTCTTGAATGCGAGCTGCTTTTAACTTGTCGTTTTCACGACAAAGCAGCTCGACGCGCGGCTGCATCCGGGCCAGGAGAACCCGAAGCTCATTGGTTAGCCTACCCTCCTGGTAGCTAGCCATGGCTTCCCCCAACGCACCACTGGGAGCTGCGTGACGAGCCCACTCCACGCACTCCATAGGCGTGCGAAGGGTTGTTCCTCGGCGGATGTTCCATCGTGGAACATACACTTCATTGGAATCCGACACTGCAAAAAACAAAAAGCAGTTAGGAAAAGATGATATATAAACAAAAAAAAATAGGCCAAAAGAACCCTACGCACCTGTAGGGTCAATAACAGGCCGATAGCCGCCAAACCCGTCACCTGAACCCAAGGGAAATCCGTCCAAGAGGTCAGGTAGATGGGAAGGAGGCAGAGGTTGGCGAGAAGCCCCATGCATACCTGAAGGATCGGCCGTCGTTGCCGATGACGGAGGAGGCATGGTGAAGGCCGCCGCGGTCGCCGCTGCGGAGTCCGCAGCAAAAGTAACCGCCGGCTCAGTGAAAGATGCGGTAAATACGGCACTGACGGCCGGCGGTGATGTCATCACAGCTGGAACAGTTGGCTCAACGGAGTGAGCAACTGAACCAGCGGAAGCAGGCGCAGGCGCAGCCGCCTGGGTCGTCGCCTCAGGTAGGCTGACCAAGCCTACCGTCATGGGCGGGGAGGTACTCCTCCCCGCTCCACCCTGGAATGCGGTAGCATCCACGCCTGCACAAGGAAAATAAGTATTAATGATGGAAAGCTATGAAGTTAAAAATAAAGGAAGTTTGTACTTACGGGTTTTCTTGAGCCTAAAAGTGCGGACAGGCGGGGACGAACCCGATGGAGCCGGCCTCTTTGCGCCGCTCACCGTCGTCATCCTGGGCTCTCCGGAGGTGACAGTCGCAGCCTCCGGAGCAGTGGTCTTATCACCACCGGGGTTCCCCGCCACCTCCTCGCTCTCGGTCTCTGAGTCAGACCGAGGCACCGGATCGGCAGTGGAGGCCACCTTCGCCTTCCCCTTCCCGCCGGCAGCCTTCTTCTTCCGCACCAACGAAGGACCATCTGCGGATTCCTCATCAGAACACAGGATTAGAGGAATTCCAGCAGAGGTTTCAACATTGAGGGGTCGAGGGTTGAATAACGCCTTACCTGGCCGCCTGGCGCTCAAGATTTCGTGGCCTGGCGGGTCGACCTCCACGAACCGATCCGCCGTCTGTGCAAGGATGGGCAACTCGTTCTCATCTAGAGCACGAGTACCCATCCGGGCGGGACTATCAGCCTCCCGCGGATACAGGAGAGACTTCAAGTCGTTCCCCTCTGAAATAAAAGAACAGTTAGAAGACAAACAAATATAAACAAAGAAGACAGACCGTACCGTAAGGAACAGAGTTCAAACCGTATTCGAGGACGATCGGGATCTTTTGCGCATCCGCATCCTTCCATACCCGGCTCATCCCGAGCATCACCATCCCGGACTCCGCAAAGCGGTAAACCGGAGATTGGACTCGGGATATCTTCGAGAACCATTCCGCCTCCTGATAGTTGGAGGCGTGAAGGCTGGGGAGTGCTTGCCCATTCTTGAACTTCATGGCAAGGGGGATGGCGCGAGCGGAGATAAAAAAGAACTCCCGCTTCCACGAACGAAGACTTCGCTCGGTTGCGCAAATCTTCAAACCCTTTATACGGGTTATCAGAGTATACCACCCCTGGATGCACCTCCAAGAGTAGAAGGTCATCAGGCGGTCGACGAAGGGCTCAATGCCCAGAATCCGGCACACCCACTCGAAGTGGCGAATCTTCGCGATCGCCATCGGGTGCACCTCGGTCAGGTGTACACCATGCCTCTCTAGGACACGTTACACAAACTTTGTCAATGGGAACCTAAAATTCCCATAGACAAAGAATGCGGCATATACCCCGATCTTGCCTCTGGGGGCATCATACACCGTCTGATGAGGTTCAGGAAACTCAGGCTCGAGAGACTCGAGCATGAACTTCCTGACGATGTACTGATATAAATCGACAGGCAGAGCACACTGGCACTCGCCAGCAGTACTCTTGTCATCCTTGTCGGACGTGGATGACGAGTGCTCGGCGTGCACCCCAGCCTCCTGGGCTGTACCCTCAAGATCGTAAGCAGAAGACATCTTGCAGATATGAAAGAAGAGAACGATTTCGAGAGAATGCTCGACTGAAAAGTTGAGTATTAGCCGGAAATCGTTTTGAAGATGAAGAGAAAAGTGAAAGTGTGGATTACAAAGAACCCTCTCCCCCTTTATATACTAATCGCAATTAATGCGATGAATTTAATGCGGAAGAGAGAGAAATCGAAGGTGCAATGAAACTATGACACGTGGCAAAAAGCAAGCTGGCAACAGCTGTTGAAAGGACGCGTACCATTAATTTCGCGGCCACGCGCCCGAAAAATCGCGCCCACGCGCCTGAAAAAGCGTCTGGAATGACCAGGTACTGTCACGTCACCATAACTTCCTGCACGTCCTGACACAGTCAGAAGAAACTGTCGCACGACGTTTCAGCAGTTTGGACTGTTCTTATCCTTTCACCAACTCTTCGAATTTCAAAAAAATTCAAAAAGATTCAAAAGTAAGCGGGAAAATACCCCTTACCTTGGCAACCAAGTAACCATAAGACGGGTGCGGGTTCAGTGTCGAGGCAAAACCCTTCACATACTTAGCACCCGCAGGGAATTGACGCCAGGAATACCTTGGAAGTAAAGTAACCGTAAGACGAGTGCGGGTACAGTGTCAAGGCAAAACCCTTCACATACTTAGCACTCTGCAGGGAATTCAAACCAAGAAGGATCTTCCGGGCTATGCTTGCGGAAACGGGAATAACATCCCCGCATGACGGGAACGTCGAGAACTATATTGTTTGAAACTCCAAGATGGAATTGGTGGTTTTAGCATAATTGATCACTATGTTGAAAACTACCAAAACCCCATGGAGAATCCACACAAGTGGGACTCAACGCTCCTGACTTGCGAGGAGGTTACAGACCTACCCGCTTCATACCCAAAGATCAAGCAGAAAAGTCGGGAATTTCTGCGTGACATCAGCAAAACCGCGGGAAGAATCCCCACGGAAAACCTTAAAACTAAAAACCCTTTTCAAAACCCCTTGCTAGTCCAAAAGTTCACCTCACTTATTAATAATTCATGAGAAGAACATTGGACTGGGGGGACTTGAAGAGGTAGGTCCCAGCAGAGCCCAGTTGGACCCGCAAGACTCACCTTGAACAGGGACGTCTGCGCAACGACCAACTGCTTCCGCAGGACCCACCATGCTCAGAGAAAACCTTACGCGCAGTACGCCAGCTGTACCCGCAGGGAAAGCCTCCCAATGGTGAAGTACCCCGCTTGTTCCCGCAGTTGCGGATACAAGCCATCAGGGAAGGCTACCCGCACTGACAGCAAGGCTACACGCACAAGGCACTAGCTACTTCAGTGGTCACATGAAGGAATGAGCAAGGCGGGAATACTCCCGCCTAAATGAGCCAGTCCGCATGCTTCTGGAAGATCTTTTGTACTATACCTACTAAGGTATGGGCAGAACAGACGATCTGACCAGAACAGCCCATGAACCAATCACAGGGTGACAGCTCACCGACAACAGTGCGAGGAGCACCCTCTAGTACTGTTTCACTATTAGCCGCTGCCAACTCACCAACCCTTACTATGGGACGTGCGCAGCCTACAGTTGGTGGAACAGTGCATAGCCGGCAATAAAGGAACAGTGTACAGCCGACCTTGTTACTGTCGGCCGTAGTCTATCCACCAACCAGCATGGCCTGTGCGTAGTCCACTGTTGGTAGAACAGGAATACTATTCAGCCGGCTGTACCTTCTAGGAAACCTACCTTCGGCTATAAATACTCCAACACCTTGGAATGGTAAGGACATCATCTGATATCTCGTTATCTTATCTAGCAATCTCTTAATATACACTTATATTCAGAGCAATCTAGTCTGATTCTCACGCCGGAGGGTAGTCACAAGGAGGAACCCCCCCTTCTCAGTGACGAGCTTACGGTGTCTGTTTTGCATGTCACCTGAAGAACAACCTTCTCTGCTGGACCTCATCCTCGTGGGAAACATTACTTAACCCCCAGATTATCCGTAATCTGCCCCGGGTCACTTAGTGTTTCTTCATAGAGTAACACCTAAAATCTAGTTGACGTAGTGGACAATACAGAACTTGAACTTCATCATTGGTGGGGTGGGGGTGGGGGGTGGCGAAGATATTATAAATTAATATTAACTTCTTACACGTTAAAAAAACCTAAAAAAATCACCAAATAAAGACCATAAATCTAAAAAAAAAAAAAGAGTTCTTTTTTATTGGTTTGGTTTATCAAAAATCATATATTACCACTTCTGAGTCCAAAATTATTACTACATATATACGGGTTATATTTATCGAAATTATATGGGTTATATTTAGAAGTTTTGAGCCCAAAAACCATGGGATGGGGGCGGAACCCCTCCTGACCCATGGTAGTTGATGACATCCGACTAACGGTTCACATTAATTTCACAAACTACAACAACCTGGTCCATGAGGTGCTAGTCGAATGCCCACAAATTACAATCAAAACAACTTTTGATTTGTTCTTGCTCGATCGATCACTATGGCAGAAACTTGGCTTTCCCTTGTTTGAGTGCAACGACCAAATTGTTTGTATATCAACCCAATGTGTACGTAAAAACCTAATCACAAACGTAGGGCCTAAATTTACTCAAAGTTTATGTCAAACTCAAATTCACAAAACTAAGCCACCAAGTTTGATTAAATACATTCCATTTAGTTAATTTTGGTTCATATGAATTTCGTTGATTCTAAGGCTATGTGTAGTGGAGGGGCTACAAATGGGGGCGAATTGTGACACGTGGCATCCAGTCAGCAAAAGGGGCGAATTTGTTTTTAGGGTGTAATGGTGTAGGGGCTACAAGTTGAGCCCACAGTATCTTTTTTTTATTATTTTCTTTTTATAATTAAACTAATCAAATAAAACTAATTTATTTAAATAATAAAATAAAAATGCATTAAAATTAAAAGGAAAGACAAAAAAAACATAACTAAAAAATATATATATAACTAAAAATATAAAAAGAACATATAGCTCGGTTGGCGTACATGTTTAGGTTCGGGTCGGGAAACTGAAACGGATAGCTCGGTTAGTTTAGGTTCATCGGGTTCCATTGTAAGTTCATGTTCGGTTAGTTTTGCGAGCCATGGTGTTGACCGAAATGAGAGAATGGGTGGTTCGGTTGTTTCGGGTTGTTTCTAGGATTCATTTTGCATATACATATATATACCAATGTTGCAAAAGTCGCTAGGCGGTCCCTAGGCGGCCGCCCCCCTTGGAGGGAGTACTCGGAGAGTACTCGGACATGATAAATATAAAGAAAATTAGATTTTGGGTAATACATATATATTTAAATATCATAAGTTTACTAATATTTATAACAAAATAAATGATTATCAATATAAATAAGAGAAATACATTTTTAAACACTAAATTATTCTAAAAAGTGTTATTCATTAATTAAAAATAATGATATTCGTTCTTTAATATTATAGAAATACGAATTATGTTATATTTTTTAAGTCAAAATAGACCGAAGTTAACCGACTAGATGTGATTCAGGCTAATATTGACCACCTTTGACCAATTTTTAGTAACTAGGCGAAGTTAAAGAAACTCCCCTCGGCACCATACCTTGTAGCGAGTACTCGGAGAGTACTCGGCCTTGTAGACCTACTTTTACAACATTGATATACACACACACACAACATATATACATATACATATACATATACATATATATACACACACAACATATATACATATACATATACATGTATATATATATATAAATATATATATATATATATATATATGTATATATGTATATCACACACACAACATATATACATATACATATATATATACACACACACAACATATATACATATATATACACACACATACATATAATATAATAATAATTCTTCTTGTAGGCGATAATATCACCTCGCCACCGCCCCAAATCGCCTAGGGGGCGATGTTCGCGCCCCTTCGTGCCCAAAAATCGTCCTAATCGGCGCCCACTACACATAGCCTAATATATATGCATGATAAATAATCCATGATAATATTAAACAAATTGACGTTTCTAAATAAACATTTATTTACCATTTAATATTAATCTTTAACTACTATTAGTTTTCTAAATATGTTTTTTTAAGGCCGGATTTATAAAAATGAAAACAGGAACCTCCTAGCCAGTAGCCATAAGCTCAAAAAAATTACAAATAAAAAGAACCCCAAAGAATAAAACCAAGCCCAGACTAAAGTTCACAAAATTAAACATACACTAACTCTTTCAATCCAAAGTTGATCTTTTACTTTGATTTTTAAAATATTAAGCTTTCTTTTCGTCACCTATCCCTCTTATGCTATACCTCATAACATTCATTTGTTACCGTTCTCATTCTGCAATGAACAGAGCCCTGATCTGTTCCTCTTTACATGTGACCCTAAAACCCAAAAGTTCACCTATTTCTACCGTAACCCGTTCTTATTGTTCAAACTCTTCTTTAGTGAGAAATGTATTTGTAAACTAAAATCTTTCCGAATTCCCATCGTCTTCTAAATCGTTAAAACAACATTTCATTTTTAAGTTTAGACACCATAGATGATTTCGAAATAAGTATAAAAAGTGAACCTTGAAACAACATATATATATATTCACACATAAATATAAAATAAAGAAATACCACTTATAATATTTTGTTCTCTCTTTATAAATGTAGAGGTAGGGTATGAAACCCACCATTCGGCTAAGTATGAAGCTAATTGCATACGCCAGGCGGAACATTATGCGCCAATAACCCACTAACGCAAGGCGTAGTGCATGGCGCAAATAATGGAAGCCCAAAGTAACTTTCCCTGATACCTCGGGAATAGTAATGGAAATGTCCCACCAGCATGGGACAAAAAGATGGTAACCACCTAGGGATAAACACCAAACCAATGGGGATTGAACAACACATAAAGGATGATATAAACAAGGCCATGATGCCCACCAACTCCCACCAACCACCACGACCACACGAGTGGGGAATATTATTGGTGGAGAACCTGACAAGGTGGGTGGTCACACTCTCTCTCCTCCGGCTATAAATACCAGTAAACCTCCAAATGGTAGAGGACAGACTCTCTCTTACCATCACTATCAAATTATACTACCTCGTATTATCAAATACTGATTCTCACGCCGGAGGGTGGTTACGAGAGAATCCCCCTTTCCTCGTAACGAGCTCACGGTGTTCTATTTTGCAGGATACACTTGTCTGCGCCAAAAAGGTTTTATAACCCATCGTGTAGAATACTTAGCCATTACCCTCGGACTAACGTGTTAGACCTTGAGGGGTGGATTCGTGTTTATTTATTGGCGCCATCCGTGCATAAAGCTAGAACAGTAACTCACTCCGTTCTTGGCTCAGATGAGTGGCAAGACTACACCAAAGGAGGTTGGCCAAAAAACCAACCTAGAGGGAAACATCGAAAATCTGGACGTAGAAAATACGGATGGAGGTCTCCTTAATGCCTCCACCGTTCACCCTACCATGACAGATAAGCAGCAAACAAAAGCGCGTTCCAAAGCATCCATGCCGCCGGACATCATGGCGTGGCTCGAGGTTGAACAACAAAAGTTGAGAGACAAAGTATAAGAAAAAATGACATCCATTGTGAAACCTAGATCACTGTTTGAGACAGATTCTAGTAGCAACGAAGAAGAATCTGAAGAAAACTCTACGCCGGCTCAGGTGAAAACACCATTCGCCAAAACGCCTCCTGCTAAGCAAAACAGCAAAGCATGAGAGAAATCCCAAAGGTCGAACCAAAAGGCAGACTCACGCCTAGACAACCCTGACTATGAAGAGAGCTGGAAAGGACCAAAGGCCAGAAAGTTAGTAAAATACCACCCAGAAGCGGCGGTAGATTTTTCCAAACCATACCGGCCAATAACATCGGCGGGAAAATTAAAGTTCGTGGCAAGAATAGCCGAAGCCTAACTACCAGAAAACCCCGAAATCCCGCCAACGGTGGGTCAATATGATGGTATCTCAGATCCAGACGATCACTTACAAGCCTTCACAGCTGCGGGGTTAGTATCAGGGTGGACCATGCCGTTATGGTGCCATATCTTCACACTAACCCTAGTAGGAGCCGCTAGAGCATGGTTCGAAAGATTACCGGATAACCAAATCACAAGCTGGGAAGACCTAACAAAAAAGTTCACTCAACAGTTTAGCCAGCAACGGCGACACATCAGTGACCCAGCAGATATTCTGAATGTCATCAGAAAGGATAACGAAACGCTTGAAAACTTCATCACTAGATTCAACCAGGAAGGCCTGAACATCGGCGGCGTAAGCGAAGAACTTCTGCGGGCAGCCTTTCGCCAAAACGTAAAGTGCGACGATCTCATACGGAACCTTACGGGTAGAGATGGCATGCCGCAGCGATGGGACGATGTTATGACCGCGGCCAAGAGATACGCGCGTGCGGAAAAAAGTTTGGGAAAAGAACTAGAAAAGAACGATGCTAGGAACGACATTAATAGGGCCCGCCAGGGCAAAAGAATGTCCTCCGTATTGTCGAGGTTAAACAGCGAAAGTGAGTCCACATTCGATCCATCCAAAGCAAGACAAAAAGGTCAATCGAGTACGCCCCAAACGAACGGATCCAGATGGACCCCGCTGACAAGAAGCCCAGCCCATATAATGTATAACGAAGGAATCCAGCTGAAAAGCCGGCACCAGTCAAACAGGGGCCAAGCACATATATGAAAAGTTATTGCGACTTACATGAGCAACATGGCCACACGACAAATCAGTGTATCAATTTGAAAGACGCGATCGAAGAATGTGTCAAAAATGGCAAACTTGATCACCTTGTCAGAAACATACGAGGGAAGTACAGACAGCCACTTCCAAGAGATAGCAGAAGACCCGAAAAGAAGATCAAAGATCTACACGCTAATATGATCTCGAGCAACGTTCAGAGCAAGAAAAGGAGGACAGAATGGGCGCCATGGAAGGAGGAACAATTCATCTTTCCAAGAGTCAGAGGAGGTGCAAACAAAAAGGCACCCCTAGTAATCACAGCCGTTTTCGGTAATTACAGGACGTCGCACTTCTTTGTTGAGACAGGGGCAACGTCCAATATCATGTACCACCAGTGTTTCGACCTGGTAGACGAAGAAGACAAACGCCGGTTAACAGCAGTGAACGCTCCAATCACAGGGTTCAACCAAAGTATCGCATACCAATTGGGACAGCTGACATTCCCAGTCGAGCTGAGAGATGGCCTCCACTCCCGAACAGAAGAGGTTGATTTCCTAGTAATGGAAACTTCTCACCCACAATACGATATAATCTTGGGAAGAGAAGCCATTGGTGACTTCAACGCCACCCCGTCAACAGCACATGGGATAATCGGAGTACCAACCCCGACCGGGATAGCGATGATCCACGCCAACAAAGAATGCAACATGGCGGAAAGGAAAGCGCCAAAAGTGCAAAAAACGAACATTAGAGAAGCGGAAAAGTGGGCGCTCAACAAGAAATTCCCAGAGCAAAGTATAACCATTGGCCCAAACATCTCAGAAGGAGCGCGTAGGGCGCTCAAAACCTTATTACTCAAAAATATCGATGTCTTCGCTTGGACCCCAGCGGATATGACGGGAGTCCCAAGAAACAAGGCGGAACATTGGTTAAAAGTTAACCCAAATTTCGTCCCGGTGGTACAAAAGCGAAGAAAGATGGGGCCAGAACAGGCGAGAGCCTGTGATGAGCAGGTCCAACAACTAATCGATGCAGGTATAATCAGAGAAATTCAGTACCAAACTTGGGTAGCAAACCCGGTAATGGTACCCAAGGCGAATGGTCAATGGCGCATGTGTATCGACTTCAAAAACCTAAACAAGGCGTGCCCAAAAGATTGCTACCCTTTGCCAGAAATCGACCTTAAAGTTGACGCACTGGTACCCTTTCAGTACAAGTGCTTTCTAGATGCTAACAAAGGGTACCATCAGATCCATATGGCGATAAAAGACCAAGACAAAACGGCGTTCAGAACAAACAGCGGAACATATTGTTACAAAATGATGCCGTGTGGCCTCAAGAACGCCGGGTCTACGTACCAAAGGTTGATGGACAAAGAGTTTAAACCTCAAATTGGGAGGAATTTGGAAGTCTACATGGATGATCTCGTCATTAAAAGCAAAACTGAAGAAACCATGTTAAAGGACATAGAGGAAACATTAAAAATCTAAGGTCAATTAGCATGAAGCTCAACCCAGGAAAATGTTCCTTCGGCATGGAAGAAGGAAAATTCCTAGGAGTAATCGTGACAAATGGTGGCTTCAAAGCCAATCCAGAAAAATTGGAAGCCGTGCGAAAAATGCCATCGCCAAAATCGATCAAACAAGTGCAAACGCTCAATGGCCGGTTAGTCGCGTTGAATAGGTTTTTGTCTAGTCACGCTGAAAAATCATTCCCATTCGTCTCAACCTTGAGAAATTGCCTCAAGAAGTCTCAGTTCCGATGGACGGAGGAAGCAGAAACAACGTTCCAAGAAATCAAGTCACGCCTGGAAGTGCTGCCAACACTCACAGCGCCCAAAGCTGGAGAACCATTAATAGTATACTTAGCAGCATCAGAAAAAACAGTCAGAGCAGTCTTGATGGTGGAAAGAGACGGCATTCAAACGCCCATTTATTACATAAGCCGAACTCTGGCGGATGCAGAAACATGGTACTCCACCTTGGAAAAGTTAGTCTTATCCTTGGTCCAGACAGCGCGACGTTTAAGAAGATACTTCCAGGGCCACCCAATACATGTTCTAACCAACTTTCGCTTGCAAAATGTACTGAGCAAGCCAGAACTGTCATGGAGGCTTGCTAAATGGGCAATAGAATTAGGAGAATATGCCATTTAGTACAAACCAAGGCCAGCAATCAAAGGCCAGGTTTTGGCGGATTTCATCGCAGAAATCCCTCAAGAAAAGGAAGAAGATTGTAAAAGAGAGATCGAAGCCCCCATAGATCAAAAACATGATGAAGTCTGGAAAATGTTCACAGACGGAGCTTCCAACGACGAAGGCGCGGGAGCGGGCCTAAAGATAACCAACCCAGAAGGGCAACATTTTACCTACGTATTACGCCTAGAGTTCAAAAGCACAAACAATGAGGCGGAGTATGATGCATTGTTGGCAGGATTGAGAATCGCTAAAAAGCTAGGGGCCCGCCATTTGGAAGCACATGTAGACTCAATGTTAGCGGCCAACCAAATTGAAGGGTCATATGACGCGAAATACGACAAGATGGCATCGTACCTGGCGCAAGCTAAAGCGCTAATGGCAACTTTTGCCACATGCAAGGTAAAACACATCATTAGAAGCGGGAACAAAGAAGGTGATGCTCTAAGCAAACTCGCAGCCGTTGGATTTGAACACCTTGCAAAGGATGTCCGCGTCGAAGTCCTGGCAGCACCTTCGATAATGAACAGAGAAATCCTCGTTTGCTCAGAAACGGGAAACAGTTGGATGACACCAATCATTAATTACCTCGCGAGAGGTATCTTACCAGAAAAGAAATCAGATGCGCGGAAGATCCGCCATAAAGCGTTGAATTACACAATCCAAGGAGATATCCTTTATAGGCGATCATACTTGGGCCCACTCCTCAGATGCGTAGACACGCAAGACGCAAATTATCTGCTCAGATAAATTCATGAAGGAATTTGCGGCGTACACGCAGGTCCGAGGATGGTGGTGGCAAAAATCATGAATACAGGATACTATTGGCCAGGCATGCATGTTGACGCTGAAAAAGAATTGAGAAAATGCAACGCCTGTCAGCGCCACGCACCAAACACCCTGCGACCAAAAAACGACATGATACCGGTGACATCTTCTTGGCCATTTCAGAAATGGGCACTTGATATAACCGGACCATTTCCAGAGGCGCTAGGCCGCGTCAAATTTCTGATAGTCGCGATCGATTACTTCACAAAGTGGATCGAAGCAAAGCCGGGTAGCAACAATTAATGCAACCAGCATCAAGAAATTCATCTGGGAATTTATAATATATCGCTTTGGATTATCGATGAATTTGGTCAGCGACAACGGGACACTGTTTGCTGACCAACATATCCAAAAATGGTTAAAAGAGCTCAACGTCACGCAGACGTTTACCTCCGTGGCTCACCCACAAGGGATTGGTGAAGTGGAGCGCGCCAACAGAACAATCGTCGTCGGAAAAAGGTTGGAAAATCACAAGTCAGGATGGGTTGATCAATTGCCTCATGTACTATGGGCAATAAGAACGCATAAAAACACAAGCAATGCAGAAACGCTGTTTAGCCTAACCTATGGTACCGAAGCAGTGATCCCCGCCGAAGTCGGCGTTCCTTCACCAAGAGTCACACTACCAAAAGATAACGAAGCTGAAAGGAAGTTAGACCTAATGCTTCTCGAAGAACGACGAGAGTTGGCGGCAATAAGAGAACAAAATTACAAGCGCCAGCTACAAAAGTATTACAACGCCAAGGTGAAAATATGTGAGTTCAACGTCGGAGATTACATTCTTCGCAACAACGAGGCATCAAGAGCGCAACCACAAGGCAAACTAGCTCCATCTTGGGAAGGCCCATACCAGATCAAGAAAGTATTAGGAAAAGGCGCCTACACTCTGATTCATCTCGATGGCTCAACGATTCTTAGAACATGGAATGCAGCGCAATTGCGAAAGTGTTATATGTAAATAGATTCCAATTGTAAAAACAGGCCAAGGGTCAAACTTGAATGGAAACGATACTCCGCATTTCACAAAACAAACTTTTCCATAAGAAAATTTACAAGCGAGCACCTACGCCCGCGTACAAAAAAAAAGAGAATAACAAAAACAAAATACCTAATCTATGTCGTTGACACTCATCCCAGAATCAACGACGGAAGTGTCTTCTTGGTCGCCAGCTGGAGCGGCGGAAGGACCAGCATGCGAAGGCTCAAGCAAACTCCTCAACAGCTGCACGCCATTCTCTTCCTTGGCATACTGAGCAACTTCCGAAAGAATAGGAGATGTGAGGGAATCATAGTCCGTCTCAGTAGCAGCATATTCCTTTCCTACGTCAATAGCATGAAGGGCATAGGCCTCAAGAGGTAGGTTATCGCGCAAATGCGCAATACCATCCTGGAAACGGCCTTATGACCAAGCTGTTGAGAAGCATTGACAAGGGCTCCAACACAGCGCGTCAAATCATCATCGCTAATTATGCGTTGGGCAACCTAAACAAAGAAAGACATGAAAGGAATGAACAAAAAATCATAGATAACAAGGGAAAAGAGGAAGACCAATCAAAATAAGACGATACCTTGCAAATAGCATGCTTCAGCAACCAATCGCGGACGACAGCGGTGGCAGCGAGCTCAGAGGTCAAAACCTTAA
This sequence comes from Bidens hawaiensis, assembly GCF_021521415.1. NCBI lineage: Eukaryota > Viridiplantae > Streptophyta > Magnoliopsida > Asterales > Asteraceae > Bidens > Bidens hawaiensis. The sequence continues at coordinate 553,633 of NW_027492087.1, read as the reverse complement.
TGGCCTGCTCATTAGAAGCAAGCGTGTCAGCTAGCTTGCCAGCATCCGCCTTGCTAACCGCGGCTTCATTCTCCAACTCTTCAATACGCCTGCGAAGATCAGCGTTTTCACTCTCGAGTCGAGCAGAAGCCTCCTTGCCAGCAACAGCGCGGCTGCGTGCGTCCGCAAGATCAGCGTTAGATTTCTTGCACGCAGCCTCAAACTCCTTGTAGCGGGCGGCGCGATCCGCTTCAGCCTTAACCAATTTTGCTTCAACATCGCTTAAAGCTTGGCGATGATCAGCCGACTCTTTACCCACTTTCCAGGCGCCGGCTTCAGCATCTTTCACCAATTATTCCATCTCTCTCATACGAACACCGGCATCAATCTTATCCTCATGAAGGGCACGGTTTTCGCGCAGCAACTCCGCAAAGCAAGAGAAAGCTTGAACTTGGTGAAAAGCATCATCAGAATATAAGCTACTCCGGGGCTGGATCTTCCGAGCGATGCGCTCACCGGGATGAACCGCATACTCCAAAAATTCAGAGCAAGTGGATCCTCAAAATTGGCGCCACAGTTAACCTTCCAGCGAGGGCGGAAAACTTGGCTCGCTTCCATGGAGTAGCGGGGGTCCATATCTACATCTAGGACACCCCCACTCAGACATCCACTCAACCCGCCGCTGCTACTGCCTTGGATTTCGAAAAATTTACCCTGTACCGTCGCGCCAAGGCGAAAAGGAGGCGACAGAACAACCTCATCACCATCAAGAATTAAAACGTTGTCTAGTGAGGACTGTCTTGACTTAAAAAAATCAGCAACAGACCCGCTGTCAAGACTAACCTTAGGCGATTCGTCTACAATCGCCTTCATTGGTTGCGCAGACGAAGCTGGCAGCGAGACAACTGGAATTAGTCCAGCTGACGCACGAACAGTCGTCACGATAGTTTCGGCCTCAGACGGGCCAACCACACCCGCCATCATTGGCAAACTCAGCATCTGTACAGTAGGCCCAGCCTCAGACAAGCCGCCAACACTTGTTATCATCGGCAAACTGGCACAAAGGGCTGCCAGAGAAGATGCGACGCTAGAGGTCGCGGGACAAACAGTCGATGAAGAAATCTCCAATAAGCCTGCAAAGAATAAATGAGTTTAGAAAAGGTCAAGTTCAATCAATAGAAAGAGTAGCAAAAATTATACCTGACGATTTAACAAGACCACGCTTGACAAAACCGCCAAGACGAGGTTTCTTGACGAGGCGGAACACCTCTTCATAATCTTCATTAATCACAGGGGTAGGACCCAAATGGTGTGGAACAGTGAACGCCCCACCCAATGAAGAGAAAGAGGAAGAAGATGGACCGGTAGATACGAAATTCGTATCCACAACGGTTCCAGAAGCTACAGCTGCAGAAACCACATCAGTCGCCACCAAATTGGAGTGGCAACCGCTGTCAGTGCAGACACAGCAACCACAGGCTGTGAAGAAGTTGGCGAGGAGAAGCCAACAGAAACCTGCGCGAAGGTGGTTGGGGAAGACACCATGCTGGCACTCAGACTAAGTGCCTCAAGCAATGATGCGGAAGAAGGCACCGGATCCGAGAAAGGCACGTGGGAGATCATGACGACATCGTCAACATCATCCACGGCGTCTAGTGCGGCGGCTTCTATCGGAGATGCAACCGTCTCCCCAGCACCGCGTTGTACGCCCCTACCACCACACTTAGGAAGGCGCACAACGTTAGATCTTCTACCTAAAAAAGAAAACGAGAAACTAGCAAGATGATCAGATAGAAAGCAAAACAATAAAAATAGTCGGACCTACTACTCTGAAGAGCAACAGAGCTAGGAGGCGGCAGCGGTCGCGATGCAGGTGATCGCCCAATAGGAAGAGGAAACACAAAGTTTCGAGCGGTCCAAGCAAGGATTGACTCATCGCGGGGACCTAACTCCCTCCACCCCAACACTTTGACGCCCTCAGGCGCAGGCTGCAGGAGGAGCATACAGTCGTCCACCTCTGAAAGAAAATCAAGTTAAAACATCGCAGAAATAATTCACACTTGAGAACAAAAATTAAAACTGCTGCTAACCTTGACCGCCGTTAAGAATAATAGGCACGAATGCCACATCTTCCCAAATTCGGCTCATGCCAAATAACACCAGCGCACGCTCCTTATAATGACGGACTGGAGAGAGGCTAGCCTTTAGAGTGTTATACCAGTCAGAACCGGTATAAGGAGCCACTTTCGGCTCAGGAAGCTCCTTCACATCCGTAAAGAACAAGGGATGTGGAACCACGCGTGCAAAGACGTAGAAGAACACACTCTTCCACTCGTGCAAACTCGATGGTGCATCTAAGGCAATAGCCTTGGCACCTGGACGAGTATGCAAGTTGTACCACCCATGGGCGAAGCGCCACCGGTAGAAAGCACATAACCGGTCAGCCGTCGGTACCGAGACAATGACAGGTATATTCGAAATGGCGAAGGCGAGCCATTCCGAATGGATGAATCTGGCTGAGATGCAGCCCAAACACATCCAAGACGTCCACCAAGAACCGGGTAAGGGGCAATCGGAAATTACCTAGAAAAAAATACTCCCGATACACGGCAATCTTGCCGGTGGGAGCCTCACGAGCTGTCTTGCCGGAGGCAGGCAACTCAGGCTCATACTCGGGGCCGATGTTGTAGACCCTGACCACATTGTTGAAGTCATCGGAAGACATACGACAACCGACGAACTCCATGCTATTATTTTTCTTATTCTTAGAGGTTTGGGAGGATTCAGCCATAAAATAAAGAAGGCTTAGAGGAAAGAAAACGGTGAAAATTATGCTTAATGGTGTAACTTCCCTCTATTTATACTAATCGCAGTTAATGAGAGAGGAGGGATACAAAAAGGATATTTAACACGTGGTCCAATCAGGAAACTCCACGATAATAGGGTGACAGAAGATATGTGTTACAGCTGGGCGCGTCACCGGGATTCTCGCCCACTCGCCTGACACAGGCAGAAAGCCTGCAGGGCAGAGCAACCGTCGTCAAACTGTCACGTCCAGCAGTCACTTCACTGACTTGCATTTAATTCACCCATCAACGCCAAAACCATACGTTATTCATATAGAAGGAAACAAAGAAGGCAAGTGTTGGCCAAAACTGGCTCCGCCAAGGGATGATTTAACATAAATCACCCGCAAAAATAGGCGCAATCACGGGATGATTTAAATCACACGCCAAAATAGGCGAAATCATGGGATGATTTAACATAAATCACCCGCCAAAATAGGCGCAATCATGGGATGATTTAACATAAATCACCCGCCAAAATAGGCGCAATCATGGCGCAATCATGAGATGATTTAACATAAATCATCCGCCAAAATAGGCACAATCATGGGATTATTTAACATAAATCACCCGCCAAAATAGGCGCAATCATGAGATGATTTAACATAAATCACCCGCCAAAATAGGTGCAATCATGGGATGATTTAACGCAAATCACCCGCCAAAACAGGCTCCGCCAAGGGATGATTTAACGCGAATCACCCGCCAAAAACAGGCTCCATCAGGGGATGATTCAATAAAAATCACCCGCCAAAGCAGGCGACATCATGGGATGATTTGAGATAAATCACCCGCAAAAGCAGGCGCCATTATGGGATGATTCAATAAAAATCACCCGCCAAAGCAGGCAACGTTATGGGATGATTTGAGATAAATCACCCGCAAAAGCAGGCGCCATCATGGGATAATTTAATAAAAATCACCCGCCAAAACAGGCGCCATCAGGGATGAATCACCCGCAGAAATACGCGCAATCATGGGATGATTCAAGATAAAACCAATGTAGACTGCCAAAAGGGACGACACGGCGTGAATCAACCGTCAACCAACGGTTAAGATCAACAAAATCACCCGCCTAATATGTGGGAACACCCACGAAAATAAACCGAACCAACAAGGACAAAAGGTGAAAACCAAAAGCCCATGATAAGTCCACAGCCCCCACTCCTTGGAAGAAGGACGACTACGGACTAGGGGGACTTGTAGAGGTAGGGTATGAAACCCACCATTCGGCTAAGTATGAAGCTAATTGCATACGCCAGGCGGAACATTATGCGCCAATAACCCACTAACGCAAGGCGTAGTGCATGGCGCAAATAATGGAAGCCCAAAGTAACTTTCCATGACACCTCGGGAATAGTAATGGAGTACGTAATATTAATTGGTCCTGCAATTGTGGTGTCGTACGTATTACGAAGATCCCAATTATATCATGAATTATTGGTCTGTGAGTACGTAGTATTAATTGGTCCTGCAATTGTGGTCTCGTACGTACTGAGTAATAAAAATTAAAAAGTGGTAGGACACCAACATACTCTTCTACATCTTGCATTTTTTACTTTCAAAATATTTTGTTTTTATTTACACTATACATTTAATTACTATTTATAATGGAAATGACAGTTTTGTTTTATCGCATGTATGTATGACTGTCAAAATTCTCTATATATAATAGTCTTAGATTTTTTTATAGTTACTGAACATTAATAAATAGGCTTGTAAACGAATCGAACCAAATCAAACCGGATAAAGCCTTGTTCATGTCTGTCCGTTAATCTTTTATCGGATAAACAAATGGTTCACAAACACTAACCGAACAAAATTTCTTGTTTGTGAACATCAAACAATGTATTATTTGATTTTGCTAACCGATAAGGTTCAGTGTCAACGGTTCAGTCTGGCTACGAAGTTTGTGTTGGTGTTTTTTTTAACATTCTTATGTTGATTTGAATATAAAATAATCACATAATACTCATATATTTTTGGTTTATAGTTAGTAATTTTGCTCAAATCTATATGATAAGATTTGCAAAGTAATTAAAAAATATATAAAAAAAACTCTTTAATGAGCATACATAAACAAACAAACATTAGTAAACATTAATGAACGTTAACGAACAACTTATTGAATGTTCATGAACACAATTGTAAGGACACATATTTGTTTGTGTTCGTTTATTTAGCTAATAAAAAAAATATTTGTTCATGTTCATTCATTTATTAAACGAGCAAACATAAATGAACTTCCAGTCAAAGTTTTACAACCCTGTTAGTAAGTCTTTTAACATTGTTATTATTTATTTTCTATCCTGGTGTGTTAATTCATGATTTCCTATTATTAGTACTTTTGGACTTTTGGACTTCTGGTAGTTACGAGGGTTCATTACTTGTAGAATTCTAAGGACCACAAGTATTACAAACATTGTCTCCTTATCATGAATCAAACGCCCTTATGTTCCTATTGTGTAATATGTACAGTATAACTTATCTTGAATGATACTTTTGAACGACTAGTGAATGATGCGCATTCACTATGTTTTTTTGTCGTTGGGTTCTTCAAGTTTCGTTCATATTTTCAGTGTGCTTGATCGGCTTGTGAATCCACCCGTTTAAGAGTTTGTATTTGTTTGAATAAAGTTAAATAAATGAACGAAGATAAACTTGCCTTGTTTGTGTTTGTTTGATACGTTTATAGAACTAAATCTGTGCCTATATAATTCAATTACTTATATCCTTGACTTTGTTCATATATTAGTAAATGATAAAGAAAACGTATTTTACAATTAAGTATTTAATACATATAATTAAAGTGAGTTTGATTACAAATTATTTAATACTTCACTAATCTTTTCATTTATATATTTTACTGTTTTTGTCACTTTTATGTAATTAACTAATTACTCATTTATTCTGGAAAATTGTTCTTCCCGATTTAAGCTATTTGAACATATAGTATTTTATTATTTATTTTTCTGTAATTACTCATTTATTTTGAAAAATTATTCTTCCAGATTTAAGTTATTTGAGCATATAGTATTTTATTATTTATTTTTCGGTGATTACTCATTTATTTTGATAAATTCCGATTTAAGCTATTTGAACATACACATATAGTAGATTATTATTTAGGGTTTATTGGCATCGGGACATGGGCCAAGTTCTAATTTGATTTGAAAAGACGTTTGTTTTAATTTTCTTGCAAAAACTTTGGTTAAAAAATTTCGTAAAATTCAGCTTGAACTTGGTTTTAGTGACCGACGGAAGCGATCTAAAAACAGTCGAGATGGTGTATATGGGACCGTTGTTTGTATAGTAGCGATATAGAATTTAAGTTCATTAAATACTTCTTAAATAAACCCCATTTATTACTAGTGCTCGAAATTGAGTTTGCTCCATGAGTTTTTACCATCATGTATTTATTGAGATATATTATAATGAATTATTATATTTAAGATCAATAATAATGATAGAATAATCAATCAAATTACTGTGTAATTGAATTGAATTCTCAATCAAAATATAGTCTCTACTTGCTTCGGTTCATTTTAACATACCCATTTCACTTCTAAAATCATCACACCTATACTTCACAAGATTTGAACATACAATCACTTGGTTAAAACACATCATTTTACCGCTAACATGTCTCGTTATAAACGTTAAAAAGAGAAACTAGTTACTTAGCACAAGATAATGACATGTTGAATAGCCGCCACTTGAAAAGAAAAGTGTGGACAATAGATGCCCAAACACACACACACCAAGCAAATATTAATTACATATAATATAATGTGTTTGTTACATCACCTTATATCGATCCTAGCTTTCTTTTAATATCTGTACGGACAGATGCTTGATCATCTTTTGTTTTAGAAAAAGTTCAATGTTACACAAGCGTGTATTTTTATTACATGTGTTTATAGGAAATGAAGATATATAGTTGATACAAAAACTTAAAACTGCTTGCCATAAATAATATTCCAATAAATATATAGAAATCATAAGCATACACAAAAAATCGACCCAATTTTAGTATATTAAAGTTTTAACGTGTCAAACTATTAAAGTAATATTTGCATCAAGTCCCTATTAGCTCTTAAGTTGATAAAAAAAATCATGGTGTCATTTAAATTTTTTTGTCCAATTAGAAATTTTTTTAGGTACATGCATTTTAACAAGTTAAAAACTTTAATATAAGGAAAACATTTTAGGAGTTATATATATATATATATATATATATATATATATATATATATGGGAGGGTTATTTTGAGAACCATGATGAGTTTTAAGAACTTTAAGAACTCAATTTTGAACCACACATTTAATTAAATGATATGAAATATGTGGCTGAGATTAAATTTAATTAAAAAATGAAGCAGGAGAGAGAATAATTATTTTTGATAATTACACAAGTTTAAACGTTAGTTACACATGTGTAAAAAGTCGATTCGGTGTGTAAAAAAATACCGTAATTTTTTGTGCATCACTTACACTTACGTATTACACATGTGTAAAAAAAATCTGAAAAAAAAATTGTTACGTTGAGTTCTTTCGAGTTTTTAAAACTCAAAGTGGTTCTCAAAAGAAATCAATCCTGTATTTATATAGAGGATGAATATTTTGAGAACTTGATGAGTTAAAAGAACTTTAAGAACTCAATTTTGGACCACACATTTAATTAAATGAGTTACAATATGTGGCTGGGATTAAATTTGATTAAAAAATGACTCAGGAGTGTATTTTAAATATTTTTGTTGATTACACAAGTTTAAACTTTAGTTACACATGTGTAAAAAGTCGATTCGGTGTGTAAAAAATTATGATAATTTTTTGTACATTACTTACATTACGTATTACACATGTGTAAAAAAAATTCAAAAATTTTTTTTGTTACGTTGAGTTCTTTCGAGTTCTTAAAACTCAAAGCGGTTCTAAAATATATATATATATAGGGTAAGGATCCTAAGAGAACCCTTTGCAAATTGAGAACTTTGAGAACCATTTTGGACCACTAAAAACACATTTGAAAAAATATTTAAAAAAATCATAAAACAAAAAATAACAAAAATTTTAAAAAAGTAAAAAAACCAAAATTCTTATATTTCATTCCAGTTTCATTAAAAAAATAAAAATAAATAAAAAAACAAAAAAAAACGTCGTATTATACACATATGTATAATTTTATTTAATCTTTAGTTACGTAATATACACATATGTACAGTGTCATTTATCTTAAATTATACACTTGTGTATAAAAAAATCATGTAAATGTACATATATATATATATTATACATATGTGTATATAATTTGGCTAAATCGAGTTTTTTTTATGAAACCGGGATGTTAAAATAAGAATTTTGGTTTTTTTTACTTTTTTCATTTTTGTGTTTTTTTTTATTTTATGATTTTTTTTATTTTTGAGTTTTTTGTGGTCTATAATGGTTCTCATGGTTCTCAATTTCAAAAAGGTTCTCTCATGATCCTGATCCTATATATATATATATATATATATATATATATATATATATATATATATTTGAGTGACTCTTTATATAAAATATGTGAAAGGGACTAAGAATCACAAACATGGTTAGTCTATATAATTAAGAGGCAATTCAAGAAACAATATTATATCGGTTTTTGCAATAATACATTTATGTATCATTGCTCTATTCATAGTTTCATACCATGGATTTTAGAACCTGAAAATCCTTCACAGTAATAATCAAAGTCCACAAGAAAATTAGAAACATGGTAACTCTACAACTAAAAGAGATAGACATCCAAAGTCCAAACATTAAAAGCGGGATGAGTGACAAGTCGCCTAGCTAGACTAAGGGAAAAAAACTTATTTTCACGTTGGAGTTTGTTTAGAGAATAGGCATATCATTTCTAATACTTTGATACTTATTCAAATCCCAGAGCTTAGTCACACACAAACAATCTACTTTGTAGCAATCTTCAACACACATATTTTTTGATATATATATTTCAAATGATCTATTATATTATACAATAGTACATGAGTTAATCCAACCATAATTATGATCAAGACCCAAAGTCTGAAGGCAAGAGTGGTGAATAACCATCAAGCAACATATTCTGTGGGCGGATAATAAAATCATCATCCATAACGTCTTCATATGATGGAGATTCGTTATAACAAAGATCCGAATCCATGCTACGTTGGCAATACTTGTCTTGACAACCTATTTGTTCTTGTTCTTGTTGTTGTTGATGATGGTTAAAGTTGTTATCAGTCTTGAGAACACCGGGGAGTTGATGGGATGGTGGGAAGGTAGCGTATTGACCGGTTAGTTGTTGCACGACTGCTCGGAATTCAGATGGTGAGGCTTTGATCTTCATAGGGTTAGAGATGTAAACAACTTTAACCGGTGTCTTCTTGTTGGATTTTTGGGAGCTTTTTTCGTGTTTTACGGTTGGTTGCTTCTCCATTTTTGTACAAGATTCGAAAACAAAAGTAGAAAAATTAAGATAGAAATTATTGGCAGGTTACATGTGATGGTTGGTAGGTGTATGTATGTGAAGGAGAGAGCTTTGGTTCCAAGCATCCAGCCTCTCGTGTGTGTATATATATTATATATATGCATAATATCTACACAAAATTAATTGCAATGTTTGTATGTCTCATCTAATATTCCAAAAACTATATAGACAAAATATTTTGTTTATTTGTAAAGCCCTATACATGTATAGGAGTGTGTAAATAATGCTTAAGGTATATTGCTACATATGTATAGCCTTATAGGTAACGCTTAAGTGTAAGGAGAAAAACATATGAATAAATTAGTTTAATAGTTTTTTATGTACAAAATATAGACATTAATTTGTATGTAAAAGTAAAAGTTTATAAATATATAAATTAATGACAGAAAAAACTAAATGATTTAGCTTTATTTCTTTTTTCTTTTCTCGTATAATTTAGTGTTTTTTATTAAACCTCTTCCTATATGTATAGACAACGTGTTTCATGACATAATTAACACCAAATTATTGTGAAAACATAATCAACAAACTTAAATCGTTTTGTGTATTGAACATGATTCATTTATAAAAATTTTGTAGTTCTTTAATGTAAGGCCCCGAACCCGGTGACCCTACTTTAGCGTCGGATTTACTCATAAACACAGTTCTTCAAATCAGAGTTTATTAAAAACTTTACGCGGAATATAAAACTTTCATAAAACATTACATATCAATTCATAATCATGTCTTAAAACATTCCTCTTGTCTTTCAAAATCAAAACATAACTTATAAAACATATCAGATCTTCAGATGCCAGGCTTTAGTCTTCTGCCATGTGTCCTCCACTCAAGCCAGCTGTCTCATCCTACTCACCTGCGTGCATACTAAAAGTCAGCTACGCTGAGTGAGTTCTAGTTAATCATACAATACCATACAATACCTTATTACATACATACGTACTTAACCTCATAACTTTCTTTCATACACACATAAGTACTCATACCTTCATTCTTACTTACATACTTTCTTTACATTCATAATCATACGTTTTAAAGAACCTTTCGCCCTATAACCTCACAGATATTATAAGGGTCTGGTCCCTAACATCACAGATATTATAAGGGTCTGGTCCCTAACATCACAGATATTATAAGGGTCTGGTCCCTAACATCACAGATATTATAAGGGTCTGGTCCCTAACATCACAGATATTATGAGGGTCTGGTCCCTATCCTCACAGATATTGTAAGGGTCTGGTCCCTAACATCACAGATATTATAAGGGTCTGGTCCCTAACATCACAGATATTATAAGGGTCTGGTCCCTTGTTTTCGAATATTAGTAGGGTTTGATTCCCTCTTCGTTACCATACAACCATACATCATACCTCGGGTATTATTAGGGCTCGGTACCCTTTTCGTAACCATACAACCATACAACCGTCATTTCCTTCTTTTATTAACTTTATTACGTTCATACACATAAACATACATATCATACTTACCATATTTATAACGTTACAACCTGACAGTACGTGCAATATCCGAAGATCGTTCACGTACCATCAAGCAATCATTCATTCATATAACATATATCACATATGGCATACACTTATCACTTAGGATAAATGTATTAACAACACATCAAGTATGCACACAGCCCCGAAAACATAACAAAGAATGGGGCTAGAAACTCACCTGAATTCTGCTTCTTTTCCTGATAGCTGTAAATCCCTTCTCTATCTGAGCTCGGCTGACTGTACAAGTTACACGTATCAATACTCGTCTGATCTAATCTGGTGGCCTAGTATTTGCTTACTTTAACTTATCGCTTTATAATTTATTTTCTAATCAAACTTGGCTTTAGGCGAAGTTAACCCTCGGGCGAACTTAGCTTCAGGCGAAGTTAAACCTTAGGCGAACTTGGATTCAGGCGAAGTTAAACCTTAGGCGAACTTGGCTTCAGGCGAAGTTAAACCTTAGGCGAACTTGGCTTCAGGCGAAGTTAAACCTTAGGCGAACTTGGCTTCAGGCGAAGTTAAACCTTAGGCGAACTTGGCTTCAGGCGAAGTTATCCTTAGGCGAACTTGGCTTCAGGCGAAGTTATCCTTAGGCGAACTTGGCCGTAGGCGAAGTTATCCTTAGGCGAAGTTACGCTTGAAGGCGAAGTTACGCTTGAAGGCGAAGTTCATCAGGCGAACTTAATCTTGCAGGCGAAGTTATCGCGCTGCAGATCTGTTTGCCCATAACTCCTTCGTTTCTTAGCCAAATAACTCGATTTAGGTACCCACGGAATCGTATGATCGGCGCCTACAAATCCCAACCATCAAATCGGCCTAAAATCGACGTTTTTGGGGTCCGATTTGGGCAGTTTGGGTTTCGGGTCCGGTTAACCCATCCAATCCTAACCATTTTCAGTAATTTTAGCTTTGTTGGATTTGTTCTTACCTTACCAACTCAGATCTATCAACAAAATCTCGGGTCTCGGCTTCGAATCTTGATCGGTTAGAATGTGTGTGTTTTGAGTGTGTGAAGAAAGAAGGTGGAAATGAAAGATTGGGTTTGGGATGGGATATTTATATCCCTCTAAGCCCACGGACCCGAGGCCCATTCTCATTTAACCCATCTCAATTAATCCAACACTAGCCCGACCCATACCAACTCCTACTCTATTATTTATTTCCTAATAACCCGGGTAAACTTTATCTCTAATATTAAGTAATATAATTAATATTATCTTGAAATTTCGGGATGTTATAAGTCTTCCCTCCTTAAAGAGGTTTTGTCCCCGAAACCTAACTTATTCCTCATAAAAGGAAAACTTCTTATATTTACACGCTTTATTGAATCGCCTTCGCTTTCTGAGTTACCCTTCTTACTTCCGGCTTTGCAGTCATCGAATGGTGGTCATGTGTATTAGCTATTTAAGGTAGCTTGTCCATGAGACCCTCGATGTGCCACAACTCATCTCATACCTCCAAGGGCTTCGATTAGTACTTTTAACACTATTGTCTAAAACAACCTTTCATCACAACATAATAATCCTTCATAACCAAACTCAATATATTACACGTCACTGATAAACATAAGTTTTAAACCTTAACACAAAACAATTCCTTAAGCAAAAGTAACTTAACAAAACCATTGCATGAGCAATTATTCCTTCATCAAGCGTTCCTCTCTGCAGTTTCCCCAAGTCTTCATCCTTTCGCACCTTCCGCCCCTGATTCCTTGCAATCCCTAGCCATGTGGTCAGCTTTTCCGCATTTGAAGCACTTTGGACGATCAGGGCATTCTCGAGAATAATGCCCACTCTTTCCATACCGATAGCACCTGTCTGTCCCAGTCTTACATTCTCCCTGGTGCACTCGCCCACATGTCTTACACGCATCCTTGTTCCCAACCTTGGCCTTCCTCTCATCAGTTGTTGTCACCATCTCGCCAGACCGCTTAGCAGAGGTAGCCCATTTCTTCTCCTTCCTTTCTCCTTCATGTCCTCCCTTTGGCTTCTTGCAATCCCTTGCTAGGTGCCCACGTCCTCCACAGTTGTGACACCTATGGTAATCATCACATTCCCAAGAGGAATGTCCTGCTCTTCCACACCTGTAGCAAACACCAAATCCCTTTCTGCACTCTCCGGGGTGTCCCTTCCCACATTTTTCACAAGCAGTGAACCCCTCTTGCCTTGCCTTCTTTTTGCGTGGATCCACCTCATTGGCTTCCTCTGGCTCTGGGGTTGGGTTCTTTTTCTTCTTTTCCCCCACCGTTCTTGCTCCCCCACAATCCCTAGCTAAGTGACCCGACTTACCACACTTATAACATTTCTGGTCCTCGGTGCAATCACGAGTTATGTGTCCCTTCTTCCCACATCGGTAGCACTGATTTGGACCAGCCTTGCATTCTCCTAGGTGCATCTTCCCGCACACTTTGCATGTTTCCCTTCCCGCGACCTTTGGTATCTTCTTCCCCGCATACTCCACGACATCTACAGATCCTTTGGTTCCTTTCGCTCCTCCCTTATCATCATCACCCTTCTTTCCGTCTCCTCCTGCCTTCTCAGTGGCCCTTGCATGGTTTTCGGCAGACTTGTCAGTACGAAATTTCTTCTCTGCAGCAGCTACAGCGTAAGAAATGGCAAATTGAGTAACAGGATCCAGCTGATACCCTTCATTGCTGCTTGGTCCTTGCAAAGTTTCACTTTTATCCTTTTTCGTGGTAGTAACTAGTTCTTCAGAAGGTTCTCGGACAACGCGTATTCCAAGAGGACGTCCAGTGTGACCTCCCTTACCAACAAACCTTTTTGCTCCAGCCATTAGTATTCTAAAAGGGAAAACACAAACATCCTCACTCAAGGAACTATATAGTACAAGGATAGCAAGGCTAACAGGTAATAACAGTGGCCAGCTGTGACTAGCTGATCACGTTGCTTTCCGTGTCCTATTCACTTCCCCTTATGAGTCTCTTTGTGCTAGTTCTACTTAAGCAATTAGTCAAATCAAACAATCAATTATTCCTATCCCTATCGTTCACATATCCTTCCTTTCTCATTAACATATATCATTTAATCATACACCTTACCTTTACTGATCTTGCTTAAGCGACACATGGCATTCTTGAACTGGCATCTTCTTTCCTTTCTTACTTAAATCCCATTTTCTGTTCGAGTCTAAGCATGTAGGATGCTTAAATCTCTCGAACTTATGCTCTGATACCAACTTGTAAGGCCCCGAACCCGGTGACCCTACTTTAGCGTCGGATTTACTCATAAACACAGTTCTTCAAATCAGAGTTTATTAAAAACTTTACGCGGAATATAAAACTTTCATAAAACATTACATATCAATTCATAATCATGTCTTAAAACATTCCTCTTGTCTTTCAAAATCAAAACATAACTTATAAAACATATCAGATCTTCAGATGCCAGGCTTTAGTCTTCTGCCATGTGTCCTCCACTCAAGCCAGCTGTCTCATCCTACTCACCTGCGTGCATACTAAAAGTCAGCTACGCTGAGTGAGTTCTAGTTAATCATACAATACCATACAATACCTTATTACATACATACGTACTTAACCTCATAACTTTCTTTCATACACACATAAGTACTCATACCTTCATTCTTACTTACATACTTTCTTTCTTACTTACATACTTTCTTTACATTCAAAATCATACGTTTTAAAGAACCTTTCGCCCTATAACCTCACAGATATTATAAGGGTCTGGTCCCTAACATCACAGATATTATAAGGGTCTGGTCCCTAACATCACAGATATTATAAAGGTCTGGTCCCTAACATCACAGATATTATAAGGGTCTGGTCCCTAACATCACAGATATTATAAGGGTCTGGTCCCTAACATCACAGATATTATGAGGGTCTGGTCCCTATCCTCACAGATATTGTAAGGGTCTGGTCCCTAACATCACAGATATTATAAGGGTCTGGTCCCTAACATCACAGATATTATAAGGGTCTGGTCCCTTGTTTTCGAATATTAGTAGGGTTCGATTCCCTCTTCGTTACCATACAACCATACATCATACCTCGGGTATTATTAGGGTTCGGTACCCTTTTCGTAACCATACAACCATACAACCGTCATTTCCTTCTTTTATTAACTTTATTACGTTCATACACATAAACATACATATCATACTTACCATATTTATAACGTTACAACCTGACAGTACGTGCAATATCCGAAGATCGTTCACGTACCATCAAGCAATCATTCATTCATATAACATATATCACATATGGCATACACTTATCACTTAGGATAAATGTATTAACAACACATCAAGTATGCACACAGCCCCGAAAACATAACAAAGAATGGGGCTAGAAACTCACCTGAATTCTGCTTCTTTTCCTGATAGCTGTAAATCCCTTCTCTATCTGAGCTCGGCTGACTGTACAAGTTACACGTATCAATACTCGTCTGATCTAATCTGGTGGCCTAGTATTAGCTTACTTTAACTTATCGCTTTATAATTTATTTTCTAATCAAACTTGGCTTTAGGCGAAGTTAACCCTCGGGCGAACTTAGCTTCAGGCGAAGTTAAACCTTAGGCGAACTTGGATTCAGGCGAAGTTAAACCTTAGGCGAACTTGGCTTCAGGCGAAGTTAAACCTTAGGCGAACTTGGCTTCAGGCGAAGTTAAACCTTAGGCGAACTTGGCTTCAGGCGAAGTTATCCTTAGGCGAACTTGGCCATAGGCGAAGTTATCCTTAGGCGAAGTTACGCTTGAAGGCGAAGTTACGCTTGAAGGCGAAGTTCATCAGGCGAACTTAATCTTGCAGGCGAAGTTATCGCGCTGCAGATCTGTTTGCCCATAACTCCTTCATTTCTTAGCCAAATAACTCGATTTAGGTACCCACGGAATCGTATGATCGGCGCCTACAAATCCCAACCATCAAATCGACCTAAAATCGACGTTTTAGGGGTCCGATTTGGGCAGTTTGGGTTTCGGGTCCGGTTAACCCATCCAATCCTAACCATTTTCAGTAATTTTAGCTTTGTTGGATTTGTTCTTACCTTACCAACTCAGATCTATCAACAAAATCTCGGGTCTCGGCTTCGAATCTTGATCGGTTAGAATGTGTGTGTTTTGAGTGTGTGAAGAAAGAAGGTGGAAATGAAAGATTGGGTTTGGGATGGGATATTTATATCCCTCTAAGCCCACGGACCCGAGGCCCATTCTCATTTAACCCATCTCAATTAATCCAACACTAGCCCGACCCATACCAACTCCTACTCTATTATTTATTTCCTAATAACCCGGGTAAACTTTCTCTCTAATATTAAGTAATATAATTAATATTATCTTGAAATTTCGGGATGTTACATTTAAGACAAGTATTAAATAATTTATGTTATGCACATAATACCATTATACTACTAATTTATTCATATAGGTTATATTTTACTTGACTTACAGATATGTTGATTCTATAAAAAAACAAAATTTGTACATAATCAATTTCGGTTTTAGGAGAGAAGTAAAATAATGCATTTCAACCATTTTATACATTTTAAAAAAAGGTTGGAAAATAGTGACCAGGTGTTCCTATGTTAGACGGGGCACCGATATGGATTGGATATGTGACTTCCAAATCACATAACAACACCGGCGTCATCTCTTGTGAACAAGATGCATAGCTTCATTTCATGGCAAAGTTTGTCATGTAAAAGTAATTCATTTGTAACATTTATTGTATTTGAAAAACTAAAATACAAACAAAAAGTTATAGGGTCCTTATGGGTAGATGTTGGCAGTGATTTTGTTTGTTGATACTTGATGATAGAAATGAGGTGAGTGAAGGATTGGGCGACATAAAGTAAATATTTACATATCAAAAGAAATGGAACCCGCGCAACCTCACATAGTCACACTTTTAATAGTTGATAAATATTTCTCTTAATTGACGTATATTTGAATTTTAAAGGTTTTAAAAAACGACATGCTAAACGAGTATGTAAATCGACTTATCAATAATGTTTTAAGAATTATTATTTTCATTAGTTTTTGTATTTGTTAAGTTATATAAAAAGTAAGCATGTCAGATTAATAAGAAAAAACACTCTTAGATTAAATGCGAGCCACACCTGTACCTATAAGCTATCTCCACCGCCGCACCCAACACCATTGACTAGGCAGTAGTGGTGTTGAGGCACATCTAACATGGACATAATACAATAGTAAGATAAACAATGTTAAGTCTGAGGATATTATTTCACGTCCGCTTACAAAGGGGTTAAGTATAAAGCTACTTAACACATCGTTAAGAAGAATGAGACTTGAGCCTTTAAATAGATTATTTTATATTATGGAAACCTAACTACACTTCTTGGATATCACAACATACGGGTTTAACAGTAAAATTTACTTCAATAAACAAACATAAGCAAATTGTAGTTGATTATAGTGACGTCAAGCTAATTTAGTGTGACTGTATTTACTTAAGAACAAAGTGAAATCATAATAAACATCAATACAAGTTTTTAAAGGTATGGAGTACACCCTTGACCCTTGTTTGATAATATTATGATTTATAACATCCATAATGATTAAGAGGTTTAAATGGGAAACACCCCTAAAAAATCCAAGGGCCAGAGCCTCTAGTAGAGTCTCGTTTTGAATTTGTATGATTGATGAAAAGTTATATGTGAAATAACCATCATCCATTGGAAATGGATGTCAATCAATCAGTCATAACTCATAACTAATGGTAACTAATCAATTAGTATTAGTATACTATAGTATATATGATCACCAATTTGGTCCAACAATAACAATTGTGAGCAACATGAGAATTGTAAAGTCAAAAGACTAGCTTTTTCCCCAAAGACGTGGGATTCATGTTATGTTGGCATGTAACATCAAATTGTAGGTAAGTTTTTTTGTCGTGTGTCATTTTTATGAACGGTGCTTGTGGCTACACGCCTACACATGCATGCTTGTTTAAATGTAAGGTTGATTTCTAGAACCAAGAATTTGTTCACATATATCTATCATATATATCTTATGTAGTTATATCTGGTTATTTATGTGGAGCAGATTAGCTGGCAAAACTGTCTATGAAATAATAATAATATTAGTGTGACATTTATGTTGGAAATAATAAATTTCTCAAACGGCTATAAATTTTTATGTACGTAACACCAACCAAACAGGAAAGTGTCGAGAGGCCCTTAATCCAAAGATCTGAATTTGATTACCTTCACATTTTCAGCTTTTTATGATTTCTCGTGCTCAAAGACATGAACAACTCGACTCTAAAAAGATATAATTATACTCACGGGCACCCAATAATAATTTTAGTGTTGCGGCATATTCATCCTCGGGTCGCAACTCTACCATTCTATTGGAATCATTTGAATATGTGTGTTTAGAAATATTATATAATCTCACATGTTAGAGTTACATGAATAAAATATATTTTATTTTACTCAAAAAGGTTGAGCCGCCCTAGTGAAAGAAAACGACGGTGTGCAAGGGGAAGGTGGTAGCCGTCGGCAGTGGGGCCAAGTTGGCAATGATGACACTCACAAGATGCGGAGGTTGCTGCTGCTTTGGGTAGGGTTTGATGTCTCGTTGCATGAATTGCAAAATTGAAATTCAAAGAAGTTTTTTTTTTATTTTTTATATAAAAACTTAATTGCTTCACATTCTACTTACTTAAACTGGAATAAATTAAAAGTTGAAAATTGTATGGTTATTGGTTGATAAATTTATTAAAGTAACTCGAATATAAAAACTGAACCAAAAATAACTTTTAATGAATTCCCCAAACTAAACAAGTAGCAATATACTTTTTGGACTTGTATATATGAACGGCATATTTGTATGACATATGCTTCTATATTGAGGATGACATTATCAACCTCCAATTTTCTCTTTTTTGCTTAGGAACCACAAATTTAAATTATGTCACATCTCCATTATTGTATTTTATTATAAACATTTAAAATGCATATATGTTCCTAATTCGCTAAACAATAAAAGATATACTTAACGAAACCTTATAGTCACTAAAAAAAAACTTAAGGAGTTTTTAAGTCACAACAAGTATATTAAATAAATTAAATATGTTGGTACATAGAAGGTTTACTCAACTAAACTTTATGGTAAGCTGGGAATATCATAGGATCTATCTATCTATAATATATATAAACTAAAACTTAAAAATCCTACGTGTCGCGATGTGGTCGCTCCCCTCTTTTATGGAAGTTACCAGATTACTTGATTTTTAAATGGAGGCTTCTCATGTATTTGACCCGAATTTACGGGTCTGGGTCTTACCAAACCCATATATTCCTTAAACGGGTTATAACATCTCATCAAATTAAAGCTTAATCTCACCAAATATTTGATGTAAAAATCTTATAAAATAGGGATATATTAAAAATTAATATATGACTTTTTTAAAATATATTATTATAAATAAGAAACAATTTTATGGTAAAAAAATAAACGGGTCTTGAGCCTCATCAAACTCATATAGCTTTTAAACCGGATTATAACATCTAATTTATTTGTGAAACATTTTATCATCAAACCATATGTATATTCTTAACTTACATACAATAAATAACATTAAAATTCAAAAAATATATAAATACTAACAATTAATATTAAACAACCACCGTAATAAAAACTAGTTTTTGTATAAACCTAAACACAAGGGGTTTGGATTGGATTTCGATTTCGATTTCAAATCTGCTACTAATATTGAGAGGCGTAATATGTTGGATCAAGCAACACCGGATAGATGTTCAAGGAAAGGGAGGAAAGTGGCACATGATCGGTTTTTGTAAGAAGATTATGCTCATGATGATTTGTAAATTAGGTAAAAGTCGAATTCCTTTATGGCCGTTACTTGCCCATTGGACTTAAGTATAGTTTTCCAGGTACATGGTTTATCATTCTACATGTTGGTACATGTATTCCCGTAATAAAATGCGTATGTCGATGAAGCTAATGATTCAAACATTACGTAATATTACTCTAAGGGGGGAGGGGCGTTCACCACTTGAACCCACTCCAACCCTTAACCCAACCAATTGAAATGTGCCACATCATTTCATCATTTTCAACCTCTATCATCTTGGAAGGGATGGGGCACCCACATCCATTTTCCCCACATCTTCCCACCTCTAAAAACGGGTTCGTGAACCCGTGAATCCCCATCTTGTGAATCCTTATACCCGGGCTCTCTTTTGGGAGACGCCCCTGGTGGACTAAGATTGGTATATGCTTATAAAATGTAAATGCAACAAGCGAAAGATAAAGAGCATCAGCAGCGTCACTGTGATGGGAAAGTGAAAATGAACGCCGGAGTTTATGCCTAAAGTGGATACACGAATAACCTTAACATGCATTATCCTAAGAAAAGATGAAAACAGGGACAAAAGGGAAGTTAAAATTTTCAACTGTAAACTAGTCTTAAAACTCAGAAAATTCAACCAAACAGTTAAAATCAGTACAATCTGCGATGTACCTTCTTGACATCTAAAACAAGAAACTTGTAAATAAGAACAAAATGCTCAAAATCATTTTTTTTTTCTTTCACCTAGTGCACCTATATAGGACCTAGTTAGAGTTGTTGTCACCATCACAAGCATCCAATTGGTTATTTGTAGCCTTCATGGTTCGAACCATACCATCATCACTCCATTTGTTGAACCCGTTTTCTAGAGCCTCCCGCATCCATGAGTGCCTGCAACACTCAACCGCTTCAAGAACTGTGACCCAAGTTCTGACCCGGCGGCTCTGTTCGGGCATGAATACAATTCTTCTTTCACAAATAGTGCAAACATTGAGGCCCGACACCTGCCTTCTGGGCTAAATTCATCTTGTAGTGTTTTGCTTTTGAAATGGTAGTGGCCTAAAAAATGCTGGAAACAAAATAATCCAATAATGGGTTATGTGAATCAAGTTAAAGTCCTGAACTTTTTTTATTCAAAAATATATAAAACTTTGTGACTGGTGTATTCCTCAAACTTTGTTTTCGATTTACCAGTTAAGTCCCAAACGGTTATTTATCAGGAACACAGTTTATAAACTAAACTGCATATTCAGTAAAAATATGTAGAGTTCTCTTCTTTTCATAAATAACCCTTAAGAATAGAATATAAAAGTAAAAATAAACAAAACACCATATACATAAAATTGGGGTTTGGATCAGATACAAATGAAATTAACGTGCTAAACGTGAGAATCAAATAGAGTAATTATGTATACAAGTAGAGTAATTATCATAGAGTAATTGCATAATTACTCTATGATAATTACTCTAATTGTATAGATAATTACTCTACTTGATTTTCACGTTTAGCACGTTAATTTCATTTGTACGTTAACCTCCCCCCATAAAATTGCATCATATATACCTCAATGAATCCTGAAATAATTGCATACCACACACAACAAATTATCATCTTCAAGCAAATTCAACATCAATCTCATTATTCGACTACTCAGTTTATAAAACGAATTCTGCTTTCAATAAATTCAAATAGAACAAACTGCACGATACAGAAAAACTTGCAACTCTTTTTCTGATTATAGCAATCAACTTTAAATTAGAAGCAAACCTACATTTTGTTGCCGGTTTTAGCAATCAAGTTAAACTTTTATCACCCATTGCATCAACGATTGGCCTGTTCAACCAATAGTAGGTCATTTTTAGTTAACTTTTCCAAAACTGCTCACTGTGACATCTAATTCATACTTTTAGTGGGCTTCTAAGGTGACATTTAGCAGATATTTTTTCCAAATATGTTTTTTAAAAGAATCATCTTTTTCAAAGTTGCAAACAACTTTTTTTTTTGTTTGCCACAAACAATACTTTGCATACATGGAGTCTGATGACCCTGGGATGGCATCAACCAGTACCCCTGCCACATCAGCAATCTGTAAGTTGGTTTCTATTTTGTGCCTAATGTGGGGGTGTTTGGGATTCCTTATTTTACCTCCTTATACACTCACAAAACCTAACTTTCCCAAACACCTTATAACTTATAATCAATAAGTTGTATAAGCAGCTAAAATAAGGAATCCCAAACACCCCCGTAAAGTTAGTTGCTAAAATCCAGAAAAAAAATGTGAGGTTCATTTCAGTTTCGTGCAGTAAGTCATATGAGCTTGCTACCAAATTACCAACTATGTAATGGAAAACTATAAGTTACCTATTTATCCATTCTTTTGATCCAATTTTATAGAGCTTTTACTCCAATTTCACTCTTTCTTTCACAAATATGTTGAAACACTGTAGTTCACAATACTCACCTTCACAAAATCACTTTGAAAACACACATCCAATTAACAAACGCCCCATAAGAAGCTATTTCCATGGTCTCTAATTATTGGTTTCATCAACAAAAGCCAATGTATCAGTGCTTTATATAATTTCATTTCTTCAGAACTTCTGTGGTTGTAATGTTGCCACAAATTTAGCAAAAAATTCATCAATGTTGATGTCAGCTAGCATATAATTATATGTGCTTATTAATGTTACAACTTACGTATGCACAATGTATAAAAACAGAGTATTTTTGTATGGTAAGGCCAGGGTGACCCTAACACTCAATCTCCACATTTTTTAATTATGTGAACACTTAGTGTGACTAAAAGTGTGAAACTTATATTACTTCAATAACTATCTAAATAATCACGCCCTGCTTGCGGTGCGCACATATAATGTATATATGTGTGAACCCTTGGGTGGGCAAAAGTAAAATTGCACTAATTTTGACGTTATTTTACTAATCTCGTGAAAATAACGTTAAAAGTGGCGGAAGGTTAATCAGGCATCTTGTGGTGGCGTTGATAGCCGAAAGACAAGGGTACATGCACCAATCAGCCGGTGTCCCGATGATTGTGTGTTATGTGTGTTATGTCCAAGGCTTGATGCAAAACTACTATCGAGCCGGGGGTCTCACTGGAAGCAGCCTCTCTATCCCTATGGGGTAGAGATAAGGCTGTCTACATCTTACCCTCCTCAGACACTACCATAGCTTTGCTATTGGTGGGATATACTGAGTACGATGATGATGAACTATCTAAATAATCGCATAAAATGAATTCAGGATGTTTTATGCATCAAAATTAATGTTTAGGCAAACTTTGACCTATTTTCTTTTAGCAATTTTGTATATTTACTCAAAATCAACAACATTCACAGGTAAATATGAATCATAAGGCAGGTCTCAGAACAATTTATGCATTGTTAATAGCTTACATGTGAAGCTCCTAATATGCTTTTATTCAACTTTCAAGAATCAAGTCATCAACACGCTAATTGGTAATTACAGATATACAGAGAGATAATAGAGAGAAAGAGACAAAACCATATATCTAACTGTTAGTATAGAATACTATTCTTTATATATTGCATATTGATGCAGCAATAAATTGTTTTAAGGGCATTTCGGACTGCTTGTCCAAACTGCTTATCTAGATATTGACGAGTGAAAAAGCAGTTTTAAATAAGCAGCTTCAAGTGACTTATTGCAAAAAGGAATAAGCAGATAACAACAAATACATAACATCATAACAAAATCAAGGGTGTACATGTATAGATAGCACAAAAAACTTGCTCTTATTATATTACTTTTCTACCAAGATAACAGTTTAAAGTTTTGAACTCACCATCAATTCCCCTCGAACACCAGCCTCTTCCAACGCTTCACGCGCAGCTGCTTCCTCAACAGTTTCGTCATTTTCCCATCCACCCTAAAGATTAAAGATTATGTTTGTTATTACATATTATTAAAGCAAGATCTTAGTAGGCAATTTTATCAAACACTACTTAATGTCCATCAATAATAAAAAAGTATATACCTTTGGGAACAAAAGACCAGGTCCACTAGTAGAGTTGATCATCAACACCTCAACAATCTTATTATTATTAGTATTATCTTGTTCAGAGTATTGTCAAAACCTGTAGGGAATGCACCTGCAAAACAATCGATTTAATAATAATTATTATTATTATTATTCTGAACCCTAGCCCTAGAAATTGGGGAAATTGATAAATTGAAATAGAAAGTATACCCGGCAATGAGACGGCAGCCGGATTCATAACGCTGATGATGACGGCCAGTGCGGGCCACCAATTCAGACATCTCACTATCAACCAATCAATTCATTCAAAAAGTAACCTAATTTATCATTATCTGTCTATCTATCTATCTGATCGATCGTTTGCTTGCTGCTGTTATACCCACTTCAATAATCCAACAAACAAACAAAAGCAGCAGTTGTTGTTAATTTTCTCAAAACCCACAAAAATATATTCAGATTCGTTTACAATGCTGCCGCCATTGATCCGTTTTCAGTTTCTTGCAATGGAAGAAAAGAAAAGAAAGGGTGTTTGGAGATATGAGATAGACAAAAAGAGGATAAATGGATCGCAGATTTCAGACTTCTTGCGTGTGTGTGTGTGGATCCAAATTGAATCGGGTCGGGTCAGGTCGATTCGGGTGTTATTTCATGATTTGATCATCTTTTCTGAAAATAGTACATACATGTTTCGAATTAGTCTATTTGGTACGGGTATCGACATCAAGATTTTAAGATATCAGTATTTGATAATTATCGGTACGGATACAAGTATTTCGGTATTTTGTTCCAATTTAGAATATGTATAGGTTCTATTGGGAACTTTGATATTTATGTCTAAAACCTAGGTATGACCGATTACTAATCATATAGTTCAACCGTACCAATTTAGCATATTTGGCACCCGTGTTAATTCAGTTTATTTGTTGATCGTACATGTACTGATACCAACATCACTGGAGAAATTTGAGAAAAGTAAAACAAATATGTGGTATCAAAGCGAATTCCACAAATACCTATATCCATAAAAGAACCTAACTATTATCATTGTTTTATTTCTTTTTAAGTAGATATTGTAAGGATGATACGTTTATTGGTGTAAATGGTGTGAGAGTTACTAGTTGTGGATTGAATCATTTCATCTAAACACGAGTTATATATTTTATCCGTGTCAAAAACATTACATAAATGAGTAGTGTCTTTTATATTTATAAAAATTTAAATTAATTTTATATATGTTAATTCTTCTTGGGACAAGGGTAGTCGACGAATATATTGACCTACAGTACATAAACAAAGAAAGTAAATTTTGAGCACTCTTAAAAATGGCCATTTGAAACAATGGTTATCTCGGTTCGAGTCCGAACGACGATATGTCGTCTTCTAAAAGGATCCAGTAGATCCTATAATAAAGATAAAATAAATTCCCCAATTCTATTTAAAATGGTTAACAATTTATTCTTGAGTTCATTTAAGGATAAAAAAGAAATGCAATAGAAAGAAATAAAAAATCATTGTGTGCTAGAGGTTTTTTTTTAAATGAAATAAAATAAGGGAAATGAGAGAAAGTTGTATTCCTGAATTTTATTAAATTGAGAAAAGAAACACAAGGAGAAACAAAAGCAATTTAGAAGGAAATGTTTTTAAAAATAAATGGAAAAAAATGAAAGATATCATAGAAAACTAATGAAAAAAAATAAATTCTTTCTTTTCCTTTCTCTTAAATAAACTCCGGAACATGGTGTAAATGATTGACAAAGATAGTGCCAAATGGCATATTAATATTTTTGTTTATTAGAGTAAATATATGCAATGCAGTAATTATAAGTTCATACTTGTGTGTTTTCTTATTGCTTCTTATATTATGTTATAACGATAAGCGATGCATATGCAACATGTATTTTTATAGTTTAAGATGGTTGTTGGTGACATGTATTTTTATAGTTTAAGACGACCATTGGTGAATTTACTAGTGATTGTTGGTACACTGATATGCCCGTGTAGGTTGATGAATTAGGTTGTCTGTGTTTCTCTTATTGAAGAACTAAAGAAATTACTGTGTGTGTTAATATCAATGATGATCGTGTATAGAAAACAAATTGTGCGTGGATGGTCCGATTAATTTAAAAACCAAGAAGATACAAGAACGATCGTAAATCACATATTGATATCTATGAAGCACGGGGACAAATCTGATGATGGACGGAAACGCGTTGAAAACGTTTCTTAAACGAATCTTGTTAATGGGGACGGATCCAAAACCGTATCGGGGACGTTTCCAGTGACCCTGTAGCGACTTCTAGCGCTGAAGCTACAATTTCTGCCGGAAAACCAAGAAGAAATGAAGAAGAAGATAGAGGTTGAGTAAGATAGCAGCAGGAACATGGCTGTTAAGTTTTTAGGGTTAAACAAGTTTAGTTTTTTTTAAAATAACCTTTTTCTTTCACTTGTTTGTATCTAGTCCTTCAAACTTTTAACTTTGACATAAAATATTTTTTTTTTCTCTAATCTATTCTCTCTAGATTTGTGTATTTCATTTGTAACACTAAGTTTTTAAGTAAGTATATTCAATTCTTAAACAATATATATCTATTTTGAAATATGTTTAATATATTTGTATTTTTTTATATGTTTAATATCTTGGATTTTTTACTTTTGCCGTTTCCGTACTCGTGCTACTTAGATTGACATAAATCACATATAATAATTACAATTAGATGTAATTTACAAATGATAAAACAATTATGGTAAATGTGAGTTGTGACCAACCGAAAGCCCACAAGAACTCAATTGGGTAATGAAAAAATAAAAAGTGTATGACCTGCCGGATTCAAACCAGCGACCTAAGGACGACTATGATAACACTACAGTCCTCCGCTCTACCAACTGAGCTAAGGTCGGCTTGTGTTTTTTACTTCTAACACACATTATATTGTAAGGTTTATAATCACGGAATAGAAATATGAAATATAATATCTCTGTGTATAGGGAAAACTTTTTATTACTGGAGAACTAACATAAACCATCTTTGATTAGTTATATGATCAATGACCTTAAAGAAAATTATAATAATAAACATGTTGGTTTGTGTCTTATAGAGATATACAAAACCATTATATTCTAATGGGCTGACGAATTGAGGAGAAGACAGCAAAAATAAACATGGGCTTATAAGTTGTATTAAAAGTAATTTGGGCTTAGTCTATAAGGTTAACCCAATACAAATTTTCAAAATAAACTGACTAGAATGTTGATAAGACGTTTCTATTTGTTATGAATTTTTGTTGTTGTTGTTGTTGTTTATTTCTTATTTTATAGGATAATGTAGACGTTTGAAGTGTCGCTTTATGCCGGAGAGTCATGGAGACGCACGGCAAAATGATGGCATAGGTGTCACTATGGAGTACAACGGAAACACAATAGTGAGTCGTGTGTTGAAGTTGCCTAACATGTTCGCATGTTCGGTGTTGATGTATCAATGTATCATGAGAACACAAAACTGGGTTTATCCTTGGACGAAACTCGAAAGGTTCAACCTTACTTACCCACTTCCAGCTGTGTATGACGATGATCCAGAACTCACCTAATTTTTACCAACAAGTCTCAAAGACGACGAGGACTTTAACGAGTTTTTGCTGTGGGTGTGTGAGTGTAGGTTGGCCAACTGATTTTATGTTTGGTGATCTATCAGTTTGTTGGGTGAAGAAACGTGGATCGACTCACTGGTAGACGATCTACTTTCCTCGGGTGTGATTATGCTATTTCACCGATGGTTCTCTTGGATCTGGGTTCTTCCACCTACAAAATGAACAGCACCGTAAACTTACACCTCAGAAAGGGACAGAGGGGTCCTCTTTGGGGTAACCCTCCGGTGTGAGAATAAGTGTTTGTAGGAGAAGATAATAATATGAGAGTAAGGAATTTGGAGTGTATTGCTTAATATAGCTGAATACTCTGTAATTGGATGTAATTGGATGTTATTTGATCATCCTCTCCTTGTGGAGTTGATGTGGTATTTATAGTGCTAGGGTTTCCAATGATTGGGCTCAGACCCAATTAGGGCTTTGTTGGCCTCTTCCAATTACTTTGCGCCACGTGTCCTTTGGGACACCTGGTGCTTTTTCATTGGTTATAATCACGTGGTAGCACATGGGTTTTGCTGAGTTGTCCACCTTTCATTGGCAGCTGTCAACATCAGCATATTCTTATTCCTTAAAAAGATACCTTCTGGAAGGTTGTCTGACGTGCACAATCAAGGTTGCCCTAATCCTGATTTGGATAAGGACGAGGTTGATTATGTGCATATGTGATACGCGCCTATCCTGAGGATGCGCGAGGTCTTCTCTTTATTCTCACGCGCAGATGTTTCATGCGCAGATGTGATATGCACGAGCATGTGATATGCGCCACGCGCGGATGCGCCACGCGCATATGTGATATGCGTGAGCATATGTGATGCGTGAGCATATGTGATGCGTGAGCATATGTGATGCCTGAGCATCTGTGGTGCCTGAGCATATGATGCCTGAGCATATGTGATGCCTGAGCATCTGTGGTGCCTGAGCATATGATGCCTGAGCATGTGATGCATGAGCATATGTGATATGCGTGAGCATATGTGATATGCGCCATGCGCGTAGGTTTTGGCTTTGTGCCTTCATAATGTCTTGATTTCAAGCCTCTTGTCCATATCTTGTGGGTTGACCCGCCTCGCTCGGTGTTGAGGCGGGTACATACCTCTTCAAGTCCCCCCAGTCTAATGTGTGTCTTGTCTCGCGCGAGCGAGGCGAGATAGATATTAGACTTAACAGTTTGCTCTTTTAGTAGGGGTTTGTCTTTTTCTTCTTATTATTCATCGTTGCGCGAAATTCTATCCTTTTGGTTGAAAACGAATTGTCCCTGTACGTGGTTGGTTGTTGCTGACATGCATCAGTGATGGAGACGTGTCAGACCTTTCGTGTGCTCGAGGTGCTACAGTTGCCTTTCGTGTCCCCTCACATAGTGTCAGGGACACGTGTCGCGCTCGCGTTGGTCCGTTCCTACGAGTGGTGGCGCGTGAACTCTGGCAGCAGCTGTATCGTTTCTTTTCGTGTCCCCTCGCACAGTGTCAGGGACACGTGTCGCGCTCGCGTTGGCTTACACCTGCGATTGGGGGCGCGTGTAGTCCGATCAATACCAAATTTTCTCTCTCCTGGGCCTATAAAAGCAAGCCCTTAGAGTTTTTATTCTTCATCTTCTTTGCTGTTTTATTCAAAACTTTCCTTTCTTTCATTCTATTCCGATTAACCGTCTTCTGCTTCCAGATCTCTGTTCTTCAGATCATCCTTTGTCCGTTTTTACAGTTGTATGTCTGATAGCTCAGACAACACAATCTCCCCCATCCATTGCCGTGTGAAATCGTTAGTGATGTCTACGTTGAAGAAGACCGGCAAGGGGAAGAGGGCTGCTGAGGCCTCATCGGAGGACGTGTGGAAAACCAAGGCAGTGAAGAAGTGGGATGAGATCCCCTGTAAACTGAGGCAGTCCGATTTTGACAGCCTTATCGCCTCTCAGGGTTTTCTCCCTGAGTATGGCTGCATGTTGCCGGCGGCCGGGAAAACGGCGGCGGACCCGCCCACCGACTATATTTCCCTTTATTGCCATTTTTTCACCCACTGCAACCTTCGCCTCCCGATGACAAGGTTTGTGGGTGCGCTGCTTAGGTTTTATGGGATTCATATATCCCAAGTCCATCCGTTTGGACTCGTGCGCATGACTCACTTTGAGTTCATGTGCAAATCTCAGCGCGAGGAGCCCACCCCTCGGCGCTTTCAGTTTTTTTATAAGCCCAAGATCCAAGATTCTTGGTTCTCATTTATTCCTCGCAGTCAGAAGGTCAAGTGCTGCACTGTTTCATTCAAGAGCCTTCATGACTGGTCCGAGAGATTTTTCTATATCAGGGCTGGTGTGATCCCCATCCGCATGACCATGCGCGCGATCTCTTCTGCGCCTGCGGATGTGGGTGTCTTCAAGAACCCAACTGGCGCCTGGGTGAAAAAGTTGACCGCCGAACCATCCCCCGCCAAGAAAATTTGCGAGGAGGCGCTGGTGGGGGTTGGTATGAGCAGGAGGTGGGCTGACAGCGCGACTGAGCCCGTTATCCAAGTTGACGGCTTATGTAAGTTAACTCATTGCATTACTTCTGCGCGAACATAAATCGTTTTTCTGATATCATTTGACTTGTTTTGTGCAGTCAGCAAGGAGTATGTCCACGCCGCCTATGATGAGCATATGGAGGGTGGCTCCGTCGCGCTGGGCGCTGGGGAGGTTGGCTTCCCCTATCGCTTCGATGACATGTTCATCCCTGTTGATCTGGGATTTGTCTTCGACAGCGATGCGCCTGGTAAGCCTTTGTACTTATGCATTTTCCTTTATAATACCAAATTTGGCTAACACTTCTGTTGCACGTATTGTAGATGCGCTTGAAAACTACGAGCTGGAGCTTGCGGAAGAGGAGGAGGAGGAGGCGCCCCAGCTAAAGCGTAAGGCTAAAGGGAAAACTGGCGCAGGGGCCAGTAAGAAACAGAAGAAAGATGTTGCCCCTGTTGTTCAGGATCCTCCTACTCAGGCGGGGGGATTTGAGAAAACCCAGGAGTTTCCCTCCAAGTTTCCCTTGTCTTCCCTGCCTCAAAAAGTGGGCAGACCTCCTGTCCACACGAGGTATGGTGCTACTACCTCCTCCCTTCGCGCGGTGGAAAAGGGAAGCGGCGTTGCGCCTTCGACAGGTATACTTTGCTTATCCTTTGCTTATCTTTTATGGTTCTATGAGCGCGATTCTGATAGATTTACTAATGAATCTTTGCTCACTCAAATGTTTGTAGAGCCGGCGACCTTGGTGGATCAACCTCAAGCGCAACAAGATGCCGAGGCTGCGCCGGAGGTCGCTTCGAAGTCCCCTGTTTTACCCTCGAAAAAGGGTAGAATGGACTTCATGGCGATGTTTGCCTCGCGAACGGAGTTGCGCCAAGGTACGTATTGTGCTTTTTATTTTCTGACTTTTTCTTTTAGATCAAGTTATGAACCATTTCTTTTTGTTGGTTTTTTCATAGGAGTCGTAGCTGGCGTACAAGCTGCTGGCGGCACTCCTGGCGCCGGTGCCAGCGCCGTTGGCTCTGCTCCTGCTCCTGCAAGCGATGAATCTCCCCTCATCGGGATTACTAAGGAGCAGGAGGCCGTTTTACGCGCCGATCTGGCGGCGTCGAGACCTCCCTCACTTCCTCCTGCGCACAGCCCTCCTCGCGAGACTGATTTTGATTCTAGGTCGCAGGAGAAAAGGCCTGTTTCAGAGGAGGATGAGGAGGTTCATGCTGAAGGCTCCGACAGCGGCCGCGCCAGCCCTGCAGCGCCACGAGGTTTCGCGGCGCCGTCTTCTCGTGGGCCTGGCGCTGACTTTTCTGCTTCGTCCCCGCAGGTATAAGTTCGTTTTTGCTCCGCTGCGCGGACTTCCATATTAGTGTTTTAATGACTTAGATCATTACTTTGTGTTTGCAGGAAGCCGATCACATTTACCGCCCGAGATGGAACATAACTGAGGACAGCTCATTTCAGTCCATGGGTGTGTGTGAGTACTTCTGGGCTCATTCTGTGCCTCCAGCTGAAAGGAGGTTTCAGGAGGGCCGCGCTCGCGATGACTTGCTCAACGATCATCTGTTTGCTGGGTCGGCTTTCTTTGCTGCCTCCCAAGAGCTTCGCTATGATTACGTAAAGGTACGTGATGCTCTTGCGGAAGCCAAGCAAGAGGCTAAAGTATCTGCTTGGCATCTTTCTGATGCTCGAGAGAGAGCTGAGAAGCTCCAAGCAGAGCTCAGTGAGAACAGAGCAAGTGCCAACACCGCGTTCGTTAAGCGCGGGCATGAGCTACAGGCTGCGCGGGAGAAGCTGCAGGCGGCCGAGGCGGACGCGGCCAAGTACGCGCGTAGAGTGCGCGACTTGGAGCTGGACGCGGAGGCGCGTGACCAAGCTCTTGTCCAGTCTATAACTGACAAATCATCGCTGGAGAGTGAGGTTGCGCGCCTGAAGAAGGAGCTGGCGGCCGCGCAGGCCGAGAAAGATGAAGCCTTGGCGACGGCAGCGTCTAGCCAGGAAGCACTCGAGCTTGCGCGAGCGGAAAAAGAAGAAGTCCTGGCGGCAGCAGCGTCCGACAAAGAGGAGCTGAAACAGACTAAGGAAACTGTTGAGTTGTTAAACTCTCAGATTCCTGCTCTTGAGACGTCTGTTGCTTCCCTCGCGCAGGATCGCCAATGGCTAATCTCACAGGGTATGACTCGTTGCGCTTACGCGATGAAATACTCAGACGAGTTTCAGGCCCTTGTGATGGATTGCAACGCTGCCGCGCGCTTGGTGGGTCGAGCTGAAGGGTTTACGGATGGCTATGAATATGGCATGTTGAAGAAGAACCCATCCGAGTACCCTTATCAGAGCGACGTTGCCTACGCGGACATGGCCGCGATGGGGGAGAAGTATTTGAATACTCCCATTCCCATCCTTGCGCAGGTATTTTAACCTTAATGAGATAACCTTGACTTATTTTCCAAGTCTTTTTGTACTCATATTTTTCCTTATGATTTGCAGATATCCGCGCTTGCTGACCATCCCGATCTCGGCGCGCTAAAGAAATTACTTGACGAGTGCGAAGGGGCTGGTGGCGGCGTGATGGCGCGGAGAATGCTGCTCCTGCTAGCGGCTCTGGCGTGGCCAAAGGATCCGCTCCTGACACTATTGTGATAGAAGACTCCATTCAGGATGAACAACTTGACTATGGTCAGTTTGGAGATGACGAGGAGCGGGCTGCGCCAGATGCTGAGGGCAGTGATGAGGACTATGAAGAGGCTGACGTCGACGTGGAGACTTGAGAAGCCCTTCATGTTTTTTATTTTTATTTGTAGTTTGTATCTCATCATTTTGTAAACTTGTAAATTTCAATGCTTTGGAATGAAATTTTGTTTTTCCCTTCTTCGCATCTTGCGCATTCCCCATTCATCTCTTTATATTGCATGTTTGCTTGTTGAATATAAGATATGCTTGCACGTTGAAATAAGAACAAGGTTGTAAGGAAATTTTTATACTTAATCCTTGTCATATTGTAAGTGATTTTGCCATATCTTGATTATGTTGACACGTGCCTTGGCGTTTTCATTATTCCTCTTTTGCGCGACGTTATCGCGCATTTATTATATGGAATTATGAGTTTTTTAGCCTTTACGTGTCAATATGTGTTACTCAGATATCCATTACAATTTCATGCGCGACCTCGACCTGAGACCTTAACAACTATGTTTTGGCATTTGTTTTGCCTTAGTTGTGTTTAGGTATTTTTATGGTCAGGCTGCGCAGTATGTAGGATGGATGTCGTGAGTGATTTGAGCTAAGGCTCACATTATTGGGCTAAGGCCCTGAGCTAAGGCTCACATTATTGGGCTAAGGCCCTGACGTTTTAGAGTTAAGACTCGTTAACGCGTTTGAGCTTGAAGCTCGCGCATGTATGTTTTACTTCGTTTTATTTCGTTTTGATGTCAATACAATGTTGTCATATTGCTCAAAATTAATAAAGGGAAGTGTGAAACATGTATGCAAAAGGTAATAGAATTGGGCTAAGGCCCTGACGTTTTAGAGTTAAGACTCGTTAACGCGTTTGAGCTTGAAGCTCGCGCATGTATGTTTTACTTCGTTTTTATTTCGTTTTGATGTCAATACAATGTTGTCATATTGCTCAAAATTAATAAAGGGAAGTGTGAAACATGTATGCAAAAGGTAATAGAATCCACATTAAGAGAAGATAGCGCGTATCATTATTCATAATGGCTTAAAAAGCCTTGATTACAAACTTGACATTTTTTACATGAAACATTTTCTAAGCTGTGCCGCGTTCCATGCGCGCGGGATCTTCTTTCCATTCAAATCTTTTAAAGCGTATGCGCCTTTTCCCAATTCTTCCGAGACTTGATAAGGTCCCTCCCAATTGGGGGACATTTTTCCCGGGGGTATCGCGCGGCTAGCTTCATTGTTTCGAAGGACAAAATCATTTTTCTTGAAGTGGCATTCTTTCACACGCTGGTTGTAATATTTTTCCAGTTTTTTCTTGTATTTGGCTTCACTGATGATAGCCGCCTCTCTGCGCCCTTCAAGTAAGTTGAGATCCAACCTTCTTTCGCGCTCATTATCAATCTTGCTCATCATGAGCACTCTATGGGATGGGCATCCAATTTCTGCTGGAATCATTGCCTCCGTTCCATAGGTTAGGCTGAACGGGGATTCGCCATTGCTGGTTTTGCTTAATGTCCTGTGTGCCCACAGGACATTAGGTAGCTCTTCGACCCAAGAATGGGATTCTCCCTCCAACCTTTTCTTCAGCCCATTTAACAGGCTTTGATTCGCGCGCTCCACTTGGCCATTCCCCTGAGGGTGGTATACCGAAGTGAAGATTTGGTTGATGCGCAATTCCTTGAGCCAGTTGGATATCTTTCTGTCAGTGAATTGTTTGCCATTATCGCTCACAATTTCCATGGGCAAGCCAAAACGGCATATGATGTGGCTCCAGATAAACTGCTTCATCGCTTCGGCTGTGATTTTTGCTTGTGGCTTGGCTTCAACCCATTTTGTAAAGTAGTCTACTGCCACTACCAAAAATTTTACTCGCCCTTGCGCTTGCGGTAGGGGACCCACAATATCGATTGCCCATTTGTGGAAAGGCCATGCGGAGGTCACCGGAATCAAGTTGTTCTTTGGCCGCATGGTGTTTGGCGCATAGCTCTGACATGCTTTGCATTTTTGGATCTCTTTTAAAGCGTCCAAGTACATGCCTGGCCAATAGTAACCTGCGCTCATTGCCTTGGCAACCACCATGCGCGGGCCAGCATGTATTCCACAGATTCCTTCGTGTATCTCTCTGATCACGTAGCTTGCTTCCTCAGCATCTAGGCATTTCATGAGCGGTCCAAGATAAGAGCGTCGATATAGTGTACCATCAAGCAGTTCATAGTTCTGCGACTTGTGTCTTATCTTCCTCGCCTGTGCGCGATCGTCCGGTACTTTTCCCTCCTTCAAGAATTCCATTACTGGAGTTATCCATGATGAAGGGGTTGTATGAGTTACAAGGACAGACTTCGCTCCCACCGACGGGTTGCTCATTACTTCTACTCTGACATCTTTGCCAAAGTGATCGAAGCTGGTTGATGCCATCTTGCTCAGCGCGTCAGCAGACTTGTTTTCGCTGCGCGGGATATGAATGATTCTGAAGCAGTCAAATTGCTCGATGAGCTTTTTCGCCTGCTCTAGATACAGAGGCATGGTGTTCTCCTTGGCATCATAAAGGCCATTGACCTGTGCTGCTACCAAGTATGAATCAACATGGGCCTCTAGCTTTTTAACTCCGAATTTGTGCGCGATGCGCAGGCCAGCCAGCAAGGCTTCATACTCAGCTTCATTGTTGGTGCTCTTGAAGTCCAACCTGATGGCGTAAGTATATTCATGATTCTCTGGATCCACCAGCTTGAGGCCTGCGCCAGACCCTTCGTTGTTTGAAGCTCCGTCAGTGAACAAACTCCAAACATTTTCTTCATCATTGGCTCGCGGAGGGTCTACCTCGCGCTGAGCCTCTTCAATTTTTCCTTCTGGGACTTCTGCGATGAAATCAGCTAAGACTTGTCCCTTTATTGCTGGACGGGGCTTATAGGCGAATTTGTACAATGTCAAAGTTTCACCAGGAAGTGGAGCTGTGAGCGCGGGCAAATTTATCAAACATTCTTTTATCTCACTGAAAGCTTGCTCGGCCTCAGGAGTCCATTTGAACTGGCTTTTCTTTAAGCAGTTTCTCAATGTATTGACAAATGGGGTAGATTTGCTTGCATGGTTCGCTAGGAACCTGTTGATTGATACCAATCTACCATTCAGCTTCTGGACTTCTTTCATGGTGGATGGCGAGGGCATGTCAAGGATGGCCTCCACCTTCTCAGGGTTCACCTTGAAACCATCCTTGGTGACCATTACACCTAGAAATTTTCCCTCTTGTACGCCGAAAGTGCATTTGCTCGGATTGAGCTTCATGTTAACTTCCTTTAGGCGCCCAAGGGTTTCTTCGATGTCTTTGAGCATTTGTTTTTCCTCCCTGCTTTTGATCACCAAATCATCCACATAGACTTCTAGGTTTCTTCCAATTTGCTCGCTGAAAACGGCATCCATAAGTCTTTGGTAGGTGGCTCCCGCATTCTTCAAACCAAAGGGCATTTTTGTGTAACAAAAAACACCCTTGTCGGTTCTGAAGGCGGTCTTGTCCTCGTCTTGTGGTGCCATTTGAATCTGGTGATAGCCCTTGTAGGCATCCAGGAAACATTTGAGCTTGAATGGCGCCACGGAGTCCACCTTTGCGTCGATGTTTGGGAGGGGGTAACAATCTTTTGGGCACGCTTTGTTGAGGTCCTTGAAGTCAATGCACATCCTCCACGACCCGTTACTTTTCTTTACCATCACAGGATTGGCTACCCATGTCTGGTATCGTATCAGGCGGATGATGTTTGCGCGCAATAGATCCTCAACCTGCTCATTCATGGCCCTCGCCTTCTCATCCCCCATGACTCTCTTCTTTTGAGCAATTGGCTCTACAGACTTGAACGTGTTGAGAGAATGTTGCGCCAGGTCTAGCGGAACCCCAGTCATATCAGAGTGTTGCCACGCGAAGACCGACATATATGCTGTGAGCAATTTTTTCATTCTCAACCTCGTGTCGTCTGATATCGTAGCGCCAATTGTGATTGTTTGCTCCGGGAATTTTGGGTTGAGAATCCATTCCTCTGGCGCGTTGTCTGCCATTGGAAGTTTCATTCTCCCTTCCCGCGGAGTACTTGTCACTGCACACAAATGATCTCGGTATACAAAAGTTACACCTGTTGGTGTTGGGAACCCCAATGCGCCGTGCGCTGGCGACGGTATGGCGTTGAATTGGGCAATCGTTTCCCTACCCAAGATCATATTGTGGCATGAAGTGGTGGGCAAGACCAAGAAGTTGACAACTTCGGCTCGCTTGTGTTTCTCATCCCCCATGGTTAGTTCAAATTGTATTTGACCTAGGGGATGAATGATTTCATTTGAAACACCAGAGATCGGTGCATTCACAATCTCAAGCCTTGCTTGGTCTGCCGGATCCAGTTTCCTGAAACATTGCTCATACATGATGTCTGATTCGCTGCCAGTGTCCACCAGGACTTTTGACACTTCATAATGAGCAATGTGTGTAGTGATGACAAGAGGACTGCTGATGGAAGGGCCTCCCCTGATTCTTGGGAAGATTACTTGTTGCTCGCGCCAATCTCCTTGGATTTGCGCGCTTCTCTTTCTTGATATTTGCCCTTGCCTTCCTCCCTCGGCTACACAGATTCTTTTGTACTTTTTGCTGGCTGAGGCTCCTTCTGATTGTTCATTTCCTGGTCTTGAGTTTTTCACCAGGTGAGCCAGCTTGCCTGATTTCACATCTTTTTCAATTGCATCCTTCAAGTGGTGGCATGCATCAGTGTTGTGTCCTGTGGACTTGTGAAACTCACAGTACTTGCCACTGTCTGATGGTCCCTTGTAGTGTAGTGGCTTGGGGCTTTTGAATTGGACATTCTCAGTGCTTAACACCTGTGAAGGCGTTTTAGTGAGGGGAGTCCATATTCTTGGCAGAGGTCTATTAGGATCTCTGCCGCTTTCCCTCTTGTCACCCTCCCCGCGATTACGAACGTCTTTTTGGGGCTGGGGTGAGCTTGGTTGCGCCTGTTTTTCTGCGGGAGAAAAACTGGTTGGTTGCAACCTGGACCATACAGAGTTCTGTTTGCCCCTTCTTTCGTTGCTGCGCGGTGTCTCAGCTTGATGCGCTCTTTCTCTTGCCCTGTCTTGGGCAATTTGTTTTTCATTTCTCGCGAAGACTCGCGATGCTTCCATTAGTTTTGCCCAAGTGGTTGGCATGCCATCTCTGCTTACGAGAGCTCGGCGGAGTTGATCACTGCGCGCGCCTTGTATATAGGCCACGCGCAAGAGTTGCTCAGTGATACCTCCGATTGCCAGAGACTCCTGATTGAAACGAGTTATGTAGTCTTCAATCGTTTCATCGTTCTTGCGCACGCAGTGCATGATGTCATCAGGATCGCGCGTGTGTCTGCGCTGCTGTACGAAGTGGGCTTGGAACTTTTCCAATAGTTCCTCGAACCCATCGATCTGCCCAGTCGGCAAGCTCTCGAACCAGACACGCGCCGCGCCCGTGAGGCAGCGAGCAAACATGTGACACCATGTTGGCATCGTCCAGCTTTCTAGGTTTCCAGTGTTGTAAAACCCTTGTAAGAAATCGTCTGGATCTGTTGTGCCGTCATATTTGCCCAAACCACATGGCATCTTGGTTTTGTGCTGAATGGGGGCCTTCGCGATGCGCTCAGTGAACTATGAATGTTTCACCAAGATGGCTGGCCTGTATGGTGTGGTTACGTCCACTTGCCCTCTTACTGGTGGGCTGTATGGCGCGTGCAGATCCAGATCGGCTCTGGCTCCAGGCGCCATGTTCACGTGCGCGCGGAGCTGTGAGCCTCCTGCATGAGTATCTCGCGTCTTCCTCATGCTGTGCACTTCTTCATCACTAAACTCAGTGTGTGCAGTGTGAACGGAATGACCATCTTCCGGCGCGCGCGCCCTTTTTGTTCCATGAACGTTTTGCTTGTCAAACGCTAGCCGTTGTGTTAAGTCGGCTGACTTTTTGTGTTTGACCATCTCATTGTACTTGTCCATTAGACGTCGTTGCTCGTTTATGAGCCATTCTTTGGGGTCACTGGTTTCATCTTCTGGACCCATTGGTCCTTTTTGTTTCGCGCCGGCAAGATTTTGTAACGTGAGATCGTCTGGAGGAGTTTCAGTCTGGCCATGAGGAGTTGTGATGAAGGAACGGTTACTGGTGGCGCGCGTAGAATCACGCGGCACCCTCAGAAACTGCTGTCCCTCATTAACATCCTCACGTTCAATATCCTCCAGAACTTGATCAACGTTACGAACGCCAGAAACCATGGTGAAAATTTGTTTTTTAGAGATCTGATGAGATCTTGTTGCCGTTGTAACAGTGGATGGCGCCAATGAAGAAACGTGGATCGACTCACTGGTAGACGATCTACTTTCCTCGGGTGTGATTATGCTATTTCACCGATGGTTCTCTTGGATCTGGGTTCTTCCACCTACAAAATGAACAGCACCGTAAACTTACCCCTCAGAAAGGGACAGAGGGGTCCTCTTTGGGGTAACCCTCCGGTGTGAGAATAAGTGTTTGTAGGAGAAGATAATAATATGAGAGTAAGGAATTTGGAGTGTATTGCTTAATATAGCTGAATACTCTGTAATTGGATGTAATTGGATGTTATTTGATCATCCTCTCCTTGTGGAGTTGATGTGGTATTTATAGTGCTAGGGTTTCCAATGATTGGGCTCAGACCCAATTAGGGCTTTGTTGGCCTCTTCCAATTACTTTGCGCCACGTGTCCTTTGGGACACCTGGTGCTTTTTCATTGGTTATAATCACGTGGTAGCACATGGGTTTTGCTGAGTTGTCCACCTTTCATTGGCAGCTGTCAACATCAGCATATTCTTATTCCTTAAAAAGATACCTTCTGGAAGGTTGTCTGACGTGCACAATCAAGGTTGCCCTAATCCTGATTTGGATAAGGACGAGGTTGATTATGTGCATGTGTGATACGCGCCTATCCTGAGGATGCGCGAGGTCTTCTCTTTATTCTCACGCGCAGATGTTTCATGCGCAGATGTGATATGCACGAGCATGTGATATGCGCCACGCGCGGATGCGCCACGCGCATATGTGATATGCGTGAGCATATGTGATGCGTGAGCATATGTGATGCGTGAGCATATGTGATGCCTGAGCATCTGTGGTGCCTGAGCATCTGTGGTGCCTGAGCATATGATGCCTGAGCATATGTGATGCCTGAGCATCTGTGGTGCCTGAGCATATGATGCCTGAGCATGTGATGCATGAGCATATGTGATATGCGTGAGCATATGTGATATGCGCCATGCGCGTAGGTTTTGGCTTTGTGCCTTCATAATGTCTTGATTTCAAGCCTCTTGTCCATATCTTGTGGGTTGACCCGCCTCGCTCGGTGTTGAGGCGGGTACATACCTCTTCATTGGGTTTAGATTCAGTTTTAATGTTCTGGTATGTATTGAAACTGATGTTAAGCACCTTAAGTATCAGTTCATATTAATGTTACCAGTTCAATATTTTTGCTATCTATTAGTTTCATTATAATCTTATAACCTAAGATTTTAAATTTGAATTTATATATAACTAGAAAAAGCAATAACATGAAAGATAACCAAGAGATGAAAGCAAGAACGATGATCAAGCACTGCCTGACATGAGAAATCCGGTATTTTTATGAAAGAATTACCTCAAATATACATGAGCTTGAAGTCTATGGAGTGCTTATTACTATTCACCTTTACATCTAAAGTCTATGGATCCAGGTAACCCTGACCACACCATGAGCAATGCGACCGCCCTAACGGGAAACAAACACAAATTGCATTTTGACGTCTACCTCAAATCAAATAGTAATCGTGGCATGCTTTTTGGGCTACATTATTCGCCCCTTTTTTATCAAAGGATATCAAAGTGTGTAGGGTACAAAAAAAAACAAACCATTTTGAACGTTTTCGACAACAAGTGTTTGAAAAAAATCAAAAAATTCGATTTGGTTCGGTTTTGTTTTGTTTTATGTGTAAACACTGAAGCAGCCTGTCTTTCAACAATAGACTAAACAATATGCATTTTGGTCTTTACTATATTGATCTAATTGTATCATGTAAAACAACTATTCTGTTAGTTGAGTTGATAACGAGTATAATAAGTATATACCAAAATGAAAATTTATGAGCCATTGTATATTATTAATGATATATTATATATATACACATGGTTGTAAAAATTGCGTCTTGGCGTCGAGTACTCAACGAGTAATCCTCATGTACTCTCCGCCTAGGCCGAGTACTCGACGAGTAATTCGTGAGTACTCGTAACTCCTCAGCCGACCAATTTGACACTGCCTAAATGCCTAACGACTTATGCATAAACGATATCTTGTATCATGTCAGCAACACGTCTTGGGCGCATTGGCTGTGGATAAGAGTAGAAATTTACGGTATAGTTTTTTCAATTGGGAAAATATTCTAATAGGTTACTTTTTTGGAAATCTCAGCTCGGTCAACAAATATGTAAGCCTTTTGTGAGTAAAACGGACTATGTTGGATGATATAAGAAGTCGATTATTATAGATGAACACTAACTAATATAATTAATCTAACAATTAACATCATAATGTTCAAGGTCGACTTAGAGGGTAGTCGGGACTTAGCCGCCTGGTGCGGGCCCTTCATGTAACAAGAAGTGATCCTATTCCTATGTAGCAACGGTCAAGTTACATTGACATGCTTGTTGTAGCCACCCTACTACTTTAAATAGCTTTCAATATTGACCCACCACGTTATGTGATGTTATCTTTTGGCCAACTTTTTCGTCTTTAAAAATATGCATTAAAATTGTCAATTTAAACTTTCAGGCCAGTTAAGAGACGGCCTCCAAGTCTTTTAAAAAAAATTGGGTACATTTTTAGTTTTAAGGGAACACATGGTGCATGTGTATATAATAAGTGTCTTGTGTGTTGGTTGAAGAAATTGATTCGCTAATATTAATTCGTATTTGTGTAATTTATGAGTGAAATCTCACGTCTATAGTATCACCGATGCGTTTTGAGCATAATAGTTGTTGATAGAAGAACTTAAGAAACAATCCTAGTAAGGATTTTTTTTAAACTATGAATGACTATTTAGATAATATTAAAAATAAAAGAATCCAATTACAATAAAGAGACAGGTAAGCGGGCAACAAGCTGCGCCGTCACCCCTTTTGAATGGAAAAATAGATCCTACTGAAAACAAAGTTATCGTTCTTCGGCGTCAATGAGTTACTGTGCACGACCCGCTGAACTCTTTTTAGAAACGTAGCAGCATCGGGGGCAAGAGACCCAAATGTGTCAAAAGCAAAAGGAATGAAGGCGTGTTGATTCTCCACACACGCCTTCTCGTTCTTAGCAATTTTTCCTGCTTCTGCCTTTAGCACGGCATGCCTAGCAACAAACCCGGTGTCCCTAAGCCCGACAAGAGGGGACACCCCAGTAAGGTCCACACAAGCATGCTTCCCCCCCCCCCCCCCGCCCACCCAAACACAAGAATGTCCGCTGGTCGGAGAGTAGACCTTCCTTCACGTGGATCCGAGTAGAAATTTACGGTATAGTTTTTTCAATTGGGAAAATATTCTAATAGGTTACTTTTTTGGAAATCTCAGCTCGGTCAACAAATATGTAAGCCTTTTGTGAGTAAAACGGACTATGTTGGATGATATAAGAAGTCGATTATTATAGATGAACACTAACTAATATAATTAATCTAACAATTAACATCATAATGTTCAAGGTCGACTTAGAGGGTAGTCGGGACTTAGCCGCCTGGTGCGGGCCCTTCATGTAACAAGAAGTGATCCTATTCCTATGTAGCAACGGTCAAGTTACATTGACATGCTTGTTGTAGCCACCCTACTACTTTAAATAGCTTTCAATATTGACCCACCACGTTATGTGATGTTATCTTTTGGCCAACTTTTTCGTCTTTAAAAATATGCATTAAAATTGTCAATTTAAACTTTCAGGCCAGTTAAGAGACGGCCTCCAAGTCTTTTAAAAAAAATTGGGTACATTTTTAGTTTTAAGGGAACACATGGTGCATGTGTATATAATAAGTGTCTTGTGTGTTGGTTGAAGAAATTGATTCGCTAATATTAATTCGTATTTGTGTAATTTATGAGTGAAATCTCACGTCTATAGTATCACCGATGCGTTTTGAGCATAATAGTTGTTGATAGAAGAACTTAAGAAACAATCCTAGTAAGGATTTTTTTTTAAACTATGAATGACTATTTAGATAATATTAAAAATAAAAGAATCCAATTACAATAAAGAGACAGATAAGCGGGCAACAAGCTGCGCCGTCACCCCTTTTGAATGGAAAAACAGATCCTACTGAAAACAAAGTTATCGTTCTTCGGCGTCGATGAGTTACTGTGCACGACCCGCTGAACTCTTTTTAGAAACGTAGCAGCATCGGGGGCAAGAGACCCAAATGTGTCAAAAGCAAAAGGAATGAAGGCGTGTTGATTCTCCACACACGCCTTCTCGTGCTTAGCAATTTTTCCTGCTTCTGCCTTTAGCACGGCATGCCTAGCAACAAACCCGGTGTCCCTAAGCCCGACAAGAGGGGACACCCCAGTAAGGTCCACACAAGCATGCTTCCCCCCCCCCCCCGCCCACCCAAACACAAGAATGTCCGCTGGTCGGAGAGTAGACCTTCCTTCACGTGGATCCGAGTAGAAATTTACGGTATAGTTTTTTCAATTGGGAAAATATTCTAATAGGTTACTTTTTTGGAAATCTCAGCTCGGTCAACAAATATGTAAGCCTTTTGTGAGTAAAACGGACTAAGTTGGATGATATAAGAAGTCGATTATTATAGATGAACACTAACTAATATAATTAATCTAACAATTAACATCATAATGTTCAAGGTCGA
The DNA here is from genome assembly GCF_021521415.1 of Bidens hawaiensis. Taxonomy (NCBI): domain Eukaryota; kingdom Viridiplantae; phylum Streptophyta; class Magnoliopsida; order Asterales; family Asteraceae; genus Bidens; species Bidens hawaiensis. The sequence continues at coordinate 510,288 of NW_027492087.1, read as the reverse complement.
CTTAGAGGGTAGTCGGGACTTAGCCGCCTGGTGCGGGCCCTTCATGTAACAAGAAGTGATCCTATTCCTATGTAGCAACGGTCAAGTTACATTGACATGCTTGTTGTAGCCACCCTACTACTTTAAATAGCTTTCAATATTGACCCACCACGTTATGTGATGTTATCTTTTGGCCAACTTTTTCGTCTTTAAAAATATGCATTAAAATTGTCAATTTAAACTTTCAGGCCTGTTAAGAGACGGCCTCCAAGTCTTTTAAAAAAAATTGGGTACATTTTTAGTTTTAAGGGAACACATGGTGCATGTGTAGATAATAAGTGTCTTGTGTGTTGGTTGAAGAAATTGATTCGCTAATATTAATTCGTATTTGTGTAATTTATGAGTGAAATCTCACGTCTATAGTATCACCGATGCGTTTTGAGCATAATAGTTGTTGATAGAAGAACTTAAGAAACAATCCTAGTAAGGATTTTTTTTTAAACTATGAATGACTATTTAGATAATATTAAAAATAAAAGAATCCAATTACAATAAAGAGACAGGTAAGCGGGCAACAAGCTGCGCCGTCACCCCTTTTGAATGGAAAAACAGATCCTACTGAAAACAAAGTTATCGTTCTTCGGCGTCGATGAGTTACTGTGCACGACCCGCTGAACTCTTTTTAGAAACGTAGCAGCATCGGGGGCAAGAGACCCAAATGTGTCAAAAGCAAAAGGAATGAAGGCGTGTTGATTCTCCACACACGCCTTCTCGTGCTTAGCAATTTTTCCTGCTTCTGCCTTTAGCACGGCATGCCTAGCAACAAACCCGGTGTCCCTAAGCCCGACAAGAGGGGACACCCCAGTAAGGTCCACACAAGCATGCTTCCCCCCCCCCCCCCCGCCCACCCAAACACAAGAATGTCCGCTGGTCGGAGAGTAGACCTTCCTTCACGTGGATCCGAGTAGAAATTTACGGTATAGTTTTTTCAATTGGGAAAATATTCTAATAGGTTACTTTTTTGGAAATCTCAGCTCGGTCAACAAATATGTAAGCCTTTTGTGAGTAAAACGGACTATGTTGGATGATATAAGAAGTCGATTATTATAGATGAACACTAACTAATATAATTAATCTAACAATTAACATCATAATGTTCAAGGTCGACTTAGAGGGTAGTCGGGACTTAGCCGCCTGGTGCGGGCCCTTCATGTAACAAGAAGTGATCCTATTCCTATGTAGCAACGGTCAAGTTACATTGACATGCTTGTTGTAGCCACCCTACTACTTTAAATAGCTTTCAATATTGACCCACCACGTTATGTGATGTTATCTTTTGGCCAACTTTTTCGTCTTTAAAAATATGCATTAAAATTGTCAATTTAAACTTTCAGGCCTGTTAAGAGACGGCCTCCAAGTCTTTTAAAAAAAATTGGGTACATTTTTAGTTTTAAGGGAACACATGGTGCATGTGTATATAATAAGTGTCTTGTGTGTTGGTTGAAGAAATTGATTCGCTAATATTAATTCGTATTTGTGTAATTTATGAGTGAAATCTCACGTCTATAGTATCACCGATGCGTTTTGAGCATAATAGTTGTTGATAGAAGAACTTAAGAAACAATCCTAGTAAGGATTTTTTTTTAAACTATGAATGACTATTTAGATAATATTAAAAATAAAAGAATCCAATTACAATAAAGAGACAGATAAGCGGGCAACAAGCTGCGCCGTCACCCCTTTTGAATGGAAAAACAGATCCTACTGAAAACAAAGTTATCGTTCTTCGGCGTCGATGAGTTACTGTGCACGACCCGCTGAACTCTTTTTAGAAACGTAGCAGCATCGGGGGCAAGAGACCCAAATGTGTCAAAAGCAAAAGGAATGAAGGCGTGTTGATTCTCCACACACGCCTTCTCGTGCTTAGCAATTTTTCCTGCTTCTGCCTTTAGCACGGCATGCCTAGCAACAAACCCGGTGTCCCTAAGCCCGACAAGAGGGGACACCCCAGTAAGGTCCACACAAGCATGCTTCCCCCCCCCCCCGCCCACCCAAACACAAGAATGTCCGCTGGTCGGAGAGTAGACCTTCCTTCACGTGGATCCGAGTAGAAATTTACGGTATAGTTTTTTCAATTGGGAAAATATTCTAATAGGTTACTTTTTTGGAAATCTCAGCTCGGTCAACAAATATGTAAGCCTTTTGTGAGTAAAACGGACTATGTTGGATGATATAAGAAGTCGATTATTATAGATGAACACTAACTAATATAATTAATCTAACAATTAACATCATAATGTTCAAGGTCGACTTAGAGGGTAGTCGGGACTTAGCCGCCTGGTGCGGGCCCTTCATGTAACAAGAAGTGATCCTATTCCTATGTAGCAACGGTCAAGTTACATTGACATGCTTGTTGTAGCCACCCTACTACTTTAAATAGCTTTCAATATTGACCCACCACGTTATGTGATGTTATCTTTTGGCCAACTTTTTCGTCTTTAAAAATATGCATTAAAATTGTCAATTTAAACTTTCAGGCCTGTTAAGAGACGGCCTCCAAGTCTTTTAAAAAAAATTGGGTACATTTTTAGTTTTAAGGGAACACATGGTGCATGTGTATATAATAAGTGTCTTGTGTGTTGGTTGAAGAAATTGATTCGCTAATATTAATTCGTATTTGTGTAATTTATGAGTGAAATCTCACGTCTATAGTATCACCGATGCGTTTTGAGCATAATAGTTGTTGATAGAAGAACTTAAGAAACAATCCTAGTAAGGATTTTTTTTTAAACTATGAATGACTATTTAGATAATATTAAAAATAAAAGAATCCAATTACAATAAAGAGACAGGTAAGCGGGCAACAAGCTGCGCCGTCACCCCTTTTGAATGGAAAAACAGATCCTACTGAAAACAAAGTTATCGTTCTTCGGCGTCGATGAGTTACTGTGCACGACCCGCTGAACTCTTTTTAGAAACGTAGCAGCATCGGGGGCAAGAGACCCAAATGTGTCAAAAGCAAAAGGAATGAAGGCGTGTTGATTCTCCACACACGCCTTCTCGTGCTTAGCAATTTTTCCTGCTTCTGCCTTTAGCACGGCATGCCTAGCAACAAACCCGGTGTCCCTAAGCCCGACAAGAGGGGACACCCCAGTAAGGTCCACACAAGCATGCTTCCCCCCCCCCCCCCCCCGCCCACCCAAACACAAGAATGTCCGCTGGTCGGAGAGTAGACCTTCCTTCACGTGGATCCGAGTAGAAATTTACGGTATAGTTTTTTCAATTGGGAAAATATTCTAATAGGTTACTTTTTTGGAAATCTCAGCTCGGTCAACAAATATGTAAGCCTTTTGTGAGTAAAACGGACTATGTTGGATGATATAAGAAGTCGATTATTATAGATGAACACTAACTAATATAATTAATCTAACAATTAACATCATAATGTTCAAGGTCGACTTAGAGGGTAGTCGGGACTTAGCCGCCTGGTGCGGGCCCTTCATGTAACAAGAAGTGATCCTATTCCTATGTAGCAACGGTCAAGTTACATTGACATGCTTGTTGTAGCCACCCTACTACTTTAAATAGCTTTCAATATTGACCCACCACGTTATGTGATGTTATCTTTTGGCCAACTTTTTCGTCTTTAAAAATATGCATTAAAATTGTCAATTTAAACTTTCAGGCCTGTTAAGAGACGGCCTCCAAGTCTTTTAAAAAAAATTGGGTACATTTTTAGTTTTAAGGGAACACATGGTGCATGTGTATATAATAAGTGTCTTGTGTGTTGGTTGAAGAAATTGATTCGCTAATATTAATTCGTATTTGTGTAATTTATGAGTGAAATCTCACGTCTATAGTATCACCGATGCGTTTTGAGCATAATAGTTGTTGATAGAAGAACTTAAGAAACAATCCTAGTAAGGATTTTTTTTTAAACTATGAATGACTATTTAGATAATATTAAAAATAAAAGAATCCAATTACAATAAAGAGACAGGTAAGCGGGCAACAAGCTGCGCCGTCACCCCTTTTGAATGGAAAAACAGATCCTACTGAAAACAAAGTTATCGTTCTTCGGCGTCGATGAGTTACTGTGCACGACCCGCTGAACTCTTTTTAGAAACGTAGCAGCATCGGGGGCAAGAGACCCAAATGTGTCAAAAGCAAAAGGAATGAAGGCGTGTTGATTCTCCACACACGCCTTCTCGTGCTTAGCAATTTTTCCTGCTTCTGCCTTTAGCACGGCATGCCTAGCAACAAACCCGGTGTCCCTAAGCCCGACAAGAGGGGACACCCCAGTAAGGTCCACACAAGCATGCTTCCCCCCCCCCCCCCCCGCCCACCCAAACACAAGAATGTCCGCTGGTCGGAGAGTAGACCTTCCTTCACGTGGATCCGAGTAGAAATTTACGGTATAGTTTTTTCAATTGGGAAAATATTCTAATAGGTTACTTTTTTGGAAATCTCAGCTCGGTCAACAAATATGTAAGCCTTTTGTGAGTAAAACGGACTATGTTGGATGATATAAGAAGTCGATTATTATAGATGAACACTAACTAATATAATTAATCTAACAATTAACATCATAATGTTCAAGGTCGACTTAGAGGGTAGTCGGGACTTAGCCGCCTGGTGCGGGCCCTTCATGTAACAAGAAGTGATCCTATTCCTATGTAGCAACGGTCAAGTTACATTGACATGCTTGTTGTAGCCACCCTACTACTTTAAATAGCTTTCAATATTGACCCACCACGTTATGTGATGTTATCTTTTGGCCAACTTTTTCGTCTTTAAAAATATGCATTAAAATTGTCAATTTAAACTTTCAGGCCAGTTAAGAGACGGCCTCCAAGTCTTTTAAATAAAATTGGGTACATTTTTAGTTTTAAGGGAACACATGGTGCATGTGTATATAATAAGTGTCTTGTGTGTTGGTTGAAGAAATTGATTCGCTAATATTAATTCGTATTTGTGTAATTTATGAGTGAAATCTCACGTCTATAGTATCACCGATGCGTTTTGAGCATAATAGTTGTTGATAGAAGAACTTAAGAAACAATCCTAGTAAGGATTTTTTTTTAAACTATGAATGACTATTTAGATAATATTAAAAATAAAAGAATCCAATTACAATAAAGAGACAGGTAAGCGGGCAACAAGCTGCGCCGTCACCCCTTTTGAATGGAAAAACAGATCCTACTGAAAACAAAGTTATCGTTCTTCGGCGTCGATGAGTTACTGTGCACGACCCGCTGAACTCTTTTTAGAAACGTAGCAGCATCGGGGGCAAGAGACCCAAATGTGTCAAAAGCAAAAGGAATGAAGGCGTGTTGATTCTCCACACACGCCTTCTCGTGCTTAGCAATTTTTCCTGCTTCTGCCTTTAGCACGGCATGCCTAGCAACAAACCCGGTGTCCCTAAGCCCGACAAGAGGGGACACCCCAGTAAGGTCCACACAAGCATGCTTCCCCCCCCCCCCCCCGCCCACCCAAACACAAGAATGTCCGCTGGTCGGAGAGTAGACCTTCCTTCACGTGGATCCGAGTAGAAATTTACGGTATAGTTTTTTCAATTGGGAAAATATTCTAATAGGTTACTTTTTTGGAAATCTCAGCTCGGTCAACAAATATGTAAGCCTTTTGTGAGTAAAACGGACTATGTTGGATGATATAAGAAGTCGATTATTATAGATGAACACTAACTAATATAATTAATCTAACAATTAACATCATAATGTTCAAGGTCGACTTAGAGGGTAGTCGGGACTTAGCCGCCTGGTGCGGGCCCTTCATGTAACAAGAAGTGATCCTATTCCTATGTAGCAACGGTCAAGTTACATTGACATGCTTGTTGTAGCCACCCTACTACTTTAAATAGCTTTCAATATTGACCCACCACGTTATGTGATGTTATCTTTTGGCCAACTTTTTCGTCTTTAAAAATATGCATTAAAATTGTCAATTTAAACTTTCAGGCCAGTTAAGAGACGGCCTCCAAGTCTTTTAAAAAAAATTGGGTACATTTTTAGTTTTAAGGGAACACATGGTGCATGTGTATATAATAAGTGTCTTGTGTGTTGGTTGAAGAAATTGATTCGCTAATATTAATTCGTATTTGTGTAATTTATGAGTGAAATCTCACGTCTATAGTATCACCGATGCGTTTTGAGCATAATAGTTGTTGATAGAAGAACTTAAGAAACAATCCTAGTAAGGATTTTTTTTAAACTATGAATGACTATTTAGATAATATTAAAAATAAAAGAATCCAATTACAATAAAGAGACAGGTAAGCGGGCAACAAGCTGCGCCGTCACCCCTTTTGAATGGAAAAACAGATCCTACTGAAAACAAAGTTATCGTTCTTCGGCGTCGATGAGTTACTGTGCACGACCCGCTGAACTCTTTTTAGAAACGTAGCAGCATCGGGGGCAAGAGACCCAAATGTGTCAAAAGCAAAAGGAATGAAGGCGTGTTGATTCTCCACACACGCCTTCTCGTTCTTAGCAATTTTTCCTGCTTCTGCCTTTAGCACGGCATGCCTAGCAACAAACCCGGTGTCCCTAAGCCCGACAAGAGGGGACACCCCAGTAAGGTCCACACAAGCATGCTTCCCCCCCCCCCCCCCCCCCCCGCCCACCCAAACACAAGAATGTCCGCTGGTCGGAGAGTAGACCTTCCTTCACGTGGATCCGAGTAGAAATTTACGGTATAGTTTTTTCAATTGGGAAAATATTCTAATAGGTTACTTTTTTGGAAATCTCAGCTCGGTCAACAAATATGTAAGCCTTTTGTGAGTAAAACGGACTATGTTGGATGATATAAGAAGTCGATTATTATAGATGAACACTAACTAATATAATTAATCAAACAATTAACATCATAATGTTCAAGGTCGACTTAGAGGGTAGTCGGGACTTAGCCGCCTGGTGCGGGCCCTTCATTAACAAGAAGTGATCCTATTCCTATGTAGCAACGGTCAAGTTACATTGACATGCTTGTTGTAGCCACCCTACTACTTTAAATAGCTTTCAATATTGACCCACCACGTTATGTGATGTTATCTTTTGGCCAACTTTTTCGTCTTTAAAAATATGCATTAAAATTGTCAATTTAAACTTTCAGGCCAGTTAAGAGACGGCCTCCAAGTCTTTTAAAAAAAATTGGGTACATTTTTAGTTTTAAGGGAACACATGGTGCATGTGTATATAATAAGTGTCTTGTGTGTTGGTTGAAGAAATTGATTCGCTAATATTAATTCGTATTTGTGTAATTTATGAGTGAAATCTCACGTCTATAGTATCACCGATGCGTTTTGAGCATAATAGTTGTTGATAGAAGAACTTAAGAAACAATCCTAGTAAGGATTTTTTTTTAAACTATGAATGACTATTTAGATAATATTAAAAATAAAAGAATCCAATTACAATAAAGAGACAGGTAAGCGGGCAACAAGCTGCGCCGTCACCCCTTTTGAATGGAAAAACAGATCCTACTGAAAACAAAGTTATCGTTCTTCGGCGTCGATGAGTTACTGTGCACGACCCACTGAACTCTTTTTAGAAACGTAGCAGCATCGGGGGCAAGAGACCCAAATGTGTCAAAAGCAAAAGGAATGAAGGCGTGTTGATTCTCCACACACGCCTTCTCGTGCTTAGCAATTTTTCCTGCTTCTGCCTTTAGCACGGCATGCCTAGCAACAAACCCGGTGTCCCTAAGCCCGACAAGAGGGGACACCCCAGTAAGGTCCACACAAGCATGCTTCCCCCCCCCCTGCCCACCCAAACACAAGAATGTCCGCTGGTCGGAGAGTAGACCTTCCTTCACGTGGATCCGAGTAGAAATTTACGGTATAGTTTTTTCAATTGGGGAAATATTCTAATAGGTTACTTTTTTGGAAATCTCAGCTCGGTCAACAAATATGTAAGCCTTTTGTGAGTAAAACGGACTATGTTGGATGATATAAGAAGTCGATTATTATAGATGAACGCTAACTAATATAATTAATCTAACAATTAACATCATAATGTTCAAGGTCGACTTAGAGGGTAGTCGGGACTTAGCCGCCTGGTGCGGGCCCTTCATGTAACAAGAAGTGATCCTATTCCTATGTAGCAACGGTCAAGTTACATTGACATGCTTGTTGTAGCCACCCTACTACTTTAAATAGCTTTCAATATTGACCCACCACGTTATGTGATGTTATCTTTTGGCCAACTTTTTCGTCTTTAAAAATATGCATTAAAATTGTCAATTTAAACTTTCAGGCCAGTTAAGAGACGGCCTCCAAGTCTTTTAAAAAAAATTGGGTACATTTTTAGTTTTAAGGGAACACATGGTGCATGTGTATATAATAAGTGTCTTGTGTGTTGGTTGAAGAAATTGATTCGCTAATATTAATTCGTATTTGTGTAATTTATGAGTGAAATCTCACGTCTATAGTATCACCGATGCGTTTTGAGCATAATAGTTGTTGATAGAAGAACTTAAGAAACAATCCTAGTAAGGATTTTTTTTAAACTATGAATGACTATTTAGATAATATTAAAAATAAAAGAATCCAATTACAATAAAGAGACAGGTAAGCGGGCAACAAGCTGCGCCGTCACCCCTTTTGAATGGAAAAACAGATCCTAATGAAAACAAAGTTATCGTTCTTCGGCATCGATGAGTTACTGTGCACGACCCGCTGAACTCTTTTTAGAAACGTAGCAGCATCGGGGGCAAGAGACCCAAATGTGTCAAAAGCAAAAGGAATGAAGGCGTGTTGATTCTCCACACACGCCTTCTCGTTCTTAGCAATTTTTCCTGCTTCTGCCTTTAGCACGGCATGCCTAGCAACAAACCCGGTGTCCCTAAGCCCGACAAGAGGGGACACCCCAGTAAGGTCCACACAAGCATGCTTCCCCCCCCCCCCCCCCCCGCCCACCCAAACACAAGAATGTCCGCTGGTCGGAGAGTAGACCTTCCTTCACGTGGATCCGAGTAGAAATTTACGGTATAGTTTTTTCAATTGGGAAAATATTCTAATAGGTTACTTTTTTAAATCTCAGCTCGGTCAACAAATATGTAAGCCTTTTGTGAGTAAAACGGACTATGTTGGATGATATAAGAAGTCGATTATTATAGATGAACGCTAACTAATATAATTAATCTAACAATTAACATCATAATGTTCAAGGTCGACTTAGAGGGTAGTCGGGACTTAGCCGCCTGGTGCGGGCCCTTCATGTAACAAGAAGTGATCCTATTCCTATGTAGCAACGGTCAAGTTACATTGACATGCTTGTTGTAGCCACCCTACTACTTTAAATAGCTTTCAATATTGACCCACCACGTTATGTGATGTTATCTTTTGGCCAACTTTTTCGTCTTTAAAAATATGCATTAAAATTGTCAATTTAAACTTTCAGGCCAGTTAAGAGACGGCCTCCAAGTCTTTTAAAAAAAATTGGGTACATTTTTAGTTTTAAGGGAACACATGGTGCATGTGTATATAATAAGTGTCTTGTGTGTTGGTTGAAGAAATTGATTCGCTAATATTAATTCGTATTTGTGTAATTTATGAGTGAAATCTCACGTCTATAGTATCACCGATGCGTTTTGAGCATAATAGTTGTTGATAGAAGAACTTAAGAAACAATCCTAGTAAGGATTTTTTTTAAACTATGAATGACTATTTAGATAATATTAAAAATAAAAGAATCCAATTACAATAAAGAGACAGGTAAGCGGGCAACAAGCTGCGCCGTCACCCCTTTTGAATGGAAAAACAGATCCTAATGAAAACAAAGTTATCGTTCTTCGGCATCGATGAGTTACTGTGCACGACCCGCTGAACTCTTTTTAGAAACGTAGCAGCATCGGGGGCAAGAGACCCAAATGTGTCAAAAGCAAAAGGAATGAAGGCGTGTTGATTCTCCACACACGCCTTCTCGTTCTTAGCAATTTTTCCTGCTTCTGCCTTTAGCACGGCATGCCTAGCAACAAACCCGGTGTCCCTAAGCCCGACAAGAGGGGACACCCCAGTAAGGTCCACACAAGCATGCTTCCCCCCCCCCCCCCCCCCCCGCCCACCCAAACACAAGAATGTCCGCTGGTCGGAGAGTAGACCTTCCTTCACGTGGATCCGAGTAGAAATTTACGGTATAGTTTTTTCAATTGGGAAAATATTCTAATAGGTTACTTTTTTAAATCTCAGCTCGGTCAACAAATATGTAAGCCTTTTGTGAGTAAAACGGACTATGTTGGATGATATAAGAAGTCGATTATTATAGATGAACGCTAACTAATATAATTAATCTAACAATTAACATCATAATGTTCAAGGTCGACTTAGAGGGTAGTCGGGACTTAGCCGCCTGGTGCGGGCCCTTCATGTAACAAGAAGTGATCCTATTCCTATGTAGCAACGGTCAAGTTACATTGACATGCTTGTTGTAGCCACCCTACTACTTTAAATAGCTTTCAATATTGACCCACCACGTTATGTGATGTTATCTTTTGGCCAACTTTTTCGTCTTTAAAAATATGCATTAAAATTGTCAATTTAAACTTTCAGGCCAGTTAAGAGACGGCCTCCAAGTCTTTTAAAAAAAATTGGGTACATTTTTAGTTTTAAGGGAACACATGGTGCATGTGTATATAATAAGTGTCTTGTGTGTTGGTTGAAGAAATTGATTCGCTAATATTAATTCGTATTTGTGTAATTTATGAGTGAAATCTCACGTCTATAGTATCACCGATGCGTTTTGAGCATAATAGTTGTTGATAGAAGAACTTAAGAAACAATCCTAGTAAGGATTTTTTTTTAAACTATGAATGACTATTTAGATAATATTAAAAATAAAAGAATCCAATTACAATAAAGAGACAGGTAAGCGGGCAACAAGCTGCGCCGTCACCCCTTTTGAATGGAAAAACAGATCCTACTGAAAACAAAGTTATCGTTCTTCGGCGTCGATGAGTTACTGTGCACGACCCGCTGAACTCTTTTTAGAAACGTAGCAGCATCGGGGGCAAGAGACCCAAATGTGTCAAAAGCAAAAGGAATGAAGGCGTGTTGATTCTCCACACACGCCTTCTCGTGCTTAGCAATTTTTCCTGCTTCTGCCTTTAGCACGGCATGCCTAGCAACAAACCCGGTGTCCCTAAGCCCGACAAGAGGGGACACCCCAGTAAGTCCACACAAGCATGCTTCCCCCCCCCCCCCCGCCCACCCAAACACAAGAATGTCCGCTGGTTGGAGAGTAGACCTTCCTTCACGTGGATCCGACAAGAAATTTACAGGAGCCTCTTTTCTTGCCGAGATTCCCGCCCATTTTAACACATCACAGAGGACATCCCTGACCAAATCATGTCTATATTTAAACCCCGGGAGTTCTTTGCAATGAATCGCGTGTTCACCAAAATTATCTAAACAAACCTTACGACAGACCGGGCATGGCTAATCAACTAGGAACAGGGGGATCATTAAACGATATTTAAGAATGGCTCGATACTCCACTGCTGACATGTGCTGGCCTAACCCTTCGATTGGGGTGACAGTAAAAAAGTATTGAGCATGAGAAGCCTGAAGACATTCTAATACCGCTCTTTGACAAGAGGACATGCCAAACTTTTCTCCCAAACTTTGGACGGTTTTACTATAAAGGGCACTCGCCAAAAGTGCCCAATGGATTACATTTTGAAAAGTTTTCACTCGAGCAACCAAAAACAAATGTGCGAGCTTCTACCAAACACGTGTGCGCGTCTACGTGTGCGTGTGTAAAAGTTAAAGCTAATATATTCTAAGGTATAGGAAAATAAAGTTGGTTATGCATCATTAACCCTAAGCACATACGCAATCTTCTTTACATGTATATTAAGAAGTATAATTACATTTAGATTCATCATTTTCTCCATTATATAATTTATCCGTCCAAATCAATCATGATTTCTTGGCAAATAAATTAGCAAAGAGTATAATGTTGGATGCTTGCAACTTAAAGTATTATAATCGTGTATTGATTTACATTTATAAATTGGCATAGTATGTCTTAGCTTACAAAGTTGAAGACAAGGTTTAAAAACAATATTACAAAGTTGAACACAAGTATACATTTAGGTGGAAAGTTAGGCTAAAGTATCATTACTCATTATGGTGGACTTCTCACTAATTCAGTTAAAACTACACAAGCGATTTTTATGGTAACAATTCGGATTGTTTGAAGAAGCTGAAATGACATGATTTTTAATAGGATACATAACCGGGTTGTTTAGGTGATGGAGTTAATCAAGGTGGATGTGAGTTTTTGGCTAATGTTTAGATCGCATGGTCCTTCAATGTTGTAATTTTGTACTAACATTTTTTTTATTGTAAAGTTTATTTGGGCTTTCGGGTTTCGGTTTCTGTTTCGTTGAAACACGGTCCTGGTTGGTTGGTTTATAACATACAGTCGCTCAAAAAAAAATACACACACAAAATTTAATCGTAACATTTATCTTAATTTACGTTCTTCATATGAAAAAAGTTGTGAGTTTTAATGACTATATACATTAAGAATCGGCCTCGTATTCAATTGATTTGTACTAGTGGATAATTATTTCATTTAGATCATATAGCTTTCGTCTTTTTTTATTTGTTTTCTTCTTTTATTTGGCATCATTATGTTTATGTCTGGTTTTTGAGAATAATGTTATTTTATGAAGCTTTTAACTTATTCTCATGTCATGGTATAGAAAAAATTAACATATAGACCCTTTCAATTATCGAGCTCTAACAAAATAGACAATTAGTGTTAACTACTTATCTAAAACGAGCCAGTCAGGAGTAGCAAACAAGATAAGTGAAGAGGTAGGTCCCAGCAGAGCCCAGTTGAACCCGCAAGACTCACCTCAAAGAGGGACGTCTGCGCAGTTGGACCCGCAAGACTCACCTTCAAGAAGGACGTCTGCGCAAAGACTAAACTCGCAAGACTCACCTTGAAGAAGGACGTCTGCGCAAAAACCAACTGGATCCGCAGGACCCACCATGCTCAGAGACGTGACGTCCTTAGGCGCAGTACGCAAGCTGTACCCGCAGGAAAAGCCTCCCAATGGTCGACGTACTCCGCCTGTTCCCGCAGCAACGGATACTAGCCATCAGGGAAGGCTACCCGCGCAGCAAGGCTACACGCACAAGGCACTAACTCTTAAATAATTCAGTAATGTCACCTGAAAAAGGAGTGAGCAAGCCGGGAATACTCCCGCACAAAGCCGGGAAAACTCCCGCCAAAATGAGCCAGTCCGTACGCTACTGGAGGACCTTTTGTACTGTACCTGCCAAGGTATAGTATAAAAGATCTGACCAAAGCAGCGACAGCTCGCTGACAACAGTACGACGAGCAGCACGCTCTACTACTTTATGTCACTATCAGCCGCTGCCTACTCACCAACCCCTGTCGGGGCACGTCCATAGCCTGCAGTTGGTGGAAAAGGAATAGTACACAGCCGGCCTGGTCACTATCAGCCGCTGCCTACCCACCAACCATCAGCATGGCACGTGCGTCAGTCAACAAAGAAAGTAGACTGAAGAACAATGGACAATCCTCAACTGCATCCGAGAGGAAGACGAGTCTTTGCTAGACTTCATCACGCGCTTCAATTCAAAGAAGCTAATGTAACACCCCGACCGATGGCGGATTATACATCGGGGCGCCACGTATTGTTTCATTACTCGCGACACTATTTGGGTGTCCATATTTAATAAATACATTTTCATTGCGCACGCGCAGAACACGAATCTCATAAAGTAACATAAATCATATCATAACTCAAAATATCCAAATAACATAATTTGTCTTGTTACATTTTAATCTAGGTCCAAAGAAAAAGAAAACATCCTACGTGTCCTTGAGATTCCAAAAGCAGCTACAGCAAACCTGAACATGTGTTAAAATAAAACGTCAACACTTGCGTGTCGGTGAGAAATCAAGTTTAATAGATATAAATAGATAATAACAAACACTGCGCGCAACATGTGCTTAACTGGGGTTTAACATAGGGTGTAATCAGATTGTGATCAAGCCTTAGATCATAGCTCATAGTTCAATCCGTGCTCCCAATTGAGCACAAAAACAAGTAATCATACGTGCATGTGTAAACAAAACAAGAAAACCGTAAACGATAGGTCTCCCGTGTTCATCTAATGGATCCATGAAAACTTCGGAATAGGCCGTCAAAGCGGTTAATGATTCACACATACAAATAAACAGCCAAGTAAACGTCCATAACACATGGGGTTTTGCGCACATAAATTTCATAAACAAGTTTAAGACTCAAGTTGTACGAACACATGAACATCCCAAAACGTTAAAAATAAAAGGGGATTAAGTACGAGATTACTCACTTGTAAACGGTGCGTTGAAAGATAATGCAAGAACCAACTTTTAAACAAGCACAAGTTAACCTATAAATAAGAGGTTATTGGTTTAACGATTGGTTTTTATGACTTGAATATATACAGTAAGTATCGATTTAAACAAAATTTATATATTATATATTTACCGAGATTTCTGGGCAGAACAGAAGAGAAGACGGAGGCAAAGAGACGTCGCTGAGGATCACGGCAGAGAGCAAAGGAAGAGAGATTTGGGGAGTGTTTAAGTGTAGTGTGTGAAGTGTAAATAAACAAGAAAATAGCTTAATTTATAGGAAAACCCAAGGGAACACAATCCCTGGAAAAGAGGAAAAGATCTTATCAAATCAAGCAAAAGATATTAAAAAGCACAAGAAAACAAAAGCAAAAGATATCAAAAGATATGCCGGCAGCTGCAGGGGATGGGGAAAAGCTGACAGGTTACAGATCAAAGCATGGGAGGTGTCAGGTAAAACACTGTTCAAGACATGCAAAAGAAGGTTTCAAAAGATTATGTCAGTCGCTTTTTCTGTCAACCAATAGGATTGGTGCGCATGCTGCGCCGAAAGTGGCTTTTCGAACAGATGTCGGAACTGACCTAAAGTGCTCATACAAAAGATAAGATATTCAAAAGCATACAGGCTGACCTAAACTGAAGAAAAGACTTAAGGTCTAGCGCGAGAAGGCTCGAGCGCACGCGCGAGGGCGAAGGCAGACAGAGAACAATCCTTAGCGCGTCGCGGGAAGAACTACAATCCTTAGCGCGTCGCGGGAAGAACTACAATTCTTAGCGCGCCGCGGGAAGAACTATAATCCTTAGCGCGCCGCGGGAAGAACTACCATTCTTAGCGCGCTGCGGGAACAGTTCGCCTCGCGTATCGCAGGAACAGCTGGTCTTCACGCAGGCTTCCTTGTAAGGAGTCTGGCGCGTGGAGCTGCGCAGACATCCTTAGGCGGGAAGGACCAAAGGACAAGCAAAGAGTTAAGAGAAAAAGGGGTTCAAGGCTTAAGGGTTAAGCAGAGGGGCGGGACGGCGACAAGAGAGGAAAAGGCGGGACGGCGACAAGAGAGAATAGGGCGGGACGGCGGAAAGGAATTTTTTATTATTAGTAAGTATTATAAAAATATTTATATATGATTTATTTAATGTTAAATTTACAAAGATTAATAATCAAAATTTAAATCATAAAAAGAATCGGATTCGAAAACGGGTACCTGGGTCGGGTCGGATTGGGCAGTTGTCACAGTCTCCCCTACTTTAAGAAATTTCGTCCCGAAATTTATCTCGAAGTAGGATGCGCAGAGAAAAGGTGCGGGTACTTGATCTTCATCTGATCTTCCCTTTCCCAAGTGAACTCGGCTCCGCGCTTGGACTGCCAACGAACTTTGACAATAGGGATGCGAATGCGCTTGGTTTGCTTCACCTCGCGATCCATAATCTCAACAGGCTTCTCAACGAAATGCATAGACTCATCAACTTGAACTTCATCAAGTGGTATGTGGAGGTTCTCGTCAGCTAAACATTTCTTGAGATTGGATACATGGAACGTTGGATGCACATTGCTGAGCGCGGCCGGCAGGTCCAGTTTGTAGGCAACTTTTCCCACTCTCGCGAGAATCTTGAATGGACCAACATAACGAGGTGCAAGCTTACCTTTCTTCCCAAAGCGGACAACACCCTTCCAGGGCGACACTTTGAGGAGAACAAGATCACCAACTAGAAATTCGAGAGGCTTCCGCCTGCGATCTGCGTAACTCTTCTGTCGGCTTCTGGCAGTCAGCAGATGATCACGGATCTTGGCGATTTTATCGGTTGTCTCTTGAACTAGTTCGGGTCCTGTGATTTGAACTTCACCCACTTCGTTCCAACAAATCGGTGAACGGCACTTTCGACCGTAAAGTGCTTCAAATGGGGCCATACTGATGCTGGAATGATAGCTGTTATTATAAGAGAACTCGACCAGAGGTAGGTGTGAATCCCAATTACCTCCAAAATCAAGAACACAAGATCGAAGCATATCCTCAAGGGTTTGGATGGTTCGCTCAGACTGTCCGTCAGTCTGAGGATGATATGCAGTACTCATGTCCAAACGAGTTCCTAACGCAGATTGGAGAGATTTCCAAAAGCGAGATATAAAACGGCCATCGCGATCGGATATGATGCTCAAGGGAGTACCATGACGGCAGACAATTTCCTTGACATAAAGATGCGCAAGTTGTTCAACACGGTAGGTTTCACGAATGGGCAGGAAGTGGGCAGACTTGGTCAATCGATCCACTATTACCCAAATGCTATCATGTTTGCTTGCGGTCAAGGGTAACTTGGTGATAAAGTCCATTGCTATACCTTCCCATTTCCACGTAGGAATTTCAGGTTGTTCGAGCAAACCAGATGGGCGTTGATGTTCAGCTTTTACCTTAGAACAAGTTAGGCATTTAGCTACGAACACAGCAATATCCTTTTTCATACCAGGCCACCAAAAAGAAAGGCGCAAATCTTTGTACATTTTTTCAGCACCAGGATGAACGAAATACCGAGTTTTGTGCGCTTCACTCAGTATGACAGAGCGAAGATTCTCATCATTGGGGATCCAGATGCGATTGAGATAACAGAGAATTCCATTCAGGTTAGGGACTAGATGAGCTTCTGCACCACATGCTAACTCGGCGCGTAGGTTTCCTTCGCTGATCGATGCGCGCTGCGCGTTGCGAATGCGCGATTCAAGATCGCTTTGGATCGGCGCGAAGTGAAGCTGAGTGCGCGGCAAGATACAGTTGAGTTGACTGGGTTTTCGGCTGAGCGCATCGGCTACCACATTAGCCTTTCCAGGGTGATATCGGATCTCACAATCGTAATCGCTGATGAGTTCGTTCCATCGGCGTTGTCTCATGTTAAGTTCCTTTTGATCAAAAATGTGCTGAAGGCTTTTATGGTCTGTGTAAATGATACACTTAGTCCCATAGAGGTAGTGTCTCCAGATTTTTAAGGCAAATACAACTGCACCAAGTTCGAGGTCGTGAGTCGTATAATTCTTTTCATGAATTTTGAGTTGCCTAGACGCGTAAGCGATAACCTTGCCTCGTTGCATAAGTACACAACCGAGACCTTGGTTGGAGGCATCACAATAAACGACAAAGTCGTCAGTACCCTCAGGTAACGCTAGAACAGGAGCTTCACACAACAATTGCTTGAGCGTTTGAAAGGCTTCTTCTTGCTTCGAGCCCCAAATATACGGTTTGCCTTTGCACGTTAATGCTGTTAAGGGCAAGGCGATTTTTGAGAAGTTCGAAATGAATCGCCGGTAGTAACCAGCTAAGCCCAAAAAGGAACGGATTTCGGTAGGAGTGGACGGTGCAATCCAGTTCTTGATTGCTTCAATTTTGGATGGATCGACATGAATACCCATCTTGTTTACAACATGACCAAGAAACTGTACTTAATCCGACCAAAACTCACACTTGGAGAGTTTGGCATAGAGTTGTTCGGTTCGAAGCTTTTGCAACACCAACAGAAGATGTTGTTCATGCTCGGCCTTGGTTTTGGAATAAACCAGAACGTCATCGATAAACACAATCACAAATTGGTCCAAGAAAGGCCTACACACCCGGTTCAATAGATCCATGAAGGCAGCGGGTGCGTTGGTTAAACCGAAGGGCATGACCAAGAATTCAAAATGACCGTAGCGGGTTCGAAAAGCAGTCTTGGGAATATCTTCATTACGGATACGCAACTGGTGATAGCCAGAACGGAGATCGATTTTGGAGAAACAAGAGGCACCTTGGAGTTGGTCAAAGAGGTCGTCAATACGCGGTAAGGGATACCGGTTCTTAATGGTGAGTTTGTTCAGCTCGCGGTAATCGATACACATGCGAAACGAACCGTCTTTCTTTTTAACGAACAAAACCGGAGCACCCCACGGCGAAGAGCTAGGGCGAATGAATCCTTTATCGGTCAACTCTTGAAGTTGACTTGCTAATTCCTGCATTTCAGCGGGTGCAAGTCGATAAGGAGATTTGGCTACGGGGGATGCACCAGGGACAAGATCAACACGAAACTCGACTTCCCGAGCGGGAGGTAAACCAGAAAGATCATCGGGAAGACTTCAGGAAAGTCACGCACGATGGGGATTTCAGAAAGTTTCTTCTTTCCTTCATCGGGTTTGACCACATGAGCTAAGAACGCGACACATTTCTTTCGCAAAAGTCTTCGGGCTTCAGTGCATGACATAAGTTTAAGACCGTTAGATGGTTTCTCGCCGTAGATATGAAGATCTTGACCATTTTCCCGAGGTATGCGAATCAACTTCTTGGCGCAGATTACTTCGGCGCGATTTTGCGAGAGCCAGTCCATTCCAATAATCACATCAAAACTTCCAAGAGGCATGGGAATGAGGTCGATTAGAAAATCATGTTCATTAAGGTTAAGCGTGAAATATTTGATCACGGAGTTTATTAAAATAGTTTCACCATTAGCCAATTCAACTGAAAAGTTTTCGTTTAAGTTTACCCGCGATCGCGCAAGTTTTTGTTCAAATGCGCGAGAAATAAAACTTCTATCGGCGCCAGTATCAAAAAGTATAGATGCATATTGTCCGTTAAGTAAAAATGTACCATTAACCACGTCATTATTCGCTTGCGCTTGGTGCGCGGTTATATTAAAAGCTCGCCCGCGCGTCACTTGGTTTGAAATTTGGTTAACCGGATTAGCTTGTGTAATTTGTACTTGCAGTCTTGGGCACGCGTTCCGGAAATGACTGGGGTCACCGCAGTTATAGCACGACCTGGGTCGTGGATTAGGGTATGTTGGTTGTGGGTTTAGCGGGTAAGTTTGTGGTGTTTGCGCGATTGGGTTGGCGGGAAGGACTCTACAGTTCTCAGCAGTGTGACCAGTACGGCCACATCGGTTACATTGTCGGCACGGGACTTGAGTTGGATAGTGAAGTCTACAGGTTGGGCAAAAGGGTTGGTTTCCTGTGTAAGGTTTCTTAGTTGACGGGGCAGGGAGTGCGGGATTGGTTATGGCGTAGTTATGGACTATAGGGGGTGTTGGGTAGGTTGACAGTGGGTTAGGAGCGTATACTGGAGGTTGGTAGGCGGGTTGCTGGACAACGAGCGGGTTGGTAAGCGCGTAGGCTTGATGATTGGTTTTGCGCCTGCGCTTAAGGTTGTTACGGTTTGAGGGTTCTGGTTTGGTTTCTGTTGGTTCTGGGACAGTCTTGGTGAGTTTGGTCTTCTCGGCTCCCCGCAGGAACAGGGTTCCTGCCCTGACATGGTTGTCGCTGAGCACAGCGGCCAACTTGATGGCGTCAGAGAGGGTTACTGGGTTCCTGGCCCATACAGAATCTTGAATTTCCATGGGGAGACCCCCAAGAAACTTCTCGATGGCTCGGCGGGAAGGGGTAACTAGGTGCGGGACAAGCAAACTTAGTTCGTGGAAGCGCGTAGCGTACTCGCGCGCTTCGCCACTGTACTGCTTCAAGTTCCAAAATTCCTCCTCAAGGCGCTTTATTTCGTTGGGAGGGCAGAATTCTCTAGTCAAAAGTTCCTTGAATTCCTCCCAGAGCATGCTAGAAGCAGCCTCTGCGCCACGCGCATGAGCTACTCCGTTCCACCATGTAAGCGCCCTTGATTCCAGGACACTTGAGGCGTATAAGGTTCGTCGGTCTGGAGGGCAATGGGTATGGAGGAAGGTGTTCTCAATTTTCTCGAGCCATTGGAGCATTACGGTGGCTCCTCCAAGCCCTGTGAATTTCGGAGGGTTACCCGCATTGAAGGATTTAATATTGTATCCGGAGGGGTTGGTATTATTTTGGTTTAAGGCTTGGGCTATTGCGGCGGCCATTTCCTGGGAACGTTGCTGCCTACGTCTGCGCGCGGCCTCTCTCCTCTGATAACGAGCTGATAGCGGAGGCATTCTATAAAAGTTTTAGTTTTCGTTAATATCTTGGTATGGGAAAATCGTTTTAGCGCATAGTATATCGTCGTAAAGCTTGTTTCGCGGAGTAAAATGCTATCAAATTTTGAAGTAAAATATAAATTTAAATGCAAACTTAATACAGGTAATGAATTCGAATTGAAAATCGACAATTCATGCATCACCATGACTTTCCGAATTCTCAATTTAAAAATATCGAGTAAATGAATGTTGGAGATTGACAATTCATGTATCACCATGACTTTTCAAATATTCAATTTAAAATATCGAGTAAATGAATATTGGAGATTGACAATTCATGTATCACCATGACTTTTCAAATCTTCAATTTAAAACATAAAGTTATTGGGGATTGAAAAGCAACTATTCATGTATCACCATGACTTTTCGGATTTTCAATGCTAAATCCCAACAACAAACGAATATGTAAGTAAAGAAATAAATTGAAAATTAATAATAAAAATCGAAAGATTGTGAATAAAACATGAAATTATGTGCTGCGTATGCGCAAGCATATTTTATAAATATCGAGTAATTAACAATTAGCGCGCAAACATGAGATATTTCTCATGCGCGAGAAGGGACTCTTAGGTATTCTAGGTCGTTACGTCTAACCACCTATCCTAAAGTCACGGAGCTCTGATACCAATCTCTAACACCCCGACCGATGGCGGATTATACATCGGGGCGCCACGTATTGTTTCATTACTCGCGACACTATTTGGGTGTCCATATTTAATAAATACATTTTCATTGCGCACGCGCAGAACACGAATCTCATAAAGTAACATAAATCATATCATAACTCAAAATATCCAAATAACATAATTTGTCTTGTTACATTTTAATCTAGGTCCAAAGAAAAAGAAAACATCCTACGTGTCCTTGAGATTCCAAAAGCAGCTACAGCAAACCTGAACATGTGTTAAAATAAAACGTCAACACTTGCGTGTCGGTGAGAAATCAAGTTTAATAGATATAAATAGATAATAACAAACACTGCGCGCAACATGTGCTTAACTGGGGTTTAACATAGGGTGTAATCAGATTGTGATCAAGCCTTAGATCATAGCTCATAGTTCAATCCGTGCTCCCAATTGAGCACAAAAACAAGTAATCATACGTGCATGTGTAAACAAAACAAGAAAACCGTAAACGATAGGTCTCCCGTGTTCATCTAATGGATCCATGAAAACTTCGGAATAGGCCGTCAAAGCGGTTAATGATTCACACATACAAATAAACAGCCAAGTAAACGTCCATAACACATGGGGTTTTGCGCACATAAATTTCATAAACAAGTTTAAGACTCAAGTTGTACGAACACATGAACATCCCAAAACGTTAAAAATAAAAGGGGATTAAGTACGAGATTACTCACTTGTAAACGGTGCGTTGAAAGATAATGCAAGAACCAACTTTTAAACAAGCACAAGTTAACCTATAAATAAGAGGTTATTGGTTTAACGATTGGTTTTTATGTCTTGAATATATACAGTAAGTATCGATTTAAACAAAATTTATATATTATATATTTACCGAGATTTCTGGGCAGAACAGAAGAGAAGACGGAGGCAAAGAGACGTCGCTGAGGATCACACAAGCATGCTTCCCCCCCCCCCCCCCCGCCCACCCAAACACAAGAATGTCCGTTGGTCGGAGAGTAGACCTTCCTTCACGTGGATCCGACAAGAAATTTACAGGAGCCTCTTTTCTTGCCGAGATTCCCGCCCATTTTAACACATCACAGAGGACATCCCTGACCAAATCATGTCTATATTTAAACCCCGGGAGTTCTTTGCAATGAATCGCGTGTTCACCAAAATTATCTAAACAAACCTTACGACAGACCGGGCATGGCTCATCAACTAGGAACAGGGGGATCATTAAACGATATTTAAGAATGGCTCGATACTCCACTGCTGACATGTGCTGGCCTAACCCTTCGATTGGGGTGACAGTAAAAAAGTATTGAGCATGAGAAGCCTGAAGACATTCTAATACCGCTCTTTGACAAGAGGACATGCCAAACTTTTCTCCCAAACTTTGGACGGTTTTACTATAAAGGGCACTCGCCAAAAGTGCCCAATGGATTACATTTTGAAAAGTTTTCACTCGAGCAACCAAAAACAAATGTGCGAGCTTCTACCAAACACGTGTGCGCGTCTACGTGTGCGTGTGTAAAAGTTAAAGCTAATATATTCTAAGGTTTAGGAAAATAAAGTTGGTTATGCATCATTAACCCTAAGCACATACGCAATCTTCTTTACATGTATATTAAGAAGTATAATTACATTTAGATTCATCATTTTCTCCATTATATAATTTATCCGTCCAAATCAATCATGATTTCTTGGCAAATAAATTAGCAAAGAGTATAATGTTGGATGCTTGCAACTTAAAGTATTATAATCGTGTATTGATTTACATTTATAAATTGGCATAGTATGTCTTAGCTTACAAAGTTGAAGACAAGGTTTAAAAACAATATTACAAAGTTGAACACAAGTATACATTTAGGTGGAAAGTTAGGCTAAAGTATCATTTATTAATTTAGTGCAATCGAATAATCTAAATATCCATCATTACTCATTATGGTGGACTTCTCACTAATTCAGTTAAAACTACACAAGCGATTTTTATGGTAACAATTCGGATTGTTTGAAGAAGCTGAAATGACATGATTTTTAATAGGATACATAACCGGGTTGTTTAGGTGATGGAGTTAATCAAGGTGGATGTGAGTTTTTGGCTAATGTTTAGATCGCATGGTCCTTCAATGTTGTAATTTTGTACTAACATTTTTTTTATTGTAAAGTTTATTTGGGCTTTCGGGTTTCGGTTTCTGTTTCGTTGAAACACGGTCCTGGTTGGTTGGTTTATAACATACAGTCGCTCAAAAAAAAATACACACAAAATTTAATCGTAACATTTATCTTAATTTATGTTCTTCATATGAAAAAAGTTGTGAGTTTTAATGACTATATACATTAAGAATCGGCCTCGTATTCAATTGATTTGTACTAGTGGATAATTATTTCATTTAGATCATATAGCTTTCGTCTTTTTTTATTTGTTTTCTTCTTTTATTTGGCATCATTATGTTTATGTCTGGTTTTTGAGAATAATGTTATTTTATGAAGCTTTTAACTTATTCTCATGTCATGGTATAGAAAAAATTAACATATAGACCCTTTCAATTATCGAGCTCTAACAAAATAGACAATTAGTGTTAACTACTTATCTAAAACGAGCCAGTCAGGAGTAACAAACAAGATTAGTGAAGAGGTAGGTCCCAGCAGAGCCCAGTTGAACCCGCAAGACTCACCTCAAAGAGGGACGTCTGCGCAGTTGGACCCGCAAGACTCACCTTCAAGAAGGACGTCTGCGCAAAGACTAAACTCGCAAGACTCACCTTGAAGAGGGACGTCTGCGCAAAAACCAACTGGATCCGCAGGACCCACCATGCTCAGAGACGTGACGTCCTTAGGCGCAGTACGCAAGCTGTACCCGCAGGAAAAGCCTCCCAATGGTCGACGTACTCCGCCTGTTCCCGCAGCAACGGATACTAGCCATCAGGGAAGGCTACCCGCGCAGCAAGGCTACACGCACAAGGCACTAACTCTTAAATAATTCAGTAATGTCACCTGAAGAAGGAGTGAGCAAGCCGGGAATACTCCCGCACAAAGCCGGGAAAACTCCCGCCCAAATGAGCCAGTCCGTACGCTACTGGAGGACCTTTTGTACTGTACCTGCCAAGGTATAGTACAAAAGATCTGACCAATGCAGCGACAGCTCGCTGACAACAGTACGACGAGCAGCACGCTCTACTACTTTATGTCACTATCAGCCGCTGCCTACTCACCAACCCCTGTCGGGGCACGTCCATAGCCTGCAGTTGGTGGAAAAGGAATAGTACACAGCCGGCCTGGTCACTATCAGCCGCTGCCTACCCACCAACCATCAGCATGGCACGTGCGTAGCGCACAGTTGGTAGAACAGGAATACTATTCAGCCGGCTGTACCTGCTTGGAAACCTACCTTCGGCTATAAATACTCCAACACGGAACGGTATCATTATCTTATATCTCCATATATTATCTGATATCTGCTCTAGACATTTCTCTTAATATACACTTATATTCAAGAGCAATCTAGTCTGATTCTCACGCCGGAGGGTGGTCACAAGGAGGTACCCCCCCCCCTTCTCAGTGACGAGCTCACGGTGTCTGTTTTGCAGGTCATCGGAAGAATAACCATCTTGCCGGATACAACCCTCGTGGGAAACATCTATTTAACCCCCAGATTATCCGTAATCTGCCTGGGGTCACTTAGTGTTTATTTATTGGCGCCATCCGTGCATAAAAACTAGAACTTATTCTTTTTCAGTTTTTTCAAACTTCTGGAAAGATGGTTAACGTTACTCCGGTCCCGAGGCCAGCGAGTGACCAAGAAACCCCGGTAATCACAACCCCAGCTACTGGGAGGAACACCGGCGACTACACAAATTTTACGAACACTACCCCGGTTACTCAAGCCGGGGCAAGTGCAGTAAATTTTACGAACACTACCCCGGTTACCCAAGCTGGGGCAAGTGCAGTAAACAATCATCCCCTGAGATTCATTGATACCCAGGTGGAAAGACAACGGACGAGGCTCCCCTACCAAACATTTGAACAAGTTAAAGCATGGGCGGAAGCACGTCAGAAGGAATTCCAAGCTGAGTTGGACGAACGCTTGCGTTCACTCCAACAGGCTGACGAATTCGGAAGCACTCAACAGCTCAACATGAGCAGTGAGTGCGAGTACTCGGACGATGATCGGGAGGAATCCGACACCGACGCAAACCCTCGCCATAGGGCGAAAAGGAAGCGTAAGGAAACGAACTTCCAACCGAGAAGGAATTTTGGAGAAACCTTCAAACCAAAAAACGCGGGTGGAAACCCACGTGACTTCTCAAAAACCTTCAGACCAAATGCGGGAACGTCCAAGTTTGCAAGGGACATTGCGGAAGCGATCGCCCCGAAAAGTGCCAAGCAGATGCCTAATATCGGCACTTATGATGGCATATCCGACCCAGACGATCATTTGAACAGATTCATAGCGGGGGCAACCGTCAACAACTGGACGGAACCCACGTGGTGTTATATGTTCCAGATGACACTGGTTGGAGCGGCTAGAGCATGGTTCGATCGTCTACCGGTCCACCACATCTACGATTGGGCAGACTTTCAGCAGAAGTTCAGCCAACACTTCAGTCAACAAAGAAAGTAGACTGAAGAACAATGGACAATCCTCAACTGCATCCGAGAGGAAGACGAGTCTTTGCTAGACTTCATCACGCGCTTCAATTCAAAGAAGCTAATGTAACACCCCGACCGATGGCGGATTATACATCGGGGCGCCACGTATTGTTTCATTACTCGCGACACTATTTGGGTGTCCATATTTAATAAATACATTTTCATTGCGCACGCGCAGAACACGAATCTCATAAAGTAACATAAATCATATCATAACTCAAAATATCCAAATAACATAATTTGTCTTGTTACATTTTAATCTAGGTCCAAAGAAAAAGAAAACATCCTACGTGTCCTTGAGATTCCAAAAGCAGCTACAGCAAACCTGAACATGTGTTAAAATAAAACGTCAACACTTGCGTGTCGGTGAGAAATCAAGTTTAATAGATATAAATAGATAATAACAAACACTGCGCGCAACATGTGCTTAACTGGGGTTTAACATAGGGTGTAATCAG
This sequence comes from Bidens hawaiensis, assembly GCF_021521415.1. Taxonomy (NCBI): domain Eukaryota; kingdom Viridiplantae; phylum Streptophyta; class Magnoliopsida; order Asterales; family Asteraceae; genus Bidens; species Bidens hawaiensis. The sequence continues at coordinate 484,233 of NW_027492087.1, read as the reverse complement.
ATTGTGATCAAGCCTTAGATCATAGCTCATAGTTCAATCCGTGCTCCCAATTGAGCACAAAAACAAGTAATCATACGTGCATGTGTAAACAAAACAAGAAAACCGTAAACGATAGGTCTCCCGTGTTCATCTAATGGATCCATGAAAACTTCGGAATAGGCCGTCAAAGCGGTTAATGATTCACACATACAAATAAACAGCCAAGTAAACGTCCATAACACATGGGGTTTTGCGCACATAAATTTCATAAACAAGTTTAAGACTCAAGTTGTACGAACACATGAACATCCCAAAACGTTAAAAATAAAAGGGGATTAAGTACGAGATTACTCACTTGTAAACGGTGCGTTGAAAGATAATGCAAGAACCAACTTTTAAACAAGCACAAGTTAACCTATAAATAAGAGGTTATTGGTTTAACGATTGGTTTTTATGTCTTGAATATATACAGTAAGTATCGATTTAAACAAAATTTATATATTATATATTTACCGAGATTTCTGGGCAGAACAGAAGAGAAGACGGAGGCAAAGAGACGTCGCTGAGGATCACGGCAGAGAGCAAAGGAAGAGAGATTTGGGGAGTGTTTAAGTGTAGTGTGTGAAGTGTAAATAAACAAGAAAATAGCTTAATTTATAGGAAAACCCAAGGGAACACAATCCCTGGAAAAGAGGAAAAGATCTTATCAAATCAAGCAAAAGATATTAAAAAGCACAAGAAAACAAAAGCAAAAGATATCAAAAGATATGCCGGCAGCTGCAGGGGATGGGGAAAAGCTGACAGGTTACAGATCAAAGCATGGGAGGTGTCAGGTAAAACACTGTTCAAGACATGCAAAAGAAGGTTTCAAAAGATTATGTCAGTCACTTTTTCTGTCAACCAATAGGATTGGTGCTTATGCTACGCCGAAAGTGGCTTTTCGAACAGATGTCGGAACTGACCTAAAGTGCTCATACAAAAGATAAGATATTCAAAAGCATACAGGCTGACCTAAACTGAAGAAAAGACTTAAGGTCTAGCGCGAGAAGGCTCGAGCGCACGCGCGAGGGCGAAGGCAGACAGAGAACAATCCTTAGCGCGTCGCGGGAAGAACTACAATCCTTAGCGCGTCGCGGGAAGAACTACAATTCTTAGCGCGCCGCGGGAAGAACTATAATCCTTAGCGCGCCGCGGGAAGAACTACCATTCTTAGCGCGCTGCGGGAACAGTTCGCCTCGCGTATCGCAGGAACAGCTGGTCTTCACGCAGGCTTCCTTGTAAGGAGTCTGGCGCGTGGAGCTGCGCAGACATCCTTAGGCGGGAAGGACCAAAGGACAAGCAAAGAGTTAAGAGAAAAAGGGGTTCAAGGCTTAAGGGTTAAGCAGAGGGGCGGGACGGCGACAAGAGAGGAAAAGGCGGGACGGCGACAAGAGAGAATAGGGCGGGACGGCGGAAAGGAATTTTTTATTATTAGTAAGTATTATAAAAATATTTATATATGATTTATTTAATGTTAAATTTACAAAGATTAATAATCAAAATTTAAATCATAAAAAGAATCGGATTCGAAAACGGGTACCTGGGTCGGGTCGGATTGGGCAGTTGTCACAGCTAAGTCTGGGCGCTATTAGCGAAGATCTTGTTCGCGCCGCCTTCATCCAGGGCGCGAAAGACCCAGAGCTCATCCGCACCTTGACGGGTAAAGATGGCATGCCATCCACGTGGGATGCCATCATGACAGCAGCTAAACGCTTCGCGGAAACGGAAAAGCAACTGGGTAGAGATCTTCCCCAAAGCACAAACCTCTACACCCAGAAAACAAGAGAAAACAACGTCCTTACCGCCCGACTAAACAAAAAGAGGAAGCTAGGTATTTGGCAGTCAAGGGTAAACTTCGACACCTCATCCGGCTCGCACCCTCGGTTAGGCGGAAAGGACAACATGTAGTCGTCGAACCGGAACTCCAGATGGACGCCACTCACCAAAAGCGTCACCGAGATATTCGCCACTGAAAGGCTCCCATGGCCAGAGGCTCCAATTATCCGACAGCGTCCAAACGCTGATCAAAGCAAATTCTGTGACTTCCACAAGACAAGAGGCCACACCACCGAGGAATGCTTAGACTTGAAGGACATCGTCGAAGCATTTGTCAGAGATGGGACGCTCACGCACCTCGTGGCGTAATGAACGCTGAGCAGGCTAATGCGTGTTGAACCCCAGTTGGGAAAAACACGAAACTGCAGCTTCAATGTTGGAGACTACATACTGCGTAAACAACGAGATTCCGAACCAAGTGCATATCGGCTCGAAAGGCTCGATGACACTCCCATCCCAAGAACATGGAAGGGAGCTCAATTACACAGGTTGCATGTAGATCAATTCCAAACTTGTAAAGAAAAGGCCCAGAGCCACTTCTAATGGAAATGATTCTCCTTATCACATTGATGCTGATGGTCTTACATTTATACTTATGAACTTTCCACACTGATATGCCGGTATTCACCGCATAAATAAGTGGAGACGTCGTTGCGTGTGGACAGCGGCAAAACCTGCATAAACACAAAAAACGGCAAACCTTCACGCAGGTCAGTTATAGGTAAAGTTTGGTCATCCCACTAAATGAAAGTGCCGGTCCTATCCGCACAATCATGATAGAGGAAACTGAACTTTAACCTATTGACAGCCGCGCGTCGAACGGTTAACTTATTCAATACTGATGCCGGTAATCACCGCATAAATAAGTGGAGACGTCGTTGCGTGTGGACGGCGGCAAAACCCGCATAAACACAAAAAACGGCAAACCTTCACGCAGGTCAGTTATAGGTAAAGTTTAGTCATCCCACTAAATGAAAGTGACGGTCCTACCCGCACAATCATGATAGAGGAAACTAAACATTAACCTATTGACAACCGCGCGTCGAAAGGTTTAACTTATTCAAAACACTGATATGCCGGTATTCACCGCATAAATAAGTGTGAAAAGAAGTCGTTGCGTGTGGAAGGCGGCAAAACCCGCATAAACACAAAAAAAGGCAAAAATTTCTAAGAGATGAGGACAACCTTCACGCAGGTCAGTTATAGGTAAAGTTTAGTCATCCCACTAAATGAAAGTGACGGTCCTACCCGCACAATCATGAGAGGAAACTGAACATTAACCTATTGACAACCGCGCGTCGAAAGGTTTAACTTATTCAAAACACTTAGAAAATCTCTGGAAAAGATGAGGAAAACCTCCACGCAGGTCAGATGTAGGTAAAGTTTAGCCATCCTACTAAGTGAAAGTGACGGTCTTACCCGCACAATCACGAAAGAGGAAGCAAAACTTTAACCTATTATCCGCCACGTTGAAAGGATAACTTATCCAAAATACTCAAGAAATTGCTAAGTTAAACCAAAATATGCGTGAAACAAAACATATAAGGTTTACAACGCAAGGCATTAACAAAAGATTTATATTCCATAAAAATTCAAGTATTACAAGAATGGCTGGGCACATACCCGCATACAAGAATATAAATCTATACAAAAAAAAATCTATCCTAAAGGTGGGAAGGGATCTCAAGGTTCAAACTTCAGGACCACTCCCTCCAAACCCACTCGTACCCGCACCATCAGTTAGCTGTGGCGGTTCAAGGAAAGTCTTGAGAATAGTTAGCCCATCATCAGCGGCAGCAACTTCGTTCACCTTCTCCACCACTGGATGCGGGAAGGCAGCATACTGGTTCACTGCTTGGTCATAAGCAGCTTCAGTATCTACATCGTACAGAGGGAAGTTGGAAGACGGAATGCCTTGTTCAACAAACCCTAGACCAAGCAGGAAGCCAGCCTTTTCCCCATCCTCATGAGAAGCGTTGAGGGCTGCGCTCATAGCATCGTCATATGATGTGTCCGTGAAGACCCGATGCACAACCTACAAAACAAAAATACCAAGTATCAAAACCTTTTCTAAGTACAAAGAAAAGCGTAAAGACGTTATGAAGCTAAGCTTACCTGCGACAACGCTTCTCGTAGAAGCCATTCCTTGGTAACCAGAGCCTCCTGGAGGGCAGCTTGAGCTTGGTTACGGGCGCGTTCGGCTTCACCTTTGTTAAGGTTGGCAAGCAACACTTCCTTAGCAGCAGCCTCTTCAACGCCCTTTAGCTTACTCTCAGTATGGTCAAGCATACCCCTCTGGTCCAAGATCTCTTGAAGCTTCTTGGCGTCTTCCATGGCCAAGGCGTCATGAGCCTGCTGGAGCCTCTCTAGTTTGGCTTTGAGCTCCTCATTCTCGGCGCGCAGAGGCTCCGCAACAGCTTCAGCCTTGGTGGCCCTCTCGGTTGCGTTCCGCGCAGTTTCCTTAGCCAACCGAAGCTGTTCGTTAACAGCTTGGGTAGCCTTGGAACGGGCCTCGAGACGGGCCTGAACTTCAACCTCAAGGGCCTTGAAGGCCTTCTCCTTCTCCGCAGCAACGGCGGAGAGTCTCCTGTTCTCCTCCCGGATAGCCCGCGCCTGAGCTACTTCTTGGATACGAGCCGCCTTTAACTTGTCGTTTTCACGACAAAGCAGCTCGACGCGCGGCTGCATCCGGGCAAGGAGAATTCGAAGCTCGTTTGTCAGCCTACCCTCCTGGTAGCTTGACATAGCTTCTCCCAGTGCACCACTGGGGGCGGCGTGGCGCGCCCACTCGACACAGTCCACAGCCGTCCGAAGGGTGGTTCCCCGGCGGATGTTCCACCGCGGAACATACACCTCATTCGGATCCGACACTGCAAAAACAAAAAACAGTTAAGAAAAGATGATATAAAAAAAAGAGGCCAAAATAACCCTACGCACCTGTAGGGTCGACAACAGGCCGGTAGCCGCCAAACCCATCACCCGAACCTAACGGATATCCATCCAAGAGGTCAGGCAGATGGGAAGGGGGCAGAGATTGGCTAGAAGCCCCAAACATACCTGCTGAACCGGCCGGGGGCGAGGTAGTCGCCGGTGCCGGAGGCACGGTTGAAGCCGCCGCGGTGGAGACCACCGGTGGTGAACTCACTGGAGGTGAACTCACAACCGTGGCCGCCGCTGCGGAGAAACCCGCAGAAAAACTCACCGCTGGCTCAGTGAAGGATGCAGTGAATATGGCACTGACAGCCGGTGGAGAGGACGTCACAATTGGAACAGTTGCCTCAACCGGGTGAGCAACTGAACCAACACTTGAAACAGGCGCGGCCGCCTGGGTCATCGCCTCGGGTAGGTTGACCAAACCTACTGTCATGGGTCGAGAGACGCTCCTCCCCGCTCCACTCTGGAATGCGGTAGCATCCACGCCTGCATGAAGACGATATTAAAAACAATGGCGGAAAGAATTGCGGGTAAGATTAATTTACACTTACGAGTTTTCTTGAGCTTGAAGGTTCTGACAGGCGGGGACGAACATGATGAAGTCGGCCTCTTCACGCCGGTCACCGTCGTCGTCCTAGGCTGCTCGGAGGTGACAGCTGTCTCAACCTCCGGAGCAGTGGTCTCACCATCACCAGGGTTCCCCGCCGCCTCTTCACTTTCGGTCTCCGACTCAGACCGGTTCCCCTGATCGGCAGTGGAGGCAACCTTCGCCTTGCCCTTCCCGCCAGCAGCCTTCTTCTTCCTCGCGAAGAAAGGACCATCTGCGGATTCCTCATCAGAAGATGACAAAATTAGAGGAATTCCAGCAGAGGTTTGAGCATTGAGAGGGCGAGGGTTAAATAATCTTTTACCTGGCCGCGTGGCGCTCAGTATCTCGTGGCCCGGCGGGTAGACCTCCACAAACCGATCCGCAGTTTGCTCAAGGATGGGCAACTCATTCTCGTCAAGAGCACGAGTACCCAACCGAGCGGGACCACCGCTCTCCCGCGGCTGCAGGAGAGACTGCAAGTTGTTCCCCTCTGAAAATAAACATAAACGGTTAGAAGAAAAACCCTAAATCGGCAAAAAGATATGAAGCATACCGTAAGGGATAGATTTCAAACCGTATTCGAGGACGATGGGAATCTGTGGCGCCTCTGCCCCAGCATCCTTCCACACCCGGCTCATCCTGAGCATAACCATCCCGGACTCCGCAAAGCGGTAAACCGGAGTCTGGATCCGGGAAATCTTGGAAAACCATTCCGCCTCCTGGTAGTTGGAGGCGTGAAGGCTCGGAAGTGCTCTCCCGTTCTTGAATGTCATCGCTATGGGGACGACACGGGCAGAGATGTAGAAGAACTCCCGCTTCCAAGACCGAAGACTGCGCTCGGTAGCACAGATCTTCAAACCCTTGATCCGGGTGACCAAGGTGTACCAGCCTTGGATGCACCTTCAGGAGTAGAAGGTCATCAGGCGGTCGACATGGGGCTCCACACCCAGAATGAGACACACCCATTCAAAATGGCGGATCTTGGCGATCGCCATTGGGTGTACCTCCGTCAGGTGCACACCGTGTCTTTTCAAAACACGGTATACAAACTTCGTCAATGGGAACCTGAGATTCCCATAGACGAAGAACGCAGCATATACCCCTATCTTGCCTTTGGGGGCATCGTACACCGTCTGATGAGGCCCAGGAAACTCAGGCTCGAAAGGCTCGAGCATGAACTTCCTGACGATGTACTGATAAGCGTCGACGGAAAGAGCACACTGGCACTCACCAGCAGTACTCTTGTCATCCTTGTCCGACGTGGACGAAGGATTCTCAAGGTATACATCGGACTCCTCGACAGTAACCTCAGGATCATGAGTAGAAGACATGTCTTGGATGTAAAGAAGAACGATTTCAGGAGAATGCTCGATAGAAAAGTTAGATTATTCGCCGGAAATCGTTTAGAAGAAGAAAAGTAAAACTGTGAGTTGAGATGCATCCTCTCCTCCCTTTATATACTCATCGCAATGAATGCGATGAATTTAATGCGGAAGAGAGAGGAAAACGCAGGTGCAATGAAACTATGACACGTGGAAAAAGCAAGCTGGCAACAGCTGTTGACAGGACGTGCGCCGTAAACTTCGCACCCACGCGCCCGAAAACTCGCGCCCACGCGCCTGAAAAAGCGTCTGGAACGACCATATACTGTCACGTCGCCATAACTTCCTGCACGTCCTGAAACTGTCAGAAGAAACCGTCGGACGACGTTTCAACAGTTTGGACTGTTCTTATCCTTTCACCAACTCTTCGAATTTCAAAAAGATTCAAAAAGATTCAAAAGTAAGAGGGACTACACCCCCTTACCTTGGTAACCAAGTAACCGTAAGACAGGTGCGGGTACAGTGTCAAGGCAAAATCCTTCACATACTTAGCACCTGCAGGGAATTGAAGCCAAGAATACCTCGGCAACCAAGTAACTATAAGACGGGTGCGGGTACAGTGTCAAGGCAAAACCCTTCACATACTTAGCACCCGCAGGGAATTGAAGCCAGGAATACCTTGGAAGTAAAGTAACTATAAGACGAGTGCGGGTACAGTGTCAAGGCGAAACCCTTCACATACTTAGCACTCCGCAGGGAATTGAAACCAAGAAGGATCTTCTGGGCCATGCTTGCGGAAACGGAAATAACATCCCCGCATAGCGGGAACGTCGAGAACTAGATTGTTTGAAGCTCCAAGATGGAATTGGTTGTTTAACATAATTGATCACTATGTTTAAAACTACCAAAACCTCATGGAGAATCTACACAACTGGAACTCAACGCTCCTGACTTGCGAGGAGGTTACAGACCTACCCGCATCATACCCAAAGATCAAGCAGAAAAGTCGGGAATTTCTGCACGTGACATTAGGACTTCCGCGGGAAGAATCCCCATGGAAAACCTTAAAACTAAACCCCTTTCAAAACCCCTTGCTTAAGTCCAAAAGTTCACCTCACTTATTAACAATTCATGAGAAGAACATTGGACTGGGGGGACTTGAAGAGGTAGGTCCCAGCAGAGCCCAGTTGGACCCGCAAGACTCACCTCAAAGAGGGACGTCTGCGCAGTTGGACCCGCAAGACTCACCTTCAAGAAGGACGTCTGCGCAAAGACTAAACTCGCAAGACTCACCTTGAAGAGGGACGTCTGCACAAAAACCAACTGGATCCGCAGGACCCACCATGCTCAGAGACGTGACATCCTTACGCGCAGTACGCAAGCTGTACCCGCAGGAAAAGCCTCCCAATGGTCGACGTACTCCGCCTGTTCCCGCAGCAACGGATACTAGCCATCAGGGAAGGCTACCCGCGCAGCAAGGCTACACGCACAAGGCACTAACTCTTAAATAATTCAGTAATGTCACCTGAAGAATGAGTGAGCAAGCCGGGAATACTCCCGCACAAAGCCGGGAAAACTCCCGCCCAAATGAGCCAGTCCGTACGCTACTGGAGGACCTTTTGTACTGAACCTGCCAAGGTATAGTACAAAAGATCTGACCAAAGCAGCGACAGCTCGCTGACAACAGTACGACGAGCAGCACGCTCTACTGCTTTATGTCACTATCAGCCGCTGCCTACTCACCAACCCCTGTCGGGGCACGTCCATAGCCTGCAGTTGGTGGAAAAGGAATAGTACACAGCCGGCCTGGTCACTATCAGCCGGCTGTACCTGCTTGGAAACCTACATTCGGCTATAAATACTCCAACACGGAACGGTATCATTATCTTATATCTCCATATATTATCTGATATCTGCTCTAGACATTTCTCTTAATATACACTTATATTCAAGAGCAATCTAGTCTGATTCTCACGCCGGAGGGTGGTCACAAGGAGGTACCCCCCTCCCCCTTCTCAGTGACGAGCTCACGGTGTCTGTTTTGCAGGTCATCGAAAGAATAACCATCTTGCCGGATACAACCCTCGTGGGAAACATCTATTTAACCCCAGATTATCCGTAATCTGCCTGGGGTCACTTAGTGTTTCTTCAATTAGTTAGTTAAGAAGACTAGGATTAGCTAGGCATCAAAAACCTTAAAGGTGCAATGAGATCCACGAAAGTAGTCAGTCAAAATAATACATGTGTAAAGCGATGGATAAATCACCGGTTGATTTAGCCCCTCGCTTTATATGTTTATTATTTTGATTGATTGTTTATATAGACACTATTGTAATATTAAGAAACTAGACACTTCTATTTGTCGTCTGCTGATTGGCTCGATATCTAAAAAGTGAAATTAAACGCAAATTATCTGTTTTCTATACCAATGGTCTAATGGTAGTCATTTGCATTAAATTTGTATATCTTAATATCATATAATATTAGTTACATGTTACATATAACTTTATCCGAAAAGTAGTATTAAAGTATAAGTATTAATATGTTTTAACAGTTTCTTTGTTTGTAACTATGTGAACTAAGAGCACAAAGTCATGGAAAGAGAGTCACATGCAAATTGGTTTATGCAATCATTAGAACCAATAAATGTGTTATGTTACCTACCGTTTGCTCCACCAGCCACTAATAAAAAAAATACTAATTAACTTCACATCCAAAGTTGTTAATTGAACATTATATCACATTAACCCCACCATTTAGCTTTACTCCATTGTAAATTATAACTGGTAGGGCTACCAAAAGGTTTGTGTTTGAGTTAACCGGTCATGCCCGACACAAGCCAAAAAGTTTTACATGCACCCGAATACGATTTAAAGATATAACGTACATAACATAAATAAATGGGATCTGTCTATGTGAAAGGTGAAACTCATTATGTTAGATATACTTAACCTATTAATCTTATCTAACGGCTTTTCAATAACTTTATATGATAGGGATATCATAAAATTGCAAGTGAATTAATAACTTGTTTTCATAACACTTAGGAATTAAAAAAACGTATTTCATTATTGCATAAGTGATTATCAAAAATCATTGATGAAAAAGAAGATTCAAGTTATGGGGGTTCTTTAAAATCTGTTAAAGTATAATTAATGTTGAAGTGTAAATTTCGTTATGAATAAGGGGTGTGTATGTATGTGATGTTACGTATGGTAGCCATAATTAATTTATCTTATGTTTTATTATTTATTATATTTAATGGTCTACTAGAATGATATTTATCTTTTTCAAATAGAGGTGATGAGTTTAAATTAGTATTTTAGGAGGAAATAAAATGTGTTAAAAAAAACTCTTATATAAGGTTAAATATTATCTTAGTAATATAACTTTGGATAATAAAAAAAAGAAAATCATTAATTATTTGTAAAGGTTCATGTCAATTTGGCATGCTAAAAGATGACTTATTGGCTAAAGGTAGCTTGAGCCGGTCATTAGTCCGGACGAACGGAGATCCTAGCGGTCCATCTATTGAGGGATTCACCGAATAAAACCCGACCCTCACGCCCGTCAAATGGCACGACAACGAGGAGCCGGTAAAACCGGGTGAGATCAGGACTCGAACCCTGCCAGGGTCATCCCTCATATCTCCAATATAAATTGGTGATAGTGAGGTTTGAACCCTTAACTCTCACTAGTAAAGTGGGTGCTCTACCAGTGAGCCACATCCAATTTATAAAAAAAAATAATAAAAAAATAAAAAAATGACTGTTTTAATTGAATAAAATAATAATGAAATATTAAAATAAATTTTAATAAAAAAAGAGTAAGAAAAAAGAACCTACAACTCACGCGCAGTCAAGTCAATACACGCGCCAGTTTCTCTTCGATAATTGCGCTATTCAAGGAGACACAAGCTGTAAAATGTGGGACCTCACAGTTTATTTTTATTTTCGATTTTTGTTACTTTCTTTAATATTACAGTACTGTTTATTATTACTTTTTATTGCTTTAACAACGAACGTGTTATGTATTTATAAATTATAAACCATGTGATATCGTAAAAAAGAGGTGACCACATTTATTTTGTTAAGAGACCATGTTTTTCAACATAATTGTAGATAAGTGTTGATAGAGTATGCTGAATCTTCATTGCCAACTATTGTTTCATCATTTATAAAGTGTCATGTAGTAACTTATTATTTGAGATATTTAACTTTAAATATATTAATTTCAAGTTAATTACTTACACATATGCTCACTAATAATCTTATCTTAAAAATGTCTTTTCATAATCCTAAATTTTCATTACCAACTCCTTAATACTATTTGATATTTCATCTATTCAATTAATGTAAAACACAAGTTTTTTAGTTACTTCTTCTATAGAGCGTGAACCATATTTGATTTGGCTAAATAAGGTTATGTTTTGTTTCATCATTGTATCATACAAGATAGACATCTGAGTCTCTTAGAGCATTCCCAACCCATCCTTCATAATTATGTTGGGGGAATTAGTAAATTATAGGGTGAAGTTTTAAATGGTTGTGAGTGTAAATTATATGGTGAAAAGAGAAATGTAGTGTTTTTTTGGTAAATTTGGGGAAACAAAGTTTGTCTCTGATAAAAGTATGAAAAGTATTATTTAATTAAACATGAAAGAGAAATATAGTGTTTTATAATGTAATTATAGAGATAGAGATGTGGGCGGGCTGTGAATGCTCTTAGCATCATAAAGATGACAAATATGTATAAAAAATGTGATTAACATAAAAACTGTTTTATCTTACGCATTGATGTCTGATGATATTCTATATTATAAACATAGAACAAACTCGATACAAGAAAAGACATACAATATGATTTCACAACTTAGGTTAAAACTTAACAGAATGATTAAATTGGTGATTTGCTTAAATTTAAATGCTCTATAATAAGTTTAGTTATATATAATAATAATAATATAAAAGTGATTATCTTAGATAAAGTATATAACCCTAAAATAATCGGACAATCAAAGAGAAAGGGGCCTGCTAATGCTACACCCTGCTCCAATATTCATACACCCTTTATACGACTCGTATAGCTTATACGAGTCGTATAGATATCTGTACACTGACAACCACCAGCTTTTTGAAAAAGGCGTTTGACCAAATTATTATACGAGTCGTATGGCTTATACGAGACATTGTTGGTATCCATACGAGTAGTATAGCCTATACTACTCGTATAATCCACATACACCCTCTTTACGACTAGTATAGCCTATACGAGTCGTTTTGAATCACCACACACACTTCTCAGACCGTACATACTAGATTTTCATATGTGTACGCAACTTTTTAGATAATGCTTGACTAGACTTAAGACTTATACGAGTAGTATAGTCTATACGACTTGTTAGTTCAGTGTACCATGTATAGGAAGACCCGTGAATGACAAGTTTTATACGATTAGTATAGTTTATACGACTCGTACAGGCATGGTAATTATTTGACACGATATAATATTCGGTAAATTATTTGACGCGAAACAAGATTCTACCATTAATTATATGACACGACATAATATTCTAACGAATCAAATATATATAGAGCTTATTCATTGCATAGTATTCTAATACGTCAAAAATTTAATGATAAAAAAACAAGTTAGATATGTCATTTTATGATGATGATAATCAAGAAGATTGTGTTGGTGAAACTTCCTACAATGTCTCACCATTTTCAACCAATGAGGTATAAAATATTTTATATAGAGTGTTTCTATTATTTTATATTTGACGATATTAGTTTTAACAGAATGTTAAATTTGTTTTCAGTTGTTTTCATCTGTCGACGAACTTAAGGACTGGGCAAAAAAAATAGGTCGTGAAGTTGGTGTTGTCGTTGTAACCCAACGGTCGAAGACAAACGCTGGTGGGGAAGTCGTTAAATTTTGGCTAATGTGTGATCATGGCGGGTCATACAATTGTACTGCGACAGTTAGGCGTTATGGTACAATTAAAACCGGTTGCAATTTTAGTTTAATTGGCAACTATTTGCGACAATACAATGGTTGGAGGTTACGGATGGTTGATGATACACACAACCATGCACTTGTTCAACATTTCGAGGGTCATGCGTACGCAGGCAGACTTACTCCTGTTCAAAAGGTTATGGTACATGATATGTATCGAAACCGAGCGCCACCACGTGACATTCTATGCAATTTAAAGTCTAAGGATGAAAGAAATGTGACATGCATCAAAACCGTGTACAATGAAGGGCAAAAGATCCGTAAAGAGGACCGCCGAGGAAGAAGCCCGATGGAGGTTCTTTTTAATTTGTTGCAAGACACGACTTATATACACAACCATCGCACGAATCCTTCCACAAATGCCCTGGAGGACTTATTCTTCGTTCATCCAACGTCGTATATGATATATCGGGCATTCCCGCATGTGTTGGTGATAGACACAACATACAATACAAACGTATACAAGATGCCGTTTGTACAAATCGTTGGTGTAACTTCAACTAGCAAGACCTTTCATATAGCAATGGCAACTATATCTAATGAAAAGGAGGATACTTTCACGTGGGTGCTAACGATGCTGAAGACGACGTTAGACAACTGCATGATGCCACGTGTGATATTAACAGATTGTGATCTTGCCCTGATGAATGCCTGCGAGACTGTCTTCCTGAATGCCGCCAAACTACTATGTAAATGGCACATCAATGAGAACGTAAAAAAGCATTGCAGGCAAAGGGTTGTACACAGAGGAGCGTGTTCTTTGTCCGGAGTTCGAGGAGGGTATATTTGTGGAGAATGACCAAACAGTGACACAGTTTTGGGGTCAGATTGGTACCGGCCCATTTAATATAAAGGCCAGGTCGAGTTCGATTATTGATCCTCTTCATCGATACCTACACAAGGTCATCGCGTGTTCTATTACTGGTCGTCGGAATAGTAGGGAGTGTCTGTTTTATTTATATTGTTTGTTGACGCCGGTTAATTGTAACCTTGCATGGTGTATGGCTTCTTACTTTGCTACTCTTCATAGCAAACGGCAGGATGGTGAGATTATTTGTGGATCTTATATTACATCCATCGGGCGCAATTTAGGTTTGCTCAACCCGGATTCTGTTTGTGGTATGCATGTAAAAAAGGCGAGGAGTTTAGATAAAAATACAGTGAGACGTATGAACATTGCTACGGAGTTCCCAAACTTGGGTTTACGTTTCTCTGTGGTGCCTGGAGTTGTTTGGCAGCCTCAGCAGCATGAGCATGTTCAGGTTCAGCCCCCCCTGACCATCACGTTCAGGACCAACACAATGACCCCGCTCAACAACATCATCAATATCACCACAGGCATGTTGTTCGAGGTCCGGCAGTGCCACGCCAAATTATTCAGGATATCTAACATATTCAGTCGAGTCAGGTTTGGTTTCAATAATGGACGGTTGAATGGGCCAGATCACAGGGTTTTAACCCCCCTCCTACTCCTCAGCACCCGGGTCAGCAACACCATCCATCTCAGTCTTCGGGTCATCAGCACCATCCATCTCAGTCTTCGGGTCATCAGCACCAGCCATCTCAGTCTTCGGGTCAACAGCACCATCCATCTCAGTCTTCAAGTCAGCAGCACCATCCCGCTGGGCACCCACCTCCACCAGCATAGGGTTTTCATTGGGCAACTTGTTTGTTTATGTGGACTTGTTTTTGTGTTCTCGGTTATGTTTTTATGGTTGTGATGTACTTGATTATGGATGTTCGTAGGGTGAACTCTTATTTTGTATTTATGTGGTATGCTATGTTATGTGGTATTGTTACTTCTATTACTATGTGATTTGTATGTGTAATTATAGATTTAAAATAATATAGTTAAACATGATAGCATAATATAAATTGAAGATTAATATTACAAGTAACACATTCAAATGACACAACTTACAACTAATTTTGGATAACATAAAATTTATCTCGTATAGTTCGTGTAACTCCTATGAGACATGATCATACATGCAATCTCAAAAAATATGTAATTTATCTCGTATAGTTCGTGTAACTCGTATGAGACATGGTCGTATAGGCAATCTCAAAAAATGTGTCATGGCAGAAAGTATAAAGTTGTTATGTCATATGAAATTTCAAATAATCTCGTATGGCCCATACTACTCGTATGAGGGGTTACTCGTATAAACCTTCTCGTATTATATGGTCAACGGCATCTGACATAAAGCTGACATCTATACTACTCGTATAAGCTATACGAGTAGTATAAGTAGGGCAGGGTGTATAGATAGTAAACTGGGTGTATGAATAGAGAAAGCCAAATATTCATATGTCAAAGGTAATGTTTAATCATCAAGTAAGTGGAAATAATTAAACAACAACTTTGGCTAAAATATTATCATAAACTTCAATTAAAAAAAAGAATTATGATATTTGTCCTTTTGCGATTTGTCGTGTTTATCGGTACGGTTCACGGTCTCTATAGTTTTCAACCGTGACATAACAGGCTCCTCATGCAATCCAAGTCATGTGGGTTTGCCACAATGCTAATTCTTTTACAAAATCATTTTTCTTTTGAAAATCACAAAAATAAAAATATATCTGTTAATTGTTAAAGTTGACAAAATAAATACGTTTCGACTTTCACTTGTATATAAGAGTGCGAAATCCGGCAGTCACGTGTACTGACATAGGAACGCTAACGTGCCTCATGGAATGTTTAGGTAAAAAGACCGTTGGCGAAACAAATCTCCCAACGATATGTTGTCCAATGTTCCAACGGTCTTGGTTATGCTATGATCAAGGTTGTCACTTGTAATGACATTAAACAACTCATTAGAGGGTACGTTAAGGTCGAAGCCTAAGTGAGTATATAATATACAATGGGCAATTAACATTGTATCAAGAAAGAGAAGTTGTATTGGAAGAAGTATGTTATTGAAGTGTAAGTAGAGACCATACCACGAGCCAAGTCTCTCTAGTGGGGATAAAGTCTCCCTTTTACAGATAATAAACATGTTAGCTCTTACACATCGATCAAGAACGAGCATGACATGTTGGATTGGGCCAAATCAGGATTACACTTATTCAAGTTCTAGTTCTAAGTTGTTCTACAAGTAGGATAATTATTAAATACGTACAACTGGTGTTTGATTAAGTCGCTTACTCGAAAAACGACAAGATGTACTGATGTTTTGAGTGGTGATGACTGATGACAAAAGAAGGGTGGGAGAGTGACTACTTATTAGATAGTTGGAAACAAATATGCTATTCTTTTATACAAAAGAAAAAAAAGAAAAGGATTAATTGACATTAGCTATTTAACAAACATATATGTAGAAGAATAATAAGCTACTAAAATGATTAAACTTTAGAAAAAAATATATATACGATAGGATGTTATTATACGATCTCCTCTATAAAAATACATAATACTATTCCAAGTATACTCTTTTCCAAAACTAAATTATTTAGTTAGATATTTTTGACGTGCAATTATTAGCGTGTATCATAGATAGTGATTTGAGAAGAGATTATGTATTAATTTTTTTTAATGATTTTTCAGCATTCAAATCATAAACATATTGAATCTAATTAAACCACATATACTAAAATTCACATCGTTGTCATATTTAGTCTTCAACATTGAGTTACATAGGTAGTTTAAAACCGAAACGAAACCCATGGTGATCTTTGTAATATCGATCCTAAGGGCATCTGGGTTTTATCGCAAGTGGGTCTTCGGGTGAGTGGATTTTCCCCGGAACTGGAGATAACTTGGAGACGCTTAAGGGCTCCGTACAGCTGGGTTGAGCCAGCTAACGGTTGCCTTTAGCCATTGGGTCACCCCGTACAGAGTACCTAAACATTCTATGTTTATTGACCGTTCAAATAAAAAATAAAAATATAACACTAATATAAAAAAGAGAATTACGAGAACTACATTAATAGTTATGTTCATCCCTCTTAACGAAATTACCTACACGCAAGACGTACAATTTCTTATACGATTCTCTGACAATATATACTAAAACTGGTTATGTATTAAACACGCCCGTAAATAATATTAAATACATTACTATAGTTCTACTAAGGTAAAACCAACCAAGTTTTGGCTTATGGTGGACCAAGTATGTTTGGGGCAGAGGCAGCTTTTCCTTTTTCAGTTTTATTATTATTATTATTATTATTATTATTATTATTATTATTAATAATTTTGCTTTTTCAAAAGCATATTAATATTTACAGACATCATCTTCCTCTATAGGATTCTTCTTCTTCTTCTTCCCAGACAACCATCATTCATTCCTCACACCATGTGAAAAAAACACACACACACACATTCTTCACTGTAAGTACTTTTTCAAGTTAGGGTTTTTATGCCTCTTCTAATGCATCAGTTTCTTCTTACTTTGTTTTCTTTGGTGATCATGTAATTGACTCATTTAGCTGGAATATTTTGTATATTATTGTTGGTGTATTTGTTGTAATGTAGCTGAAAACTAACTACTTTGATTAAGACTGTAGTTTAATTAATTACATTTTAATTAGAGAAAGAAAATGTTATTTGCTGATGAATTAGGGTTTGTTTGTTTTAACCTAGTTTTGAATGCAGTTAAGTTCTTCTATTTCATGTTCATATTTTTGTTTTTTTTAAAGTTTATATTTTTATATTAATATACTTTTTTTTCATGTTATTCTGTTTTTTTATATGTTTTTTATTTATTTATTAAATTGTTAGGTTTCTTGTTCATCTTATTATCCCTTGCTTTTATTCTTTGCCGTAGTGGATCTGTGATTTGAACAAGTTAGTTAAAACTTATTAGTCCATGTAGATCTGCTATAAAGTAGTCCAATTTTGACTTTTTTTAAATCAAAATATGCATCTTTGTGTTTTAATGCTTTGTGATACAAAATGTTTCTGTTTTGTAAACATTTTTTTTCCATAACTAACTGATAGTTACTTTCTGCTTGAAATTATTCAACTTTTTATATGAAATGGAAATAACAGACCTGTTTGACTCTCAAAAGTCAAAAGTGAAATAATGGAGTTTTGTTTTGGTGGATAATGAATGAGTGTATCACTTAATATTTACTTAGTATTGAAGAAATTAATTACTTGCAAGATCTGTGAGCTTAGGGTGCTAATGATATTATTTTTGGTTTGTAGAACATAAAGTTACAAGAATGACAAAAGTAACTCCTGAAGTTTTTGATGAGATGCAAATGCAAGCTGTTTTGTCCGTATCAGCCGATGTGAGCTTCAAATCCAATAAATTCCCTAAATATAAATTAGGGCCCGACAATCAGATTCTCGATGAAGCAACCGTGGAGAATAAGGGACCACCATTAAAAGACATTGTGGCACAAGAAACCGAACGGTTATCTGACCAACATAAACGGCTCTCGGTTCGTGACTTGGCCAGTAAGTTTGACAAGAATCTGTCTGCTGCAGCTAAGCTGTCTGATGAGGTATAACTATAATTATAAAATGTATGTGAATAAAACAAAATTAGTTACTTATAACAAACAATATGTTGTGTTACTATATGTAGGCTAAACTTAAAGATGTGGCTTCCTTAGAGGGTCATGTGCTTTTGAAGAAACTTAGAGATGCTTTAGAATATTTAAGAGGACGATTAGCTGGTCGTAATAAGGATGATGTTGTAAAAGCTATCTCTATGGTATGCCTTATAACCTTATTATAATTATTATTACGATTATTAATGATGTGGTAATAAAAATAACATATGATAATTATTAATTTGTTATAGGTGGAAGCATTGGCAGTAAAGTTGACACAAAACGAAGGGGAGTTGATACAAGAAAAATTTGAAGTGAAGAAACTTGCAAACTTTCTCAAACAGGTAATTGATTTTGATCACTTTCACCAATAAAATTTAATTCTTTTTAGAGATAGTATTTAATTATTTATTTGCAGGCTTCTGAAGACGCTAAAAAACTGGTAAACCAAGAAAGATCGTTTGCGTGTGCAGAAATTGAAAGTGCAAAAGCAGTAGTGAGAAGAATCGGTGAGGCTCTTGATGAGCAAGAAAGAATATCACTAACATCAGGAATACAGGTAACATAATCTTACGACTGTTAATATATATTACGCCTTTTCTTGTAAAGAGATTGACTATTTGACCGGTTTCTCGTTAGGAAATGGGGGAGATGGTGGAGGAAATCCAGCAGGCTAGAAGAATTAGGTTATTGCATCACCCCTGCAAGGTTTTTATTTTTTATTTTTTTCTGAAACTTTTATTATGCTTGTTTAGTTTATTTCTAATTTAATATCTTAATAACTTATAGGTAATGGATATGGAACATGAGCTTCGAGCCTTGAGGTTACAAATACAAGAGAAGTCTGCATTCTCAGTGAAGCTTCAGCAAGAGGTATATCTTAAAATAGACATAAATCTGAAATAGTTTAATGTAATCAAATATTTAAATTAGTGGTGGTTTGCTTTTGTTACATTCACATAACTTCTTAAATCATAATCTGAACGCAGTTAATGCTGAAGAAATATGGTGAGGATAACAACTTAAGCTTGCATGTTCTAGAAGGTTCCGAAAGTTTGGGCTCGATTCTACGACTTCAACCGCGTTCAGAAGAAGCAATGGAGCTCTCAAAATGTTCTATTCAGTGGTACCGTTTATCATCAGAATGTAGCAGACGAGAGCTTATTTCAGGTACCTTGTTAATTTGTTATTACATATTATAATCTGCATGCGCACTAAAATCTTTGCAAATATTTATTTTCTAACATTATTTGGTTAAATTTATATTCATTAGGTGCTAACAAATCCGTTTATGCACCCGAGCCCTATGATGTTGGACGGATTTTGCAAGTTGATATCATATCACATGGGCAAAAATCTACTGTTACGACAGCCTGTCCTGTACAACCTGGTTAGCTCTTTTTCTTTTTCATCTTTTTATAACTAAAGTGTTCTTTTTTATATCTTGATAGTGAAGTAGATTTGTTATAATATATATTCTTTTGTAACAGCTGTTGGATTAGAGAGTTACGTGGAGACGCTTTCTCGAAAAGGCAATTCTGAATTCAGTGTATGTTAATATGGATTATATTAATGCCCATTTTTTATTCTACACATAGTTTGGTACAAAGATGTTTTTATATTAGTCAAATTTCAAGATACCCTTTTAATAATGACGCGTGGGAATCTTTTGACAATTAGATAGAAATATTTTGACAATATGCAGTTAGGTCATAAAACATCTATGTTTTATTTTACTTGACTGCGCATGAAATTAAATTAAAGTTCTTATATTGAAATCCGCAGGTGGTGATTTCTCAGATGAACGGGCGGAATTCTTCGTCACATTCTGCTCATTTGTTACGTGTCGGAAAAATGAGAATGAAGCTTTCAAAAGGATGGATTACAAAGGCCAGAGATGCTTATTCCTCTACATCAATGCAGGTTACAGTTATATATCATTTTACCGTTTAAAACATTCAAAATATCGGATTATCTGTTTATAAAATAAAAAATAATTACTTTCCTTTTTACCAAATTTCAGCTGTGTGGATTTAGAGGTGGCGGGAATGTGGCGGCTAAATCATTATTTTGGCAATCAAGAAAGGGGCAATCTTTTGTATTAGTGTTTGAAACAGAACGCGAAAGAAACGCAGCAATTGTTCTAGCGCGAAGATACGCTCTTGATTGCAATGTATGTAATTTCCATCTTTATTTTCCACCTTGGCAAATATGATTTTTAAAACTATATTATTATTATTATTATTATTATTATACAATGACAGGTGGTATTGGCTGGACCAGATGATCAAGCATCACTTTATCTTCTCTGACTTTTCACTAATGCAAGTATAACCAGATTTCCAAAAAGGGATTGATTATTTCAATTTTTTTTTTCACTTGTAATTTTGTGTGTGTTTTAAGTTTATTTTGGGTGTGTTTAGTTGTGTTTTTATTTTTCTACTAATTTGGTCATTTGTGCATCCTTTATAGGCATAGTTTTGGTTTGCCTGTTCATTGGTTGTAACATTATTTTTTTACAATTGCATTTTTAATATAACAATGAGGTCTTTTGATTGAATCTTTATCTTGGGAAAATATACATCTTAAATATATTGCTAAACATCAGTTGGAGATATTTTTTGAACCCTCCACATTGGGGGGGGGGGATATGACACAAAAATCTATGATGCGTCACTGACACGAACGCCCGAGAATTGCAACTACAACCAACTTTTGGCGACGTGAATCACAATGATTAACCGCTACTTAAATGACATAAATGTTGGATGAGTAAAAGTTCCGACCCCTAACTGATTCCATATGTTTAAAAGTCGTGTTAAACCTGAACCGGTTCCTTCACAACCCGGGTTTGACTACTTTGAAAGTATCCAAACTAAAAAGCTGGAATCATAATGCTTTCAAGAAATTATCAAACATGTTAAGAGGATTTCAAAATTCAAGAATCATAAATAGGGCTGTCCAAAATGCTCGCCACTCGTTCGTCGTTCGCTCGAAAATTGCTTGAAAAATGCTCGTTCGATTTCAGCTCGGTTTGGAAAGCCGTTCGGCTCGGTTCGGTTTAAAAACAATCCAAGCACGACCCTCGCTCGGCAAAAGTTCGGTTCGTTTTGCTCGAATTATTCAAGAATCATAAATAGGGCTGTCCAAAATGCTCGCCACTCGTTCGTCGTTCGCTCGAAAATTGCTTGAAAAATGCTCGTTCGATTTCAGCTCGGTTTGGAAAGCCGTTCGGCTCGGTTCGGTTTAAAAACAATCCAAGCACGACCCTCGCTCGGCAAAAGTTCGGTTCGTTTTGCTCGAATTATTTTTTATTTATTAGTTAAACTTTATGAATGAATATTAATACTATTTTTTTAAAATTTTTAAAATTTCAATTATTTGTGTTGAATTCAAAGTTAAAATTTAAACCATATATATTTGTTGTTAAAAGTTTTATACATTTTTAAAGGTGGAACTTTAGACAATTTAAAGTTGAAAGTCAAATTAATGAATATTTTGAAGGTTTAGAAATTTAAAATTGGAAACTTTGTACGAAACCAAGCAAAACCAAGCTACCAGGCCGCTCGGTTTCAAACCAAACCACGTTCAAGCATTAAGATATCGCTCGTTTCTTAAAATTCAATCCGCTCGGTTCGGCTCACTTTCAAACCAAACCAAGTTCAGCATGTCCACGTTCGGTTCAGTTCGGTTCGTGAACAGTCCTAATCATAAAGGCTCAAGGAATAATAAACGTAGAAAGTTATTATATCAAAAAATGAGATTAAAGTTCCAACAATATGATATTATGATATATCAAAGAATTTGTTCTGATCTTAATAATAGGGGTGAGCATAAAACCGAATTAACCGAACCGAAACCGAATAACCGAAAAACCGAATCGAAAAAAACCGAACCGAAGCATTAACCGACGGTTAATATTTTAGTTTTTCGAAAAACCGATTTTTGGGTTTTAGGTTATCCATTTTAAAAAAACCGAAAAAAACCGAACCGAACCGATTAATCGAACCTATGTTTTCTACGTGTTTTTTTTAAGATGTTATGGCCAGAAACAAAATACCAAAAGAATCTACCATTGATGGTGGTGAAGATTATAAACATGATCAAGATTGGGGATTCGGGAAACCTTTAGTTTTTTTTTTTTTATTAAACTATACTACTAAAACAACTTTGTATTTGTTTGGTTCAACACGTGCATATTTTTGTATTTTGAATTCATTATGTATAAGGTATCCTATTTTTTATAATGTTTACTCACAATAAAAAAACCGAAAATAACCTACACCGAAACCGAAAATAACCGAAAACCGAATAACCGAATAATCGAATAACCGAAATTCGATCGGTTGGTATTCTAAAATAACCGATAGCTTAGGTTTAGGTTTGGGTTTCACCCAATAACCGAACCGAACCGAACCGTGCTCACCCCTACTTAATCAACAAAAACACTCGGTTTGACAAACATCTCTCCTAGTACCAAACTAACTAACTCTTCAACGCTGCAGCCAACAGATATTTAGCAGGCTGGTAAAGCGCAACCCCACCTCGCAAATCTTTTGAATACTTTCTGTAGATCACCTTTCTCTTATCATCAGTCACCGCCACCAAATGAAACACCAACATCCTTTTAGCACAATCCACCACTTGTGACTCTGTGAAACCAGTATGCAACTCAAGGGTCTCGTGCCACAACGGGCTCTTGTTCAGCGTGGCCCGTGCAGCATACACTGCGGCTGCAGCCACGATCGACGGGCTAAACCGGACAATAATCTCGTAATTCATCACTCCCAATTCAGCATAGAAGTAGACCATATTCTCCATTTGTAAAACACTCGCAGCAGTCTCGGGTGGGACTGCAGCAGCAGCTTTGATGAAGCGAACAAGGAACATGTATGGGGTCGGGACAGTTAAGTTCCACTCCAACCGACCCAATATCCGCTTTTCCATCACTAAAACATGTCTGGGCTCGTAAGCCCGGTCTGAGATTTGAACAAGATCATTGACTTCAGGAGCCCAGATTTCTTCATATTTGGAAGCAATCAGCATTGCACTCATTCCTACACACTGCAGTTCTCTTCTTGCAACCGTTTCAGCTGCCAAAAACCGGTCTATGATGTTTATTGTTAGGTATAGTGTTTCATTTTGGAGCTCAAACTTGTTGTGAACCTCGATCAGCCAATCGATCAGAATAGCCCTCATCTTGTCATTTATTTCGGGCTGGGAATGTATGTAGTCATGGACTTTGGTTTCATCCTGCAATAAACCCAAATCAATAAATTAATAAAACAGTTACTTTTTCTTTACAAAAATTAATAAAAACTGCTTTTTAACAAGAAATACAAGAAAATCAGTAAGTGTTGTTTTTTTTACCTCTACAGATTTGTAGAACTTATAGATGTCTTCGACATACTCGACCACTGCAAGTTCGTTATTAACATCTTCAGCATCAATGTCAATAATGTTTTTCGCCTTCGGCTTGTAGTTCAGACCACACGCAGCCTTGCTCCGGGCGGTGAGTGTGGAAGTGAGTGATCCTTGAGGTTTTTTGTTTGATGATGCTTTGGGTTTCTGTTTTTCGACAGTGTCAGGGCTGATTTCTATTATTGTTGCATCATCAGGCACTGGTTGTGCTTTCGGCTTGACTGCAGCTTTCTTCTTTGGCACCATCATTCTGTTATTATCAGCATTCTGTTTTTTCTTTTCGGCTGCATCTTTCTGTGCATTTGCTAGCAGCTGTGCACAGAAGCTTCTTGTAACAGGTCGGGTTACTGCAGGAAGTTGTTTGCCCCTCAGAGTAACCATGTTGCCTATGTCACCTAGTGCTTGGCGACTCTTGTTCTGTCCGGCCACCGGAACCGCCACTTTTTGCTTCATTACTGCTTCACCTTAATTAATTGCAAAAAACAAGATTTTTAATCAATTAATCAAGAAATTATAAAAAAATCAAGAATTTAATTTGGGGTTTTGATCTTTGAAACCCCAATGTATTAATAATAATCAAAAACCCATATAACTAATTATTTTGAAATGCCCTCAAGAACCAGATTACATGAGATTCAAACATAAACAAGATATTTAATTAATTAACCAATAAATTATAAAAAAATCAATAAATTACAGAAAAATCAAGACTATTAGTTTAGGGTTTTGATCTTTGAAATCCCATCAAAAAAATATTAATTAATTAACAAAACCCACAAATTTAATCAATCTAAAACGTCCTCAAGAACCATATTACAAGAGATTCAATAATAAACAAGATTAATAAAAAATTACAAAAAATCAGGTATTTAATTTAGGGTTTCGATCTTTAAATATCCATGATAAGATATAACAACTAGTAATCAAACCCACAAATTAAGTTAGATTTAAACACAAAGAAGACAGATCAATCTCAAAAAACAAGATTTTAATCCAGAAATCATAAAAAATCAAGAATTTAATATGGGGTTTTGATCTTTAAAACCCTATCATCAAAGATATTGCTTAATAATCAAAACCCAGAAATTAATTGATTTGATTGATACCTCTGTTTTGTTGTTCTTGAAGAGCATGACGAGAAGCCATCTTATCTTTATCTTGATGAATATCGAAATCAAAGAACAGAACAGAAGAGATTAGATTTGTGGATTGAAGTCGATGATATGAAGACCCACCCTTTTTGAAGACGATGATGAGTTTCATACGCCGCCCAACGGTCTTATAGCCGTTGGGATGTTCAAATTAATTCTGTAATAAATAATAATAATAATAATATAAAGTATATTACAAATATACCCCTATTGTTTCATGATATTCTCACTTCCCATTTTTAGTTTTAACTTTTAAATAGTAATATACCATACATGTTTTATTCTTACTTAGGCCGGTTAATATGACATTTGAGTGAATTGACGAATCATGACTTTAATTCAGGGTTTGAACTCGAAAGTGGCTGAGGGTTTACAGATTCCATCCGGTTCCCGCATATTAGGGGGTACGGTCTCACGGCGATCGAGAAGTTGACATTGGACATGATCCCGAATAATGGTAGGTTTACACGTGATATCTTCTTTTAGTTAAAAAAAAGCGATATACCATATATCACGAACATATTATTATTATTATTATTAAATATTCATGTTTGAAAGAAATATTTTTGGTCGAAATAATGTGTTCTGGTTTTCTATCTTTTATTTTATTTTTATTTTTATTTTTCTTTATTGTAAAACGGGCTAAATTTTAAGCTGATTAAGATCAACTACTTAATCTTGACTTGAGCTCTTGCTAAAAGCTCAAATGCAATCAAGCCAACGAGCTTAAGTATAAAACTGTAATTTGTTTGATAAACGAGTTCGAGTTTGACTAGCCTTAAGATGAGCTCAAACTTTGTGAACGTAAACGAATCAAGTTGCGTTTGGATATATTGCTTGAAAAGAGATGAGATTGAGTAAATGAGCACAAGTTGTGCTAAGTTTAAATAACAAATCAACAAACTCATGTTACCATTATGTTTAAGAAACACATTACGGAAAGAGAAACATATGAACTCCAAATACTATACAAATAACCAACATATGTTTGGTTTAGTTTCTTAATTCATGGCTAAAGAGATGCTTAACATTCACGCAGTTAAACACGACCAAACTGCTCAAGCACGGTCATGCTTGTTTTAAGTTCGACCATGATGTTTCTATCCAATAACTTTGTTTTGCTATTGAGTTACGGTCATGTTTGTTTTAAGTTCGACCATGATGTTTCTATCCCAATAACTTTGTTTAGCAATTGAGTTGTATGCTAATGTGTTGATGATGTTTAATCACGGATCAATTGGTTAGAACCCTACATGAATCGTTAGTTTATCTTATAATCTTGTGTAATAAACACACGCATTTTTATCCAAGAGTGATTTGTATAATCTCGTCGATACAAGGTGAGTTGTATATGAACACATTCGAAGTTGTGATGCATGTTGTTAAATTGTAACTATTTGGATGTATTAAAAATCTTGAAGACAACCCGGGACAGATATATTATGCCTCATGAGTAATTGAGTATAGTAAGAACTGGAAAAGTAAACACTTCAAGATGTGTATAAAATGATGTTTTAATAAATTGTAGGTTCATGAACTCACAATCACAAACTGACATGTATCATATATAACAAAAACAATAATAAAGATTTTCATTTTAGAGTAAATTGGAAAAAGTTTACATTTTTCATAAATCATACTTAAACTAAAAGCCTAGTAAATATATAAAAGTTACCAAAACAACCATAATGTCAATGCACAACACAAAACAAAAACAGAACATGCTCATAATAATCTCAAAACAAACCTTAAAAGCATCATAATCTCAAACCTAGTTTGTCAGTTCCATAATAGCAGATACTATATCTCCATCAGCAGCCTTGAGAGCTTTCACCGCCTTTGGCCTAGACACCCCGGCTTGAGTCATAACCAACTCAATATCCTTGGGCTCTACCCCGGTCTCATCAATGTCTTCATCATCTTGAGCCGCAGCTGAGGTCTCCGGCTCGGGCTTGGTTGAATTGTTACCGAGATTAGGGACTTTAAACTGCTCTGCTGCCTGACTCTGTAATTGTGAGCTTAAATCTTCTATTTTGGCCTCACCAAATATAACATAAGTATCTGAAGCAGGGCTTTTAAATACATCTGGCTTTGAAATAACAAACAGAACCTGCAAGAGTAATAAAATTTATTAATTTGTGAACAAAAACCACCAAAATCATTACTGAATTAATAAAAAAAAGTGCCCTTTAAAAAATAAAAATAAAAAAAAATCCCTAAACAAGCAAAAATGTTACCAATTATGATTTTCGACCCAGTAACCAACACACTCATTTTGCTAATGTTTTTTGCAGATAAAAAACTTACACTTTTGCTCTTTTTGACAGTAACACGGCTAACACCAGGAATGGGCTTCATCCCGAGCTTTATCATAGCCTTTCGACTCTTTTTTTCACTTCTACTTTGCTTAGACCTCCCACTTGCATCTCCATGTCCTGCTTTTACAGACAAATTATTACATATTTCTTTAAAAAAATTAATAATATAAATTAAAATACTGGTCCCATATTTCCACTAAATAGAGCAGTTATTTTATAATCACGGTAGTATTTGGTGGGCACTAATACTACACACAGCACAAGCCGAAATAACTTTTGTTCAATATTAGTATTTTGGCTAAACGGGCTCAGGTTGACACAGAATAACTGTTTTATAAATGCATCATGTTCGGGTTGGAGAATAACATGTTTTCAACCTGCCAACATGTATACATAATCACGCTACACGGGTTATAGATATCTGAATTAAAGTTCTTTTTGGCAAAAGTATGTAGACCTTCAAACGGCTATATAATTTGGCTCGATTGGTATAAACATGAATCATGTATTTTTAAATGAAAAGGAACAAGCAGCAATTTACAAAATTATGCACACAATCGAAAGTCATTCTCACCTTCCACGCCATCATCATCCTTGTCATCGTCTTCGTCATCTTCATCATCGTCCTCATCTTCAACCAATGGTTCATCATCCTGCAAGACGGGATCATTTATTCAAACATCAGATAAACCTCAATTCATTTCATGTTCAACTTTTTAGTAAAAATAAAAAATAGTATACTTTTACCATTACAATCATCACATATAAATATATAATAGAATTTATAAAATTTAAATTTACAAATATCAAGCATACTACATGTTCAAGTGCTGAATAACAGTAAAACCCCAAGAGATTTTATGTTCAAGTAGGCCTGTAGACGAAGTGAACGAACACAGACGGGGGTATGCTCGTGTTCATTCATTTAACTTCAACCGAACACAAACATATAATTGAACAAATTTTGTGCTCATGTTCGTTCATTAAGAAAACGGGCACATTCATGTTCATTGTTTAAAACCTAAACAAACACAAACGAAAAAAGCAAACAAACATAAACGAACATAATAGAACAAACATAAACAAACGCTAATTAACATAATTGACCAAACATCACCAAGTATACACACACACAACACATATAATTTAGGCAAGCCCCTTTTATGTTTATATTTACATAAAAAATAACTACTTCCTTATTTATCAAAATTTAAACAACCATAAATGAATGGGCATAAACGAACGAACAAAACATATGTTCGTGCTCGCTTATTTAATCAAACGAAAAATACAAATTTGTTCATATTCGCTCGTTTATTAAATAAACGAACTTCCTTCCCAACAAACAGTTCATGAGCGTCCGGTTCGTTTACTGGCCTGGCCTATATTCAAGACTCTAGAAAAATAATAACTTAGTTCAAGTCCTCATTTTTTTTATCAAATTTTATACTACTTGACACATAAATAAGCATAATACTCAGAACCCAAAAGCACAGTTAATAATAAAAACACTAACATGATAATTAGCATAACAAAAAAATTAACAAAACAACTAATCAGGATTAGATCAGAACTTGCTAGCAATATACGTAGTATTCAATCACTTGAAACAGAACAACATATAAATACTCAAAACAGATCCAAAGTGAAACTAATTAAGGTTCTTACATGAATCTTCTGTTGGTCAAGATGAGCAGCAAGCAGTTCTTCTTGAGTTTGAGCAGTCATGATATATATTATTATATATATATGTAGAGACAAAGCTTTAGATAAGAAACAAAAACCCTAAAACACTCACAGTGACTAACGGTGGGAAGTGGATTTATATGTACTATGATCTTTAATAACATGCTTGGTCCTTTAACTATCTCGCCAATTACTTTTAGTCCTTTGAGGTTTTTTTCTTTGCGAGCTAGAATTTAACGACCCATGTGTTGCTGCGACGGATACAAATTTCAAGCATCAAATTGAGGGAGGAAAAGTTTAACATATTCAAATGTTTGTTTTAAAGATAATCATTATACATACAGGCTTTGCTCATACGTAACAAAATCCCTAAAAATCTCTATCCGGTTAATTTCCACTCATAACTCATTTGCCTGATTTTGAGCACAATATAAGTTTATGACTTAACAACATGCTTGTCATTTACTATCATCAACTAGTGGTTTTAGTCATACTATTACCATGTAATTTAACCTATTGGTATTTGAAGAAACACTAACCGGACCCCGGGCAGATTACGGGTAACCTGGGGGTTAGATAGATGTTTCCCACGAGGGGTTAGACCCGGAGAAGATGGTTCTTCTGATAACCTGCAAAACAGACACCGTAAGCTTGTCACTGAGAAGGGGGGGTTCCTCCTTGTGACCACCCTCCGGCGTGAGAATCAGACTAGATTGCTCTTTAAATATAAATGTATATTAAGAGATTGCTAGAGCAGATATCAGGTATAATATGATGATAATATGTTAAGATATGATCAGATGAGATGGTCATACCATTTGTGGTATTTATAGCCGAAGGTAGGTTTCCAAGGAGGTGTGGCCGGCTGCAATAGTATTCCTGTTCCACTAACAGTGGCCTACGCACGTGCCCTGCTAGTAGTTGGTGGGTAGGCAGCGGCTGATAGTGACCAGGCCTGCTGTGTACTATTCCTTTTCCACCAACTGCCGGCTATGCACGTGGTATGGCAGTAGTTGGTGAGTAGGCAGCGGCTAATAGTGACATACAGTACAGGAGCATGCTGCTCGCCATACTGTTGTCAATAAGCTGTCGTATCTTTAGTCAGATCTTTTGCCCATACCTCGTCAGGTACAGTACAGAAGATCTTCCCGTATCGTACGGACTGGCTTATTTGGGCGGGAGTATTCCCCCTCCCGCCCTTGTGCGGGATTGTTCCCGGCTTTGCTCATTCCTTCAGGTGACACTGAGTGATTGAGAGCTAAGTGCCTTGTGCGTGTAGCCTTGCTGCGCGGGTGGCCTTCCCTGATGGCTTGTATCCGAAGCTGCGGGAACATGCGGAGTCCTTCACCATTGGGAGGCATTTCCTGCGGGAACAGCTTGCGTACTGCGCGTAAGGACGTCACGTCTCTGAGCATGGTGGGTCCTGCGGATCCAGTTGGTTTCTGCGCAGACGTCCCTCTTCAAGGTGAGTCTTGCGGGTCCAACTGGGCTCTGCTGGGACCTACCTCTTCAAGTCCCCCCAGTCCAATGTTCTTCTCATGAGTGTTTAATAAAGTGAGGTGAACTTTTGGACTTAAGCAAAGGGTTTTGAAAAGGGTTTTTTAAGGTTTTCCATGGGGATTCTTCCCGCGGAAGTCCTTGTCACTTGCAGAAATTCCCGAGTTTCCTGCTTGATCTTTGGGTATGATGCGGGTAGGCTGTAACCTCCTCGCAAGTCAGGAGCGTTGAGTCCCACTTGTGTGGATTCTCCCTGAGGTTTTGGTAGTTTTGAACATAGTGATCAATTATGTTAAAACCACCAATTCCATCCTGGAGCCTCAAACAATGTAGTTCTCGACGTTCCCGCTATGCGGGGATGTTATTTCCGTTTCCGCAAGCATTGCCCAGAAGATCCTTCTTGGTTTCAATTCCCTGCGGAGCGCTAGGTATGTGAAGGGTTTTGCCTTAACACTGTACCCGCGCTCGTCTTACGGTTACTTTACTTCCAAGGTACCCCTGGCGTCAATTCCCTGCGGGTGCTAGGTATGTGAAGGGTTTTGCCTTAACACTGTACCCGCACCCGTCTTATAGTTACTTTGTTGCCGGGGTATTCTTGGCTTCAATTCCCTGCGGGTGCTAGGTATGTGAAGGGTTTTGCCTTAACACTGTACCCGCATCCGTCTTACGGTTACTTGGTTGCCAAGTTATTCTTGGCTTCAATTCCCTGCGGGTGCTAGGTATGTGAAGGGTTTTGCCTTAACACTGTACCCGCATCCGTCTTACGGTTACTTGATTGCCAAGGTATTCTTGGCTTCAATTCCCTGCGGGTGCTAGGTATGTGAAGGGTTTTGCCTTAACACTGTACCCGCATCCGTCTTACGGTTACTTGGTTGCCAAGGTATTCTTGGCTTCAATTCCCTGCGGGTGCTAGGTATGTGAAGGGTTTTGCCTTAACACTGTACCCGCATCCGTCTTACGGTTACTTGGTTGCCAAGTTATTCTTGGCTTCAATTCCCTGCGAGTGCTAGGTATGTGAAGGGTTTTGCCTTAACACTGTACCTGCATCCGTCTTACGGTTACTTGGTTGCCAAGGTAAGGGGTATTTTCCCGCTTACTTTTGAATCTTTTTGAATTTTGAAATTCGAAGAGTTGGTGAGGATAAGAACAGTCCAAACCTCTGAAACGTCGTGCGACGGTTTCTTCTGACTGTGTCAGGACGTGCAGGAAGTTATGGTGACGTGACAGTACATGGTCATGCCAGACGCTTTTTCAGGCGCGTGGGTGCGATTTCTCGGGCGCGTGGCCGCGAAATTAATGGTACGCGTCCTTTCAACAGCTGTTGCCAGCTTGCTTTTCGCCACGTGTCATAGTTTCATTGCACCTTTGATTTCTCTCTCTTCCGCATTAAATTCATCGCATTAATTGCGATTAGTATATAAAGGGGGAGAGGGTTCTTTGTAATCCACACTTTCACTCTTCTCATCTTCAAAACGATTTCCGGCGAATACTCATCTTTTCAGTCGAGCATTCCCTTGAAATCGTTTTCTTCTTTCATCTGCAAGATGTCTTCACGTGATCTCGAATCTACAGCCGATGACAAGAGTACTGCTGGCGAGTGCCAGTGTGCTCTGCCTGTCGATCTGTATCAGTACTTCGTCAGGAAGTTCATGCTCGAGTCTCTCGAGCCTGAGTTTCCTGAATCCCATCAGACGGTGTACGATGCCCCCAGAGGCAAGATCGGGGTATATGCTGCATTCTTTGTTTATGGGAATCTTAGGTTCCCATTGACAAAGTTTGTTTACCGTGTCCTTGAGAGGCACGGTGTGCACCTGACCGAGGTGCATCCGATGGCGATTGCCAAGATTCGCCACTTCGAGTGGGTGTGCCGGATACTGGGCATTGAGCCCTTCGTTGACCGCCTGATGACCTTCTACTCTTGGAGGTGCATCCAGGGGTGGTATACTCTGATAACCCGGATTAAGGGTTTGAAGATTTGCGCAACCGAGCGCAGTCTTCGCTCGTGGAAGCGGGAGTTCTTCTACATCTCCGCTCGCGCCATCCCCATTGCCATGAAATTCAAGAATGGGCAAGCACTTCCCAGCCTTCACGCCTCCAACTACCAGGAGGCGGAATGGTTTGCGAAGATATCCCGAGTCCAATCTCCGGTTTACCGGTTTGCGGAGTCCGGGATGGTGATGCTGGGGATGAGCCGGGTGTGGAAGGCTGCGGATGCGCAAAAGATCCCCATCGTCCTCGAATACGGTTCGAACTCTGTTCCTTACGGTAAGCTTTGTTTCCTTTTGTTGATTTAGAATTTCTTCTAATCTTCTTTCCTGTTTATTTCAGAGGGGAACGACTTGCAGTCGCTCATGTACCCGCGGGAGGCTGACGGTCCCGCTCAGATGGGTACTCGCGCTCTAGACGAGAACGAGTCGCCCATCCTAGAACAAACGGCGGATCGGTTCGTGGAGGTCTACCCGTTAGGCCATGAGATCCTTAGCGCCAGGCGGCCAGGTAAGGCGCTATTCGACCCTCGACCCCTCAATGTTGAAACCTCTGCTGGAATTCCTCTAATCGTATGTTCTGATGAGGAATCCGCAGATGGTCCTCCGTTGGTGCGGAAGAAGAAGGCTGCCGGCGGGAAGGGGAAGGAGAAGGTGGCCTCCACTGCCGATCCGGTGCCTCGGTCTGACTCGGAGACCGAGAGCGAAGAGGTGGCGGGGAATCCCGGTGGTGATAAGATCACCATTCCGGAGGCTGTGACAACTGTCACCGAAGAGCCCAGGATGACAACGGTGACCGGCGTGAAGAGGCCGGCTCCATCAGGTTCATCCCCGCCCGTCCGCACTTTCAGGCTCAAGAAAACCCGTAAGTACAAACTTCCTTTATCTTTAACTTCATAGTTTTCCATCATTAACACTTTTCTTCTTTGTGCAGGCGTGGATGTTGACGCATTCCAGGGTGGAGCGCAGAGTACTCCGCCCATGACGGTAGGCTTGGTCAGCCTACCTGAGGCGACGACCCAGGCGCCTGCGCCTGCTTCCGCTGGTTCAGTTGCTCACTCCTTTGAGCCGACTGTTCCAGCTGTGATGACGTCACCGCCGGCTGTGAGTGCTATTTTTACTGCATCTTTCACCGAGCCGGCGGTTACTTTTGCTGCGGATTCCGCGGCGGCTTCTACCCTGCCTCCGTCATCGGCAACGACGGCCGAACCTTCAGGTATGCATGGGGCTTATCGCCAACCTCTGCCTCCTTCCCATCTGCCTGACCTCTTGGATGGATTTCCGTTGGGTTCAGGTGATGGGTTTGGCGGCTATCGGCCTGTTATTGACCCTACAGGTGCGTAGGGTTCTTTTGGCCCATTTTATATATATATTTTTTTTATCATCTTTTCCTAACTGCTTTATGTTTTTTGCAGTGTCGGATTCCAATGAAGTGTATGTTCCACGATGGAACATTCGCCGAGGAACAACCCTTCGCACCCCTGTGGAGTGCGTGGAATGGGCTCGTCACGCTGCTCCCAGTGGTGCGTTGGGGGAAGCCATGGCTAGCTACCAGGAGGGTAGGCTAACCAATGAGCTTCGGGTTCTCCTGGCCCGGATGCAGCCGCGCGTCGAGCTGCTTTGTCGTGAAAACGACAAGTTAAAAGCAGCTCGCATTAAAGAAGTGGCTCAGGCGCGGGCTGTCCGGGAGGAGAACCAAAGGCTTTCCGCAGCTGCTGCGGAAAAGGAGAAGGCCTTCAAGGCCCTCGAGGTTGAAGTTCAGGCCCGGCTCGAGGCCCGTTCCAAGGCTGCCCAAGCTGTTAATGAACAGCTTCGGCTGGCTAAGGAAACTGCAAGGAACGCAACCGAGAGGGCCACCAAGGCTGAAGCTGTTGCTGAGCCTCTACGCGTGGAGAATGAAGAGCTTAAAGCCAAATTAGAGGCTCTCCAGCAGGCTCATGATGCCTTGGCGATGGAAGACGCCAAAAAGCTCCAGGAGATCTTGGACCAGAGGGGGGTGCTTGACCATACTGAGCGGAAGCTAAAGGGCGTCGAAGAGGCTGCGGCTAAAGAAGTGTTGCTTGCCAACCTCAACAAGAGTGAAGCCGAACGCGCCCGTAACGAAGCTCAAGCTGCCCTCCAAGAAGCTCTGGTTGCCAAGGAATGGCTTCTTCGAGAAGCGTTGTCTCAGGTATGCTTTTCATTTCTTTATGTTTTTCTTTGTAGATAGAAAAGGTTTTGATACTTGTATATTTTCTTGTAGGTTGTGCATCGGGTCTTCTCAGAGACGTCTTATGACGATGCTATGAGCGCAGCCCTCAACGCTTCTCACGAGGATGGGGAAAAGGCCGGCTTCCTGCTTGGTCTAGGGTTCGTTGAGAAAGGCATCCCGCCTTCCAACTTCCCTTTGTACAATGTTGATACTGAAGCTGTTTACGACCAAGCAGTGAATCAGTATGCCGCCTTCCCGCATCCGGTGGTGGAGAAGGTGAACCAAGTTGCTGCTGCTGATGATGGGCTAGCTATCCTTAAAGCTTTCCTTGAACTGCCACGATCTACTGATGGTGCTGGTCCAAGTGGAAGTGGCCCTGAAGCCTGATCTTGAAGATCTCTTCCCACTGCTAGGATAGATTTAGCTTGTATAGATTTATTTTCTTGTAGGCGGGTAGTTACCCGGCCATTCTTGTAATGAATCATTGTGAAATATAAATCTTTTTGCGGGTAAGACCGCTACTTTCGTTGGATTCCTTGCTTTGTAAACGTTATATGACTTGCATACTTTAGTTTAAATTAGCAATTTTCCAAGTGTTTAGAATAAGTTAACCTTTGAACGTGGTAGATAATAGGTTGAAGTTTTGCTTCCTCTTTCGTGATTGTGCGGGTAGGACCGTCACTTGCACTTAGTAGGATGGCTAAACTTTACCTACATCTGACCTGCGTGGAGGTTTTCCTCATCTTTTCTGAGGATAAGTTAACCTTTGAACGTGGTAGATAATAGGTGTGAAGTTTTGCTTCCTCTTTCGTGATTGTGCGGGTAGGACCGTCACTTGCACTTAGTAGGATGGCTAAACTTTACCTATATCTGACCTGCGTGTAGGTTTTCCTCATCTTTTCTGAGGATAAGTTAACCTTTGAACGTGGTAGATAATAGGTGTGAAGTTTTGCTTCCTCTTTCGTGATTGTGCGGGTAGGACCGTCACTTGCACTTAGTAGGATGGCTAAACTTTACCTATATCTGACCTGCGTGTAGGTTTTCCTCATCCTTTTTTGAAATTTCTAAGTGTTTAGGATAAGTTAACCTTTGAACGTGGTAGATAATAGGTTGAAGTTTTGCTTCCTCTTTCGTGATTGTGCGGGTAGGACCGTCACTTGCACTTAGTAGGATGGCTAAACTTTACCTTTATCTGACCTGCGTGTAGGTTTTCCTCATCCTTTTGTTAGAAATTCTGTTTTGAACCGTTCGACGCGCGGTTGTCAATAGGTTAGTGTTCAGTTTCCTCTCATGATTCATGCGGATAGACCGGCACTTTCATTTAGTAGGATGACTGAACTTTTCCCCTTCAACTGACCTGCGTGAAGGTTTGCCGTTTTTTGGGTTTATGCGGGTTTTGCCGCCTTCCCCACGCAACGACTTTCCACGTAATTATGCGGTGAAGACCGGCATATCCGTGTTGAATAAATTAACCGTTCGACGCGCGGTTGTTAATAGGTTAGTGTTCAGTTTCCTCTATCATGATTCATGCGGATAGACCGGCACTTTCATTTAGTGGGATGACTGAACTTTTCCCCTTCAACTGACCTGCGTGAAGGTTTGTCGTTTTTTGGGTTTATGCGGGTTTTGCCGCCTTCCCCATGCAACGACTCACTTATGTATGCGGTGAAAACCGGCATCAGTGTTGATAGTTCATAAAGTATAAATGTAAAATCATCAGCGTCGATGTTCTAAGGAGAATCATTTCCATTAGAAGTGGCTCTGGGCCTTTTCTTTACAAATTTGGAATTGATTTACATGCAAACTGTGTAATTGAGCTCCCTTCCATGTTGTTGGGATGGGAGTGCCATCGAGCCGATACGCACCTGGTTCGGGATCTCGTTCTTTACGCAGCATGTAGTCTCCACATTGAAGCTGGAATTTTTATTCGTGTTTTCCCCAGCTAGGGTTCTACACGCATCAGCCTGCTCAGCGTT
Organism: Bidens hawaiensis; assembly: GCF_021521415.1. Classification (NCBI taxonomy): domain Eukaryota; kingdom Viridiplantae; phylum Streptophyta; class Magnoliopsida; order Asterales; family Asteraceae; genus Bidens; species Bidens hawaiensis. Next base: position 447,786 of record NW_027492087.1, on the reverse strand, counting down.
CATTGCGCCACGAGGTGCGCGAGCGTCCCATCTCTGACAAATGCTTCGACCATGTCCTTTACGTCTATGCATTCTTCGGTGTTGTGGCCTTTTGTCCTGTGAAAGTCACAGTATTTGCTCCGATCAGCATTGTGACGATGTCGGATTATTTGAGGCTTTGGCCATGGGAGCTCCTCAGTAGCGAATATCTCGGTGACGCTTTTGGTGAGCGGCGTCCATCTGGAGTTCTTGTTTGACTGTACGTTATCCCTTCCGCCTAACCGATGCTGCAAGCCGGATGAGGTGTCAAAGTTTACCCTTGACTGCCAAATGCCTAGCTTCCGCTTTTTGTTTAATCGGGCGGTAAGGACGTTGTCTTCTCTTGTTTTCTGGGTGTAGAGGTTTGTGCTCTGTGGGAGATCTCTACCCAGTTGCTTCTCCGTTTCCGCAAAGCGTTTAGCTGCTGTCATGATGGCATCCCATGTGGATGGCATGCCATCTTTACCCGTTAAGGTGCGGATGAGCTCTGGGTCGTTCGCGCCCTGAATAAAAGCAGCGCGAACAAGATCTTCGCTAATGTTACCCAGACTTAGCTTCTTCGAGTTGAAGCGAGTGATGAAGTCTAGCAAAGATTCATCTTTTTCTCGAATGCACTTGAGGATTGTCCATTGCTCCTCGGTATACTTTCTTTGCTGGCTGAAGTGTTGGCTAAACTTCTGTTGGAAGTCAGCCCAGTCGTAGATGTGGTTGACCGGTAGACGATCGAACCACGCTCTAGCAGCCCCGACAAGCGTCATTTGGAACATGTAACACCACGTGGGTTCCGTCCAACTACTGACGGTTGCCCCCGCTATGAATCTGTTCAAATGATCATCTGGGTCGGATATACCATCATATGTGCCTATGCTGGACATTTGTTTGGCACTTTTTGGGGCAATTGCTTCTGCAATGTCCCTTGCAAATTTGGACGTTCCTGCATTTGCAACATTTGGTCTGAATGTTTTGGAGAAGTCACGTGGACTTCCACCTGTGTTTTTTGGTTTGAAGGCTTCTCCAAAATGCCTTCTCGGTTGGGAGTCCGTTTCCTTACGCTTCCCTTTTGCCCTATGGCGAGGGTTCGCGTCGGAGTCGGACTCCTCCGAGTCATCGTCCCAGTATTCTTCGAATTCGTCAGCCTGTTGGACGGAACGCAAGCGTTCGTCCAACTCAGCTTGGAATTCCTTTTGACGTGCCTCCGCCCATGCCTTAACTTCATCGAGTGTTTGGCGGGGGAGTCTTGTTCGTTTCTCTAACTGGGTATCGGTGAATCCCAGTGAGCGATTATTTACTGCACTTGCCCCAGCTTGGGTAGCTGGGGTAGTGTTCGTAAAATTTACTTCACTTGCCCCGGCTTGGGTAACCGGGGTAGTGTTTGTAAAAACTGTGTAGCCGGTATTTCCCCCAGTAGCTGGGGTTGTGGTTACCGGAGTTTCTTTAACCATCTTTCCAGAAGTTTGAAAAAACTGGAGAAAAATGAAGTTCTAGCTTTTATGCACGGATGGCGCCAATGAAGAAACACTAACCGGACCCCGGGCAGATTACGGGTAACCTGGGGGTTAGATAGATGTTTCCCACGAGGGGTTAGACCCGGAGAAGATGGTTCTTCTGATAACCTGCAAAACAGACACCGTGAGCTTGTCACTGAGAAGGGGGGGGTTCCTCCTTGTAACCACCCTCCGGCGTGAGAATCAGACTAGATTGCTCTTTAAATATAAATGTATATTAAGAGATTGCTAGAGCAGATATCAGGTATAATATGATGATAATATGTTAAGATATGATCAGATGAGATGGTCATACCATTTGTGGTATTTATAGCCGAAGGTAGGTTTCCAAGGAGGTGTGGCCGGCTGCAATAGTATTCCTGTTCCACCAACAGTGGCCTACGCACGTGCCCTGCTGGTAGTTGGTGGGTAGGCAGCGGCTGATAGTGACCAGGCCTGCTGTGTACTATTCCTTTTCCACCAACTGCCGGCTATGCACGTGGTATGGCAGTAGTTGGTGAGTAGGCAGCGGCTAATAGTGACATACAGTACAGGAGCATGCTGCTCGCCATACTTGTGACATCTGCCCCGATCCGACCCGACCCAGGTACCCGTTTCTCTAACCCGATCTCTTTCTTTTATGATTTAGTATTTATTTATACTTATATTTTACTTTTAATAATAATATACTTTTCCTTCCCGCCTCTTTCTCTCTCTTTCTTTCCGCCGTCCCGTCCCTCTTCTTCTCTCTTTCCGCCTTGTTTCCCTCTTTTTCTTCTAACTCTTTGCTTGTCCTTTGTTCCTTCCCGCCTAAGGTTGTCTGCGCAGCTCCACGCGCCAGACTCCCTTACAAGGAATCCTGCGTGAAGACCACCTGTTTCAGCGATACGCGAGACGAACTCTTCTCGCAGCGCGCTAAGAATTGTAATTCTTCTCGCAGCGCGCGAAGGACGGTAGTTCTTCCCGCGACGCGCTAAGGATTTGTAGTTCTTCTCGCAGCGCGCTAAGGATCGTAGTTCATCCCTCGACGCGCGAAGAATTATAGTTCTTCCCGCGGCGCGCTAGGAATTTTAGTTCCTCCCGCGGCGCGCTAAGAAATGTGATTCTTCCCGCGGCGCGCTTAGAAATGTAGTTCTTTCCGCGACGCGTTAAGGTTGGTTCTGTCTGCCTTCGCGCTCGCGCACTTTTGCCTTCGCGCCTTAGCCTTCTCGCGCTAAACCCCTTTGAGTTTTCTTCTGTTTAATCTAGCCGTTGCTTTTGAGTTGTCTTATCTTTTGAGCTGTTGACCTAATCTGCTTTATGTCTGAAAAGTTACTTTCGGCGCAGCATGCGCACCAACCCCATTGGTTGGCAGATAAAGTGACTGACATAATCTTTTGAGATCTGCTTTTGCCATGCTTGACCTGTACCTTTATCTGATCCGCCCATGCCTTTTTACTGTTCCCTGACAGCTTTATCTTGCTCCCTGCAGCTGCCATATCTTTTGATATCTTTTGCTTTTGGATTCTTATGCTTTTTGATATCTTTTGCTGATCCTGTTAAAAATCCTTTCCCCTTTTCTAGGGATTATGTCTCCTAGGGTTTTCCTATAAATAATAATAATATTTTCATAACACTACACACACAAAACACTTAATCTCTCCTGTTCTCTTGCTCCTTGCTCTCTCTGCCGTCTTCCTCTCTGCCTCCGTCTTCCTCCCTGTTCTACCCTGCTTTTCCGGTAATATATTATATATAATAATTTACTTATTAATTATGCTAACTTATAATCAAGACTTAAAACAAATCATTAAAACAATAATCTTGTTTATAGGTTAACTTGTGCTTGTTTAAAGTTGGTTCTTGCTTTATCTTACACCGCATCGTTTATCAAGTGAGTAATCTCGTACCTAATCCCTTTTTATTTTTAATGTTTTGGGATGTTCATGTGTTCGTACAAACTTGAGTCTTAAACTTGTTTATGAACTTTAGTCGCGCAGTATCCCATGTGTTCAGGACGTTTACTTGGCTGTTTATTTGTATGTGTGTATCATTAACCGCTTTGTTCGGCCTATTCCGAAGTTTTCATGGATCCATTAGATGAACACGGGAGACCTATCGTTTACGGTTTTCTTTGTTTACACTTGCACAGATGTTTTCTCGTTTTTGTGCTCAATTGGGAGCACGGATTGAACTTTGAACTATGAGCTATGATCTATCTAGGCTTGATCACAATCTGATTGCACCCTTGTTAAACACCAGACATACACGTGTTGCGCGCAGATTTATTGTTATCTATGTATTGTATTAAACTTGATTTCTCACCAACACGCAAGTGTTTGACGTTTATTTTAACACATGTTCAGGTTTGCAGTAGCTGTTTTGGAGCTTGTGGACACGTAGGAAGTTTTCTTTATTTTGGACCTAGATTAAAATGTATCAAGACAAGTTTTTGCTGTTCGAATATTATGATTTATAATATATTGATTTATGATGATTTATGTTATCTTATGTTTACCCTGCGCGTGCGCGAATGAATGTATTTATTAAATATTGACACCCAATAGTGTCACGAGTAATGAAACAATATGTGGCGCCCCGATGTATAATCCGCCTTTGGTCGGGGTGTTACAGATTGGTATCAGAGCTCGTTGACTTTAGGATAGGTGGTTAGACGTAACGGCCTAGAATACCTAAGAGTCCCTTCTCGCGCATGAGAGAAATCTCATGTTTGCGCGCTTATTGTTAATTACTCGTTGTTTATAAATATGCTCGCGCTTGCGCAGTATATGATTTTATGTTTTATTCCGCGATATTTCGATTTTTGTTGAATTTCGATTTTTATTGATTTTTCTTACATATTCGTTTGTTGGGTTTGAAAATCCGAAAAGTCATGGTGATACATGAATAGTTGATTTTCAATTTCCATTTACGATTATGTTCTGAGGTTGGAGACTTGAAAAGTCATGGTGATACATGAATTGTCAACCTCCAATACTCGTTTTCTTGTATATTTTATATTGAGGATTGAAAAGTCATGGTGATACATGAATCGTCAATCTCCAATACTCGTTACTCGTCATTTTAAATTGAGAATTTGGAAGATCATGGTGATACATGAATTGTCGATTCTCGATTCGAATTTGTTACCTTAATTAAGTCTGCATTTAAAGTCATTTATTTTACTTTAACTTTTGATAGTATCTAACTCTGCGAAACCAAGATTTATAAGATTAAAACTTTGCGCTAAAACCAAGATATTAACTAAAATTAAAATTTTTATAGAATGCCTCCGCTATCTCGCCGATTTCAGAGAAGAGAAGCCTCGCGCATGCGTAGACAGCAACGTTCCCAGGAAATGGCCGCCGCGATAGCCCAAGCCTTGAGCCAAAACAATACCTCCAGTTACAACATTAAATCCTTTAACGCGGGTAACCCTCCAAAGTTCACAGGTCTTGAAGGAGCCACCGTGATGCTCCAGTGGCTTGAGAAAATCGAAAACACTTTCCTCCATACCCAATGCCCCTCAGACAGACGAACCCTGTATGCTTCCAGTGTCCTGGAATCTAGAGCGCTTACATGGTGGAATGGAGTAGCTCATGCGCGTGGCGCAGAAGCTGCTTCCAGCATGCTTTGGGAGGAATTCAAGGAAATTCTTACGCGAGAATTCTGCCCTCCCAACGAAGTTAAGCGCCTGGAGGAGGAATTTTGGAATCTTAAGCAGTACAGTGGTGAAGCGCGCGAGTACGCGACGCGCTTCCATGAACTAAGCCTGCTTGTCCCTCACCTTGTTACCCCTTCCCGCCGAGCCATAGAGAAATTCCTTGGGGATCTCCCCATGGAAATTCAAGATTCTGTATGGGCCAGAAACCCAGTAACCCTCTCTGACGCCATCGAGTTGGCCGCTGTGCTCAGCGACAACCATGTCAGAGCAGGAACCCTGTTCCTGCGGGGAACAGAAAAGACCAAACTCACCAAGACTGCCCCTGAACCAACAGAAACCAAACCAGAACCCTCAAACCGTAACAACCTCAAGCGCAGGCGCAAGGCCTATGCGCTTACCAACCCGCCCATAGTCCAGCAACCCATCTACCAACCTCCAGTTTACGCGCCTAACCCTCTGTCAGCCTACCCAACACCTCCTGTAGTCCACAACTATGCCTTAACCAATCCCGCACTCCCTGCCCCGCCACCTAAGAAACCTTACACAGGAAATCAACCCTTTTGCCCAACCTGTAGACTTCACCACACAACCCAAACCCCGTGTCGACAATGTAACCGATGTGGCCGCGTTGGTCACTCTGCCGAATACTGTAGAGTCCCTCCCGCCAATCCAATTGCGCCAACACCACCAGTCTACCCGCAGAATCCACAACCAACCTACCAAAATCCACGACCCAGGTCGTGCTATAACTGCGGTGATCCCAGTCATTTCCGGAACGCGTGCCCAAGACTACAAGTTCAGATTACGCAAGCAAATCCGGTGAACCAAATTTCGAACCAAGTGACACGTGGACGAGCTTTTAATATAACCGCGCACCAAGCGCAAGCGAATAATGACGTAGTTAATGGTACATTTTTGCTTAACGGATTTTATGCTTCTGTACTTTTTGATACTGGCGCCGATCGAAGTTTTATCTCTCGCGCCTTCGAGCAGAAGCTTGCGCGACCGCGCAACGATTTAAAAGAAGATTTTTCAGTTGAATTGGCTAATGGCGAAACTGTTTTAATTAACTCTGTGATCAAGGATTGTACACTTAACCTTAACGAAAACGATTTCCTGATCGACCTCATCCCATGCCTCTTGGAAGCTTTGATGTTATCATTGGTATGGACTGGCTTACGCATAATCGCGCCGAAGTTATTTGCGCCAAGAAGTTGATTCGCATACCTCGAGAAAATGGTGATCTTCACATCTACGGCGAAAAACCCTCCCGCGGTCTTAAGCTTATGTCTTGCGCCGAAGCCCAAAAGCTTATGCGGAAGAAGTATGTTGCATTCTTAGCCCATGTGGTCAAACCTGCTGAAGAGAAGAAGCTTCGCGATATCCCTGTTGTGCGTGATTTTCCTGAAGTTTTTCCTGATGATCTTCCTGGTATCCCTCCCGCTCGTGAAGTCGAGTTCCGTATTGATCTTGTCCCTGGTGCTTCCCCCGTAGCTAAATCTCCTTACCGTCTTGCACCCGCTGAGATGCAAGAATTGGCCAGCCAACTTCAAGAGTTGACTGCTAAAGGATTCATTCGCCCTAGCTCTTCGCCCTGGGGTGCTCCGGTGTTGTTCGTTAAAAAGAAAGATGGATCGTTTCGCATGTGTATTGATTACCGCGAGTTGAACAAACTCACCATTAAAAACCGGTATCCCTTACCGCGTATTTACGACCTCTTTGATCAACTCCAAGGTGCCTCTTGTTTCTCCAAGATTGATCTCCGCTCTGGTTATCACCAGTTGCGCATCCGCGATGAAGATGTTCCGAAGACTGCTTTTCGAACTCGTTATGGCCATTTTGAATTCTTGGTCATGTCCTTCGGTTTAACCAACGCACCCGCCGTTTTCATGGATCTAATGAATCGGGTGTGTAGGCCTTTCTTGGATAAATTCGTGATCGTGTTTATCGATGATGTTCTGGTGTATTCTAAGACCAAGGCCGAGCATGAGCAACATCTCCGGTTGGTGTTGCAAAAGCTTCGAACCGAGCAGCTCTATGCTAAGCTTTCCAAGTGTGAATTCTGGTCTGATGAAGTACAGTTTCTTGGCCATGTTGTGAACAAGATGGGTATTCATGTCGACCCATCCAAAATTGAAGCAATCAAGAACTGGTTTACGCCATCTTCTCCTACCGAAATCCGTTCCTTTCTGGGCTTAGCTGGTTACTACCGGCGTTTCATTTCGAACTTCTCAAAGATCGCATTGCCTTTAACAGCTCTAACGCACAAAGGTAAACCGTATATTTGGGGCTCGAAGCAAGAAGAAGCCTTTCTAACGCTCAAGCGTCTGTTGTGTGAAGCTCCTGTTCTTGCGCTACCTGAGGGTAATGATGATTTTGTCGTGTACTGCGATGCCTCCAACCAAGGTCTCGGTTGTGTTCTTATGCAACGAGGCAAGGTTATCGCTTACGCATCAAGGCAACTGGTTCACGAAAAGAATTATACTACTCACGACCTCGAACTTGGTGCAGTTGTTTTTGCCTTGAAGATCTGGAGACACTACCTTTATGGTACTAAGTGTATCCTTTACACTGACCATAAAAGCCTTCAGCATATCTTTGATCAGAAGGAACTCAACATGAGGCAACGCCGATGGAACGAACTCATCAGCGATTACGAGTAAGTGTATCCTTTACACTGACCATAAAAGCCTTCAGCATATCTTTGATCAGAAGGAACTCAACATGAGGCAACGCCGATGGAACGAACTCATCAGCGATTACGATTGTGAGATCCGGTATCATCCTGGTAAGGCTAATGTGGTAGCCGATGCGCTCAGCCGAAAACCCTGCCAACTTAACTGTATCTTGCCGCGCACCCAGCTTCACTTCGCGCCGATTCAAAGCAACCTTGAATCGCGTATTCGTGACGCGCAGCGCGCATCCATCAGTAATGGTAACCTTCGCGCCGAGTTAGCGTGTGGCGCGGAAGCGCATTTTGTGCCCAATCTGAGTGGAATTCTCTGTTATCTTAATCGCATCTGGATTCCCTTTGATGAAAATCTTCGCGCTGATATCCTGAGTGAAGCGCACAAATCTCGATATTCTATTCATCCCGGCGCTGATAAGATGTACAAGGATTTGCGCATTACTTATTGGTGGCCCGGTATGAAAAAGGATATTGCTGTGTTCGTAGCTAAATGTCTGACTTGTTCTAAAGTGAAAGCTGAACACCAACGCCCATCTGGTTTGCTCGAACAACCAGAAATTCCTACGTGGAAATGGGAATGTGTAGCGATGGACTTTATTACCAAGTTACCTTTGACAGCAAGCAAACATGATAGCATTTGGGTAATAGTGGATCGTTTGACTAAGTCTGCTCACTTTCTGCCCATTCGTGAAAACTACCGTGTTGAGCAACTCGCGCAGCTTTATGTCAAGGAAATTGTCTGCCGCCATGGTACTCCTTTGAGCATCATATCCGATCGCGATGGCCGTTTTATATCTCGCTTTTGGAAATCTCTCCAATCTGCGCTAGGAACTCGCTTGGACATGAGTACGGCATATCATCCTCAGACTGACGGTCAGTCTGAGCGAACTATTCAAACTCTTGAGGATATGCTCCGATCTTGTGTTCTTGATTTTGGAGGTAATTGGGATTCGCACCTGCCTTTGATCGAGTTCTCTTATAATAACAGCTATCATTCCAGTATCGGTATGGCCCCATTTGAAGCACTTTACGGTCGTAAGTGCCGCTCCCCGATTTGTTGGAGCGAAGTGGGAGAAGCTCAAATCACAGGACCCGAACTTGTTCAAGAGACAACCGATAAAATCGCCAAGATCCGTGATCATCTGCTGACTGCCAGAAGCCGACAGAAGAGTTACGCAGATCGCAGACGAAAGCCTCTCGAATTTCAAGTTGGTGATCTTGTTCTCCTCAAAGTGTCGCCTTGGAAGGGTGTTGTCCGCTTTGGGAAGAAAGGTAAGCTTGCTCCTCGTTATGTTGGTCCATTCAAGATTCTCGCGCGTGTGGGAAAAGTTGCCTACAGACTTGACCTGCCGCCCGCGCTCAGTAATGTGCATCCAACGTTCCATGTATCCAATCTCAAGAAGTGTTTACCTGACGAGAACCTTCACATTCCACTTGATGAAGTTCAAGTTGATGAAACTATGCATTTCGTTGAGAAGCCTGTTGAGATTATGGATCGCGAGGTTAAGCAAACCAAGCGCAGTCGCATCCCTATCGTGAAAGTTCGCTGGGAGTCCAAGCGCGGAGCCGAGTTTACATGGGAAAGGGAAGATCAAATGAAGATCAAGTACCCGCACCTGTTCTCTGCGCAACCTACTTCGAGATAAATTTCGGGACGAAATTTCTTAAAGTAGGGGAGACTGTGACATCTGCCCCGATCCGACCCGACCCAGGTACCCGTTTCTCTGACCCGATCTCTTTCTTTTATGATTTAGTATTTATTTATACTTATATTTTACTTTTAATAATAATATACTTTTCCTTCCCGCCTCTTTCTCTCTCTTTCTTTCCGCCGTCCCGTCCCTCTTCTTCTCTCTTTCCGCCTTGTTTCCCTCTTTTTCTTCTAACTCTTTGCTTGTCCTTTGTTCCTTCCCGCCTAAGGTTGTCTGTGCAGCTCCACGCGCCAGACTCCCTTACAAGGAATCCTGCGTGAAGACCACCTGTTTCAGCGATACGCGAGACGAACTCTTCTCGCAGCGCGCTAAGAATTGTAATTCTTCTCGCAGCGCGCGAAGGACGGTAGTTCTTCCCGCGACGCGCTAAGGATTTGTAGTTCTTCTCGCAGCGCGCTAAGGATCGTAGTTCATCCCTCGACGCGCGAAGAATTATAGTTCTTCCCGCGGCGCGCTAGGAATTTTAGTTCCTCCCGCGGCGCGCTAAGAAATGTGATTCTTCCCGCGGCGCGCTTAGAAATGTAGTTCTTTCCGCGACGCGTTAAGGTTGGTTCTGTCTGCCTTCGCGCTCGCGCACTTTTGCCTTCGCGCCTTAGCCTTCTCGCGCTAAACCCCTTTGAGTTTTCTTCTGTTTAATCTAGCCGTTGCTTTTGAGTTGTCTTATCTTTTGAGCTGTTGACCTAATCTGCTTTATGTCTGAAAAGTTACTTTCGGCGCAGCATGCGCACCAACCCCATTGGTTGGCAGATAAAGTGACTGACATAATCTTTTGAGATCTGCTTTTGCCATGCTTGACCTGTACCTTTATCTGATCCGCCCATGCCTTTTTACTGTTCCCTGACAGCTTTATCTTGCTCCCTGCAGCTGCCATATCTTTTGATATCTTTTGCTTTTGGATTCTTATGCTTTTTGATATCTTTTGCTGATCCTGTTAAAAATCCTTTCCCCTTTTCTAGGGATTATGTCTCCTAGGGTTTTCCTATAAATAATAATAATATTTTCATAACACTACACACACAAAACACTTAATCTCTCCTGTTCTCTTGCTCCTTGCTCTCTCTGCCGTCTTCCTCTCTGCCTCCGTCTTCCTCCTGTTCTACCCTGCTTTTCCGGTAATATATTATATATAATAATTTACTTATTAATTATGCTAACTTATAATCAAGACTTAAAACAAATCATTAAAACAATAATCTTGTTTATAGGTTAACTTGTGCTTGTTTAAAGTTGGCTCTTGCTTTATCTTACACCGCGTCGTTTATCAAGTGAGTAATCTCGTACCTAATCCCTTTTTATTTTTAATGTTTTGGGATGTTCATGTGTTCGTACAAACTTGAGTCTTAAACTTGTTTATGAACTTTAGTCGCGCAGTATCCCATGTGTTGAGGACGTTTACTTGGCTGTTTATTTGTATGTGTGTATCATTAACCGCTTTGTTCGGCCTATTCCGAAGTTTTCATGGATCCATTAGATGAACACGGGAGACCTATCGTTTACGGTTTTCTTTGTTTACACTTGCACAGATGTTTTCTCGTTTTTGTGCTCAATTGGGAGCACGGATTGAACTATGAACTATGAGCTATGATCTATCTAGGCTTGATCACAATCTGATTGCACCCTTGTTAAACACCAGACATACACGTGTTGCGCGCAGATTTATTGTTATCTATGTATTGTATTAAACTTGATTTCTAACCAACACGCAAGTGCTTGACGTTTATTTTAACACATGTTCAGGTTTGCAGTAGCTGTTTTGGAGCTTGTGGACACGTAGGAAGTTTTCTTTATTTTGGACCTAGATTAAAATGTATCAAGACAAGTTTTTGCTGTTCGAATATTATGATTTATAATATATTGATTTATGATGATTTATGTTATCTTATGTTTACCCTGCGCGTGCGCGAATGAATGTATTTATTAAATATTGACACCCAATAGTGTCACGAGTAATGAAACAATATGTGGCGCCCCGATGTATAATCCGCCTTTGGTCGGGGTGTTACAATACTGTTGTCAATAAGCTGTCGTATCTTTAGTCAGATCTTTTGCCCATACCTCGTCAGGTACAGTACAGAAGATCTTCCCGTATCGTACGGACTGGCTTATTTGGGCGGGAGTATTCCCCCTCCCGCCCTTGTGCGGGATTGTTCCCGGCTTTGCTCATTCCTTCAGGTGACACTGAGTGATTGAGAGCTAAGTGCCTTGTGCGTGTAGCCTTGCTGCGCGGGTGGCCTTCCCTGATGGCTTGTATCCGAAGCTGCGGGAACAGGCGGAGTCCTTCACCATTGGGAGGCATTTCCTGCGGGAACAGCTTGCGTACTGCGCGTAAGGACGTCACGTCTCTGAGCATGGTGGGTCCTGCGGATCCAGTTGGTTTCTGCGCAGACGTCCCTCTTCAAGGTGAGTCTTGCGGGTCCAACTGGGCTCTGCTGGGACCTACCTCTTTCAGTATTAGAGGCGAAATGAAGCATTGGGCTGGTACTACAATGTCTCAAGTTAAAATCCGATCTCAACTAGGTTTTACCATAGTTGGCCTTCGAGCGATGAGTTTTCCCTAGAATAGGAAATGGCAGCGATGCATGCGATCACTAGCGTACGGGTCAACTTTTGACAATGTGTTACCCCGCGTAGCTAGGCTTTATTTGCCGGTTGTTCAATTTAAATTTTTAACTCATTGACAGAAAAAACTATATATTAAACATGATAGTCGAGTACGTGTAAAAGAAGTTACATATTAAATGGCTAATATACATTCTCAAATTTTACTTTTATATCTACCACACGGTTTATACGAAACTAGATGGCTCAACCTCATGAGGAAAGATTAGAATCAGTAAGCACATGGGAAGGGTACATTTCCAACTCACTTTGATGCCATTTTAAGCCCTTTAGTAATGCATCAGAAGATGGGTAGAATTAGTTCAACACTATGTTACATGAATAGAGATTATTAAAATAAAAAGCAAAAATCCAAATGTAAGTTATTGGTTAAATCAAATTAAATGAAATAAGAGCATATAGTTTACCCAAGTTAGAAGGTATATACAAAAATTATATTATCATTTGAAATTACAATGGATTTTCCAGTTTATTCTATAGTTATTTTGAATAAAATTATAAACGTTCATCTTTCCAAGAATGCAAAACAAAAACTTGAAAATGTAAAAGTGTGTGGAAATACTTAATTTTATATAAAAGTGTGTGGAAATGATTTGATATGAAAGTGTAAAAATCAACAACTACCTTAAAAAAAATAAAAAAAAAACATTCACACAAACGTGATAAAAGAAAAAGTATATCTACTTAAATAGCAATTCTAGTATTTGTTAGATAGAGCGTGACACATAACTGATTCGGTTGGTACGGCAGGCCATCTTGCCGTTTCTTATAAGAAAAGCAACAACAAATCAAATATTATTATTATTCAAATCAATTGAAAGATGTATCTGAGAGTATCCATCCAACCAAATTCCTTCCGATGAATCAAAGAATAACGTCTTCTTCTACGTTTGTTGCATAGTCTCTGATCATCACCGCCCTGTTGCTGTTTGCATTTTGCGAGTTACGGTTTTGTAGAGTTGAAAAGAATCTCATGTTTATGGGCGGAATCCGTGAAACACCCCAAAACAACAATCCCGAATTGGAAAGCCTTGCACGATTCGCTGTCGATGAACATAATAAAAAGGAGGTAATCTCCCCAGGTTTAGATTAGGCCAGGCAGATCGCAAATGAGCTTGAGATAGGATCGATAAAGCTCGTTTTGTTATACAGCCCGACCTCAAGTCTTCTATGGGAAGCTCATTGTGAGACTTGAGTAGTTTAGGTTTTACATCTTGGATTTCTATGTATTAATTTCACATGCGTATATAAATATAAATTAGCTCATAAATAATAAACGAGCCAAGCTTCCAAAAAAAAAAACCATTTCGTGAGCCAAGCTCGAGATTGTAAAGAAAAGAGCTTGAAACGAGCTGAGCCCGAGCCTCAAATTAACGAGCTCGTTTACTTATCGAGACCAAGCTCAAGCCTTTGTATGAGGAGATCGTTTAAGCTCGTATAGCCTTACCTTTATGGACTTATATGTATTAACTTCACATTGCACAACCAAGCTCGAGCCGAACTTTGGCTTGTTTAAGGTATTACATGAACTCGGGCTGAGCTTTGACTCGTTTTAAGTATTACACGAGCTCAATCCGAGCTTAGTCTTGTTTACGGTTTTCTAAAAATATATAAAACTACTTAAAAACGTAGATGTGTGTGTGTATGTATATTAGTTATTATTAAATATTAAATGAGCCGAGCCCAAGATTGAAATAAGTCAAAACAAGCCAAGCTTGAGTCTAGTAAAGCCTGGGCTTGTATCGGCTCATTTACACCCCTATTCTTGATTTGTACAATTAGGTTACACAATTTAATTATTGTATGTCGTATGCAGAACTCGCTTCTGAAATTTGGTAGATTGGTGAAGACGAGAAACCAGGTGGTTGCGGGTACAATATACTATTTTACTTTGGAGGCAAATGATGCAGGAAAGACTAAACTATACGACGCCAAAGTTTGGGTGAAACCTTGGATGAACTTCAAGCAATTGGAAGAATTCAAGGTTTCAGAAGAGCAAAATGTTTAGATGTTTGTGATCAAGAAGGTATGTATGCATGTTCGTTAATGATCTTATAAACAATAAACAGCTAGTTGATGCAACTAAGATCGAGTTTGCCTAATACTCTAGGGCTTTATGATGTATGCGATTCGTATTTGGGTTTATGTAAATAATGAATGAAATATGGTTATATGAAATAACCTGGTTTAGTCTTGTTCTGTTGTTATATAACTGTGTGTCCTTTAGTTGTTATGATGCAGAGGTGAAACGGGCTGGGCTGGGCGGGAAGCATGTCAAATGGGTAATTTAATAGTATGGTTCAGAACGGGTCGGATCAAGCTAGCAACACTTATTTTCTTACTTTCTTTAAGTTATATAAATAACTGGTATGAATGTATGATAAATACTTGTATATAACTAAAGAAACTTTATTATTACTATGATTATCTTTTGTTTGACATAAAATGTTGTAGCAAGTTCAGTGCATTTAGAATACACTTTGGGAGTTGGGTTGGGTCAGTTTTGACCCGTTCAACCCATTTCTGTTTTTTGCTACTTTTTTTACGATCAACCTGTATCCTGTATGGGTGTAAATTTTAATTTGTGTCGGGTTAACGGGTTCAATGGTAGAATTGTTCAGCCCAAACAGGACCCATATGCCAAAAACATCAATCCTAACCTGCATATACTTAAAATCGTGTGACCCGAACATTACACGTTTAAGCCATTTATAGAAACGTGTCAAATGGGTCGGTGGATAACAATCAAGTTGTAAACATGTTAATCGGGTTGTAAAAAGGGTTAAATGGGTTAGTGGGTTAGCCTGTTTAGCTAGACGGGTTAAAGCATGTCAACCCAAACATGCGCCGTTTAAGCAGACTGAAAACAGAGGACAATTTTGATCTTATAGTTAGTATTAGTTGTTGTTCTTATGTAGTTATGTTAGCTTTCTGTCTATCTTTAGTAATGAAATATCAATGACACTAGTCATAAACGCGTCGATAACTTACAATTATTTGTATATTATGGATTAAAAACTTTACTCTATAAATACAATGAAATATAGTAAAAGTATAATATCCTGGAGGGATACATATAAAACTAATTCTAAAACCTTTTACTATTGGTGGAAACAAATTGAAACCATTGACTCTGGGGATTTTGTAGGCATTTAGACCAGTTACCTCCACTACAAATGCATCGTTTACTCAAGACAGTGGAGGAACTATTAGGATCATAATCTAGACAAAGATCCACACCATTATTATCTTTGCTCGCGATTTGAAACATAGAATTTGGTACCGAATTCCAAGTGCTTTGTTTCGTGGAGCAGTGCATTGTTAGCCTCACGGGAAGCCCATCCCCTACCACCTCGATACACAACGGGCTGCTTGATAGCTGGATTGGAGCCCGACTACCGTCGTGACTCCATCCAGTCAACCTGTGGCATTCATCGGCGAGGATTTGGCTATTATGGTCAGGTCGTATGCAGAGTCCGGTCAACGGGTGGTATATGAACGTGTAGTTGCTTGTTGTCACTTCTGGGACTATATGACAAAAAAATGTTTAATATAGAGTAAAGTTGATCTGATTATTAACAAGTTTAATAACTCATAATAAGTTGTATTAGATATAAAATCATTAAAATTTGAACTTTTATATGATAAAAGTGAAGTAGATATACAATAATGAAAACTACGGGTTTCAAATACTTGTTCGAAAAAAGTTTAAAAGATTTCTCAAAATCAGGTTGTAAATAAACGAGCTGAGCTGAACTCACTCGCTTGAATTTTGAGCCAAGGTGAGCTCACTCGTTTGGCTCGCTCATGTTAAGTAGTCCATTTAAGAAGCCAACTCTTATAGGGGCTCATCAAAACAAAGTTCAAGCTTAAAATTTGGTTTTTTTTTTACAGTTTTCGAGCCATTCAACTTCGAGACTGATATTAAGCCGAAGAAATTTCGGCTCGGCTAGTTAAGCGACACTAATATAAAATGCACCTTGCAGTGTTTGGTGAAGAAGATACATTTTCCTGTTAAAACCCGGGTTTCTGAGCCCGGTCCAGTTGGTATCAAGTAGTCCAAATTGTTCATCCATGTTTTGGGCTCCTTGTCTAAGATAATAGCTTCCTTGCAATCCCCATAAAGCCCAATCCAAGTCATTTCAGCCAAGTAAGCCATATAACAGGGAAGAAAATTGTTGTCGGCGCGGTTCGTGCCCATTAGATTCACACCGAACTCGGTTATAAACAACGGGGCTTGATGTGGCCCGTCTGTTAAAAACCCGACGTTTTTATCTATATCATTACTTAGGTCATTACAAATTTTGTTGAGTGGTTGGCGTAGCCATTTGTCTCTCCCACCCGACCACGAGTATCTATGTGCTTCAAAGACTAGTTTGGTTGGTAACTCGTGTTCAAGTCCCAAAAGCTTGGTTTTTACTGTGGCAAAGTCTAGAGCATAGTTTAAACCCGAGACGAGGACTAACACATGAGGGTTAACTCTGTGGATTAATGTTGTGCCTTCATGAACCCAACGGTACCATTCATTCGCGTTTTGGCGGGGGCCACGTAACTCGTTTCGTAAACTCATAGCCACCACCTACAAATGTAGATTTCCTCTTATTGGTAATTTTATTCATGGGATTGCATATAGAGTCTATAAGAGCTTACAAGTCAAAATCATTAGTACATGTAGACAGTTGTGACTTATGGTCAATGTATATGTAACTGGACTGGCTATTAAACCGGTCATCTTACCAGTCCACCAGTTGGTCGTTTAAAAAAAAGGATGGCGTCATATAGAACTACAAGTAATAGATGAATAGTAAATTAAAATAATATTAAAGATTTTTGAAACTCATTGAGCACCGATTAGTACTCATCCGTATTAGTTATGTAGAGTCTAGTCGACGGTCGACAGGTCTGGCACGATTATGAAAACAATGATAGTAAGAAGACAAGATGATTAGTTTGTTGCAAGATACATAAATGATTTTATGCCCCAAATAAACAAATTTTTAAAAGAAAACTTTATAATATTTGAAAACTTAATTCTTGTACCACACTAATGAAATAAAAGTTATGGGCAACAAATATTCAGAATTTACCATGTGAGTGTTCCTATAACGTTGTCCCACGATAGACAACCCGTTTAACCATTCCCTCGGGTCAAAATATTTGTCCCCGAAAAACCCGTTTCCATCGTCATTGGAGCAACACCACATTGGTTCGCTCACGTGATTATCAAGCACCACCATCATCCCAAGCGACGTGATCACGTTGATCACTGCCGAAAATGCATCAACCACCGTTAGATCCAAAAGTCGAGGATTATTTCTTTTTATATCCGAAATTGCATTCATAAGATTTAGTTCACAAAAAGTTTGCACAACAGTTTTGTTGCTATAACGAGTGAACATACGAGTGGCCCAAGTGAGGCGAACACAATTGAACCCTAATGAAGCAATGCGTCTTGCAATATGACTTATTGGCTTCTTGTCTAGCCCCTCGGCTAACATGGGTTGCAGATGAGCGGGCCAGTTTACACACTTAAACTTGACCCGCTCACCGGTCAAGTTGTCCACCACCCATCTTGAATTTGTTATCAATGGGAGGGAATGAGAATATTTTGCAAGGACAAAAAGAAATAAAGTTGAGATAATAACAACTTTCATGCTTCTTTCCATTTTTGAGATGTGAACTAATTACACTAAAAGCTTGAGGTTATATATAAGATTAAGGTGTATGCACTATAACTAACATTGTACACTCATGTTTGCATGGTGTACAACCAAGGATGCAACTAGCAAGAAGAGATTAAAGGCAAATTATATATATGTATATGTATATAAAGAATAACAAAATGTTTATGAAGTTAACATTGTAACCCCCACATTGTGATTAATATTTTGGTATACAAAAACCATGTAACAGTAAATTCATAACAAAAAGATAACACTTTTATAAACTTGTTTGAGTATTTTTATAACCATTTGATTTCACTTGTTTCGTGTCTTACCGCTTAGAATAATCTATAGTTTACATGGTCATATTGGTTAACATGATATTGTGGGTTCTAAAAGGTCTTTTATTTAAAAATAATTATTTTTATTGGGAACTAAATTCTAGTTTTAAAATATTACATTCTTGTTGAGACTCATTGAAGAAACATGTCACCAAATCCGTTAAAATGGGATTTATTCACTAAAAGAAGGGGGGCAGTTCATGTGTGAAATTTGTTTTCTTTTAATAATCTAAAAGATAGGTTTCATGGTTTCGTTGATTTGAGCATTATCGTCGACACGTGGTAACGGTTTTCCTGCCAAAAAAGTTCTGAAAAGAGTAAGTGATCGTTCGGGTTGCGTATATGGAGCTTCGTGTGCTGCCCCTCTAATGGTTGCATAATGTAAATTATCACCATACACTTGTGTCCATCCACCAACCTGTCCAAAACTAAACTTAGTCAAACGGGTCAAACACGTCAAATATAAAAACTAGCTAAAAATAAAAAAGATTAAATCGGTCTAACGCGTTACATATGTTAAAAAATAAATTTCAACAATATAACTGAACTAACCTGGTTGTCACTGAACCAAGCCCTGTATGGCAGAGTCGTGGTCAACCCTAATTGCTTAGCCAAGGCGTTGACCACCACTCGGGTGCCGGTTAAAGGAATGACCGAATCTTGATCGCCACTGAAAAAAAATAAATTAAAAGATTAGTTTTTTCTTTAGCACAATTGTTTCTAAATGTCACAAAATGACATCTTTTGATGTTTTTACATGTTTTGTTACATAAATGTTATATAAAAGGTGTTATAACAAGTATTATTACAACCGATTACCTGAAAACAAAAACCCGAATACCAGACTTGAGAAGGGAGGCTAACACAGGAGTCATTGGTGTCTCCATGTCAGCCATATCATACATTACAATACTGTTATGAAATAAATAAATAAAATCTTAAGTTATCAATATATGAAGTTAGTTTAGTAGACGTGAATCGGGTCTTTGGTTCGTGTAACACCTGCTACACGGAGCCCATTCATTGACGTCCATAAGTTGAGCATGGAGAGCGGTTTGAACATCTTTCCAGTTCAAGTATTTAATTGTTTCATCCTCAACACAAACATCTACTTTTGTCTCTTTATTTAACTGTCAGAGAGAAAACAATTGTTAGAGACAAAATAATTGCGACTCGTATTGTTAGATGTAGCAAAACGAGCAGGTTGGGGCATAACGATAGTTTTGCCATGGTTGGGTTGGCTGAAATTAACGTATATTTCGTTTCAAGCTCTAATTCTAAAGCTTGAGTCTGGCCTGTTTATTATTTATTTATTAAATCGGCGTATTATTTATAAATATTTTATAAGAATTTATAGTTTTTAAAACTTTACTATACATGATATAAATTATATAGTTATTTTCATTATAAATTCGTATATAATAATATGTTTGTTTGGGCCCGGCGAGCCTACTCCAGCTCGATAGCCGAAGCTTGGGCTTGCTTATTAAATGAGCTTAATTTTAGGCACAAGCTCATTTAAGCTCGGTTCAAATTGAGCTTTTAGTGAGCCAATCTTGAGTAGCTGACGAACGGCTTAGCTCGTTTTGACCTTTAGGTATACACCAAACCACATTCTAATAGTATTATTATCCCTCTCTTGTTAAACAAAACATAAACATATATGGAAACATTCATAATCATAAACAACAATTAGGAAGTTGTGGTGTTTACTCACATTTTGACCAAGAGCTAGTGATTGTGAGAGAACATTCGACAAGCATATGTCGAGAGTGACGTCATACACGTTAACATAAAGACTAATCTCTTTAAAGGCTTGCCTTGCAACACAATCACAGTCAGGGGTAACAGCATTGAAATTGTCTTCTCTTCTTATAGTCGAGTAGTTGCATACATTATTAAACATGTCATACGTATCATCCGATATTAAACCATGAGACCATAAATACTCCCCCCTTGAATTAAAATCATTATCAAACTCTAATAGCGGATTGCCTAACTACACAACAAATGATTAGTTCAATAAGAGGATATAAATTTGGTCAAAAGGGAGAAATAAAAAGTCAGCCAAGTTACTCACTGCAATTCCCTTTAGATTGATTTTGGCTTTTGAGTTAAGTATGAGAGTTGCTAGTTGAGGAACATAATGTCCTGTAGTATAAATTTACATCATTAGCATGTTGTAACAGCGCTATATTCTTACAAACAGGTCAACTGAGTCAAACGGGCTGGAAAACTCGCAGAGTGCAGGGTCAGCCTAACTTGTACTTCTGTTTAACCGGACGGATTTTGACAAATGTAATAACAAATAATCCATACCTGCATAACTTTCACCTGTGATATAAAAATCTCTATTCTTGTATTCGGGATACTTCTCAAACCATTTTTCGAGAAACACAAGATTGTCACCAGCTGAAACGAGAAACAATAACATATACAGAAGTAACAGAATCATCCTATACATATTTAATATTTTCAACCATAACAAATGAATGATACGAAAAATGAACCTGTAAGGGCGTCATTTGCGGATGTATAAAATGATTTATCAAGAGAATATGAGAATCCCACTCCTACTGGTGTTTCCAAATACAACATATTTGCCTCTGTGATTTAAGGCAAGAATGTGATCTTTTTAATTTTAATAACATAAATATAATTAATAAATAAATAGATTATGCATGCATGCATGCATACCTTTATTCCAACTATAATCATTTTTCAACAACAACCCATCAGCATTTGGTTTGAAAGGACCATGCTCGACAAAAGCCCCTTCTCCAACAGATGAACAACCAGGACCTGTAATTTTCAAACGACTTAGTTTTGCTATTCAAAAAGGACTAGCGGGTTAACGGTGCAGCTTATTGCCTGTAACACTACTCCGTATTGTATGATTTATATGAAATAGTTATGGTGCAAGCATTGAAATTAAAAGATGCAATTTTAAGCATAAATTAAAAGGTGATTTGAGTGAATAATAATAATAATAATAATAATTGGAGAGTGCGGTGACTTACAACATAAGAAAGTCGTTCTAAAAATAATAATAATAATACCTCCGTTTAACCAAAGAACGAGGGGTTTGGAACACGGGGCGGATTCAGCTTCGACAAAATAATAAAACAGGAATCTTTGTTGGGGTTCATCAACGGGGATGTAACCGGCGAATTGTTTGAAAGTGACGGGCGGTTGGCCGGGTAGATTCACTACCTCATCGGTAACTGTGCAATTGATCACGACCATGAAACAGCACGTGTGCGTTAATATTATTATTAGTATTCCGTACGCAAACAGAATCCATGACATGTTCAAGATACAGAAAGGTGTTTAAGAATGACGAATCACAAATGTAATTGGCGCATAGATCAAAAATAAAAATAAAAATAAAAATAATTTCTTTTCGGTGTTATAAATTATTAGCTCAAAGCATGCATGCATGATGAAGTTTTATAATAGGAAACATCCGAGCCTAAAATACATCGAAGCCCAAAAATGTAAAGATGTTAATGCATACATTAGTCTAAAATTTTTAGTGTAAGACATCTTTGACAATGTTGTAAACAAGTATAATTTGTGAAAAAAAATGGGTTTCAGGTTGGGTTATAGGGTATTTCTCACTTATTACTGTGGGTTTTCTTCTGAAAATGAAATGAAGATGATCGGGTGGGTCAATGAGCCGTTAGTGATCAAATGCTTTGTAAAAAACAATTAATATTGCAATTTAGAATTCATGCCATGCCATTACCATCACCGGTTTTTATATATATTAATACTAGTTTGAGTCCCAATGTTACAAAGGTTAATTAGGTTTTTGTTTTCAATCATTTTGTTATTTTATATTTTGTAATGATTTGTTTTATTTTTAACAAACAAAACATACATGAACACATGTATTTGGCTTATGAAAAAAGGGTAGTTGATGTAGGTGACAACGATGATTGATATATGAGAGCGGATGTTGACGATGGTGGGTGGTAATCGAACGTTAATTAACCAGTGATGGAGATGATTGACCGGCGACGAAGAATGTGTAGAGGAATTAAATTAAGGTTTCATGATGAAATGATTTCACAAATAAATGATATGTTATAACTCGTTTAAGGGCTATTTGGGTTTGGTGAGACCCATGACCCGCGAAAATTATTGTTTGATGATTAAGGGGGTTATATTGCAAATAAATGAGATGTTCTAACCCGTTTAAGGACTATTCGGGTTTGGTGAAACCCGTGAAAATTATTGTTTGATTATGAAATGATTTCATAATGAGATGTTTATAAACACATTTAAAGACTATCTGGTTTGGTGAAACCCATACCCGTGAATTCAGGTCGAAAGCATGAAAAACCTCAAATCGCAAAACAAACAATCTGGTAGCTTGAAAGGAGTAATGAGCAACCAGAGTTACAAAATTTATCCTTATTTACCAATTCTTCTCCACTCTATAATTTACCAATTCTTCTCACATAATTATGGGGGATGGGATGGGATGGGAATGCTCTTATAATCAACTTTTCTTATTGCTTACCAACTAAGTGAAGTTCTTTCGAGTTTTCACAGCTTTCAAGCTAGTATTTTGTTTCTCAAAATAAAGATATAAGGATAAATTTTATTTTGTTTGAATAAGTTAAAAGTTGTGAGGGGAAAAAGTCATAAGTTACACTTTTGTAACATATGACTTACAACAATAAGTTATAAGGAAGATGAAATAAGGAATCTCAAACACCCCCCTTAGTTACTTAGCTGATGTATATTTTTATCTCATGATTTATTATAAACTAGGTTAAAAACCCGTGCATTACACGGGTTGAAAAATTAAAATGATATAATAAGAAAAACGTATATGTTTGTTATGATTGTAATAACATATATTACATGTAATAAAGAAAAAGTGGAAATTTACGTTTATTATTTAAAAATCTCTAAAAAACTTATTCTTTACCAACCAAAAAAACCTACTATCATTAATAAACCAAAAGAGTTCAAGTCACATCTCAACAACACACTAATTTCCATTGAATACAAATACTTCAAGACCTAACATATATTCATTCATCACAAACTCCACATGTACTACTTAAAGATTAGGGATTTGCTCCATTACTATGGAGTGGAGCCAATTTATATGAAAACCATCATAACAATTATAATGTAAAACTAAGAAATTTCTCTTAACATTTTGGAAGGATAGTATTCCTTTTTTCTCTTGCGATGATACTATATCTCATTAATACCAACCTCATATTAGCTGCTTATTCTTTTTAAGTTGTTATTTGCCCTTTTAATGTAGTTATTATTTGCGCCTTTACTTGATTATCCTTTTTTACCCTTTTGAATTTATGCTGTTGGAATTATATTTTGCACTTTGCATGCCCGTTTGTTGCATTTTCCAAATATAAATGCACAATATAAAATCTTACTTTCAAAGTCTTTAAATTCATTTTAGTTGTGATTCTATATAATAGCTTAAAGACCAATATAAACTATTTTGAAAATGATCCCAACTAATTTAAACTGGCCCATTTTGCCCCTAGCCAAATGAACAAAACTTTTAAAAATCACTTGATCTCGCACACTTTGTCCGACTTAGTAGAATTAGGATAAAAAACATTGCTTTATCAAGAAAGTTTTCACATATAAACTTGTGGTGCTCTCGTGATGCAGTCAGTAATACAAAACCTATGGATTCATAATTTGGACAAAAGATCCATTATTTACGCCTCAACAAAAATAAATTGAAACCTTATAATTTAATTCTTATAACAAGGCTGGGTTCGGGTCAAAACCAGTTATGATCAGAATACGTTTGGGTTAAAACGGGTTGTTTTAAAAATGTATCAAATAAGGCTGGTACCGTCGTAAGCACTTGGGTGGGGCGGTTGTTTATTGATAATTACTTTCTAAAAGAAGTGGGGCGGTTGTTTATTGATAATTACTTTCTAAAAGAATATTCATTTATATTTTGCTGACCATCATCGTCTACACATTAAAAGTATGCAAATAATATACATTGAATTAAAGCCTTACAGGTGAGCATTAAAACTATTCAAACACACAAATCTATCAAACATGATTTAGGTATAAAACCCTAACTACAATACAAAATAATACTAAAACAAACACAAATTTAGGTGTAAGAACCCTAAATACAATAGTCAATACGAAGATACACATTGATGAAGATGAAAGGTTTACAAGGTCCCTGCTTGCATACAAATTAATCAATTAATTGTGACCATGTATATTGTGAAAACAATCATCAAGAACTAAGAATCGTAATCGACCAAGGGAAAATATGATTTACCTAGATGATAATGAATAAATAAGGTAATTTGTAAGGCCCCGAACCCGGTGGCCCTAATTTAGCGTCGGATTTACTCATAAACACAGTTCTTCAAATCAGAGTTTATTAAAACTTTTCGCGGAATATAAAACATCAATCATTTGTTACAAAACATTAAATCTTTTCTTTGATACCATAATACAAAACTTTATATTTAAAACATCTTTACTTCTTTCTTCAGATGCCAGCCGTTCAATCCATGCCGTGTGTCATCCTCATGCTAACTCTATAATCAGCTCACCTACGTGCATACTAAAAGTCAGCTACGCTGAGTGAGTTCTAGTTAATCGAACGCCATACAATACATACACATACATACATATCCGTAGATACATATCCATACTTCACTAGTTACCCTTCTGTTCTACATACATACTTGCTACCATACATACATACATATCTACAATCACTAACCTCAGTCTACCGAGAGTACGTTCATAGTTCACCGTCTATACCTATACTCAAGGTCGTGAACACGTACAAGGTTTGCAGTCCTTACCTATGTTCACCATTTATGGTACGTACAAGGATCGCGGTCCTTCCCTATACCATAGTACATCCACAACACGTACAAGGTTCGCAGTCCTTCCCTATGTTGCAACCTAATTCATAGCACGTACGAGGTTCGCAGTCCTCCCATATGCTACAAAATCAGCACGTATAAGGTTCACAGTCCTTTCCTATGCTGAAATACATCCACAACACGTACAAGGTTCGCAGTCCTTCCCTATGTTGCAACCTAATTCATAGCACGTACGAGGTTCGCAGTCCTCCCCTATGCTACAAAATCAGCACGTATAAGGTTCACAGTCCTTTCCTATGCTGACACCTAGCTACATTACGTATAAGGTTCGCAGTCCTTATCTACGTTTACATATATCATCTACTTCACGTATAAGGCTCGCAGTCCTTAACTACGCCATCACCAGCCGAGTCTATGTCCGACGGAAGCTAGAGGGATTTGCCATCCTAACTTACTATGTCGAACGTAGAACTCACATGCCATTCGTGTACCTAAATACACATACTTACATTATAACCTAAGAACACTCTAGGCATTCTTTACCCCATTCATTTAACAACCATACCCCTTGTCGTTACGTGCAATATCCGAAGATCGTTCACGCCCCGACAAGTATTCATTTGAAATATTCATACATCTACGATATATAATATTCGTACCTTTATTTTTAACCTGACAGTACGCGCAATATCCGAAGATCATTCGCGTACCGACAAACAATCATTCATATCTATCACACATATCACATATGACATACACTTATCACTTAGGATAAATGTATTAACAACACATCGAGTATGCACACAGCCCCGAAAACATAACAAGGAATGGGGCTAGAAACTCACCTGAACATGGTTACGTTCACCGTTAATCATAATCCCTTTCTTCAGCTGTGCACGGCTGACTGTATAACAAGTACACGTATCAAACAACTATCACTACTCATATCATCTTTCCAGTCTTAACTACTACCCACAACGAACGGGGGTCCGGGGGCAGCGCCCCTGGCAGCGGGGTCTAGGGGCGGCGGCCCCTAGCAGGGTCCAAGGGGCAGAGCCCCTGGCTGGGGTCGAGCTGCCAGGTCAGCTTGGAAAAATTTTATTTACATTAACTGTCTTAACACATTTTCCATTAGGTTTTAATTTATTTTCTAAGCGAACTTAACTTTAGGCGAAGTTAAACCTTAAGCGAACTTAGCTTTAGGCGAAGTTAAACCATAGGCGAACTTAGCTTTAGGCGAAGTTAAACCTTAGGCGAACTTAGCTTTAGGCGAAGTTCATCAGGCGAACTTAGCTTGCAGGCGATCATCAGGCGAACTTAGCTTGCAGGCGAAGTTGTCGTCTGCAGGTTCTGTTCGCTCTTAAATCCTTCGTTCCTTAACCAAATAACTCGATTTAGGTACCCATGGAATCGTCTGACCAGCGCCTACAAACCCCAACTATCAAATCGACCTAACATCGATGTTTAGAGGGTGCGATTTAGGCATATAGGTTACGGGTCCTTTTTATCAATCGATTAACCCATCAAATCATAACCATTTTCAGTAAGTTTAGCTTTGTTGGATTCGTTTTTACCATACAAACTCAGATCTACCATTTCTCAAATCAAACCGAACCTATACGAACGATTTCTAACCATAAACGTACCTTGAATGAGTCGAACTTATGAACACGAGCTGGTCTTGTTGCTTTGGTTCGTCACGACGATCTAGCACCAACTAACGTTTACTCTCTCTCGGATCCTGCTCGTTTATGGTGTGTGTGTTTTTGAATGTGTAGAGATTTGAATGGAAAGAGATGAGGTTTAGGGTTTTATGGTGGTTTAGGGGATATTTATATCCCTTAAAGCCCATGGACCTAAGGCCCATTCTTATTTAACCCATCTCAAATAATCTAACACTAGCCCGACTCATACCAACTCCTACTCTATTATTTATTTCCCGAACCCGAGTCAACTTTCCCTCTATTATTAAATAATATAATTAATATCATTTTGGAAATTTCGGGATGTTACATAATTTGTAGCTTTAATTGAAGAATTAATCTTCTAACTAAGAATTAATTTCAAGAAACAATTAAAAATCTTAAAATTTTAGGAAGTTTGTTATTAAAAAATTACTCATGCTTAAATTAAGGAAGCTAATTACAAGGAGGGTCAAATAAGACGGTTCAATTGAAGTGCCACTTGGCATAAAAATAGATTAATTAGGTGCCATGTGGCACAATTATTATTTTTGTATATTATAACAGTAGATACTAATTTCAATCACTATGAACCATATTATGAAATTTAGGGTTGCGTTATAATAAGAAGATTAGTTTTTATAGGAATGATAGGAAATAATCTTGTCTATTCATTTGAGAATTGAATGGTTGAGATTGATTAGAGAGATCATCAAGTGTAAAACAAGGGTAAGGGCATAATAGGGATAACACATTTATTGACTTTCTCTCTTCACATGCAAGACACATGTCAAATTCCCCAATCATTTTAAAACGTCCATAACTTTTTTATATGATATTTTTCTTTCAAAACAATTTCACCATAAATACGAGTGTTTTTTTTATCTTTTGTATGAGTACCATATTGCTTTATAAAAATAAAAAAAAATTCGTGGGTTTTTACAATGTGCGTTTTATCGTAATTGTGTTTTACAAAATTGTGTTATACAATTGTGTTTTATTTTTTCATAGTGTTTTTTGCATTGTGTTTTTTACATTGTGTTATTTAATTGTGTTTTCATTGTGTTTTTGTCATTGTGTTTTTATTTTCATAGTGTTTTTTCCATTGTGTTTTTTACATTGTGTCTTTTTCATTGTGTTTTTCATAGTGTTTTATTTTCCGGCAAGGTGGTGGCGGTGAGCGGTGGTAGTTGTAGGAGATGAGTGAAAATTTAAGTGGGTTTTTGAAATTAAATTAAGTGGGTTTCAATATTAAGGTGGTAGACTAAAATACCATCCTTCCTAGCCTTCTTAGAAAAACCAAACTTCTTATTTGATCATTTCTCATAAAATTTAACACATCATACGTTGTATCAACCTAAGTTACCTAACCTTAGGATCTTTCCCCCCTCTTTGGTTAGCCCCATCACAACAACCTGATCTCGCCCCTATCTCTACTTGCCAATCTTGACATAAGGTTTTAATATTCAACTCGAACTCGAAAAATTTGAAAAAAGTTTCGAATCGTATTTGAATTTCAGGCTTGATATTTAAATTTTCCTTTGTTAGACCAACTGTGAACATATCTTAAATCTTATCTTTAAAATTGAAGTAATACAATCTAAAAAAGGTATTTAATTCATATTATTTAAGTTTGATTTTCTTTTAATTTTTTAAAAAGGAATAAAATAAATACTTAGAGAGTATTGAATGCTTGTTTTTGATTTTCAAGAAAAAAGATATTTGAGCATTTAATATACTAATTTTAATATACCCTTAGTCACAAAATAAATTAAACCGATTTTTAGTTTTTTACCTATTTTGTTTTGTTTTTGATTTTTAGATGCATCAAGATGTTTAAAGTCTAAAATCCGCCTAAATTGCCATGTAGATAATACGTATATTCCGTATTACCGTCTAACTTATGCGAGTTTGATGTTAAATTTTATTGTTGTTTATATAAAACATATCCGCCCTTTGTCTTTAACACACCTGTCGCGTTCCAATAACTATTTGATTACATATATAACAAAATCGAATATTGATTTTATAACTTTATGTTTTTCTATAGAACAGATTCGTCCCTTGTCTATAACACAGGTGTCGCGTTCCAATAATTATTTGATTTCATATATAACAAAATCCGTATATAATAATAATAAAATAAAGTAGTTTGCATCTATTGAATAGAAATATTAAATGCATAAAATGACAAGATCATATGTTAATATGGGATGAGTTTTTATTTATTGTACAAAAGGAGCATATTATTATTATGGGCGGTTAAATAAAAAATAAAACCATATGATTTAATAATTTGTTAGTTTATCATCAAGTCTACCGACTGTTATGAGTTGAAAAGTGACAGTGAAATCTGTTTAAGTGATTCTCCTTTTCACACACACCCCTTGCGTACACCTGCCTCTTATTCCATCCACTTCTATACCCCATTAACCATTTTCATTTTTATCCTCAATTATTCAATATTTTATCTTAAAGTTTCAATTTTTATATTTAAAATCTTGGTGGGTATGATCAAGATTGGTTAAAGTTTCAATTTTGATATTTGGGTTTGAAAGATTTTGTGAATTTGAGATGAATTTGAGGTTATGGGTTTAAGGGTATGATCAAGATTGGTTAAAGTTGCAATTTTGATATTTGGGTTTGAAATCTTGGTGGATTTTGATATGGGTGGATCCAAGATGGATTATTGGAGGGAGTATTTTGGTGGTGCAAATGCTGATATTTTTGAAATAATTGAAGGGGCAATTATGTTAGCTGCTTCTGATTGTCCTAAAGAGTTTCAAGTTAGGAGGGATAGTATTGCTCAGATTTTGTTTTCTTGTAGATTGATCAAGTGTTCGGGTTGCGATAAACACGAGTTAGCCTTCCCTGTAGTTGATCAAGAACATAATGATGATCATCATGTTGATGTTGATGATCATCATGATGATCATGATGTAGTAGAGGTTAATGTAACTAACCATCATGTTAGCAGTTATAGTTATGAAGATGCAGAAGCTTTGACCGATGAAATCGAGCAAGAATCCCAAGTTTATGGTGAGGTTATGAGAATTAAAGATATTGTTGACAACAGCCCTGATGAGGTTTTTATTATTAATATTATTATTAACTGTTAACTATTGTTTTAATTTCATTTGTAAAATGTTTAATCATAGTTTATGTTCTTGTTAGTCTGCATTGGTTTTATGCGATTCATTAAGGAAGCTTCAGTTAATGTCATTATCAGTAGAAACACTTAAGGTTTGTATTCAAGTTTCAATACTTTTAAGTCTTTAACCACACTAATCATCTATCTGAAACTTGTTAATACTATATGATTATCTTATAATATGTTCAATCATAATTCAGGCAACCGAGATTGGAAAATCTGTTATTGTTCTTCGAAAGCATGCATCAAAGGACGTACGTCAGATCGCAAGATCACTAGTTGAGTAAGAACTTAACCGTTGATGTGCTATAACTTATAATGACCAAAAATGTTATTTTTATTTGGTACATTTGTGATGTAGGGTATGGAAAGGTATGGTAGATGAATGGGTGAAGGCTACTACAAATATAACTGGTAATTAAACGAATATACTTTGATGTGTTATTATTTTTTCGGTTTGTGTAATTTTATGATGATTATGGCAGTTTCTGAAAATACACCCGATTCGATGAATCCATCAGTTCTTGATGAAGAAGAAGGTTTACCGTCACCGCCTTTAGATGATTTAGCGTTTTTGAACCCTCATTCAATGTCATTGGAATTATCCGAGGTATGCAAAACTCGCACATTTCTGTTTTATAACATTTTTTGTATAATTTATTAACGGGTCAATTTTGTTTTTATGTATCTATCCGTGACTTTCAGAAGTTCTTCGATGGCATGGATGATTATGGAAGTGAGTTTGTCTACTTTTAAATTTTAAATAACTTGTTAGCTAATTAGGCGTTCTTTATTCAGTTGTTAATTAAATTCCTGTTTCGGATGTTGCTTTTAGATATTAAAAAAACTGAGAACCGTTATACCGGAAAGCCACAACTTGAGAAGCAAAATGCAAGCAAGTGGAAACCACAAAAGCCGTTAAACAGGCCAACAGTGGTCCCAAAACCAGCCGTGGTCAAACCATGTAAACCACCAGTTGTTGGCTCAACACCAGGGAGACGAATGAATCCGAATATGGACCAGAAATTACAAAATATTGAAAAAAGGACACTTTCTAAGAGTCCCGTGACTCCTCAACAACGTGTAAGTTACCGTATTACATAACATAAAACGAGTTTTGATAATATTTTTGCTAGACTAATTTTTGTTATATAAATTTAAACAGAAACCGATATCCTCTGGTGGAGAATCCGATCAAGACAAGCTTGAAGTCACAAAGAGGAAGCTTCAAGAACGCTATCAGGAAGCAGAAAATGGTTCGTATTAGGCAACATGTCAAAACAGGCTCGGGTTGAAACATAGAGTTATAAGCTAATTGTTGCCGTAATTAGTTTTCAAAAAATGTAGACTAGATTCTTTTACTTTCTAAACGTTTTAATAAATTAAAAATGTTCGATAAAGTTTTCAATAATTAATGTTTTGATGTTTATGTTTAACAGCGAAGAGGCAACGAACAATACAAGTTATGGAGTTGCAAGATCTCCCAAAGCAAGACGCTGCTCAAAAACACCAAAACATGAGACCCGGGAACTACCATCACAAATACCGGGCAAATGGGCGGTTTTAGAGATCATATCTGTTAAAATCCTGTGGCTAAATGTAGACTGAAAGGCCAGTTTTGGGGGATTTGATAACATTCCCAACTAAGATTTGAGGGGTTGTTTATTAGTTTAGTTCAATTGGGAGGTGTCACAGTTGACTTTGTTGAATAAAAATATCCTATACAACCACCCCTTTATTGACCTTTATATTGGAAGATTGGGGTACCCCACCCTACCCTACCCTACCCTACCCTACCCTACCCTACCCTACCCCAACACACATAACAGAGATATTCTTGGAAGCACACATAATCAGTTTGTTTTAGTAGTTGGTGCATCATGTTTTTTGATAATAGAGTTATACTAGACTAGTATCATTTCACATTATGTTTGAAGTTGTGTTTAAACATTGTTTGATATTTTGTGACGGCCGGGGTTCCTATCGCTGTTGATGGAACTGGGCTTGACGGGTAAGGTCACGACTAAGAGCATTCTTATTTTTTTCTCTGTTTCTAAATTCAAAATTACACCAACAATAATCGTATTTTCTCTCTAATATTAAATTAAATAATAATTTATCATTACATTTTCTCAATCTTCTTTATCAAAAATATTAATAAATTTTTAGGGTGATACAAAAACTTTTCAAATAATTAGAAAAAACACTACATATTCTCTTCTCTTATTCTCTTCTTACAATATCATACTACCATAATCACTTTCTACACTATAAAAATACCTTTCATAAAATATAGGAAATGGGATATGGGAAATGAATGATAATAAGGTTGATTGTAATAAAAAGTAAAAGAAAGTGGAAACTACTTTAACTTTTAAGTTGTAACCCGTACTATATATTAACACATATTCGCTTAGGATATAACTATTCTATTTCCGTTTTGTAGCGAATAGAGTATTTTAATTCGTTTAGGACAAAGTGATAACAATATGGAGATAAGACATGGAAGGTGCATTATAATAAAATATATTGAATGTTATTTTAATATTAATAATAATAATAATAATAATAATAACATATTTTAGGTCTTATGATTTATAGGGCCATAGCCCATAGGTGAGTTTGATTTACTGTTTTTATAAAAACAATTCAAAGTTGTTGGATTTGATACTGATATGAGTTAGATGGAGTGAAATCGATTAAAGTTTATTTTTTTATATAATATATATTTGGTAATTGTTGGTGCATTTTGTAATCGTCGCTATGCAATTCTGACCAGCGAAGACGAAGTGGTGAAGTTAGAACAACTTCACCATAGGCGAAGTTAGAACAACTTCGCCTACAGGCCCAAGCCCAAGCCCGCGAAGTTGGTTATCTATATATATGTGTGTCTTGTTTAGGGTTTGGTATCAAGAAAATTAAGAGTGTTTTGGTGTAGCTGTCATTGTCTAGGGAGAAACAGATAGAGAGTGTCGAGTAGGCAGACCTGAGGTAGAGCTCACTTCGGGTCGGCCGTGTTTTTGTTTTTGTTCGGTATGTAATGTGGTTTGGTTTTTATATTGAGGATCTGCAGATTCGTTTATCCCATCCGTGTATTTTTTTTTGTTTAATCGCGTTCTTCGTCTATAACATCGTAAACGAGTCTAGGAGGATTCCGCACTCCTAGACATCGTGCAGATCTCGTATCGATCAGCGACACCCCGGAGGGACTTACAAGTGGTATCAGAGTCTTAGGCTCTTATGCTATGGTTCGAGATCTGTGTTTTGGTGTTTTCAGGCCATTTCTGATATGTTTTTGGCCGAACAGACGTCTTCGGCGAAGTTATAGGGTTCAGGCGAAGTTGTCGTTAAGTTTTTAGGGTTTTGGCGAAGTTGACTTTTTTGGCGAAGTTGACTTTTGGCGAAATTGACTTTTGGCGAAGTTGACTTTGCGAAGTTGACTTTTTGGAGAAGTTGACCTTTTTAGCGAAGTTGACCTTTTTGGCGAAGTTGACTTTTTGGGGGCAAAGTTGACTTTTGGGGGCGAAGTTAAAAAAAATCCAAAAAAAAGAAAAAAAATTGTTTGGAGTTTTCGTCTATATGGCCAGGTGTACACGATTATTGTGAGACCGAAAATGTTGTAACAACAAAGTGAGACAATTGATATCTCTTGGTCTTACGTGTGAACAAATACGGGTTAACTCTGGATATGGAGTTGAAGTTGCGAATGAGATTTTGATTGAAACTGGATATTGACACATATTTGGGTGTTTTTGGGCCAAGAAATAAGTGTTGTTCGAGGTTGACTAACTGAAGAAAGTCAAATTTTGTTCGGGTTTTCGTCATTACTGGATTGCGGTCAGAGCATATTATTTATGTTATTTTCAAGGTGTTCGAGAATTGGATCCTGAAAACGTGGGATACGAGCATCCGGGATGCTTATTTATTAAGGTGAAAATTTTGGAACAAGTTGGATTTAATCGGGAATTAAATTGTTTAAGTTCTTGATCGTTATCCCTGGTGATTGAAGATTCTTCGGATTTATTAATGGTCATGTGTCTTAGATTCTGTCCTACCAGAAGAAGAAAACAGAAGATCATCAGTTAAGGGGGTGTCTGTTGGTGCATGTTTGTAACAGATGATCTTTTGTGTTTGTTAGAATTGAGAGCAACGGTCAAAGGGGAGTCTGTTGGTGCATTTTGTGACCGTCGCTATGCAATTCTGACCAGCGGAAACGAAGTGGTGAAGTTAGAACAACTTCACCATAGGCGAAGTTAGAACAACTTCGCCTACAGGCCCAAGCCCAAGCCCGCGAAGTTGGTTATCTATATATATGTGTGTCTTGTTTAGGGTTTGGTATCCAGAAAAGTAAGAGTGTTTTGGTGTAGCTGTCATTGTCTAGAGAGAAACAGATAGAGAGTGTCGAGTAGGCAGACCCGAGGTAGAGCTCACCTCGGGTCGGCCGTGTTTTTGTTTTTGTTCGGTATGTAATGTGGTTTGGTTTTTATATTAAGGATCTGCAGATTCGTTTATCCCATTCGTGTATTTGTTTGTGTTTAATCGCGTTCTTCGTCTATAACATCGTAAACGAGTCTAGGAGGATTCCGCACTCCTAGACATCGTGCAGATCTCGTATCGATCAGCGACGCCCCAGAGGGACTTACAGTAATAAATAAAACGTTTGGTTTGTAAATTTCTCTACAAGAATATGGTGGCAACTGGCGACAATGATGACGATGGTAGCATTGGCGGTTTTAATTGTGGTGGTAACGGGGTAGGGTGGCCGATGATTGTGGTAAACTGGTAGTTGTGAGATGGGTGACAAAATCTTTTAAATTTAGGATAACAAAATCTCCTTAATAATTTTATATAGGGAGAATTTAAAAGTCGTTAGATATTCATTGATAAATGTTTGTTAGACTCGCACTTTTTAATGAAGTTAAAAGAAAATACTTAAATAATATTTTGGTTGATTGTAAACATTTTGAGGCCATGGTTTTAAACAGGTAGACCAATTTAATAACTACAATTAATTATTAATTATTTCTTTATTACAACAAAGGTATGATATGATTGTACACATTTTGAGGCCATGGTTTTGCTCCTTCTTTTTAGTGGTATTGGTGTTTGTGGGTCGGAAAGACAAAATGTTGCATGAGTAGACACCATAAAAACTAAAAAGATGGTTAATTAAATAATTATAGAATTTAATTCTTGTTTAATTGATCTAGTAAGTGATTAACCTGTTATAAAATAACTAGCAAAAGTGCCCGCGTGATGCTGAGGGTTCGCGCAAATTATCCACTCGTATTGGTTTGCAGTGTTGTGTTGCGTAAAGGGTTATCAGTGAGAACTTGTTGTCGCATGTGCATATGGTTTGTTGTTTTTTTATGTGGGGGTGCACATTAAAATATTGACCTATGCATATATATTGGATGTATAATGTTTTGTGAAATATTTGTTAAGGAAGTAGGTTTATAGGTTTAGTGATTATTAAGCAACATACGGGATAAACCTCTATTTCTATTTGAAACATGACAACATTATAATCTAAATAACAATAATAATGAAGAATATAAGATGAAAAGACATGTCATTTATTATTAAATTAGTAATAACCTAAACAAATGATATTATTTTAAAACCAACAATAGACATGACTTGTGTTTTAGCTCTTCAAAAACTTGGGGAGACAATACTCTTCACGTAGACCATGCCTCGATGCACGCAAAACCAACTGACTGGGTGGAAGCATTCCAAGGTGTTGGTGTCGATTGTTATCTCATAGACCTTCCTTGTTCCATTCATAACAAACCATTTGCCGTTTTTCATGTAGTGTGTGATGCCTAGCCACACTGAAAACGGGATTGGTGGTATTGGAGGGGCTAAGAAAATACTAACCCATTGTCTTTCCTGAAGGACCCATATTCCGAGTGATATTCTGCATGCCAGTTGTAAGGACCATTTGGAGAGTGTTCTGGACATTTGCTAGAAGGCCTTGGAAGATGTCGGCTGATAGGACAGGAGGGAAGGGCAATTCGGTATTGTCCTTCGTGAGGGTATCAAAGGCAAGGACAACATTTGTGCCGACAACCCAACACTCGCAAACAGTAGAGTATAAGTTGGTGCCACAAACAGTGCCAGGTGAGAAGTAGAAAGCGCGTTTTGCATAATCAGGATTTGTGCCAAAGGGGATGTTTCGCCAACTTCGCGAGTTCATGGAGTACACACTGGCTTTAACAGCACTTGGTGTTTGTGTTATATGAAGATCGTTGTAGTCATTAGGGGGACCTTTGTATAACCCCACCGCACTTGCAGCGTCTGAGTAATACCCGTGGTCGGCATTTGTGGACAGAAGGGTGTGCGCAGTAGTCGTTGGGTTCCAGAGGACCATCTCACTGGTTTCGTTGAAGCAAACACACAATAGACCATCCAAGTGTGCTAGTATTTCTACACCCATGAGGCCGTTCTGGAACGGGAATGAAATTATTGTCTATGGACCATAAGTGTTGTGTTTTAGGTTCATCGAATAAGTTGAGTAGTTGAAATCATGTATTAAAATAGTTCTTTGCTTTGCTGCAATACGTGAGCAGGAGTAGTGAGCGGCCTCAAACTCTGGTGTTGATATCATGTCACGCCATTCCCTGCACACAGACCTGCATTTAACAACTTCGATGGCATCCAAGCGTGTTAGTATGTAGAACATTATGATGTCGAGAGGTAAGCAGGCCATATTCGTGGGTTGTAGTGGTGTAAGAAAGGAACATATATGTTGGAGGAAAGTAAGGGTAATAATAATAACTTATATAGTGTAGGAAATGTTGAAGTTCAATGCATGCATAAATAGGTGTTAATTGGTGGCTTCATGGAGTGTGATTTCATTTCATGAATATAAAATGATGAGTTATTTTATTTAATATGACTTTAAGGGATGAACTTAATACATAGAAAGTTGAGAATTAAAAACGGTAAGTCCTCTATTAAGAGCAAATGGAAAAGAAGTGTGCATTATGTATTATCCTTTTTTTATATACTAAAAATATGGTACCTTTTGTAACATATCCTTTGTTTGATCCATATGATCAGAAACTCGTAGCTGTTCGTTGTTACTTTTTACTTTTTTTTTTTAGAAAATCTTTGAAGCCAATTTTTTTTTATAAACACACGAAACAAACAACACCAAAGCCAAAAGCAATAATAAACCTTTACTATACGCATACCACCACCTTCATCATCTTCATATAAGTTGCCATTATGCTAACCCATTAATACCTTTAAAGCTTCACTATTTATATTTAAACCAACACACACACAGTGCGTATCAAATTGTATATGTTCTTATAAAAGTATTATTATTATTATTATTATTATTATTATTATTATTATTATTATTATTATATGTTCATGCAACATTAGCCAACCTGGGGAAACACGGGGAGTTGTTTTTCGATGGACTCTTGGAGTGTTTCCATGAAATCGCGGCCGCGATTGCTTTCGCAAGGATGAATGAGTTCGCGTATCGCGTCGAAATGATTTCGCACCTTGCGCAATGGCGAGTTGATGAATTCGGGTAGTGGTTTAACCAGAAATCGGATTGTTTTAAGATTGGAAAGTGGAACTGGTAATAATTAATAATTTGTGTGGTTTTTATAAGTTTTATTTGGTTAGTTAATTCTGTTATGTTTTAAAATAGTATAAATATGATTTTAGTTTTTTTTAAAGAATTTATAAGCTAATAAGCTTAATCTTAAAAAGATAAACCAAACACTAAATTAAGCTTATTTTGTTTTAAAAAAAAAAGCTAAAAAAGCTATAAGCTTGGTTAAAAAAGCTAGGCCAAACACCCCCTTTATGCTTTAATTTCCTTAACAACTAACAACCATTTTTATACATGAGTTCATGTTTCTAATAAATAATTGACAACAAACGTTAAACCATCAAATTGTTTATTTACCTTTATAAATCATATGCGAAAATTCATATGATTATCCGTCCATCCCAACAACATCAACACAATCACGTTTTGAGGCAATGGGTCAGACCCACGAGACCCGACTCGAACAATGCACATGTAAACAAATAAAGGCCAACTGTAAATAAAAAAAACTAAAATTAGACTATTAAAAAGCCCAAAGTTACAAGAAATAAAAGGAAACAAACACAAACTACAGTAACAAACACAAACTACATCTCCAACTGTCTGCAACGTAAAGTTAATAAAATTGAACTGACTCCATTTCTCCCATTCCAAGCCGGTAATGTGTTGGTTTGATTTTAAAAGGTTGACAATTTGAAACTTGAAACTGACTTATAAATTGTTTGATATTCTACCCATATTATTAATTGTATATTTTAAAGTGCATATATAGTATAAAAATTTTACAAGTTAATATGGTTAACAACATCTATAGTTAGTTTTTACCTTTTTTTGGATAAAATTTTTGAAGCCAATTTTCCAGTAATAAAACCCCTAAAGTCTAGACATGTAAACAAATAAAAACCAACTTTAAAGGGAAAAAAATCATTCTAAAACTTTACAGCTTTAATGTCATTAATCAAATAGCACTATACAGCTTTAATGTCATTAATCACTTTAGACTCTCTATCTTCTAAAACTTCTAAAAGTGTTAAATGCAATTAAATATGCATAATACTAACAATGCATATAATCAAAGTTCACAAATTTATAGACAAACAAAGTCTAAATTCGATGCCTCAAATCAACATCGCATTCCTTATTTTAAGAAACCTGGTCACTTCTCTCAATCTATTTTACTTTACTTGTTCAATGTATTACCAATCAATTTAATTCAATTCATTGCTTACTTATTTAGTTACTTGTATTAATAACCAGTCGATTGATGATAAAGTCCTCAAACAGTTCATGGTAACAACTATTTCATTTTTCACATCTATGTATTGTAACTAATTGTATGTTGCCATTTCATAACTAATTGATTGCTGCTTGAGATAGGAGAATTAATTGGTCAAACCTTAAATAAAGCTCGGTTAGTTATCGAGCTTAAGGTCGAGCCTTGTATGAGAAGATAGTTTAGGCTTGTTGAGTGTTTTGTGTAACAACTCAGGTTTTCAAACTTATAATTTTACCCAATTCGGTCCAACGTTCGGGTTATTTGTACTAAATAAATATAATTTGCGTTTATTGAACTAAATTAATTTTTATTAATATTTAATTACTTATAATTATAACTTTTAGGTTTTGACATGTTTAGCCCAAAAATACACACTTTTATCTTTCTTTGTACCACCTTCAAACTCTGGGTCCAGATTGTAATTTTGTAATATAACCCATATTATTGAACTGGATTATCCATGTACCCATATTCTTATCTATTGGGTTTTCTTGTACCCGAATCTTAATATCACTAAATTGGTTAACGAATCTTTGTGTGATTGATGAATTTGACTTCGTAAATCATTTATACTTACCATTTCGGCCTAACCGACACCCTAAACGAGTTAACAATATCAATTGATGATCCGTTTTCCTTTTTGAACCAACCGACAATATATTAGCTGGTTAATCACGAAATCATCCTTAATATTTCAATTATTTACGCGTTTACAATCCATAATTAGTGTCCGACGCAACCCCTATATATAATTTGATTGAATTGCTCGTTCACATACTCGTTCTTACACCAATAAGCGCCGACCCTAACCCTAGATCGTTAATCATATAAACGATGTTATAAATTCAATTAAACTTAGCTGCAACTTCATCCTTGTGTCGCGAATCAAACCCCCAATTTTAATTAGAGTATCACAGCCTGATTTAACCTGTTCGTAACCACCTCGCCGCCGGCCACTGTTGAGCCTCGTTACCCTACCTCCGGTCATCGTACAAGGTAATTGGACATATGGTTTGGATCGTCATTTATTGTTGGACAATAATCCCAACTTTAATCGATCGATCGATTAACGGATTGATCGATTGAGTTGTTAGGGTTCTTAATCTAGTTATGATATGCTGCGTCTGCTATATATCTATTTGTCTCCTATCTCAAATTGCAAGTGGCTGGGTATCCCAGCTTGTTAAAGCGCTTGTGGTGGGATGGCAGGTCGCGGGTTCGACTCCCTGCCACCCCGTATTTTTTCGGTCCTTTTGTGTTTTTCTTTTTAAAAAGCATTTAATAAATATATTATTACTAATAATACCTAATTAAAACTATTTTATTAGAAACCGAGCATATAATACTTGTTTTCTCGCGTCTTTTTTCGTGTATGTACGTATATGTGTATTTAGATATACATATATGTATATATACGTATATATAATGCCATGTAAACTAATATTTTTCGTTATATATATATATATATATAAATGGACAAACTTATTGAATGTTTTAACAAATTAATAAATATTTTTAAAGATGTATTTTACTTATAAAATATTTTTATATAATAAAGTATTATAATATACTTTATTTATAATTTAACAAGCTAATAATTATTCATACCGTCTTTATATATTTATATTAAAAGAATATAATATTAACTTCATAATAATTATAATTATTGAACTTGTTTATCTGATCTAGTTCATTAACTTAGCGTATCCGCATTCTATATTTCTTTATAGGCCTTGTCGTCAACGCGTGATTCCCGCTAATCGTCTTCTCTTCACTTTTGTTCATCTTCGAGGTGAGTACCACATTCCCCCTTTTTTACTTGTTTTCCACGTTTTGGGGACATATGCGTAAATATATTTCTCATATATACTTATACTCAAAACTGCAACTTTGTCTTATGTGTTAACAACTTATACTTTACTTGTTTATGTGCTTATTTGCTTTGTATGCTTTCACATTCGGAGAGGTTCAACATAATCTCAGTCTAGTATGATCATACGCCAGTCGTTATAGCCTTTGTGCTTCTCGACATCTCAGTTATACTTGCCATTTGGTTAATTTGTTATTCTCATCTGACTTGTTGCAGCTACATATTTTATTATATATACTATATGTACAACTAAACTGGTGTGTTGATCACTCAACCATGTGTTGACAAAACTATATTATTTTCAACGCATATGTAGGTTATCGTTTGATGTTCAAGCTGGTTTGGAAGAAAAACGTAGGATTGCATGTTAGAGAGAATAAACAAGATTATAGATATATTTGTATCGTCTTAATTATTCGAATTATGGATTTTGTATTTGATGTTTTTGATTATTTAATT
The DNA here is from genome assembly GCF_021521415.1 of Bidens hawaiensis. Classification (NCBI taxonomy): domain Eukaryota; kingdom Viridiplantae; phylum Streptophyta; class Magnoliopsida; order Asterales; family Asteraceae; genus Bidens; species Bidens hawaiensis. The sequence goes on along the minus strand of NW_027492087.1, from coordinate 406,737 downwards.
AATTTAACAGATATTGTTACATTTAATATTGCATGATAGTAACCTTTGAAAAGCTGTGAGCAATCTGTCACACCCTCAAAATCCACTAACGGAGTTTTACCGTCAGAGGGTGTGAACTAACAGGATCGGAATCATTAGTTATAATCAAACCATAAAAACGTTTAAATGAAATTAAGTGCGGAAGCGTAAAAACCACAAGATAAAAGTTGCGTCACGCAGGATGACTTAAAATCCAATGACAACAGTTTAAAATCAGTTTGCATAAACAAAAGTGTTTTCAACAATGCATGATCCTATACCGCGCGCCCGCCTCGGCTACCTGAGAATAACATACTAAAAGTGTCAACACGAGGTTGGTGAGTTCACAAGTTTATATAAAATAAAGCGTTTTGCGTTCAGCGTTCAGCATTTTGCGTTTAGCGTTTTGCGTTCAGCGTTTTGCGTTTAGCGTTTTGCGTTACCAGACTGTGTTAAATCAATTATATATCGATAGGTAGCTAGCCTATACAACAAGTATTACTAAGTGTTCGACACCGAATCTGACTGTTTATCAAGTGCCTTGCCATCAGGTCATCCAGACCATGGTATGTGTTAGCCAAAATTACACCCGCTCGACCTCCAGTCGAGTTTAGCGTTGGGTGGGGTTTGTCAAACCCAGTAGTACTACTCAACAGTGACTCGCTATTATCCAAATATTAACCGGTTCGATGTGTAGGACTTCAATTGTTTCGTTGCCACTTAGCCTTTACAAGTGATATATAATTTACTAGCAAAATCTTAAATGCGTTTTGGAGTATGTTATCTCCCCCAAGTGAAAAGCGTTTAAAACAGTTTAAAGGGATAAGTGAAACTCACTGTTTGCGAAGAATTCCCAAAAATAAATCACCAAGTGATGCGCGTGACAGAAAACTCTCTCTAGCGTTCTAAAACAACAAAGAGATTTTCTAAGTGTCGGAACTATTAATGAGTCTCTAGACCCGGCACGTAGTACCTATGCAAATATCACGTTTCGTGTTTCGTTTGTGAATCATGTGTGACTTAACAAGTACATTTGTGATACGATACATGTGTAAACAATTATTTACATGTCATGTATTAATAATGTATATCACTAGCAACTATTCCCCGCAGGGGCAATTTGGTCAAAATACCACAATTATTTAGCAAGTATTCCCCGCAGGGGCAATTTGGTCAAAACATAACAATTAACTAGCAATTATCATGTTTCATGCATTTTCACAAAATTCAGCAGCTAGTTTCACCGAGACAGAAATTCTACTTGAAAGATTGTACTGTTCCACCGATCATAGCATCTCAATTAATTTACCAAAAATCATCACAAAAGCATACATGTATTAGGTTTCCAGAACATATTTTATTTTATTTTTATTCCACATAGGTTTCTCACAATGATCAAAACATTACAGCAAACACATAACAGTCAAATTCATGCGCAACAGAATGTTATTTGAAATTCCCGTTAAATGAAAAATCCAACAAATGCAAGACCAATTGGGTTGGGTTCTTAACTCAACAAGTTAACTTCCAGAAGTGGAACCAACCCAATTGGTCTCGTAGTTCATGAGATATAACATTTACAAAACAACCTAACAGCAGGTCTAACAACTCAGCTTTGCACAACGTTTTTGTAAAATCATAAAGGTTAACTTTTACACGTCCAAAAATTGCAAATTTATATTCTTTAGAAACTAGATTCAACCTAGTTTACTATAGTATCAATATTCTCAACCAATTTTCACATTTACACCCCGATACAGTCAATTGAACATCAACAACACAATCTGTCCAGAAACTGTTTGCAACAAAACTCAACATATTAACCATCTATAGACCACAATTCATTCATATAACATTCTAGACACCATAACCACTATCCATGCATATCAATTACACCATACATACATGGTTAGGGTTTTATTTTATCTCAAAATCAAAGACACAACAATTAACATGTAATAATATCAATTCTAGTTATCAAATCATCATCTCTTTTACGATATTCTCCAATAATGACATGTTATCATGGGTGCATAGGTTAAGGATGTCTGATTAGGTGGCTGTAAGAGAGCGAGCCACTCGAGTCTTGAGGCCACATAGTCACCCGCAGCCCATCATAAAATCATACCAAAGCAAGATTATTGGCCTAGAAGAAATGCTTTCGGTTAGTCTCAACCCACTTGGATCGGCTTGAACTGACCTTGTATTCTGGTATTTGATTTTTAGTTTTAGAAGATTTCGGATTCTGGTTTGGTCCGGTCTTGTTTTGACCCAATGCACACCACTAGGCGTTATGCCACTTATGCGTAAACTTGACATGTAACGAATATTCAAGGATGTGTAAACATGTTGGCTTGATTATTAAAAAGTGCAACGCTTGGTATGTTTGAGATATGATAGATCTAAAGTTAAGTCGTGTAACCACTATTCATGACTTTTATGGTGTTTGCCTCCCAACTATCATCTTTCGGTCCATCAATTCTTTGTTATTTCTTCTATCTTTTGGTATTTTAGATATTTACTAAGCAACGTGTTACCTTGAAGAAGTTCAAACAAGGCAATCATATACAACACCGCCTAAAATCGACATTCACCTAATATTATAATCTCCAAATAGCAAATCGAAAAGAATCATCTTGCCTTACCTGAAGGAAAGTGAAGATCGTAAAAAACAAAGGCTGCCAAAGTGACGATGACAATCAATTGATAATACCGTATACATTATACAATAAGAAGCAAGCAATAGAAGATGGCAGAAACCTAGTTAAAATATCTCTACGTACGGAATAGATAAAAGAAGGTAATAGTTAATTCGTTAATCAATAAAAGAAGGTAACAGTTAATTCGTTAAACATCTAAAGGTGTGTTTAATTCCTAGAAAATATGAAATTTGCCGTTAAAAGAAAACCATCCCATTGTTTTGGAAAAGGAAAGTTAAAGTCGTGAAGACAAATATCTCTCGATACATTAAAAGCCAAACAAAGGAGTTTAAGATAAAAAGAACATAGAAAGCCGTTTGTCTTTCCCTTTTGAATCTTGTCTTCATGTTCCATTGATTAATACACAGCTTATAAATTGCAATAAGTTACTATTAAAGTTTTAGAAAATTGTACACTTTTAGCATGATTATTATAAATTATATAAAATATTATCTACTGATAAATCATTAGCATGTGGATTATAAATTATTTAAAACCTTGATGGATACATTCCTTAAAACTATATACCTTTTTACTGACTTTGTAATTTTAAAGAATGTATATGAACATAGAAAAACACAAATGAGCAAACAATAACAAGCATATATGAAGTAAATGAATGAAAATAAAGAAAGAAAGTGAAATGTTCCCGTTTGTTCATTAGTCAACTCCCCAATGATTGGTTCTTAATTTTGATTAGACCGAGGGGCGATGCATGATGGGCCAATTAGTATGATGATTCATGAAAAACACATAAATTTGAATAAACATGCAAACAAATAATCGTAAACGAACAGACAAAAATGACGGTACGTTTACAAACATATATAAACAGACGAGACATGTATTCATGTTCGATCATTTAACCAAGTTTTTTCTTATTCATTCCATTCATTTATTAAATAAACAAACTTTTCATCGAACCCTTCTCAAACGATCGTTCATTCACCAGCCCAGTTGATCCCATGAAATGTTGGGAACATGATGTGTGGACATACAATTTGATGTTTACAATAGCAAAATGTATATACAAGTGCAAGTTGATCCCATGAATATGCTTGGATTTGAACTTTGGGCAATGATGCAGGGATTTTAATAATGTACACAAAAGTTAAAAAACACAGCATTTAGTAACTTCTTTCTTGTTGATTCCCATAAACAAAGATACAATAATTGCAGGCTAATCAACTTAAAACATACAATAATAATCATAATATCCAAATGGTTAAACCAAAATCATACAATGATACAGGTATAAAACTATAAATATTATTATTATTATTATCATTCATTATTCATTCTCGATCTTTAACTAAATTTCCAATCATAGTTGCCAATGGTAGAGTTCCTTTAGCCATTATTTCAACTCTACAAGTATTTGAAGCATGGCCGAATAACGAAAGCCCAAACGTTAGTAACTCTGGAAGAAACAACCTCGACGACAAAAATCCATGCCAATAACGAGGTTCCAAGTCAAAGAACGCGTCAAAGAATCTTCTGGTACCTTCCAAATCAAGCTTAAGCAAAATATCCATCCCAAAACAAAAAAACTCCCTTTGTCTCCTCCTCTCAATAGGCCACAATTCGTGCCAAATCCCCGCCGACAAATCATCTCCGACCACCATCTTTTTGTTATTAAGATACCGAATTATTGAGTTTGCGACAATCGGGGCGGCGGCTAGTGTTCTTGCCACCATGTACCCGGTTGATGGATGGACCATACCTGCGGTCCCACCTATTCCAAGAACCCTTTGTGGTAGGACGGGTAGGGGCCCACCCATCGGGATCACACACTTTTCGTCTTCTTCAATGCTTTTAACTTTTATGCCCAAATGTTTCAACCGACACACCATTCTTTCTTGAATATCTTCCATCTTCAACCCCGGTCGGGCCACGAGTGAAGTCTCTTCGAGAAAGATTCTACTCGACGAAAAGGGCATCGCGTAGAGAAAAGTCGGAATCTTTTGATTCCTTTCTTTTAATTCAAGATTCTTGTCAAGATGAGAATCTCTCCAATCCATAAACAACATTTTGTCAACATCAAAAGGGTGTTCCTCAACTTCTGCTAAAATCCCATATGCCACTTGATACCCCGGGTTATACGGCTTGTCATATTGAACCAAAGATCTTGAAAAACCGGTCGCATCAAGAACCAAAGTCGCTTGGATCGTGACACCATCGTTACATATCAAAAAAGACTTCAACTCTTCGTGCACGACTTTAACAACTTTCGCTTGATGAAACTTAACCCCGTTCGTTATACACTTTTGCAACATCTTGGTTTTAAGCTGTTTCCGATTGACACGAGCGTACGGTCGGTTAAGACTCTTGGTCGAGTTATCGTTAATGTAAACGACCGCACTCGACCAAGTGGTATCCAGACAATCCAACAAGTCCATAGCTTCAAACTCATCAACCCAAACACCATAATTATTAGGCCAGATTAGTTTCGGTGACGGGTCGATAGCGCACACGGTTAGCCCAGCCTCGGACACTTGCTGAGCCACGGCTAACCCCGACGGACCGCCACCAACGACCACAAGATCCACCACAAGATTTCTTGTGGGGTCATACAAAGGAAGCTCAAAATCAAGATTTTCTTTCTTGACTTCTGGAACAAGCTCTAACAAAGCACTACTACTAGCTTTAACACAATCTTTATGACCTAATTTGAATTGGGGTTTCTTAAGGTGGCCCAAATTGCTTAAATTTCCTGCAAATTTGTTAATTGGGTGCAAAAATTCGAACGAATTATGAGTTCTTAACAGAGTATCCATATTATTATTGAATACCCAGATGAGATTTCACTTCAATTGAACCTCTGTTTAACTAAAGTTACAAACTTTAACACATATTAAGAATCCAAGAAACCCTAAATTTCAAGATAAAGGTACAAACTTTAACACATATTCAGCTAAATTTGCAATCTTTATGAGGAAATTGAAGTGGGTTTTGGGCGAATTGAAAGAAAGATTGATTTAAAGGACTTACCAGATGAAATAATTCAAAGGTATTTGGAGGAGATAATTGGTGAAGAAGCATGTGGTATGGTGACTGTGTGACAAGAAAGGAAGTGTAAACTTGTGGATGAGTGAAGATGGGTGTGTTTTGATTTAAATGAATAAAAGTGATGTTAAATGAACCAACCCACCAAGATAATATTCATGGCACAAAAAAGTGTGGTTACTATTTTAGGCAAATTCTAAAGACACAAATCCGTACCTATTAACTAGGCATATTTACACACCATTCAGTATACGTCTCGTATGCTCAGCATACGACCCGTATGTTGTAATACTTTTTCAGACGTCATACGCTTCGTATGTAATGTTATACGGTTCATATGGCTTTTGTATAAACAATACGAATAATATGAAAAGCATACGATTCATATGAACAACTTTTAAGTAAAATTAATAAAAGCTTCGTATAAAAAGGATACATTACGTATAGCTTAAATACGAATCATATAAAATGTATACAGTTCGTATTTGAATGTGTAACAAAATAAGCTTTGTCTCCAACAATAGTGATTGCATGTGAGCTTCTTGCACCATGACAAGATCCTTTTTTGTTCAACATTTGGAAGGGATGAAGAGGGAGAAAGAAGTGAGTAAAATATACACAAACTTCATTGTTAGATTTATCTCGTTCAAAGAAGTAAGTGGGTAAAAAACCCTATGAGATCTAACAATTTATACGGTTGAGAGATTCTTTTTATACCTAATATTACAATATGGTCAAAGAATCGACTACACATAAATATCGGTGAGAGATTGATGGATTAAAGATTCTTTTTATACCTAATACGTTTCACGCTTCCTGCAAAAGTCATTGTACAATTTTAAAGATTCTTCGTCATACGTTTCGTATTATTTCTATACAGTTTGTATATATTACTTTTCATGATTTTTCAAACATCTAAATGCATACGATTTGTATTCTTTCTTATACGGTTCATATGTTTATGTTAGATTTACATGCTTCGTATGAAATCTTATACGTCTCATCTTCCATATAATACGAATTGTATACAAAAGAATATGGCTCGTATAGTTTCAATAGCATATGACTCGTATAGTTTTCCATATGATCGTATAGCTTTCTTTATTTGACTACTTAAGTTATTATTCTATACGTTGCGTATGTCAGCATACGTTGCGTATGAAGCTTATGATTAGATGGGGGAATGGTGTGTAAATTGCTTAAGTGGTGTATCTCTAGCAGACGCCGTATTTTATTATTTTTTTAAACCATGAACAACCGTTTAATATTATTATACTAAGTGGTATGTGGTAATAAATTGGATGTGGCTCAATGGTAGAGCACTCACTTTACTAGTGAGAGGTAGGAGGTTTAAACCTCACTATCATCAATTTATATGGGAGATATGAGGGATGACCCTGGTTTGCCAAGTTTCGAGTCCTAATCTCACCCGGTTTTACCGGCTCCTTGCTGTCGTGCCGTTTGGCGGGCGTGGGGTCGGGTTTTATCCGGTGAATCCCTCAATAGGTGGACCGCTGGGGCTTCGTCCGCCCGGACTCGTGGCCGGCTCGGGCTACCTTTAGCCATTGGGGGCCGCGTACGAAGTACCAGTATTACTTAGTTGGCCGTTCAAAAAAAAGTGGTAAGCGATACTTATGACACAAATGAGTAAGTGGTAGAATGATAATAGGGACATAGTTAAAAATTAGAGATAGTTTTCGTTACTTTTAAATTTTTCATCGGTAGTGTAAATTTATTTATTTTCTGGTTGGTTTTCGTATTTCACTATCCTTGGAAAATATAAAGTTACCCTATTTGTTTAAAGTCCAACCAAACTAAAAACTAAGGGTCTGTTGGGTATGGGGTAATGAAATATGCAATGGAATGGAATGGACGAGGTAATAAAATTGATCATCACCATTCCATTGGCATGTTTGGTTACCATGTGGGAATGACACGATTTATTAATTTTTTTTTGTATTTTTTGGTAAGTTAGAAAAAGCCGAAATAAAATAAATATGGTAGTGAGTGGTGGTGGACGACGAGCAGTAATGGTGGTGGTGGGTGGTGGGCGGCGGTGGTGATGGGCGAGAGCGATTGGTGGTGATAATGGGTAGTGGTGGTGACAATATTGAGCGGCGGGTGGCGGGCGGTGATGGCCGAGAGTGATGGTTGGTGGTGGCGGTGGTGGGAGACAATGGTAGGTGGTGGTGGGTGGTTGATGGAGGCGGTGTTGGACGACGATGGTAGGCGGTGGTGGGTGGGTGGTGGCGGCGGCGGAGGAAGGTGGTAATGGTAGCGGGCGGCAAAGGCAGGTGGTGGTGGTGGCTGACGGTGGAGACGGAGGTGGGTGGAGGCGGTGGTGGATGGTGGTGGTGGTGAGAGGGTAATGGGTAGTATTGGTGAGAGGGTGTTGGAGATGATATCGTGTGAAAGAGAGATGGAATGAAAAAAAAAACAAGGGTGATTGATTGAATGAATTTGATATTTTTTAGAGGGAATGGAATGGACTTGGTAATGAGTGATTCCATTCCATTGACAAACGAAAAAGATTTTTTTTTCATTCCATCATAATTATCCATTCCATTCCATTCCGTCCCTCATTCATGCATAACAAACACTACTTAAAACTAATCAAAGCCCAACCAAATTTTAAAGCCCAACCAAATTATATTCCAAACCAAATAAAACTATTGTTCATTACGCCTCTAGTCACTCGACCTCAATGCTGCAGGCAAGTAGCTGATGGTTGGTGTTTTCCAGTTCCTCGTCTACAGTTCAAATTATACTTACTTAATTTAGGGTTTTTTTTTACCTTTATCTAAAGTTGTAATTGTTAATTTGTTTATATAAACTATTAATTTGGATATGTTTATGGACAATTGAATATTTGAAATATTGATTATGGTTTATTATGTTTATTGGATATGGATAATGTAAATTGAAAATTGTAATTGATTAGACATTTATGGTTTATGTCTAAATTGGTATTGATTAGGGATTTAGGGTTTATGTGTAAATGGGAATTGATTATGAATTTATGGTTTAAATTTAGTTTATTCTAAAATTAAGGAACTTGAAAGATAACGACAAAGTTATATTAGTAATCTTTTTAGATGAAAATTCCAAGAAAATGATGATATCGGTTAAACTCCAAGTTCAAACAAAAAAAAGTTATTGTATGAAATTCCGTAAATAAAATCTTAGTTATTGTATGAATACGACAAAAAAAAAGTTCGTTTTACATATATGAAATACGGTAAAAGAAAATTTGTTAACGTTAACCCTGAGATTTTGGTCTAGATTCATCACTGAGCGATAAGGGAGAGACTTTGTGTTCCATGTGACATATGTTAAATTCCTGCCTCCAACATTTAATTTCAAAGGCACCAGTATGATGATGGGAGACCATGCGAGAATGTGGCTTTCACTAGTTGGATCCTTGAACTGAATAAGTTTTATCTTATCGCATCGTCGCGCCTTCGAATTAGTGTTCACATTCTATAAAGGTTTTTTCCAATCAAAAGATGGGTGTATCCCAAAATAATAAATTTAACTAGTAGCTCATTTAAAAGATTTGTCGCTACTTTAAAAAAATGATAGTTATGGCTTGACTTGGTTCACTTTTTGGGGTGTAAGTTTTGAATTTACAAGTTTAGGATTTCAGATTTGAGTGTGTGTATAAGAATCTAAATTTAACTATATATATATATATATTACAATTATATATATATTAATTGAGAAGTGGACGTTGTCTCACAAATTTTTACTGTGCTAGAGCTATCATTTTTCATGCGTCTTGTACAACTAATTTAAGGTTGGTTAGTTAGTTATAACACGCGTCGTTGTCTGCATCTTCAACCCTCCCCTCTTTCATCTCTGTATTCTCTCTTCTCTCAATTCAGTTGCTTCTCTCTCTCTTTTTCCTCACTGAGAGACGTAATATATTACAAGTTGATTTTAGCTTGATGGTGTCATACCTTGTATTTCGTATTACCCAATGTCGTTGTACTTTATGCTTTAACTAATATTAAGCCCCATCGCGTTGCGGTGGGGCGAAAACCATTAAAAAAGGTAACCTTAAAACTTTTATCGAACCCGTGTGTTGATGGGCTGGGGTGTTGGACCCGTGCTTTGTGGCGGGTTAAACCGAACGAAAATTAGTCCTAAAAACGTTCAATCTCGGCCATTTGTGTCATACCTTGTATTTCGTATTACCCAATGTTGTTGTACTTTATGCTTTAACTAGTATTAAGCCCCATCGCGTTGCGGTGGGGCGAAAACCATTAAAAAAGGTAATCTTAAAACTTTTATCGAACCCACTTGTTGATGGGCTGGGGGTGTTGGACCCGTGCTTTGTGGCGGGTTAAACCGAACGAAAAGTAGTCCTAAAAAGGTTCAATCACGGCCATTTGTTGCGGCTTGTTAACACGTGAAAAATAGACCGAAAAGTAAAACACAAAAAATAATAACTAAGTCATCTTATGACTCAAAAGTTGAATAGGGAAGATAGACATAAGAACGTTGAACAACACATGCGTGTTACAACGTGTAAATTTGCAAAAATTATACTAAAACGTTAAATGAAAATTTTGTAAAACATGAAAAGTATAAAAGAACAATGTTGATAGTAGAAAATTGTTGAGATTAAAAATGAAACATATTTTATGACAAACTTGTAAAAAATGAAAAGGATATGGACTAAAGATGAAATATGAAAAGTATAAAATAAAAAAAACAAGACAAAATTTGAAAAAAAAAAACTTAATACATAATGTACAGTTATTATGCTTACAAACCTTTTTAATTATATATAATAACCAGGCATGTATTTAATTTGTTACTTTACATCCTCATACATTTATATCTTTTATAATTTAATCTTTAATACTTTTACACTTTCAACTTTATTAATTGGTTCCTCCACTTTTCATCTTTTACACAAATTTTGTTTTATGTTTAGTTCTAAATTTTGCGAGTAGTTAGCATGCAACAATGTGTGTGTGGTTCAAAGTTTTTGCCCCAATTATTTTATTCTTGTTTGACAACTTCATCGCGACACGAGTTCTAGGTCCACTTAGTTATAATTTTCTATGTTTTAAGTTTCACGTGTGTGGTTCAACGCATACTTTCCGTTCGGTTTTACCTTTTCTGTTTATTATTTCTTTTTTTATATGAACTTTTCCGGTGTCTGTGGTCGATGGTGATGGTGTGGTATTGGTGCTACTTGGCACAATTTACTTCCCTGACGTAACGCATGAATTTCCTTAATGACTCATGAAAGTTACTACCCATGAGAGAGGGGATGGTGACGAAGCGGTGTCGATGGTGGTTTAGGCGATAGAGTTTTCGTTTCAAAATTTGTAATGGTGTTTGGCAACCATGGTTCACATGCACAAACATGTTAATTGTTAAATGTGTGGTAAACGCCCCAAGGATTTGTTCGTGTGTGATTTAGGGTTAGGATGAAATTACCCATCAATTAAGGTGTCACTTGGATGAAATATCCTAACAATTTTCATGTTTCTAATTTGCGTATGTGTGATTTAGTGTAAAATTTGATTTTATTAGTGGTCTAAGGGTTGGTCGGGTTTCACGATGAGGGCTGATAGCAAACTGTCTAGGGCTGGTCTAGTCATTGAAAACTTGGTGAAGAAAAATGGCTTCACATTCCTTTTTAGTAAATTACAATAACAGTCCATGATCTTAACTTTGTATAAAATTAAAACTAATTAGTCTAAACATAATGTTATATTATTAATAACATTAAAACGGAGTATACGGCGAACAAACAACCAGCCGTGTCGCTACCCATTTTTGAATTATAACTTTTGAAACTTTGGCTATAAAGGTGTGGCATGAGTCAAAACACACGGACCATTTTGTTTAAAAGACAACCATTATTTAGTTACCGAGACTTGAACCGAGGACACACTTGTGTATTTTTGTCTTTAAATTCATAGAGTGGCGTTATTTAAGAAAACCAAAACCTAATTACGACCATTAATCTTGTTTTGATCTATTGTTGGAATTTTGAAAATATTATTTATAAACCTTAATGAATAGTTCTGGATTGTAATTAATGAAAATGAACCAACTAGTGGATGATGTCATATGGTAATCTAACAAATATGCACACGCAAAAGGAGTGAAAGGACGTTGAAACAAAAAATGCATATGGTGTGGAGGAAAATATATTCACAAAACTCATTCCATTCATGTGCTTGATACAATTAAACCGTTTACGATCTATTTTATTATCTACTATTGTGTCGGTATTAAATAAGTTAGCTAGAAATTGAAAGTTTTGATGAATTTCATTGTTATTGTTATTATCAAATTGTGTGAATTGCATTATAGTTTAATTATCTTGTTCTTGAACGTTGAAAATTTTAACGATATTATATAATATATGGTTCCCTTTATTTATAACGGCTAATTGGGTAAATCTAGGCCCTTAAAAGTCTCAATCTTTTAATCTGAGCCGTATAAACCTATTAAAAAACTTCTAGAAGCAACTTTACGTTCTCTCTCATAAGTTCATGCAAGTTACAGACGGTTTTTTTGCTTTGCCGTCCCATAAAATCCTCTCCATCCATTTCTTCCCCGCTAATCGAATCAAGTTTAAAAAAAAAGACAGATCATGTTTCTGACCTAGGGTTTTGATTATGAAGCGTCAGTTGTTTTATGATCATCATATCTGCATTTCAGGTCAGTTTCGCTGACCAAATCGATTATTATTATTATTATTATTACTGTGTGAATTAGAGATAAACACCGTTTGACTAATTGAGCAATTTCAGCCCGTTCGTACGAAGTTGTTCCACAAATCGGAAAGCTCAAGGAAGGGGAGGAAAGCGTGTGGAATGAATGAATCAATTATTATAGTTCCGAATTAGGTCACCTGTTCATATTATGATGTTTGGTGAAAATATCATTACCTAATCTGTGTTAGTATTTCAGATTAAATTTGACAAAGGTAGGGAGAAGATACCAAAACAGAAAGAGCTTCAGAAGATAGCAAGTTCTTCTCAGGTTTGACTCAGTTTAACAAAGTCAAGGGGTAATTATGAAATAAGGTTGTTATTGGTGTTGTTTTATTTTGTATTTTTAACAGACCAGAAAAGATGGATCTGCAGACATGGGCAATTGGGCATGACTGATATATGGAGTGATGAAGGTTTCATTCTTTTTAAGTTTTAACTATTCCTACATTAATCTTCCTTTTGTGCTGTAATGATATTTGCTAAAATGTGTTATGTTATGTTTTTCAGGTCATCATGCTGTTTAACTCTCGATAAGGCTATTATTGTTCCTGTTGTGGAAGTTGAGCCATCTGGATCCTCATTATTCTTCTAATTTTGAAATGATGTGGAGCATTGCAGGTATTTCTCTCCTTTGTATAACCCCCCCCCCCCCCCCCCCCCCCCACACACACACACACACAAAAAAGGATTGCATAGTTGAATTATCTTGATACAAGATTCTTATAAGTTATAACATCAGCATGGGATTTGAAAGGATACAAAGTTAAGATTAAGCAGTGGAAATGAACGGTAGAGCGGTTTTAAGGGCGATTTTCTTAGTGGGATTTTGTTGGTTTTTGTTGTTTGCAACAACGATACATGGACGGCGTGCGGTTGCTTCCACTGCAAGTTTTGGAGGGTTCGGTTATCAACTACGTCAGCAAGAGACGAGTCCCAAACGGGCCCGATCCTATCCATAACAGGTATCAATATATCAATATATCATTATCAAACTTGCTAAAAGATTGTAAGAGTTAATTAATTTTGTATTTGTATATGTTGTCAGGAGAACGAGAAATACGAAACAACCTCCGAATCGGGCCTAGAACCGAAAAGGGTATTTGAATTTGAATTTGATTTGGTATGACAAGTTGTGTACATGAAATGTTGAAGAAGCAGCTTTTTGAAGGTTTGATAATGATTCAAGGTGTTTGGTTTCGCATGAATGAAATAGTTACTCCCTCCGTCGCATTTTAAGTGTCTTAGTTTAAATTTCCAAGTCTTTCTTTTGCAACTTTGACCGTAAATATTTTTGTTGTCATATAATACTTAATGAAAATTATATCAATGTAAAATACATTTAAAACCCAATCCATTCATATAATTTTCATCAAGTATTATATGACACGAATAAAAATATTTACGGTCAAAGTTGTAAAAGAAAGACTTGAAAATTAAAACTAAGACACTTAAAATGGGACGTAGGGAGTATTAACTTATTATTATGTGTTATTAATTATCAAACATCTTTTGGATACATATTTTTTGTAGGTGGTATATGTAATTAATTATCAGTCTTTGCTTGCTTGCTTTAGCTATAGCTTTGAGCTTTAAAAGAGTTGGCTTTATTCCTAAATCATGTTCACCTAGACTTAAGTGTTATCAACATATTTGGTCAAAGCGGGTCATTTTAAAGAAAAATAACCTCGTCGGGCCAAAACAGGCATTAACAGAAAATGAAATGTTAAAACTCCAATTTTGATACGTTGTTATTAAAAATTTTGGTTTAGTTTCTTTTTATGAACATTCTAATATTGATTTCATGTATTTTCTTACCTTGTAGTTTTTAAAATTATATATTTTCTGAATGATATCTAAATTTTATACAATCAATACTCCATGTAGCAATAAAGGTATCACACTATTGGCGGCTTTCATACAGCGGGTGCAGATAGTGTTGCCGATGGCGTTGGTGAAGGTCTGCGGTGATGGCAAAGGTGGAACCTTTTAGCCTTTGTTAATCTTCTTTTGGCCTTAAATGTTTACATAAAATACCTCAATAAACACAAACTTAAGTCCACCGATGGCTAGGTTGTATAATTTCACAATATAAGTTATTTCAAGTTGCTTTTTTTTTAATTTGTATATACAGTTAGTGATTTTGTTCATTTTAATAATATATCTCACGGATTACGCCTTTTCACTTGTACGGTTATGACAGAAATTTTGATTTCTTTTCAAGCTAAAATAGATTCAAGGCTATTTGTATTTTCTTTGCATGTATAAGTGTATAATGTGACATCCTATTATCAGTCTGTTTAGTGCTTATTATTCCTCTCCCTTGAAACATGCTACATGACTCTACAAATTGGTGTAAAGTTATGTGCTTATTAATCAATGCTTATTATAGAATTGACAAGAGGGAGCGAGTGGTGAAAGCAAGTTATGTGCTTATTACACGTTAAACAAATATTGTTTTTGTATAGAGTGCAAAGAAAAATAGTTATTAGTGCAAAGAAAAATAGTTATTTTATTATGACATAAAAACTCCCGTTCACCGGACGGGTATAAAACTAGTTGTTTATTGTTGAAGACTATTGTAATAAATTCACTTCAATTTGATTATTTTGTTTATTATGCCAATTTATTCTTTTATTTTTACACTAGGAACATTCACAATTATATGCTTTTTGGTTATGGTTATGTAACAACCGTTGGTAGTGGTAAAAAAAAAGAAAAAAGAAAAAAAACGGTCTTCCAAATTAGAATCGCTCATTAACAAACCCGGGTTCTAGTTATTATTTGCTGCCACAAAAACCGGTTCCAACACGATTCTAACTGGTGGTTCCTAATCTGTTTTGAGTATTTAACATCGAACCGGTTTAAACCAGCTAATCAAAATTCATTTCTTAGTTTTCTTTATTTACTTACTTATTAAAATACCGTTTTTTTTTCGGGTTCTTACCAGTTAACCGGTTTGATAGATGAGGGCTTTGGGATACGAAAACCTGTTATTACCGACTGATTTTTGGTCAACACGGTCTAACCAAAAACCGGTTGGTTAATAGCCGGTATTTTAGAAACCGGTTAAGCGTTTGCACATCTCCAGTTGGACACATTGGGCTGATTAACAAAGTGGGCAATGATGGGCTGAAATAATGAGATGTCAAGTCAACATTGGGCAGATATATCAATTATATTATTGGGAAAAAAAAAAGAAAGGGAAAATCCCCTAAATGTCCATCTTAAATAATGTGGTCAAGTTTTTGCCTATCATCATCATATATTCCTTAAATGTCTATTACCAATAACCTTGGCTAATTCCTTAAACTTCTTTAAACTCACTTATTTTAAACCAGTGGTTATTTGCCAGGTGTGGTATACACCGTCGGCCTTACTTATATACAGTCGGAAGATGGTATATAATGTCGGCCTCACAAATATACCGCCGGATCCTAACTTAATAGCTTCTTTTGTAAAAGAATTTACTTTTAAAATCATTTCTTAAATTTTTGCATGGCCGACGATATATATGCAAGGCCGACGGTATATACCGTCTTTGTTGAGAACACCAAGTAATAGGTGAAGACCCAAGATAAAATACGTGTCCCGTAGTGCTTTTGTCATCGTCTTGGTCAATGTTATGGCTACTATCACTATAACCAACTAACACATTTTTCCCACGAGTGTAAGAAATACCAAAACCGAGAGTACCTTGAATATAACGAAGAATTTGCTTTATAAGAGTTGCATGAGATTACTCCGGCCTTTGCATGTATCGGCTTACGACTCCAAGCGAATATCCCGTGTAAAGTTTCACAAACGTCTCGATTTCCATGATCCTAGATAAACAAAAATCATTTCATTTACTAAACAACCATCAACAAGTAATGCATCCATAGATAGTTATCAGTAATAAAATAAATAGTTTATAACCCTGCAAACAGCCTCAACATAATAAATAGTTAAAACGCATGTTAAACCATAAACCAGCTCCAACAGTTTCATTATCGGTTTTGGTTTTTCCCGTGTTTGCCATTTGAGCTTGAAAATTTTAGGCTGAAAAGAAAGTTGGCCGAAGATAATGAATTCAGGTATAAATAAGTTTGTTAATTGTTAGCTAATACACTATTTTACGTTTGACCAAAAGTATTTAAGTTACATCTATACATACTATTAAAGCAAGGAACAATTTTCACATGTCACCATTCTAGGGTGTCCACATAGGATGTCACCTCAACTCCATGTCACCCATTTCCATTCTTAAGCATGCCAACTCAGCAACTAACCTATATATAACCCATTAACCCATTTAAGCTTATTTTCTCGCGGGTCTTGGATATCCATTTAACCCATTAACCCATTCCTTTCATAATTACGCCAACTCATCATATAACATATATTTAAACAATAACATTTCTTAATTTTTCACCATAATCATGTTTTTCCATCTTTCTCTAATAATAACCGGACCATCTTTCATCATCTCCCCTATTCCGGCCACTCCATATCTATATCTTTATTAATCGTTTTCCGGTAAGTTTCTATTATATATTAAATTCTGATTGTTGATCTATGTATTTCCGGCAATAATATATTTTCTTACGGTTATTGTTTCCTCGTATCTTTTTATGTTTCTTCTAATAATATCAGTTTAGGTTTTAACTAAAGAAAGGCGATGTCTACAATTTTTCGGCGTGTTTACGTTTTTTCCGGTGAGTATTGATAGTAGGTTTTTCGGTTATATGTTATACTTATAACAATGATTGTCTTATACTTTTTTGTATTTTTTAATTTTTCCTGTTTTTTTGTTTGACATGCTGTTATGTTCTATATCAAAATTATATTCATCCATCGACGGTATCAAAATCTGAGATTACATGGTTAAAAACCATATTTGTTTTTTTTTCCGGTAAGACAAACAATTTTTCCGCTTACAAATTAAAAATCAAATATTCAATAATATAAAAATTAATATTATACTTTCTGGTTTCAGGTCAATGCCAAGAGTAACAGATCTTCACTTCTTCAATTCTACACAAAAATTCTACATCCGATTGTCATTGTCACAATATCATTTTACCGGTTATTAACTATAATTCAAAAAAAAAATAATAATATCAAATATTAATTTTCGATTTTTTTATTTCAGGTTATTGTCCGACTCATAGATGCAGGCTTTCACGATTGATCAAGACTTCATAACATTTTTTTTTTATTTTATCATGTATAGATTATTTTTTTTTAATAATCGTGTATTTCAATATTTCAATATAATAGGTACATTATATGTCCTATGTCAATAATCATGTATAGATTATTCTTTCCCGATTGATCAAGATTTCATAACCTGGATATATATTTTGTTTTCCGGCTCCTTAATAAATTACACAATTAACTATTCCATTAATTCCAATTATTTTCTTTGACTTTCCTACTTTATGGTCATAACGGAATTCTCATGATTATATACATTGATTTTCCTACTTTATAATTTAAATTTCAATTTGTCTTCCTAATTAATGTCAATACTAATTATTTGACTAATTTAAATTTGAATTTATAATTAATGTTTAAGCTTATTTTGACTTTCCCTTTTGTTTACCAATTGTTTGACCATATTATTTTTGTTAAAAAAATAATATCAATAGTTAAGGCAAATATAATTTTTTAAATACAACAAACGTAACAAATTAAAATACACTTTATTGTCATAACGGAATTCCCATTTTATATACATTGACTATCTCAAGTAACTATTTCTTAATTTTGTTGCTTAATACAACTTATTTCACTCAAATTTCATACACAATTTGTTTCCTTAATTATTAAATTAATAGACCGGTTTTACAAATTAAGTTTATTTGTTTCCTCATTTAATATTTTGACCATATCAATGTTAATTATACAATAAAATTTACACATACATAGAACTATTTTGACCATATCAATGAATTTGACTTCCTAATTAATGTCCATACTAATTATTTGACTAATTTAAATTTGAATTTATAAATAATGTTTATGCTTATTTTGACTTTCCCTTTTATTTATCAATATTAAATTTATTTTCACAAATTATGTTAAATTTAGAAATTATTAAAAATATACTTTACAATTTCAATTTTGTTTCTAAATTTTTAAACGGGTCCCAAAACTTTCCTCATTTACTATTTTGACCATATTCTTTTTGTTATAAAAATAATATCAGGCAAGTATAATTTTTTAAATACAACAAACGTAACAAATTCAAATATAGTTCTAAATGTTTCGACTTATATTATGATAAGCAATTCAAAAATATTTAAGTTAATTTGGTATTCGAAAATATTTAAGTTAATATTAAAGTTGATTTGAATATTTTTTGAAAGTAAATAAGTTAATCTTGTATATTTTTGGTACAAATTAATATTCTCTTACAATCCATTATTATGTTATTAAAAGTTACTAATAATGTTGGAAATAGTAACCGTAAATTTTTAATGGTCTTTAAGTCAAGCATAATTTATTCATGTTTATACATATAATTGTGTATTTATCAATAATAATAAATTGGATTTTAATTATGGGTAGATAATAATAAGTTTACTAATTTACGTAAACAATTAAATGAAGGTCTTGATTTTCTTTGTAGTATTTCTCTACATTTTTGGTATATAATTTAAATTTGAATTCCTATTTAATATCCATAATAATTGTTTGTCAAACATAATTGTTTCTATATATGTTTTCCATTATTATATTGACTATAACCATATCTTAATAATTACAAAAAATTATAATTCAGATTATGTTAAATTATTAAAATTATATTTTACAAGTATGTTATTACTTTTAATATTTTTTGTTCTAAATATTTCAAAAAGCACTACCTTAGAAAGTTACCATTCAGACTATTATTTTTATTTTTGTTATAAAATTACAAGTTACCGTTCATACTATTACAAATTCAAAATTTGTAATCAATGTTAAAACAACTCAGAACTTCAATTCTTTATGTTTGTTTACCCTAATTGTATATAGTTTTTAATTTTTTTCCATTTTTATAAACTCATTCCTTAATATGGTTTGACCAAAATAATAACATAATTATCTCATTATTACAATTTATATTGTTTGACTTTCTTTATTTGTTAAAAAAACCGAATGAAGAAGTTATAAATTAAATAAATTTCCGATCGATTTAAGTATTTGACCATTCACATTAAATCATTTTTGACCATTCATATTTAATAGTTTTAAACTTTAAATAACATTTACATACTAAATATAACTTTCTTGAAATATATCAACATGATTTTAAGTACTTTTAAATTTAAGATTTGCACTCACAAATTATGTCCATATAAAAATTAACATGCATTTATTTTGACTATTGAAACATTTTAATTAAATATTCTCTTAAAATCCATTATTATGTTATTAAGAGTTACTAATAATGATGAAAATAGTAACCACGAATTTTTTATGTTCTTTAAGTGAAGCATAATTTATGCATGTTTATACATATAATTGTGTATTTATCAATAATAATAATTTGGAATTTAATTATGTTTTGACCGAAATCAAATAATTAATTTGTATTAATTGTATTAAGTTTGCTTCAGGCAAAAGAAAAAACAGTAGACACATTTTGGATTTTAAAAAAATGCATATATATTATGTTGACATTTTGAATCAAAATATGACATTTTAAATAGACCTTTTAATTCAAACATGGTTTGTTAATATTTTTTCAAGATGGTAGGTTACTAACTATAATTTTTTCAAGATGGTAATATTTAATTCAAACATGGTTTACAATAAATGTTTTAAATTGATGGGCAAATAAACCCGGGTACTATCTTAGAGTAATAAATATTACAGTTATTGATTTGTAATAAATGTCTTAGATAAAGTTCATCTTTTAAATAAACACTGAGATAAAAGTTTTGTTGAATCCACATTGTAGAATTGTTTTATTGATTTGGAGACTAATTTCCTTTGTTTGCTTATTATTATACTAATGCTATAAGTTATAAATATTTTAACTTTTCATTTATCTTTGTTAGTCTTTGTATGTTTTTTGTATTTGATTCATATAAGTTATGATGTCTTATAATTCATGTAAAAGTATCATTTATTTATAAGTAAAACATTTGCATTTCATTAAATTTATATGATGTTACTTATATATCATGTTTTTAAATATGTTGCACCGTGTGTAATACGGGTACTATCCTGAATCAATATTGGAATCCAATGATATGTTTCTTTTAAGAGATTTGGATCACTTAAAGCTTGCTAATGTTAAAAATAAATGACACATTTTAATTTGGAAAATAAAGTTAGTGATAAACGTTTTTCAATATGGTAATATTTAATTGAAACATGGTTTGTATTAAATGATTTAAATTGATGTGCAAATAAACACGTGTACCATCTTAGAGTAATAAATATTACAGTTATTAATGCGTAATAAATGTCTTAGATAAAGTTCATCTTTTAAATCAACATTGAAATAAAATTTTTGTTGAATCGACATTGTAGAATTGTTTTATTGTTTTGGAGACTAAATTTCCTTTGTTTGCTTATTATTGTACTAATGATAAAAGTTATAAAATATTTTAACTTTTCGTTTATCTTTGTTAGTCTTTGTATGTTTTGTATTTGATTCAAATAAATTATGATATCTTATAATTCATGTTAAAGTATCATTTTTTATAATTACAACATTTGCATTTCATTAAATTTATATGATGTTACATACATATCATGTTTTTAAATATGTTCCACCGCGTGTAACACGTGTACTATTATAAATCAATATTGGAATCCAATGATCTGTTTCTTTTAAAAGATTTGGATCACTTAAAAATTACTAATGTTATAAAAGAAATGACACATTTTAATTTGGAAAACAAAGTCAGTGATAATTGTTTTTTAAGATGTAATATTTAATTCAAACATGGTTTATAATAAATGTTTAAATTGATGGGCAAATAAACACGGGTACTATCTTAGAGTAATAAATATTACAGTTACTATAAGATTGTGTTTATAAAGTTATGATAAATTTTATGATTTTCTAAATATTTTCTTATTAAATTTTTGATTGTCTATATTTATATGGTAATTATTACATTCACACATTTTGTTTTTAGTTTTACATAATCTTCTCACCGGTATTAATGTTAGCATAAACTCATTATGAAATACAATAACATTTTAGTTTAATACTTAATTAATCAGGTTGCATGGTTTGTTTTGTTTTTTCAGGTTCTATAGCAAAATGCTTTTGTTTTTGGACGGAAAATTTTGAAGTTCATACTGGGATAATACGATTTAAATATTTTCATAACTTTGCTAATATAGACAAGTTTGTGTAACTATTAACTTTTTATTTGACAATGTTACTGTCTAATATTTTGTTTAGACCATCCTAATGTTAATATATGGTTGTCTATTTATAAAATTTTATAATTGTTTATATTTATTTTGTTATTTATCTATTTTCAACCTGTGTGTAACACGGGTACTATCCTAATATTTAATAAATTACTAAAAATAAAACATAAAATTCTAGAAACTCGGTTTGGTTCGCTTTTTTAGTTTTTATTATACGCAAAAATAAAACCGAACCGTTAGTTCGGTTTTTACAAAAACATGAAACCAAACCGTCAGTTTTTGTTTCGGTTCGGTTTTTTCGGTTTCTTGCACACCCCTAAAACTAGGGCTGTTCACGAGCCGAGCCAAACCGAGCGATGGCTTGCTCGTTGCTTGGCTCGTTTACAACCGAACCGAACCGAATGGCTGAAATTCGAACCGAGCGAAAACCGAAACGAGCCAAAATCGAATCGAGCATTTTTCGATCGAACATCGAGCAATTTCGAGCATTATTTATTTCCTTTTCACTTTAGAACTTTCAATAAGAAACAATTTTGAAAGTTGTAAATAATATATTTATAAATAAATTAGTAGTTTTTAGACAAACGTGTAATATATTGTAAACTTTTATTAAAAAATAAGTTTGAAGTGAGATATAATGATCATTTAAACAAAATTCTAATATTCTAAAAACTTGAATCGAATAAATAAAACTATAAAACTGACATAATATGAAAAATTGAAAGAGTCCCAGCCACCCAGGTTCAAGTCCTCTTTTGAACCTGTTTTTTCACTTTTTGTTGTTTCATGATCATTTTTTAAAAACTGTTTGTTTCTAACTGTTATTTTCACTTTTAGTTGTTTCATAGCCATTTTTTAAAACTGTTTATTTCTAAGTGTTTCCAAATTTTTCCACGTATATATATATTTGAACAATTGAACTAGTATATTATATTCTAATTGTTTCCAAATTTCTAGTTTGTTTTGTCTATATATTTATATATTTGTTCATATATAATTACATATTAAATAAATTAAAATATTCGATCCGAACCGAACCGAGCAGACCTTTGCTAGTTGATTGACTCGTTTACAAACCAAACCGAGCAGAGCGGCTCGTTTTCAATCGAGCGTAAAAACAAGCAAGCATTTTCGAGCAATTTCCGAGCGAGCTCAATCAACGAGCGGTTTGGACGACCCTACCTAAAACGAGATCTCATCTAACACTACACAAATGCAAAAAAAGTAGTTTATAAACCTAAATCAACCCATAAACATACAACAAAATCAATCAAATTACTAAATTCCTACACACAAACAAAAACTTCATTTCATTTCATCATAAGTCACAAAACTCAGCATACATTATAACAATATATCATCTAACCTTACACAAATGCAACAAATATCAGTTCCTAAACCTAAAACAGCTTATAAACATGCAACAAAATTATTCAAATTCTTAAATACACAAACACACAAACAAACAAACAAACACTTCATTTCATCATAAATCACATTATTCAACACCCATAGTAACCAAAACTCATCTAACACTAGACAAATGTAACACATATCAGTTTATAAACTTAAGACAACCTATAAAATCAAACAAATTCATAAAATACACACACAAACACTTCATGCATGTAATCACAGATCACAGAATTCAACACGCATTATAACTAGGGGTACAAACAAGCTAAGCTACTCGTGAAAAAGATCGATCGAGTCGAGATTAAACGAGCCCGGGCTCAAGCTTAAAAATAAGCTCGATTAATAAACGAGCCAGAGCCCGAACTTCACTTATGGAGCTCGAGTCGGCTCGCAAGCCTAAACAAACATGTCAGTCATATAAATTTAATTATACATATACATACATATATAGAGATTACAATGTTGACTTGCAGAATGAATCGATATATATATTATATTATTTACTTGATAATGTACATAACAATAATATATAGAGATTACAATGTTGAGTAACGAGATACAATCTATTCTGTAATTGTAAATAACTCTAAATTCCCATTGATATGGTGGGAATCAGTATCCGTAATAATTTCGCTCAAATATGAATATGCGGGCTTTGATGTCTAAACTTGAATTTGACAAGTACCCGAACACAACAAGTCTGTCCTTTCGTTTGATGCTATATCCTAGAAGTCGAACCAGGTTACGATGTTGAAGTTTCACAAGCATTGACACCTCTTTTCCTAGCATACCTTGACGTGAAAAGTTTTTTGTTGCTTTTCTTAATGTAGTGAAGTTGTACACCCGGCAGTTGGGATCACTAGTGTCCATGGTAAAAGCTAGTTAATTAAGAGAAAGATTGAGGGTTAGAAGAATGAATCCTTATTTAATTAATTTAACTTTGAAGGAGAAAATCGGAAACATTTACCCTCAGTATTATTGGTATGCTTCTTGTTCCTCATGAATCTTCGGAAGACATAAACTAAACCCACTATTATCATTATTGTGACTCACAATAACAATAACAAGTGGTTTTGTCATCTTCTTGCTTGAGTTTCTGCGTTCTAAAATACAAATAAGGGTGGGTTTATTAGTGAATAATCTAAGTCTTTTAAAAAATAGAATAGAAAACAAGGTAATATTAATTATTTCAAACCTTGTGGTGCATGGTGAAACCCATAGCAAATTACGTCCCCTCTGCACATGGCCATAGAATTCAACGATGAATTGTAAATTGTGCTCTATTTTTCGTGAACTTGTAACTATTATTATTATTACACTTATTTATGGGTTGCGGGACTAAATTCAGTAGGGTGAAAAAAGGGACAAGATGAATTAGGGTAAAGAAGGAGGAAAGTATGTTGTATGAATGCCTTGGCCGTGGGTGTTTATATACACAAAACAATTATTCACCCTTGTCTCTGTTCACGGCTTCAAATAAATAATAATAATAATAATAATAATTCCCTGTCAATCTTACTCCAACAACTGTGGCCCCCAAACTTGCTTTCGTAATATCACATCTCACTAGATAGATTCATACAATAATAATTGTTGTATCTTGCACACTACAAAAATGGTAGAATTACGGTATTACCCTGCAGGATCTGGAGCTTTATATGTAGTAGAATCACCAGCACCACAATCATTTGCAACTTATAAAAATTATGCATGTTTTATAGTCACATTTATATAAAACACGATATTCACGGGTTTGGGTTTAGTCTTAATGGGCTTGCTCAGTTTTGGGTTGGACCACGAATATGCTTAGCTAAACAGGTTGGGATTGGTCGACTTCATAGGTTCACGGGTTGACCCGTTTATTTTGAAAACGGTTGTTTGTCTTTGTTAGGTGTTTTATGCTAAAAGTTGAAAGTTAAAAAGATAACTGACATCAACTATTATCACTTAAAACACAATCATAGTCTTAGTTATAAATATATAGTTTTAAAGCATTAAAATGTAAAAAGAATATAATATAATTCGGGTTAAACGAGTCATGTTCGTCATGACCCGTGAATAGCCTTGTCATGTTCGAGTTCATGTGTCTGACATAATATTCAGGTTGAACCCACCAACATACGAACACGACCCGTGTAGCACTCCAAGCCATGACATCATTCTATGTTCTGTAGAAGGTTACTCACATACAATGAATTCAATAATAAGTAAAATTGGGTTAACTTTGGGTGTAATAAACTACTAGTATTATCATGATTAAGAAGTTTTACCTTCTGAATTCTTGTATCCAATTTTTGTCAAGTCTAAACATGAATTATTCAACTTGTCTTTTGAAGTGGGGTTTGGGCGAATTGAAAGAAAGATTGATTGATGGATTGATTGAAGGACTTACGAGATGAAATAATTGAAAGGTATTTGGAGGAGATAATTAGTGAAGAAGCATGTGGTATCATGGTGACTGTGTGACAAGAAACGAAGTGTAAAGTTGTGGATGAGTGAAGATGGGTGTGTTTTGATTTAAAGGAACAAAAGTGAAGATAATTTTCAAAATAGTCCAGAACATGAGAGGGAGAATTCCAAAATAGTTCAAAACATAAGAGAGAAACTCAAAATGGTCCATACAAATTTATTTGCAGCATGACATTGGTACTCGTGACGTGAGGTTTGATTAACTAATCACAGTTTGACACGTGTAAAGGTAACGTGAAACTTACAATGAAATCTGTCTGCGCCGATAGTTTTCAAGCCAAAATCATCTTCTGAAAAAAACCATGGTTTTCGAATGAAAGTTATCGGCCCCGTGAGTTTTCAGAAAAAGACGAAATTCGTGTTTTTTTGAAATTTATCTCGTCCGACGCATTTAAGGTGAATTTCGTCTCCTACATGAGATTTCAAAAAAGTTGCAAAAAAAGATACTTTTGCAGTGAAGTTAGTCTTGTCCGATGATTTTTATAAAAGTTTAAAAAAACCCGATAAATTTACAAAAAAAATTTCAAAAAAAAAATAAAAACCCGATAATTTACCTTTGAATTTTATCTCCTCCGTTGATTTTCATTAAAGTTTGATAAATCCGAATAATGTGTATTTTAACCTTGCTATATTATGTTTTTTCTTATATGTTTTTCCATTTCAACAAAAATCTCTTTTTTTTTGGAAATAAATTGTAAATTGGTTTATATATTGAACCTTTTTTTTTTCAGATATACTCATCTTCTTTATTTAGATGTGTCAAAAATTAGGTTCCAATACGTAGAAACATAGATATTAAATCTCTTATAAAACAATGAAATTTAAGAGAGGTGATAGAATTGAAGTTGTTGATATGAGAATTCTCTCTAATATATTTTATTTTAGATTTTAAAACAGGTCAACGTCACTAAGACTGTAAACAAACTAAATGAACATATATAAGGTCCCTTGTTTGACTCGTGATGGTTTTTATAAAAACTTCTATTTTCATAATTTCTTTAGAACGGTTTGAACATCTTTACCTAACCCGGACTACCAAGTTTAATAGAATATAATAATTGTTATATACTCCATCATAAGACTAAGGGGTTTGGGGGCTCCAGTGGGGCTCCAGCAGAGCTAAGAATCAATAATATTATGACGTGTGGCAGAGAGAAACTGGATAAGGGGGGTGTTGGAGCCCCTGGCCCCTGGTGTGGAGGGGCTCCAGCGAATTTTTTTTTATTTTTTTTATAAATATATTCAAACAACATATTATTAAAAAAACACATAAATTATTAAAAAAACACACATTAATAAAAAAACACATTAATATCTAAAATTCAAATTACAAAAAAAAACATATTAAAAATTAAACAAACAATAATACTTAATAATAACACTAATCTAATACAAGATCATCGGGTATAGTTTATATAGAAAATATATTTTTTTTGTTTTTTCCGGCTGGTCAAACACCCCAACGGGTGAAAAACCCTCAAAAATTGTGTTCTCCTCTCTCTCTTCTCCCGCTACCATGCTCACGGCTATCCAAAGCGCCTCTCTAGCGCCCCTCTAGCACCCCTGATGGTGTGGTATTAGCGCCCGGGGGCGCGAGCGAAGGGGCTCTAGCTCCCCCTTTGAAGCCCCCACACCCCTCACTCTAATGAGTAATTAGAACACATGTTATACTTTATCTGACATGAAACGAAATAATTTCTTTGTAAATGAGTTGTGGACCATGAAAAGTTGGTTTGGGGAGATGTAATATTATTATCACTTTTGTTGGTGTGTGTGATGTGACCAAAGTTGTACTGGCAATCAAGATGTATAACTATCGCCAGATAAACCATCGGATTCAATATTTTGTAAGAAAAGTAATCGTATCTTACAACATGGGTCTAATTCTCACGAAAAAGATAAGTTTCATATTAAAATCATAAAATAAATGAGTTTCATATAACAACTCATCGGATCTGACAACTCTCATTTCAATGCAAAAAAACAAGAATTTCATATCAAAATTAATCTTTTTCTGACAACTATTCTTTTTATGCAAAAAAAATAACTTTCATCTAAAAACCATCGAATTTAAATACTTTGTAACAAAATCTATCTTTTCTGACAACTTTTATTTTTATACAAAAAAGATGAAATTTACCTAAAATGCGTCGGAGGAGATGAACTTCAAAAAAACGCGGAAACCGATGACTTTTGAAAACTCACGGGGCCGATAACTTTCATTCGAAAGCCATGGTTTTTCAGAAGATGATTTTGGCTTGAAAACTATCGCCGCAAACAGATTTCGTTATAACTTTCGCGTTACCTTTACACGTGTTAAACTGTGAGTGGTTAATCAAATCTCACGTCATGAGTACCAATGTCACGCTGCAGATAAGTTTGTATGGGCTATTTCGGGAATCTCTTATGTTTTGAACTATTTTGGGATTATTTCTCATGTTTTGGACTATTTTAGGAATTATCCTATAAAAGTGATGTCAAATGAACCAACCCACCAAGATAAAAAAAATTTTGAATGACCAACTTAGTAATGTAGGGTACTCCGTACGCGACCCTCATTGGCTAAAGGAAGCCTGAGCCGGCCACGAGTCGGGACGGACGAAGCCCTTAGCAGTCCACCTATTGAGGGATTCCCCGAATAAAACCCGACCCCCCACGCTTGCCAAGTGGCACGATAGCGAGGAGCCGGTAAAATCGGGTGAGATCAGGACTCGAACCCTGGCAAGCCAGGGTCATCCCTCATATCTCCCGTATAAATTGGTGATAGCAAGGTTTGAACCCCTACCTCTCACTAGTAAAATGAGTGCTACACCATTGAGTCGCATCCAATTCATGTGAGTGCTCCACCAAGATAATATTAATGGCATAAAAAATGTGGTTACTATTTTATTAAACCATGACCAACCATTTACACTGTATTATTAAGTTTTTTATTTAAGAGTTTGAAAAAGAAAAAATAAGAAAAATTCTTTTTTTTTATTCTTGAGTTTTATTTAAAAGAAAGAAATAAATAGTAAGAAAAGTTATGGTTTTTTTCTTTCAAAACTTTCCAAACAAATATGGCTGGATTGTGAATAAAAGTTTATAGCCTATTACAATATCACTAATTTGTCGTATCTCAATTATCTTTTCCATGTTACTATGAAGATTTAACTGTAAAGTTACAATTTTTCTTATCTTTTCCTTCAAATCTAACTTAAGAATGTAATTAACACTTTCTTTTCTTTTATTTAACTTGATAATAGTCCTTAAAGTATATAATTTCTTTTCCATTATTCCCCTATTCAATCTTATCATTTTTTTTCCTTATATTTTAAATTCGAGAATGCAGTGATAATGTTATTATACTAAGGGGTAAGTGGTACTTATGACGCTGATAAGCCAATAGTAGAGTCATAAGGAAGATACATGGTGTTTTATGTAACCAAGGTTCGATTCTCGCCTCCAACATAAGGATGAGCATATTGTCCCAAATACTCGTACCCGTACACGTACATGTATCCCTACCGATATAGCCTATTTGGTACGGGTATTAGTGCTCATTTTTGTTGAATTTCGGTACAGGTACAAACGGTACGTTACGGGTGCGTTTGATATTGTGTACCTGTTTGGAATATATAATTGTTTAAATATGATTCTTCATATTTAATATATAATATAAATCTTCCAACCATGTTATTTTTAAAAAAAGTACCAAATATTTTTTCAATATATATATATATTATAATAAAAGACTACTAATTATTGTCACTTATCAATCTCTTAGTCTAATAACCAAACGATATTTTTCACCCAACTTACATCAGAAAACGTCGCTCAACTTATATGCAAAATAAACTACGATAATTTATAACACAACTTGTGATTTCAATCAAGACATGCAAAAAAATTACGAAACGTAATTAAACTTATTAGACACATAAATACACAAACATACAATAATTAGGTCGTAAAGCTAAAGCATCTCCATAATTGTATTGCATCATTGTCTCCGCAATAACATGATCTCCATAATTACAATAAAAGAAAATCAATATTAACCTTTAAACGAATAAGAAAACTATTCATTCTAGCCTTCTAGAGCCGTTATAAACCAAACCAACTAAACGCAGGCAGAAACTTATTTGCAAAACAAACTACAATAACTTATAACACAGCTTATGATTTCAATCAAGACATGCTAAAATGACGAAACGTAATTAAACTTATTAGAAACGTAAGTACACAAACACAAACAATAATTAGGTCGTAAAGCTAAAGCATCTCAATAATTGTATTGCATCATTGTCTCCAAAATAACATGATCTCCATAACTACAGTAAAAGAAAATCAATATTAACCTTTAAAAGAATAAGAAAACCAATTAGTCTAAACATAATGCAATATTATTATTAACATTAAAAGAGAAGTATTTACATTAAAACATAGGGAAACATTCGTCGCTGCCTATTTTTAAACTCTAAAGGTGTAACATGAGTCAATACACACGAGCCATTTTGTTTAAAAGACAACATTTTTTACTTACCAATGCTTAATCCCCAGAACACCTGTGTGTTTAAGAGACTTACTAGACCACCGATCCAAAACAAGATATTAATTTACTTTATATTTGTCTTTATAGTCATAGAGTAATGTTTTGCGTTATTTAAGAAAACCAAAACCCAATTACAACCATTAATCTTGTTTTGATCTATTGTTTTTTTTAATCAATAATTTTTTATTTTTATTTTTTTTTCAAGTGAAAATATTGATCCTTTTATATATAACACAAACCGAACTACATCTGGATAATGGGTAAGCGAGCAACAAGTTGCGCCGCTATCCCCTTTTGAATCGCAAAGCCTATTCTACTAAATATAAATCCTTGGTTCCTCGGGCTCTGCGGTCACTATGAACCACCTTCTGCACCCGCTCCAAGAAGCGAACCGCCTCGGGAGCTAGGGATCCAAAAGTGTCGAAGGCAAATGGAATGAACACGTGTTGATTCTCCAAACACGATGTCTCATGCTTAGCAACCTTCCTAGACTCCGCTCTCAAAACCACCTGTCCCGGTATGAAGCCACTGTCTCTTAGCCCCACCAACGGGGACACCCCAGTGAGGTCAACATATGCATGCTTACCCCCTGCCCAGCCAAACAAAAGAACATCCGCAGGACGCAGGGTAGATCTTCCCTCACGCGGATCAGTCAAAAAGTTAACAGGTGCCTCTTTCTTGGCTGAGATCCCGGCACGTCTAAGCACATCCCATAACACATCTCTAACCCAGTCATGATGATACTTGAATCCCGACAATTCCTTACAGTGGAGGGCATGCTCACCGAATCTATCCAAACAAGCTTTTTTACAAATGGGGCATAATTCATCTGAAGGGAAAAGAGGAATCATAAGCCGGTATTTAAGGATGGCTCTGTATTCAACTGCCGACATCCGTTGCCCAAGACCTTCAATGGGCACAACAGTCAAAAAATCATAGGCATGAGCCCCCTTGAGACAAGCTAAAACTGCCTTTTGTCTCGGGGTCATATCGAATCGCTCCTCCAAATCATGTACGTGTTTACCATAAAGAGCACTCGCCAAGGTTTGTTGAGGTTTCTTGGGGCGGTCTCCTTATCAGTAAAACCGCCTATATCAAGGTTCGGGAGAGTTGTTCCAATATTACCAAGTGCAAAAGAGTAGTCAGGATCTACCCTCGTAACACCAGCGTTTCGCAGAACGTGGTCCTGCAATTTCCACGACTGAGACCTGGAAGCCACAAATGCATATGCGGAGACATCCTCAGCCAAGAAAATTCCTAAGCCTCCGCAACGCATAGGGAAGGAAGCCAACCTCCACTGGAGGTCCCCAAAATGCGGTCCTCCACACACAACAATATCTTCAATTGCCCCCCGCAGGCCCGCATTAAAGATTGACACAGCCTCTTTGACATGTTCAGGTTGACAGGTCCGGAGCCCAAACACTAACTTAGCAACCCCATGCACGAGCGTAACAAAAGGAGCTTACTTTGGGGGTCCCTCAGGTCCGGCAGGCGTTTCATAAGTTCAACCGCCCTCAAAGCTCTTTTAGTTGCCAAAGACCGAATAAACCCTGCATCCCGACTAACCACTCCCCCCAAGAGTTTAACTCCCATCGCAGGCCTGCTAATCTCTCCAGGGAATAAACCCGACACTTTCTTCGAATCATCACATGACGGCCAAAAAACCTCTGTTTTTCGAATATAAAGCCTAAGCCCTAGAGACGCCCCCTCTGAGCGAATAATGCCCAACGCTCTAGCGACCTCCTCAGCCTTACCAATAATAGTGCCATCGTCTAAATACCAAGCACGGAAGGGCAAGGAACAGGTCCCCTGCACCCTAAGGATGAGCGGATGAAGGACCAACGCAAAAAGAAGAGGGCCAAGGGGGTCCCCTTGCTGCACCCCAGTAAAAGCCCCGATATGAGTATCCCCCACATATAAACGGGCGGAGCGGGCATATAAAAACTGGACCCATGGGAAGATGGATGGACATATGCAGCTAACTTCCCTGAGAAGGGTCGTATGATCCACCTCGTTGAAGGCGTTAGATAAATCAACAGTGAGCATAGCCAGGGACCCGTCAGAATGAAACACGCTCAAAAATCTGTTAGCACTATGCAATACCGCTTCTGCCCCATTAGGGATCCCAACCCCGAATTGGAAATCCCCTAGATAAGCAACCACTTTTTTCCCTATTTTACACATAGCGACTTTCGACACCAATCTTCTCCAAATGGCCCCCACTGCGATGGGTCTAATTCCATTGTCAGGCTTCAACATGGGGGTCAACGGTGCCGAAGCAATGAACTCCGCAAGAACTTTTGGACAAAGCCCCCCAAGCCACAAGTTGACAACATCAGTGATGGCCTTTAAGTGCCCGGAGGCGGTCGGAGACCCCTGGCCACAGAAAGCGTATAAAATATGTTGGGGCCGCAAACCATCCCTCCCACAAGATGTACCTTTCGGGGATGTTTTAATACATTCCAACACACAATCACCGTCCACCTGCAAGGCTGATTCCGATGGCACGTTGGAGGGCATGGTCGGAGGGTCCACCACAGGATGTTTATCAATCAATGCTCTCAAAGTATCCCCCCCGGCAGGCGCGACCCAGGATGAACACAGGACTTTGATCGCCGCTGTGTAATGGCCGTCCGCTACCTTCCGGAGGCACTGCTTGATATTTCCCCCTCCCTCTTCTTTATGTTGGCAATCCCACATCACTGGAAGTTCAAGGAGCGGTAGCACCAACTCTTCTAAACCTGCCCCATATTTCCAAATAGCCAAAGCCCGCATAATGGAGCTACATTGAAGTGATTTCCTGTTACCGGACCTTCGTTCTTGCCTAGTAGCCGGTTTGACAACACGTAACGTGCAACGAGGAAACAACAAAAGTTTAACCTAAGCCTCAATAGACCTCGGGGGATCCACCACCTTACGGAGCCCCCCTGACAAAGCATGGGCAAAAGCCATGCGACACGCGGGCGGGATACTCTTGACAGTGGCAATAGGAATGGCGAGGACGCGCTCAAAGAGAGCGACATCTACCACAAACGTCTCAGACTGACCACTCCCAAGTTCCACCTGCGAATCGCGGGGTTGAGGGATTCCCACAATAAAATCAAAGTCGCCTCCTGCACGTGGGGTGCATTTAACAACTTCTTTTCCGTGCAGACAAGGCCTATTCAAGGCATGCAGGGCCATGCACTCCCCGCATAACCAGTTCTTAAGCAAGCGCAAGGTTTCGACAACGTCATTGTAGAGTTCCAAGTTCGAAGCAAGACGCTCCTTTAACTGATCTCTCCTTTCCTTTACATTGAAGTGATCCCGCTGAAAATGCATGAGTAACCTAGAGTACCCCTTGTATCCCGGGATACCTTCTTTGCAAACATGAAAATTTTTAAAGGGGCAACGCCAAATCCCCGTGCCCGAGCTAGGACCGGGCTCTCCACCACAGGCCCTCATAAATCACTTAAGAAATTAAAACTTTTTTTTGTTTTTGGAAACAAAGGAAATTAAAATAAAATTTGGTGTTGGCATTTAATCAAACACCTGGTGGGCATTACTAGCGAAACCTCCAAACTAATGCCATTCAAAACAAATCGCCTAGAAAATGAAATGCTAGAAGACCAAATAAGCAAAAACCGAGAATGGGTGATGACGGTGGCAAAATAAGGGTGGAGCAGTGAGATGGAGATGGGGGGGGGGGGGGGGGTAAACGGCAGTGGCGGTGGTGGGTGAGAGGCGGAGACGGAAAGGGAGGGTTACGATTGAGCTGTGAGGCGGAGATGGAGGTGGTGGGTTAGGGTGGTGGGTCTAGATTGTAATAATTGGAACTGGTTTTTGTTCTATTGTTGAATTTTAAAATATTATTTATAAACCTTCATGAATAGGTCTAGATTGTAATAATTGGAATTGGCGATTAACCTAACTAGTGGATGATGTCATATCATATGGTAGTCTAGCAAATATGCACACGCAAAAGGAGTGAAAGGACGTTGCAACAAAAAGTGCATGTCATTCATGTCCTCATGTGCTTGATACAATTAAACCGCTTACGATCTATTCTATTATCTACAATTTCTCTTTGTGTGGGTATTAAATAAGTTAGCTAGAAATTGAAAGTGATGATGTATCACATTGTTATTGTTATTATCAAATTGTTTGAATTACATTAAAGTTTAATTACATTGTTCTTGAACGTTGAAAATGTCGACGATATTGCTGTTTATTGTTGAAGACATTGTTAGTAAATTCACTTTAATTTGATTAATTTGTTTTTTATACTAAATTATTCTTTTGTTTTTACATTAAGAACATTCACAATTATATGCTTTTTGGTCATGTAGAAATTGTTGATAGTGGTAAAAGAAAAGGTGTCCCAAACTGGAATTGCTAATAAACCGAAACTGGGATTTGGTTATTAATCGCTAGCACAAAAACCAGTTCGAACCCATTTCTAACCGGTAGTTACTAATTGGTTTTGAGTATTCAACATCGAACCAGTTTAAATCGGCTAATCAAAAAATATATTTTTTTAGGTTTATTATTATTATTATTTTTTATTAAAATACCGTTTTTTTATTCATACCGATTAACGGGTTTCGGATATAACCTAACCAGTTTAATAGATTAGGGTTTTCAATATGAAAACCTGTTATTAACACACCGGTTTTTGGTCAACAAGGTTTGATCAAAAACCGGTCGGTTAATAACCGGTGTTTTGAACACGGGTCAAGTGTTTGTCAATAAATTGTGCATCTCTAGTTCGAGGGGCATATTGGGCTGATTAACTACGTGGGCAGTGATGGGTTGAGATAATGAGATGTCAAGTGAACATTGGGCTGATAAATCAATTATATTACTGGGCCAGAAAAGAATAACCATTATATAGAATACAAAGCCCGAAGCCGTGACAGTATCTATAGAGGACAGATATTTCATAAACATAATATAGAATACAAAGTCATAAATGTAACATATCTTATGAAAAAACCAGAGAGAAGCTAATATTATCTGTCTGTCAAATTAGTTAACTCAAATCAGATCGAAAGAGAGGTACATTATGGAAACGTTGAATCAGTACGATTAACATAAATTGTCGCTGTCCAAAAACTATATATATCTAAATGATACGACTAGGGTTGTAAAAAAACAAGTTCGGTTCCTGAGACAGCTTCTGGGACCGTTATTGAACTTGGTTCGGCAAGAATCGGTTAGGAACCAAACAACTGGTTTGTAACCGAACCAAATCGGTAAAAATACCTAAACCAGTTTGGAACAAGACTAATCTTTTTTTACTTGGAAACCGACCATTTCCTTGGCAACTGGACCATACCTTTATCACAAAAGATAGAGAGACTGTTTCCAAGAAGATCCTCAATCGGCTTCAAATATGGTATGTGAACATGAAAAGCATATCATTAACATTGAGTGCATGTATGTAGCATGTATAAAAACAAAACGGTATCCACATAAATAGTACTAACAATATAACCTTAGTAAACTACCAATAACCGATACGAGGTAAGAAATAATAATAGTAACACACAAGACATCATAGAAAGACAACAACAATAGGAAGACAACTTGAAAAGGTCGCCAACAATATAAGAAAAACTAAATCCTAAATAAAAATAACACAAATTTAGACCCTCCCCTCCCCTAAGAGTCAATAACCCCATCTCCCCTAAAGATCTTTTACCCTTATAACGTCTCTTCATGAAGTTCTATTCCTGGCCATGTATCAAAAGAGGTGAAAATTTAGCAAATCTTGCTTAATATCCGCTCATCCCAAATAAGTTTCGGTATGCTTCTACATACTCCCTTCCATGGTGAGGGTTTCCACGGCTCTCACCAAAGTTGTTGTCGGTCTCCTTTCTACGTGCCCAAACCATCTCAATCTCCCGTCCTAATCTTTTATGAAATGCTAGTGACTCCTAATTAATCTAGTCCAAAAATCCATGTTTCGTATTCAGTACAATCTTACGTGCCCACACATCTACATCAATATGCATCCTTATCCCAACAACTTCCAGCTTACGCGTTTGTGTCTTCTTGATGGTCTAACAATTTGTTTTATATAACATTGCCAGTCGAACTACAAACCTATAAAACTTTTCCTTTAGTTTAGTTTGAACCTCTTGCCACACAAAACCCTTGTGTCTGCTCTCCACCTACACCATCCTACCTGGAGCGATAAGCTACATCACTATATATCTATGTCCCGATTGCTTATATCATATTATGTATATAATTAACATATAATAACTTTACTTGTTGTGTATGCACTAGTACAAAAACAAGCTTTAGATGCGGTTGAGTTTTCTTTTTTGACGCGGCTGACACCCAAAACCACATCTAAAAAGGTTTGATAATACCAAAAAAACTACATGGTAAAAAAAACCGCGTCAAAAGCTATAAAAGTGCGTCAAATGATATAGAGCTCATTTTTAGCCGCGTTTCTGGTAAAAACCGCATCTAAAGCTATAGGTTTTAATTATAAACTTGTAAAACATGTTAGACCTGCGACGCCCGAGCCGGAGCCGTTTAGTGGTATTCTCAGAACCTTATTGTAAATAACTTGTCTGATCAAGAGTTCGGATCTCGTTGGTCGCACAGGTCTTACTCGGTTTATGCTCACTCCCAATTACACGAATTTCTACTAACATTTTTTAATTTAAAATTCCTTGAGATTTCCGTGTTTAAACTCAAAATTATGGATAGACTTTTAATAATTAAAATTTAAATGTATAAACTTTGGATATACATTTCAAATTTAATAAAAATCATCTTAAAATTTGGGGTTTTATTGTGTGGAAAGATCTTTTAGAAAAAGATAAACTACATTTGATTTCAAAAAAATAGACCATGTACGTGTTTATAAAAATAATAATAATTAAGAGGCGCTAACACTATGTGAAATAAAGAGGCGGGTTGTTCCAAAAAAAAATAAATAAAGAGGCGCTAAACATATTCACTCCAAATTCCAAAACCCTAACTAGTTAATTCAAGCGGTTAATTTCACAGGTTCGCCTTCTCCTTGATCTGTTCGAGCCCTAAAAAAATCCCACCAAATCACCACATTTGGAGCTATTTTGCAGCGATTTTGAAGAACATACATATGGTATTATTTTTTCGCTCTAAAATTATCAATTTTTGTTCATTCTGATTATTAAATCCTCCATGGAAGCATGCGAGAAGCAGGTTTAGTGTTTCTGGCTTACAATTGCGGAAAACATAATGAAAATAAGGGGTTAAGTGATCGTGGGATTAATGGGCCGGTTCAAAGTTGAAACGTTTTAAAGTTAATAATAATTTAAGATTCAGGAATTTTATTTTATTTTAATATCTTTTAGATTTATTATTTCTTAATCATATTTAATTGTAAATTTGTTGGCATAAAATAACAACCAATCAACTTTGCTCTGTAAAAATTTGTTTTCCTATTTTGTTCATAATTGTTGATGGGATTTTTCTTTTTATAGATTCAGAAACGATTTCTGAGTTGTGGATTCCTGTTTTTGATCAAGCGTGTAGGTACATTTTTACTCTAGCCAATGAAGTGTTATGGTCATTTGATTCAAGGAGTGCTCAATTTACTCTAGCTAGTGGCCAGCATATCCCACACGTGATAGATTTGGATCATATCCTCATGCATGAATATTGGGGGAAAGTACAAGTCGATTATGTTCATAAAAGTTATTTGCATATTTATGTCCCTCACGAGTCTGTCAAAGAAGGAATATCAATCATGGAGAACACCGTAAATAAGTTTATTCAATGGCCAAGAAAGGCATTAAAAAGGTATACTTGGTTAATAAATTAACTATATATTAGTCTTATCTTCTTAATATATTAGTGTTCATTATAATGTTTTTTTGTTAATTATACATCTAGGCAATTTCAAACCTCACTCCAAACACAAACTTGTGATATAGACCAGAGGTACTTTATGTTACTATAGTTTATTTGTTTTACTACGTTATATTATAACAAATTGTTTATTATTTTAGATGTAGAGTCCGTCCGAGGTTCATAATGATACTTTTGTGGTCGATACCGCTTTTTACGACAATATGGATAATGTGGCTCTTCTCAACTCCAACTTCGATCCATTTGAACAGCTTTAAAATCAGCCCATTCAACAACAAACGGTAATTAATCTGTTTGTTCTACTTCCTTTTATATACCTATATACAAATGATCCTCATTTTTTGCGTAGAGTTGGTTTAGAATTTATTGAACTAAGAATGTAATAATAGCTAAATTAACTTGTGCTGAACATCAATTAAGAACAAAAAAAAATCACCTTGTATAGAATTTGGGGATAGAAACGAGACTGATTTATTTATGATTATGTTGATCAGGTTTCACTTGGCCCATTCTTTAGTTAAATTTTCAATTTCACATGGACGATGGTTCTAGTATGATTTATATTTCTTAGTTGGTTTATTTTTTTAAGTTTTAAATAATTATTTCTTAATTTATTGTAGTGTCAGTAACAACCATCTAATTGGGAATGTGGTTTCATGGTGCTCAAATATATGTTTGATTTTGTGTATACTTATCCATACAGATTTTCTAACCTTGTAAGTATTTCATATTTCATAACTGTTTGATTTTCTTAAATGCTAACTTAATCTATTTATTTTCTTTTAAGATGGTGTGAAACATGACAGTTTGTTACCAAAGCAGATATCGACAACTTACCCAAGAACTTGATGTTGGGCTTTTTTTTAGGAAGTTTGGTAATACTTGATTAGAAGTATTTTAGTTTAGATTTTTATTTTGTTTAATAGATTGTCAGTCTATATTGTAAAGTTACGATTTCATGCATTTTAGTCTAGCTGAAAACTGTATTTTGAAGTTTATGTTGTAAAATTATGGATTGAATGCATTTTTGGTTAATTGTGTTATTTTTTTTGGATTAGTTTGATTGTTAAAATTGAGCGATTTAAAATTTGGAAGTTAAATTATGAATTTGGCGCCATAAATGCAAATTATAAATGCTCATTTGATGCGGTTTAAAAGGGTGGCTAAAAATATTTTCTAGGAAGGTGAGTTGCTTATTTGCCGCGGTTAGAAGGTATTTGACGCGGTTTAAAACCGTGACAAAAAATGATTTTCTGAAATATAGAGTGGAGCATTTGATGCGGGTTTTGAAGCATTTGACGCGGTTTCCAAAACCGCTTCTAAAAATAAGAATAGCTTTTGAGGCCCTATTTTTTGACGCGGTTAAAAACCGTGTCTAAAGCTCTTTTTCACCTCGTCTAAAGCTAGTTTTTCTACTAGTGATGATTCAATTTAGTTTAAAGAAACATAAAATCCGAATTCAATGAGAGAAAAAATTGATATTAAGTACATAATCATTTTTTTAAACGGCAAAGAAATCATGGGTATACAGGTACATCAGTGAAAAGGCACCCACACTTGCGATCGCAGACAACACCGCTGACATGCTCGTCACTAATTCAAGGGGAGACCCACAGCCCGACGGGCTACCATAATAAAACCCTTGATACGCGTAAGGCATTATGTTCAAAACGAGACCCAAATTGACGACACTCCTTAGAGAAAGTCATCGTCGTAGATCACTACTACTTTGCTACACATAGAATCAGCTACTTATTATTCAATAAATTAAACATAGTATTTTACTAAAAAGGCACTTAACATAGAAAAAAAAACAAAATATAACATTATACTTGCATAATACGTTAGGTGGTATATAATACTATAAAAGGTTAAATCAGAGTAACTGTTTATGCCTGCAAATCATTAATAACTGAAACCCCATCCGTGCGTGCGTGTCTACATGTGGTGAGATGAGTCTGGTGTACTATCTGACTTCATTTTCACACTGAAAATTACATATCATCATAAAAGCAATATCATCAACAACTGTTACTATATAGAAAAGAAATATTGATGTTGAAAGAATGAAATAACATAACAATCAATTGGCAAAAGGAGAAAAGACACGATGACATGCATAGTTGATCATAAGAGTATATTCAATTGCACTTCTGAATTCGACGTGAAAGGACGACTATGTTGCGGTTAGGGCTGTAAACAGTTCGTGAATAGTTCGGTGAAAGTTCATCTGTGAAGTGGCGAGGCTAAGAATTTTTTCCTATGAGTTCGTGATTTTTCATTGTTTGATATTAATCCGGTGTCAACGTTTTCGGGTCCCGATGGGTCAGGTTGGTCATTAGGCCAAATAAATAAAACACAATATCACCATCATAACAAAAGTACATCGTCAACATTAAATATAATACAAAGTCATTCGAATATATTTTAAAAATGATGATAAAGGAAATCAAAAGGAGTACATTCTTTTGGGTAAACAATATGGGGCAACGAGGGAAACTCGGTTGGTCGAGTTGATGTAATTTTGCACTTTAAAAAAATTTGAAGTTTGGTATTGTCTATTCCTTCGTTTCAAGATTCTTTGCTAGGTATTGGATTTTTTTAAATAATATTTTAGCCTTTAAAAATAAAAATAAATATTAATGAAAGTAACAAGACTTCTCCTCCTCATACAATCTTCTTCTTCTTCATGGGTGCTCTAAAATTAAACAGTGAATTCTCAAAATATCACAAAAAGACAAACTAGCTAAAAAACGCCATCGTTGTCTCCTGTATAATTCAAGTTTTTGTTTTTTCACTGTCGAACGGTTAAATGTTTGATATTGGGTTCGCTCGCCGAAAAAGAATGAGTTCGCTCATTAAATCATATCTATAAATTATATATAAAACTGAAAATGGACCGGGTTCGGCCGAACCCGGTGATTTGAACATGGCTCCGCCACTGCATCCGTGTTTGTTCGTTTAATAAACGAATGAACATCAACATAGGTCGCATACTTGCATTTGTTAATATGTGTTTGTGAACATTCGTTAATGTGTTCATTTATATTCGTTAGTTAATTTGTGTTTTATATTTTTATAACTTTTTATTTGAAATAAGCAACCTAAAATCTAAATTTTATAATTTTATTGTTTGTGCTCAGTTCATTTCGATAAAAGTTAGTTTTATAAAGTCTTGCATTAACCAACAACAAATCAAAATTGTGCTTTGTTGAATTATCAGAACAAAATCGCTGGGGATGAATATGTTTATGATTATTATTATCTCAAATGCATAACTTTATATTTAGTTAAGGTGATTATGTCTAATGTTTTGGATTAAGAATGTTGTTGTTTTTCTTAAATAATTACATGTTCGTTTGCTTTCGTGAAGTTCAATTCCTTAACTAACGAACATGAACATAATTTTTATTTGGTTAGCGTTCATGAACCATTCACGAACAAGTTTTATGGTGACGAATGAACATTGTGCAATTCATTTCGGTTAGGGATTTTTAATCCGCATAAATTACGGATGGGGAGTGATGCTCTCATGCTCATGTTGGATTTTTATTAGATCACGGGGTAAACGTACCTTCAATATTCCTCACAACCTTTTTTTTTTCTTTCTAATTTTTTAAATACAAATAATATTATAAATTTTAAAACAAACAAGTTTA
The DNA here is from genome assembly GCF_021521415.1 of Bidens hawaiensis. Taxonomy (NCBI): domain Eukaryota; kingdom Viridiplantae; phylum Streptophyta; class Magnoliopsida; order Asterales; family Asteraceae; genus Bidens; species Bidens hawaiensis. The sequence continues at coordinate 364,970 of NW_027492087.1, read as the reverse complement.
ATAGCTTTTCTTTGATAAAAAGTTACATAATAAATATGAAGATTAGATTCACTATAACGTTCAATAACCATATATATTGTACAACTTTGGCCTTCATGGCTTTACATGTATATGGCATGTGACAACACAAAGAAGGTTGATGTTACGCTTAGGTTGACTCATGATTTAGGAATGAATTTCGAAAATATGGAGGATTTTGTTTTAAGGTTATAAAAGAAGAATGGTTTAAAGCTATGTTTGGTTACCAAGATCACTTTGCTTTTGATGGTTTTATTGGGTATTTCCTTTTTGGCTTTTTAGGGGTACATTTTTTGTGGTGTTTAGTTTGTCTCCTTTTGGTTACATTGGTTGTTTATCTTGGGGTTTTTGTTAGTTTCTTACTAGTTTTTTTTATGAAATTTGATGATCAAGAGAGAGAGAGAGAGAGAGAGAGCATGCGGGTCCGCTCAGTAAAATTATTGATGTTTGTCATCAATATTTTAATATTTTTATTCATGATTGACTCTTCTTTCAACTGGCATTTTTCTCATTAGACACCTTCCTTCATATGAATTTTTTTCTCACTAGTCCTCTTCATAAGTGGCGTTGAAAGCTTCAAATTGAACCGCTAATGTGTCCACACTTTCATCCGTTGGTGTTGGCGCACTTGCTCGTTTTCCTTTATTCCTCCCATTCAGGTGTTGTGGCAGGGAGAATATTGGTCGTCAACATAAATCGTTGAGGTCAATGTTATAACACTCACCCAAACCCATAGTTACTGTAATTCTAGTTTCCATTTAAGGACGTATTCTATTACCCTATTTGAAACATAATATACGGTTGTTTGATATGGAATTGGCTTCCTTTTGTGTGTACAACCGGATTATTTTAAATGTTCTAACTCATACCCGTCATTTTATTCTAGTTAAATTATTTATTTTAATATATAAATGGATTCTATTACACTATATACGATTGTTTGACACAGAATTAGCTTCCTTTTGCATGTACAACCGGATTATTTTTACATAACTCGTACCTGTAATATAATTCGAATTAAGTTATTTATTTTAATTCTTTTATTTTTTAATGCTAACTCATAAATCCTTAAATCTTTACTTTAAAATCGATTGTAAGTTTTTTACCATGATAACCATCTATCACTTAAGATAAAACTTATTTCTTGATTGGTCGTTCAAAAAAAAAAGAGAAAACTTATTATCACACACCTTTAGGCATGTTTGTGTAATGTGTTAGTTGAACTGAAATTTACTAAAGAATTTAAATTACGTTACTTGTGTCAGATGCAAAAGAGACAAAGGAGACATATAGAAGTGAAAGCACTTACTTTACTGCAGAAAACTGTTGAAATTAGCCCAGATTAAGTCAGTTGTAGACCATGAGTTGAGACAAGCTTTTCATCAGGCTAGCATGTACAAAACCTTAAACTAAGCTAATCATGTTTACATAGGGAACACATAACAGAAAGTGAATGCTTATAAACATCTTGTAATATATGCATCACTCGTAGATTTTATTATTTCAAACTACAATTAACTAAATTAATAATCTATATTGATATTGTGACTAATAATGATTCTAACTTTTACTTGCGCTAAGAACTGAGTCACTTCTATATGAAATGGGCAATTAAGACCATCATTAATCACAATATTAGTACGGGTTATTAGATCCGTCCTTTGTTATGAGAGAAAACATATAACAAAAAGTGAAAGCGTCTACATATAACAAAAAGTGAAAGCGTCTATAAAACCTCTTACAAGCTCTTCATTTTTTTTATGTTTTGACAGAAAGTATATTAAAATAAAACGTTTAGCAAGACATTAAGAATAAAACAATAAAGGAAAAAAACAATCAGACACACTAAAAAACCATAAACCAGTTGTACCTCTTATATGCACTAAAGATTAATTAGGGTTTGAGTTTTAATTTTTTATAAAGCTTGGAGCTAAGTAGTAGTGCAATAAAGGAGGCATATGTAGGGACAAGAGACAAGATTACATGGAGGGAATCCAGAAAAAAAATAAAAGCTTTAATAATATATTAATCTTGATGTGTTGTCACACTCAGTTGTTGCATTCATGCAAGACTACCAACCAATATGTCCATTTGCTCATTTACCCCATGAAGAAATACTAAGTGACCCCGGACATATTATGGATAATCTGGGGTTAAGTAATGTTTCCCATGAGGGTTAGGTTCGGCAAAGAAGGATGTTCTTCAGATGACCTGCAAAACAGACACCGTGAGCTCGTCACTGAGAAGAGGGGGGGTTCCTCCTTGTGACCACCCTCCGGCGTGAGAATCAGACTAGATTACTCTGAATATAAGTGTATATTGAGAGAAATAGCTAGTGAAGGTAAAATACCAGATGATCCTACCATTCCAAGGTGTTGGAGTATTTATAGCCGAATGTAGGTTTCCAAGCAGGTACAGCCAGCTGTATAATATTCCTGTTCTACCAACTACGGGCTACGCACGTGCCATGCTGGTTGGTGGGTAGGTAGCGGCTGACAGTGACCGGGCCGGCTGTGTACTATTCCTTTTCCACCAACTGCAGGCTATGTGCGTGCCACGACAAGGGTTGGTGAGTAGGCAGCGGCTAATAGTGACAAACAGTACTAGAGCATGCTCCTTGTACTGTTTGTCGGTGAGCTGTCACCCTGTGATTGATTCATGGGCTGCTTTGGTCAGATCTTGTCTATTTTGTCCATACCTTGGCAGGTATAGTACAAAAGATCTTCCAGAAGCATACGGACTGGCTCATTTGGGCGGGAGTATTCCCGCCTTGCTCATTCCTTCAGGTGACACTGAATTATTTAGTGCCTTGTGCGTGTAGCCTTGCTATTAGTGCAGGTAGCCTTTCCTGATGGCTTGTATCCGCAGCTGCGGGGACAGGCGGGGTACTTCACCATTGGGAGGCTTTCCCCGCGGTAACAGCTGGCGTACTGCGCGTAAGGTCTTTATCTCTGAGCATGGTGGATCCTGCGGAACCAGTTGGTCCTTGCCCAGACGTCCCTCTTCAAGGTGAGTCTTGCGGGTCCAACTGGGCTCTGCTGGGACCTACCTCTTCAAGTCCCCCCAGTCCAATGTTCTTCTCATGAATTGTTAATAAGTGAGGTGAACTTTGGACTTAAGCAAGGGGTTTTGAAAAGGATTTAGTTTTAAGGTTGTCCGTGGGGATTCTTCCCGCGGTTTCCCTAATGTCACGTGCAGAAATTCCCGACTTTTCTGCTTGATCTTTGGGTATGATGCAGGTAGGTGTGTAACCTCCTCCCAAGTCAGGAGCGTTGAGTTTCACTTGTAGATTCTCCATGAGGTTTTGGTAGTTTAAAACATAGTGATCAATTATGTTAAAGAACCAATTCCATCCTGGAGCTTCAAACAATCTAGTTCTCAACGTTCCCGCTATGCGGGGATGTTATTTCCCTTTCCGCAAGCATGGCCCAGAAGACCCTTCTTGGTTTCAATTCCCTGCGAATGCTAAGTATGTGAAGGGTTTCGCCTTGACACTGTACCCGCACTCGTCTTATAGTTATCTTACTTTCAAGGTATTCTTAGCGTCCATTCCCTGCGGGTGCTAAGTATGTGAAGGGTTTTGCCTTGACACTGTACCCGCACCTGTCTTATAGTTACTTGGTTGCCCAGGTAAGGGGGGTATATTCCCTCCTATTTTTGAATATTTTTGAATCTTTTTGAAATTCGAAGAGTTGGTGAAAGGATAAGAACAGTCCAAACTGTTGAAACGTCGTCCGACGGTTTCTTCTGACAGTGTCAGGACGTGCAGGAAGTTATGGCGACGTGACAGTACATGGTCATTCCAGACGCTTTTTCAGGCGCGTGGGTGCGATTTTTTGGGCGCGTAGGTGCGGATTTTACAGCGCGCGTCCCGTCAATAGCTGTTGCCAGCTTGCTTTTTCCACGTGTCATAGTTTCATTGCACCAGCTCTTTTCTCTCTCCCCCGCATTAAATTCATCGCATTCATTGCGATGAGTATATAAAGGGGGAGAGGGTCCTTTGTAATCCACACTTTCACTTCTATCTTCTCCTTCTAAGCGATTTCCGGCAAATATTCTCTGAAATCGTTGCCTTTCATCCTTCCAGAATGTCTTCTTCCCATGATGTTGAGGCTACTGCCGAGGAGTCTGACGTGTTCGTCGAGAATCCGTCGCCCACTTCCGATAAGGACGATAAGAGCACTGCTGGCGAATGCCAGTGTGCTCTTCCCATCGAGCTCTATCGGTACATCGTCCGGAAGTTCATGCTCGAGCCGTTCGAGCCTGAGTTTCCGGAGCCACACCAGACGGTGTACGATGCCCCCAAGGGCAAAATAGGATGTATGCTGCATTCTTCGTTTATGGGAATCTCAGGTTCCCATTGACGAAGTTTGTATACCGTGTCTTGGAGAGGCACAGTGTGCATCTGACGGAGGTACTCCCGATGGCGATCGCCAAGATCCGCCACTTTGAGTGGGTGTGCCTCATTCTGGGTGTGGAGCCCCACGTTGATCGGTTGATGACCTTCTACTCCTGGAGGTGCATCCAGGGGTGGTACACCTTGGTCAATCGGATCAAGGGTGTGAAGATCTGCGCTACCGAGCGCAGTCTTCGGTCGTGGAAGCGGGAGTTTTTCTATATCTCCGCTCGCGTCATCCCCCTTGCGATGACGTTTAAGAATAGGAGAGCACTCCCCGCCCTTCACGCCCCCAACTACCAGGAGGCGGAATGGTTCTCCAAGATCTCCCGGATCCAGACTCCGGTGTACCGCTTTGCGGAGTCCTGGATGGTGATGCTCGGGATGAGCCGGGTGTGGAAGGAGGCGTCACAGATTCCCATCGTCCTTGAATACGGTTTGAACTCTGTCTCTTACGGTATGCTTCATATTATCCGTTAATTTAGGGTTTTTGTTCTAACCGTTTTCTTTTTGTTTACAGAGGGAAACGACTTGCAGTCTCTCCTGCAGCCGCGGGAGAGTGATGGTCCCGCTCGGATGGGTACTCGTGCTCTAGATGAGAACGAGTTGCCCATCCTTGAGCAAACGGTGGATCGGTTCGTGGAGGTCTACCCGCAAGTCCACGAGATCCTGAGCGCCAGGCGGCCAGGTAAAGAACTTTTTGACCCTCGCCCTCTCAATGCTCAAACCTCTGCGGGAATTCCTCTAATTTTGTCATCTTCTGATGAGGAATCCGCAGATGGTCCTTTCTTGGCGAGGAAGAAGGCTGCTGGCGGGAAGGGCAAGGCGAAGGTAGCCTCCACCGCCGACCCGGTGAACCGGTCTGAGTCAGAGACCGAGAGTGAAGAGGCGGCGGGGAACCCAGGTGGTGTTGAGACCACTGCTCCGGAGGTTAAAACGGCTGTCACCTCCGAGCAGCCCAGGACGACGACGGTAACCGGTACGAAGAGGCCGGCTCCATCGGGTTCGTCCCCGCCTGTTCGCACCTTCAGGCTCAAAAAGACCCGTAAGTGTTCATAACTTTAACTTCTTATCTTTCCGCTATTATATTTATATATCTTGTCTTCGTGCAGGCGTGGATGCTACGGCATTCCAAAGTGGAGCGGGAGGGAGCAGCTCTGGACCCATGAAGGTAGGTTTGGTCAACCTACCCGAGGCGATGAACCAGGCGGCTACGCCTGCTTGCAGTACTGGTTCAGTTGCTCATCCCGTTGAGCCAACTGTTCCAGCTGTAACCTTATCCCCGCCGGCTGTCAGTGCCATTTTCACAGAATCCATCACTGAGCCGGCGGTGATTTCTCTTGCGGGTTCTTCCGCAGCCGCGTCCACAGTTGTGAGTTCACCTCCGGTGAGTTCACCTCCGTTGGTTTCCACCGCGGCAGCCTCCACCATGCCTCCTCCGGCGCCTGCGACTATGGCCAATCCTTCAGGTACGTTTGGGGTTGGGGCGTCTAGCCAATCCTTGCCTCCTTCCCGTCTCCTTGACCTTTTGGATGGATATCCCTTAGGTTCAGGTGATGGGTTTGGTGGCTATCGGCCTGTTGTCGACCCTACAGGTGCGTAGGGTTATTTTGGCCTATATCCCTTTCATCATTTCTTTCTCTTAACTGTTTTTTGTTTTATTGCAGTTCGTGATTCCAACGAGGTGTACGCTCCTCGGTGGAAGATCCGCCGGGGAACGACCCTCCGGACTGCTGAGGACTGCGTCGAATGGGCGCGTCACGCCGCCCCAAGCGGTGCGCTGGGGGAGGCCATGGCCAGCTACCAGGAAGGTAGGCTGTCCAACAAGCTCCGAATCCTTCTCGACCGGATGCAGCCGCGCGTCGAGCTACTTTGTCGTGAAAACGACAAGTTAAAGACGGCGCGTAGCCTTGAAGTGGCTCAGGCGCGGGCCATCCGGGAGGAGAATGCGAAGCTTGCCGCCGTTGCTGCGGAAAAGGAGAAGGTCTTCAAGGCCCTTGAGGTTGACGTTCAGGCTCGTCTGGAGGCCCGTTCCAAGGCTGCTCAAGCTGTTAACGAACAGCTTCGGCTGGCCAAGGAAACTGCATGGAACGCAACCGAGAGGGCCACCAAGGCTGAAGCTGTTGCTGAGCCTCTGCGCATCGAAAATGAGGAACTTAAAGCCAAATTAGAGAGGCTCCAGCAGGCTCATGATGCCTTGGCCATGGAAGATGCCAAGAAGCTCCAAGAGATCTTGGACCAGAGGGGGGTGCTTGACCACACTGAGCGTAAGCTAAAGGGCGTCGAAGAGGCTGCAGCCAAAGATGTGTTGCTTGCCAACCTCACAAAGAACGAAGCCGAACGCGCCCGTAATGAAGCTCAAGCTGCCCTCCAGGAGGCTCTGGTTGCCAAGGAATGGCTTCTTCGAGAAGCGTTGTTGCAGGTATGCGCAGCTTCCTAACTTCTAACTTCTTTACGCTTTTCCTTACTCTTGAGTTGATAAACTTCTATTTTGTAGGTTGTGCATCGGGTGTTCACGAACACATCATATGACGTTGCGATGAGCGCAGCCCTCAACGCTTCTCATGAGGATGGGGAAAAGGCTGGCTTCCTGCTTGGTCTAGGGTTTGTTGAACAAGGCATCCCGCCTTCCAACTTCCCTCTTTACAATGTGGATACTGAAGCTGCGTATGACCAAGCAGTGAATCAGTATGCTGCCTTCCCGCATCCGGTGGTGGAGAAGGTGAACGAGATTGCTGCTGCTGATGATGGGCTAGCTATCCTTAAAGCTTTCATTGAACCGCCACACTCTACTGATGGTGCGGGTCCAAGTGGAAGTGGTCCTGAAGCTTGATCCTTAAGATCCCTTTCCACCATTAGAGTAGATTTTTATTTTTGTATAGCTTCTTTTGTATGCGGGTATGTACCCAGCAATCTTTGTAATATTTGAATTTCGATGGAATAAAGATTATTTGCTAATGCCTTGGCTTGTTTATTTCACGCATATTTTGATTTAACTTAGCAATTTCTTTAGTACTTAGATAAGTTAACTTTTCAACGTGGCAGATAATAAGTTAAAGTTTTGCTTCCTCTTTCGTGATTGTGCGGATAAGACCGTCACTTGCACTTAGTAGGATGGCTAAACTTTACCTATATCTGACCTGCGTGGAAGTTTTCCTCATCTTTTCCTTTGAAATTTTCTAAGTGTTTTGAATAAGTTAACCTTTCGATGCGCGGTTGCCAATAGGTCAATGTTCAGTTTCCTTTATCATGATTGTGCGGGTAGGACCGTCACTTTCATTTATTGGGATGACCAAACTTCACCTATAGCTGACCTGCGTGAAGATTTTCCTTAGAAATTTTTACCGTTTTATGTGTTTATGCGGGTTTTGCCGCCTTCCACACGCAACGACTTACTTCTTCCCATATTTATGCGGTGAATACCGGCATATCAGCGTGGGAAGTTCATAAGTATAAAGGTAAGACTATCAACACAATGTGAAAGGAGAATCATTTCCATTAGAAGTGGCTCTAGACCTTTTCTTTACAAATTTGTAATTGATCTACATGTAACATTTGCGTAATTGAGCTCCGTTCCATGTTCTTGGGATAGGAGTGCCATCGAGCCTTTCGAGCCGGTATGCGCCTTTTCCCAAAACTTCTTTGATAATGTACGGTCCTTCCCAGACCGGTGCCAGTTTTCCTGGGCGCTCTTGGTTTGAAGCCTCGTTGTTACGCAATATGTAGTCTCCTTCATTGAAGTTGCAGAGTTTTACCCGCGTGTTGTAGTACTTTTGCATTTGTCGCTTGTAGTTTTCTTCACGCGCTGCGGCTAAGTCTCTGCGTTCCTCGGTTAGCATAAGGTCTAACCGTCTTTCCGCATCATTGTCTTCTGGCTGAATCAAGACCCTTGGTGAGGGCAAACCAATTTCGACTGGGACCATGGCTTCAGTGCCATAAGTGAGGCTGAACGGGGTTTCTCCCGTACTGGCCTTTTTCAGCGTTCTGTTTGCCCAAAGGACGTGTGGAACTTCGTCTACCCAGCCGGATCTGTGTTCCAGGAGTCTTTTCTTTATGCATTCGACGATGCTTTTATTTGCTCTTTCCACCTCACTATTACCTTGCGGGTGTGCCACTGAGGTAAAGGTGTGGGTGATTTGAAGTTCTTCCAGCCACTTTTGTAGCTTCTTGTCAGCAAAGTTGGTGCCGTTATCACTCACCAAAGTCTGTGGAAGTCCAAAACGACAAATAATAAATTCCCAAATAAATTTTTTAATATGTTTTGCGGTTGTTTGGGCTAAGGGTTTTGCTTCTATCCACTTGGTGAAGTAGTCGATGGCTACCACTAGGAACTGAACGTTTCCTGCTGCTGTAGGAAATGGGCCTGTCACATCGATGGCCCACTTCTGAAATGGCCATGAAGAGGTGACTGGAACAAGTTCATTCTTCGGGCGATGCGTGTTGGGTGCGTAGAGCTAGCAAGACCTACACTTTCTGATGTATACCAGCGCATCCGTATGCATCCCCGCGCATCCGTAGAGCTGCCAAAAGTATCCCGCGTTGTTTAGCTTAGCTACAACAGCGCGTGGACCTGCGTGTACTCCACAGATGCCTTCGTGTACTTCCCTTAGGAGGTAGTCAGCATCTTGGTTGTCCACACATCTTAAGAGTGGGCCAAGAAAGTTACGTCTGTAAAGGATGTCATCGATGAGTTGATAGTTTAATGCTTTACAACGTATTTTTCTTGCCTGTGTTTTTGACTCTGGTAGTATACCCGCTGCAAGGTAATTTATTATTAGTGTCATCCACGTTTCTGTACCGGTTTGGATGACACAAATTTCCTTGTGCGGGACTGATGGTGCTTCAAGGAGTTCAATGCGGATGTCCTTTCCCAAATGGGTGAAGGCTAATGATGCAAGCTTGCTTAACGCATCCGCAGATTTGTTTTCGCTACGCTTGACATGTATGACTTTACAATCATTAAAATCGCGCATAAGGGTTTTTGCTTGTGCCAGGTACAGGGCCATTGTGTCGTTCACGGCCGTGTACGTTCCGTTTATCTGATTGGCTACTAACATGGAATCTACGTGGGCTTCCAAGTTTTTCACTCCCATTTTACGCGCAATTCTCAGCCCTGCCAAGAATGCTTCGTACTCGGCTTCGTTATTCGTACTTGGAAAGTCCAGTCGAATAGCGTAAGTGTATTCTTGGCCTGCTGGGTTGGTTAATTTCAACCCTGCGCCTGAACCCTCGTTGATGGCTGCTCCATCAGTGTAGAGTCGCCAGACATCATTGATGTCCTGTGCTGGGGAGGGTTGAGCCTCCTCCTGGCACTCTTTCTCCCGCGAAGCGGGGACTTCTGCAATAAAGTCGGCCAGGACCTGGCCTTTCATAGCTGGTCTTGGCTTGTACTTTATCGCATATTCCCCCAACTCAATTGCCCATTTGGCTAGACGTCCCGATAATTCGGGTTTGCCTAGAACGTTTGCGAGTTTGAAGTTGGTGAGAATGGTGATTGGGTGACCCTAGAAATATCGTCTCAGTCTGCGTGAAGCTTGTACAAGTGCTAAGACTAATTTTTCCAAGGTGGAGTACCGGGTTTCTACGTCTGTTAGGACACGGCTAACATAGTAAATAGGCATCTGGATACCTTTCCGCTCTACTAGCAGGACTGCCCCGGTTGCTCTATCTGTGGCAGAAAGGTATATGATTAATTCCTCCCCCGCTTCTGGTGCTGTGAGCGTTGGGAGTTCGATCAAGCATGACCGAATTTCCTGAAAAGCTGCTTCCGCTTCTGGTGTCCAGCGGAAGTGCGTTTTCTTTAAACAGTTTCTCAATGTTGACACAAATGGGAACGACCTATCCGCATGGTTTGACAAAAAGCGGTTAAGTGCGACTAGGCGTCCATTCAGTGTCTGAGCTTGCTTGATGGTAGTAGGTGATTCCATTTTGATAATGGCTTCGACCTTTTCAGGGTTCGCTCTGAAGCCATCTTTAGTAACAATGACTCCCAAGAACTTCCCTTCCTCCATCCCAAAGGAACACTTGCTCGGGTTGAGCTTCATGTTTATCTTTCTGAGCGTGTTGAAAGTTTCTTCGATGTCTTTCAACATCGCTTCTGGCTCAGGGCTTTTGATGACCAAATCATCCATGTAGACTTCCAAGTTTCTCCCAATTTGGGCATGAAACTCTTTGTCCATCAGGCGTTGGTATGTGGACCCTGCATTATTAAGTCCGAATGGCATCATTTGATAACAAAATGTGCCATCGGGCGTCCGAAATGCGGTTTTGTCCTGATCATCTACAGCCATGTGGATTTGATGGTACCCCTTATATGCGTCAAGGAAGCATTTAAGGCGAAACGGTGCTAATGAATCCACTTTGAGGTCAATTTCGGGTAACGGGTAACAATCTTTGGGGCATGCTTTGTTTAAATCTTTGAAATCTATACACATGCGCCATTGTTTGTTAGCCTTCGGTACCATAACGGGATTTGCAACCCATGTTTGATATCTACTAACGCGTACGATGCCCGCGTCAAGGAGTTCCTTGACTTGGGTTCTACACACGTTAGCCTGTTCCGCCCCCATTACTCTGCGCTTTTGTATGACTGGCGTAAAAGCCGGGTCACACTTGAGCTTATGCTCTGCTTTACTTCGAGGTACACCAGTCATATCAGCTGGTGTCCACGCGAAGATGTCAGCGTTTCTCTGTAGTAAGCGTTTGAGTAAGGTACGCGTAGGATCAGCGATTGTTGGGCCAATTGTAACAGCCTGGTCAGGGTGTTTGCCATTGAGGGTCCATTTTTCTGGTTCGGTGATGGTTGGTTTAGCCATCTTTGGTTTGGGTTTAGATGAGACGGATGCGATGCATACCTGGGGGATACCGGTGATCATGGCTACACCTTCAGCAGTTGGCCATCCCATCATGCCGTGGACTGAAGATACCACGGCGTTGAATCTTGCCATCCCGTCTCTCCCGAAGAGAATGTCGTATGTGTGATGTGGCTTCCTCATTACGACGAAGTCCACGTCTTCTGTGCGGGAGTATTTTCCGTCCGTGAGAATGACGGGGAAAGATAGGATACCCAGGGGGGTGTTTGTGCTGCCGTCGAACCCTTCCATTGAGGCGTAAACCGTTTCCAGGCGTTCTTTGTCTTCGTCGTCTAGCTTGTCGAAGAACTGCCTGTACATAACCGTTGACGAGGCGCCGTTGTCAGCAAGAGTGCGGGAAGTTATGTAATGCCCCAGCTGGCTTTTGATGACGATAGGGCCTTCCTTGCTGGGTCCTCCTGGCACTCGCGGGAAGCGCACCTCAGCTTCCTTCCATTCGCATGGTTCTGTCGTTCGTCTTTTTCTTCCTCTGATGTTGCCATGAACCATGTGGATGCTGATGTCAACGGGCTTTCGTCCATTGCCTTTATATTGGTTATCATTCCTTCCTCCATTCTTGATTGATGCCACAAGGTGTGCAAGTCTTCCATCCTTGACGAATGTTTCAACAATATCCTTCAAGGATGTACACTCCTCTGTACTGTGACTCTTTGTCCCGTGGAAGTCACAGAATTTGCTCTGATCCGCATTAGGTCGTTGCCGGATCATTTGAGCTTTTGGCCATGGGAGTTTTTCGGTGGCAAATATCTCCGTGACGCTCTTGGTGAGTGGCGTCCACCGGTGTTTTCGATTTGAAGGGTGCGTGTTATCCCTTCCGCCAACAAGAGGGCGAGAGCTGGATGAGGTGTCAACGTTTACCCTTGACTGCCAAATACCTAGCTTCCTCTTTTTGTTCTGCCGGGCGATCCGAACATTGTTTTCTCTGGTCCTCTGCGTGTAGAGATGTGTACTCTGGGGAAGGTCCCTACCCAGTTGCTTCTCCGTCTCGGCAAAGCGCTTGGCCGCCGTCATGATGGCATCCCATGTGGATGGCATGCCGTCCTTACCCGTCAACGTGCAGATAAGCTCTGGGTATTCGGCACCCTGGATGAAAATGGCGCGAACAAGATCTTCACTTATGTCGCCCAGACTCAGCTTTTTGGAGTTGAAGCGAGTGATGAAGTCTAGTAAAGATTCATCTTCCTCTCTCACGCAGTTAAGGATCGTCCACTGCTCTTCAGTATATTTCCTCTGTTGACTGAAGTGTTGGCTGAACTTTTGTTGAAAGTCCGCCCAATCATAGATGTGGTGGACTGGTAAACGATCAAACCACGCCCTGGCCGCTCCAACCAGCGTCATTTGGAACATATAACACCACGTGGGTTTCGTCCAGTTACTGATGGTTGCCCCCGCTATGAATCTGTTCAAGTGATCGTCTGGGTCGGATAGACCATCATAAGTGCCGATGTTGGACATCTGTTTGGCACTTCTCGGGGCGATTGCTAGTGCAATGTCCCTTGCAAACTTGGACTTTCCCGCAATTGCGGCAGTTGGTCTAAAGGTTTTGGAGAAGTCACGTGGGTTTCCTCCCGCGTTCCTTGGTTTGAAGGTTTCTCCAAAATTCCTTCTTGGTTGGAAGTCCGTTTCCTTACGCTTCCCTTTCGCCCTGTGGCGTGGGTTTGCGTCGGTGTCGGATTCCTCCCGATCATTGTCCGAGTACTTGCACTCACTGTTCATGTTGAGCTGTTGTCGAGTATTTCCGAATTCGTCAGCCTGTTGGAGTGAACGCAAGCGTTCATCCAACTCAGCTTGGAACTCTTTCTGACGTGCTTCGGCTCACGCCTTAACTTGATCGAGTGTTTGGCGAGGGAGCCTCGCCTGTTTCTCCAACTGGGCATCAGTGAACCCCAGTGAAATATTGTTTACTGCACTTGCCCCGGCTTGGGTAACCGGGGTAGTGTTCGTAAAATTTGTATAACCGCCGGTGTTCCCCCCAGTGGCTGGGTTGTGGTTACCGGGGTTTCCTGGTCACTTACTGGCCTTGGGACCGGAGTAACGTTAACCATTTCTTCAGAAATTTTGAAAAAACTGAGAATTAGTTCTAGCTTTTATGCACGGATGGCGCCAATGAAGAAACACTAAGTGACCCCGGGCAGATTACGGATAATCTGGGGGTTAAGTAATGTTTCCCACGAGGGTTAGGTCCGGCAAAGAAGGATGTTCTTCAGATGACCTGCAAAACAGACACCGTGAGCTCGTCACTGAGAAGGGGGGTTCCTCCTTGTGACCACCCTCCGGCGTGAGAATCAGACTAGATTACTCTGAATATAAGTGTATATTGAGAGAAATAGCTAGTGAAGGTAAAATACCAGATGATCCTACCATTCCAAGGTGTTGGAGTATTTATATCCGAATGTAGGTTTCCAAGCAGGTACAGCCAGCTGTATAATATTCCTGTTCTACCAACTACGGGCTACGCACGTGCCATGCTGGTTGGTGGGTAGGTAGCGGCTGACAGTGACCGGGCCGGCTGTGTACTATTCCTTTTCCACCAACTGCAGGCTATGTGCGTGCCACGACAAGGGTTGGTGAGTAGGCAGCGGCTAATAGTGACAAACAGTACTAGAGCATGCTCCTTGTACTGTTTGTCGGTGAGCTGTCACCCTGTGATTGATTCATGGGCTGCTTTGGTCAGATCTTGTTTATTTTGTCCATACCTTGGCAGGTATAGTACAAAAGATCTTCCAGAAGCATACGGACTGGCTCATTTGGGCGGGAGTATTCCCGCCTTGCTCATTCCTTCAGGTGACACTGAATTATTTAGTGCCTTGTGCGTGTAGCCTTGCTATTAGTGAGGGTAGCCTTCCCTGATGACTTGTATCCGCAGCTGCGGAGACAGGCGGGGTACTTCACCATTGGAGGCTTTCCCCGCGGTAACAGCTGACGTACTGCGCGTAAGGTCTTTATCTCTGAGTATGGTGGGTCCTGCGGAACCAGTTGGTCCTTGCGCAGACGTCCCTCTTCAAGGTGAGTCTTGCGGGTCCAACTGGGCTCTGCTGGGACCTACCTCTTCACCCCATTTCATGTTCTTTTCTTTCAATAAATACTTTATTTTATAATATCCTATTTCTCAAATCTAATCATTTAAATAAGTATATTGAAAAGTTAGATCCTTTTTTATATGTATGAATGATTGTTATGTAAAGGGTTGGAGGGGCATCTCCCTCCATGGAGATCTACTTAGAGCATTCTCAACCAATATCCTAAATTTACCTGAGTCAATTTATAAATTATAGGGTAAAGTTTTGAGTAGCTATGAGTGTGAATATAGGGTGGAGAACGAAAAAGTAGTGACTTTTTTTTTAAATTTAGGTAAACTTTGTTTGTCCCTATTTACTTTTTAATATTTGTTAAATTAGTTGTGAGTAAAGAAGAGATAAAATTGTAACTATAAATATATAAAAAAATATTAGTTAATTGAATATGAGAGAACAATGTAGTGTCTTGTAGTGTAACTATAGAGATGGAGATGAAGGCGGACTGAGAATGCTATTACTCGATACCAATCTCTGAAGCATCCCAATCAAATCTTCATAGCAAATTGGTTTCATGAAACCAATTATATATTTATGAATGTGAACAATCTACATAAATCTCCATGATCTTCATGGTACCCCTACTATCACCATCATATTTTGATTAAATATGAGCTGCCAATGTACATAACCTCCATAATTTTCATACACGTACCGTAGCACCCATTACTGGGTTGTATTGTCTAAAACCCAATAAAAAAATGATATTCATAACACTACTTTAATTTCTTTATTTTAATATAGACTTGAATAAAGTAATCCCATTTGAAAGAAGGATTGCATGCCTTCTAGTCATGAAGATTTTGTATTGTTATTAAATTGTAGTATATTAAATGGCCAACTATTATTTATTAAGAAATAAATGAAAAGAAGATCATGATTTGGTTCAGTGTGCGGGTGTATCAAATATTTATTATATTCCTGTCACCAAAGTCCAAAACATCAACTCACATTAAACTGAACCAGGTGCATAAATTTGACTATATAATCAAGAAAAAAATACTTGTATAGTTTTATTAAACGCAAAACCGTCATATATAAATTGTTATAGCATGGTTAAATGAGTTAGAAATTTGGTTACTCACTCATTCTTTGACTTATTTATATACCTATTATACGAGTTGTATAATAACATCCCAGAATTAATTTACGGACTTCATAAGAAAACTTTTAAATTTTAATATATATTTTCTTCTACTAGTGTTAGAGCACTGACAAGATACATCTAGTCTATGAGTGTGCACTTTATTTTTTAAAGTATGGTTGTAAGTGATCGTGAGTAGCGAAAAAGAATTTTTACTGTTCTAAATAAATTTGAAGAAACAATGTTCAAACTTTATAATTATTTTATTATTTGTTGTAAGTGGTTGTGAGTGGATGAGAGAGATAGAGAAAATATAATGATAAATGTATAAAAGATATATTATCTAATTGAAAAAGAAAAATATGGCGATTTTAGTGTAATTATAGAGATGGAGATAGAGAAACTACCGGTAATTATGTGTGGGGAGTTTGCAAACTATAGGGTGGGATTTTGAGTGATTGTGAGTGTAAATTATAGGGTGGAGAGAGAAATATAATGATTTTTTGTAAATTTGGAGAAACATTTGGGGAACATTGTTATAGGCACTGTTATATCGGAAGAGCAATCAGCGTATCTATCTGATCAGAACATCTTGGATGGACCATTAATTGCAAACGAAATTATCTCCTGGGTCAAACGCTCCAAATCTCGTGCTTTCTTCTTCAAAATAGACTTCGAAAAAGCTTTTGACACCATAAATTGGAACTTTATTGATATGGTTTTCCAACAAATGAACTTCTCTACCTTATGGAGATGTTGGATTCAAGGAATATTCGCCTCAACGCGTTCCTCGGTTTTGGTTAACGGGTCCCCCACTCTTGAGTTCCAATGCTATAGGGGGGTAAGGCAAGGCGACCCGTTATCACCATTTATCTTCATACTGGCCATGGAAGCTCTTTCAAGCTTCTTGATTAGTGCAACTTCGGCGGGCATTTTTAACGGGATTTCACTTCCAAGCGGAGGTCCGAAGGTGTCGCATCTTGTATTTGCAGATGATGTAATGTTTTTGGGCACATGGGAGGAGGCAGATCTAATTAATATTACACGACTTATGAATTGTTTTTTCCTCGTTTCGGGCCTTAAAATAAACCTAAATAAGTCATGCCTTTATGGTGTGAAGACATCTCTGAAGGAAAATAAAAGCATGGCCGATCTAATTGGATGCAAGCATGGCTCTCTTCCGTTCATGTATTTAGGACTAAAGGTTGGGGGTAATATGAATCGGTATAATAATTGGGCCCTGGTTATCGATACTTTTGAAGCGCGACTTTCTCTGTGGAAGGCTACCAGTTTATCCATTGGGGGTAGAACCACTTTAATTAAATCGTTTCTAAACTCTTTACCAATTTACTACTTTTCTCTCTATCAAGCACCTGGGAATGTCATTAACAAACTTGAAGGCATGAGAAGTAAATTTTTATGGGGAGACACGAACGGAAGGAGGAGGATGCCTGGGTTCGTTGGGATATTATCACTCAACCGGTGGATGATGGGGGGCTCAGACTGGGATATCTCCAAGACATTAATTCAAGATTGCTTGCAAAATGGGCGTGGAGGTACAAAACGGAACCGAACAGGCTTTGGAGAGTGATTGTAAGGAGCATTCATTTTAATCCGAAACATGGCAACTTCATCCCATCAAAAAAAGGCCTCTCTAGTGTCTGGAGTAACATTTGAAAAAAAGAAGTGTCCATGAGTAACAAGAACATCAACCTAAGCCTGCTTACTAAAAGTGTTGTGGGTAACGGGTCCAATACTCAGTTTTGGACTGATGTGTGGGCTTCTACAGTACCGTTTAAAATTCTTTTTCCAGCTCTCTTCCTGTTGGAAAAGTTTAAAGGTTGCACTGTTCGAGATAAATTTAGTGCTTCTGGCGTGAGTGTCTCCAACATTCCTAAATGGTGTTGGTACCGTCAACCATCTTCTCCGCAGGAAATTGAGGAACTTGCCGAGCTCAGTAATCTCATTTCTCAAACGGCCCTGACAGGTTTACTCGATAAATGGCAGTGGATGTCAGGTAACTCGGGTGATTTTTCAGTCAAGGAAATCAAGAAATTAATTCATGACTTCATGCAACAACCTCAAGGTCATACAATCAAATACATGTGGAATAAATGGGTGCCACGTAAGGTAAACATTTTCGGGTGGCGAATGAATCTCGATCGTCTTCCAACAAGAACAGCACTTGAGAGGAGAAACATCAATGTGTCCTCCTTATGTTTCCCACTATGTGGCGACCGGGATGAGAACGTGGAACACATATTCACATCTTGTTATGTTAGCACTTTGGTGTGGCAAATGGTCTCTAGTTGGCTCTCGATTCCTCCTATATATGCTTTCTCTGTTCATGATCTTTTGCAGGTACATCATAATAACCCCGGCTCGGTTACGAAGACGAAAATGGTGCAGGCAATCATTCTTATATCTTGCTGGAATATATGGAGGATTCGGAATAACGTGGTATTCTCTAGTTATCGGGTAGACATCGGGAAACTTTTGGCGGAAATCAAAACATCAAGTTTCTTTGGATCAGGAATCGGGCGAAGATGCATGCACTTGACTGGGAACATTGGTGTACTTTCAATATTTTGTAATTTATGTTAAAGGGGTCCCCGGGTACGGTTTGGGAAAACCGGTGGCGCGGCCTCCGTGTGTGGGGGTTTTTCTTGCACCTTCTTAAGGTAACTGGTGCAAGTTTTTTCATCCCTTTTGCGGTCCTAGCAGTCACTTCTTCGGGTTGAATCTAGTATCGTTATGATGTTGTTGATTCTAGATTTTGGGTGTACCTTTGTATATACTCTGGCCATTTGCTTCTTGCTTTTGTTTTTTTTATAAAACTTAGTTGTTCAAAAAAAAATTGGGGAACATTGTTTGCTCTTATTTAATTTTTAATCTTTGTTGGATTGGTTATGAGTAGAGGAGAGAAAACTGTAATGATAAAGATATAAAAAATATTATTTAATTAAACATGAGAGAGAAATATAGTGTTTTTTAATGTAATTATAGAGATATGGATGATGAATGGGATGAGAATGCTCTAAGAGCATTCACAATAGGTTCTCTAAATTGTATCAGTGTGTACTATATTTTTAAAGTGTGGTTATAAATTGTAAGTGGTTGTGAGTTAAGGAAAAAAATATGTTTATGTTCATAAGTAGATTTGGAAAAACATTATTGGTACTCTATAATTTTTAATATTTGTTGAAAGTGATTACGATTGGAGGAGAAAATAAATTTGACGATAAATATATAAAAAATATTATTTAACTAAAAATGACAAAGAAAGTGTAGTGATTTTTTGCGTAATTATATAGATGAAGTTTGAATACTTGTCGGGAATGTTGTTAGACTTATATCGTATTAAATACATGTTCACGAACTATGTAATCACATATATACTCAACTGTAAGGCCCCGTTACCGGTAGCACTGCTTTCGTGTTGGATTTACTCATAAACGCAATATAATATCAGAGTTAATTAAAACATTCGCGGAATATAAAAGCTTTCATAAAACATTTCATAACAAAACACATCTTGTCTTTCAAAATAAACAAAACGTTAAACTTAAACGTCTTGAGTCTTCCGATGTCAGCCTCTTATTCAGTGCCACGTGTCTCCTCAAGCGAGCTGTCTCATCCTACTCACCTGCGTGCATACTAAAAGTCAGCTACGCTGAGTGAGTTCTAGTTAATCATACATTATACAATACACACAAACTTATATTCTTTCTTTCATACTTTCATACTTTCTTTTGTATTAACTTGCTTTCATATCTTACGTTATAAAGAGAATTACGCCCTACATTCCTCGAGTATTATTAGGGCTCGATACCCTCATTCCTCGAGTATTATTAGGGCTCGGTACCCTTCTTCCTCGAGTATTATTAACGCTCGGTACCTTCTTTCCTCGAGTATTATTAGGGCTCGGTACCCTCTTTCCTCGAATATTAGTAGGGTTCGGTTCCCTAGTTCTCGAATATTAGTAGGGTTCGATTCCTTCTTCGTTACCATACAACCATACATCATACCTCGAGTATTATTAGGGCCCGGTTCCCTCTTCGTAACCATACAACCATACAACCATCCTTTCCTTCTTTTATTAACTTTATCACATTCATACACATAAGCATACATATCATACTTACCTTATACATAGCGTTACAACCTGACAGTACGTGCAATATCCGAAGATCGTTCACGTACCATAAAGCAATCATTCATACATTCACATTATTCACATAAGGCATACACTTATCTCTTAGGATAAGCGTATTAACAAACATATTGAGTATGCACACAGCCCCGAAAACATAACACATAATGGGGCTAGAAACTCACCTGGATCCTGTTACGCTCTCTGTTAATCGTTATTCCCTTCTTGAGCTGTGCACGGCTAACTGTATAATATTTACATGTATCAATTAACTATCACTACTCATATCATCTTTCTAGTCTTAGCTACTACCCACAACGAACGGGGGTCCGGGGGCAGCGCCCCTGGCAGCGGGGTCTAGGGGCGGCAGCCCCTAGCAGGGTCCAAGGGGCAGAGCCCCTGGCTGGGGTCGAGCTGTGGATCATTTTGGATCATTAGCATTTTCCATTAGCTGACTTAACACATTTTCCATTAGCATTTTGGATCATTGAATAATATGTTACTTAAAAATTCAAGGGCTTATTTGTAATTAAATAATTCTTTTCTAAGTCCAGGGACCATTCTGTCATTATGTTAAACTTCTAATTCGTCCCAGTCCTTTAACGAATGGGGTTCATAACGAATGAACCCATTCGTTACCTTATAACGAATCAGGCCTTATTCGTTTGATCTGGTTAGCGAATTGAACCCTATGACGAATTGAACTCTTAGCGAATCAGTCCACATAACGATTTAGTCCATATAACGAATTAGTCCATCTAATTCGTTCTCTCTTATAACGAACTGGCTATAACGAATCAAGGGTGATTCGTCATCCTTTTCCTTTAACGAATTGAACACGAACTGTAATCGGTTCGCTATGTTCCCATGGACGAACTAGCTAGCGAATCACCTTTAATTCGCTATATTCCTGTAGCGAACTAGGGTTAGGTTAGGAATGTCAGAACATTCCCTGACATTCCCCCTTAACCTCGTACCACTTTCCGGCGCCGCCTTTCCGGCGCCGTCATTGCCAGAAAGCCGCCGAAAAAACGCGATTTCGCCGGAAAAACGGGTTTTAGCTCGCTTTTCACCGTTTTTCGTCCCGTTCGATCCAGATCTGAGCTAGGGTGACCTCTAAGCTCATCATAGGTTCGGTTTATACCCGATTCCATCTGGATCTCGTGACTTAAATGGTTTAACGGTGTCGGCTCGTCGTTTCGTGACTATATCTAACGGGTTTAAGCTAATAAAACATCATACTAGTATTACCTCGGGTCGGTGCTCAGTTTCCTTCTTGGTTTCGGTGTAGATAGGGAAGAATTAGAGAGAAATCTTAAGTGTGTGTTTTGGGTGGTGTATGGAATATGTGTGAATGAGGATTAAATGGATATTAAGGGTTTATATATTTATGGATCATGGGCTTAAGCCCATGGTCTTTCCTTCTTTCTTTCCTAACCCAAGTCCATAACCCATATTCATTTACCCAACATTGGCCCAACTCGTATTCTATTTATCTAAACCGATAATGACCCACTATGAAATAACAAAATTTATTTTTATTATAATAACCGAAAGTAGGATGTTACATCAACTATTTTGAGTCTCGCGTGTTACCGATATTTATTTAGCTAGGTTTGTTTTTAATCGTTTTGTTATTTAATATGTCGTAATGATTTGTTTTATTTTATAATATAGTTTTGTTATAATTTAATACGTATATATTGGTATGCTAAATTTATTATATTTTTTAACATTTGGCCTCTTTCAATTAAGATATGTAGGTTTTTCAAACAAACAAACATGAACACAAATATATGTCTTATGAAAAAGTGACGGTTGATGTAGGTGACAATGGTGGTTTATGCATGAGTGGTGAGGTTGACAATGGTGTGTGGTAATTGAAAGTTAACCAGTTATGGAGAGGATAGACCGGAGACGAAGAATATGTAGATGGGAAAAATTAAATTAGGATTTGATGAAATACTTTCACAAACAAATGAGATGTTATAATCCCTCATTTGTGGCCTAGGGTTTGGGTTATCCAGTGGAGACGCAATTCGATCCATACTAGTGTCACTTTGGGTGGATATTAACAATGAAGGATTTGAGTTATGTCTTGTACAAGGTTGTCAGTTCGAAACCCGAACCCACCCGGGTTTTCATCCGACAATGTGTTACGCAAGGAGTTATGTTCTTGTGGCGGCACAAGAATTGTCAAGTGGCAGCCGACAATATGGTTTTCCTGGGGAACACCCAAGCTAAACTCTGAAGCCAACGTGAGCCCGGTTTAGACAACATAGTCTGGCCGAGCGGGGCATCGGGGCTCTTTAAATTTGGAGAGTGCGATAGCCTAATAACAAGAAAGTTATCGTTCTAAAAAAATAAGATGTTATGACCCGTTTAAGGACTATTCAAGTTTGTTTAAACCCATCGTGTCACTGAATTGTTTCAATTCTAAATGACGAGCTCTCATCCATTTTACCATTTAAGTTTAAAAAATAATAAGTGGGTCATGAGTCTTACCAAACCCGGATAGTCGAATTTATATACATTATAACATCTCATTTATTTGTTAACCTCTTTTATCATTAAACTATAATTTTCGCGAGTCATGGGTGTCACAAAACCCTAGTAGCCCATAAACAGGTAATAACATTTCATTTATTTGTTTAACTCTTTCATCATCAAACAATAAATTTAATGGGCCATGGGTCTCACCAAACCCGAATAACCCTTAAACGGATTGTAACATCTTATTTTTTTGTGAAACTCTTTAATCATTAAACCCAAATTTTATTTCTCTCATCTACATATTCCTCATCGCTGGTCTATCCTTTCTATCACCGATTAATATTTTATTACTGCCTATCATCATCAACCTCCCCTCTCATGCATCAACCACCATTGTCAGCTACATCAACAACCCTTCTTTTTTGGATTTCTCTTGAATCGTCGAATGAACACTAATTAATCAGCCACCGTTGCAGATCTAGTCACCCCTTGCTTCCTAATTTATTTATGAAACGCTATCTGGGTTAACCGGTTTTCATCTTCATTACTCGTAACACCACCACCACGCTTAGCTTGATTCCAGACCTAAAACGATTGTTACCAATGATATATTACTAACGTAGTATGTTATCTTATATTTATAAAAGCATGTCTGATTTAGATTTTGATTTTAGTGCTCTTCGATGCAAACTCTACGTTAAATTGTTCGTTCATTTAAAATTTAAATGAACAGCTTATGAACATAAACGAACATAACTGAACAAAGGTAAATGCCCATAACTGAACATATATAAATAAATGTAAACTAACACTAACAAACGTAGACAAATAGATATAAAAACACTTGAATAAACACAAACGAACAAATATATTAACTAGATGATTTATTCAATGTTTCATTCAAAAATGAACATAAACGAACATAAATAGATCAAAATAGGTCCAAACATATTATAAACTTTCTTACAATAAATTAAATAAAAATCTAAAAAATCTATATATTAACTATATTAGAAACGAAAATATATTAAAAAAATATCGTAATACAGGGCTAAAATCTAGTGTATTTGTATGTAGGTTCTCCAGATGGATCTCACAACTTTACTCGGATCAATTCGTGTTGTTAGTTAGCAAAAATCACTAACAACACTTGGATCTTAGTTTTGTAAACTCAAAAGAGAAAGATAAAGTGTTTAGTGAGAGAGAAAACTTCTCTTTATTTTCAGGAGTTTTTAATTTCAAAATAGTTAGTGGAGAAATGGGTAAAGTGACTCTTTTATAGGGTCCTCATTTTCTCCAAGTTTACGTTACATGAGTACAAAATAAATGTACTAAGTTACATAATACACCGACTATTAGCAAATAGAAAGACATACACATTCTTAATTTAATTTAGAATATTAGCCATACAATCCCCCTCTAGGATTGAATATCTCGAGAAACCTTCGTCAATTTCTTTATTTAGTCTTTATTTCATGAAATTTAATATTTGTCTTGATCCAAGAGCTTGAACGAGATTAGATCTAGCTTAGACAATTCTTTATATTCCATTCTTAAATACTTGAACTTCAATATTTTAGAAACGTCAGATGCAACAGGGTCGACATATAATTTTCTTTGGTTAACTTTCTTGAGCTGACTGATTTCTTTCCTTTGTCTTTTGATTGATCTTCAGACACGCTCAATTCAATTTTTTAGGTTCAATTACCAACTGCCACGTGCTCGATTTCTTTTAAGCGCTTCAGCATCTGCAACTTAAGTCTCTGCAGCCCAAGAGACTTCATCATGATCTACCTGTCCATGAACTGCATAAAACTTAGAGCGAATAAGATTCGTTCACAGACCCTCTTGAGGGTTAAAGAAGAATTTTCTTTTTCAAAACATGCTCTTGGTTTGAATTATTTGTAGATAACTCCGAAATTTTATTTTATTTTGACTTTTGATAAAATACCAATTTCAGTCCATCAACTTATAAAGAATCTGTTTAAATCTCATGTTTCCAACGAACTTTGTACGGACGACTTTGACAACAAAACCCATGATTTTGAATAAAACAAAGGTTTAATAAAATATGTACGAACACATAAAAACTTAAAATCTTTTTGGCATTTTCATATATTTTGATAATACGGAAATGTATACATAATGTATTGAAGTTGAAACATAAAATAACCAAAAGAGTTAAGTGTCATTTTAGTACCTGTGGTTTAGCCAACTACGCAACTTTAGTACCTATTCTTTATTTTGTGCAAATGGGTACCTCAGTTTCAAAAAACTTACATTTTTAGTACTTTTTTTCTAACACCGTTTATTTTTTCCGTTAAGTCAAAGATAATTTGGTAACTTCGTTAAACGCGTTGTTAATGGTCAAACATACTTTACCTTTTTTTTCTTAAACAAGACAATTAGCAAGTTATAATTCATGATAAATTTTAACAGATAATGTGACCATCGTAGCACACCATCAGTTAAAGGATGATTTGTACTATATTTATCTAACTTCATCTATAATAAAAAAAAGTTATTAAGATTTATTTTTATTTGTTTTTGATGTTTGATTTTAGCTTTATTGTCTATTTTACTTGGTTATTTTTCAAA
Source organism: Bidens hawaiensis (assembly GCF_021521415.1). Classification (NCBI taxonomy): domain Eukaryota; kingdom Viridiplantae; phylum Streptophyta; class Magnoliopsida; order Asterales; family Asteraceae; genus Bidens; species Bidens hawaiensis. Next base: position 340,282 of record NW_027492087.1, on the reverse strand, counting down.
CAAAAAATTTTGCATCTAATTACTTTAGAGAAATACTTTCTCTCCTATAGAAGGTTTAAATTGTATTTAAACAAAGAAAATTTCCAAAAGTTAAAAAAATGAATAATGGGTCGAAGGAGAATAAAATATTGAAAAGCATATACACAAAATGATAGATATTGCACACGTTGAAGGGAATAAGAACAAATCACATAATATAAAGCACATGAAATAGTAGACATTTCACACGTTGAATAGAATCAAGAATAAATCAAATAATATAAAGCGTATGTGTACACAAAATAATAGATCTTACGCCGTTGAAGTCATATATCAGGTTGAGGCATTTGTACAAATATCAACAAAAATGAGAATTTTGGAAATCCATAATCAATTGACACGTGTCAAGTGAGAATAAAAAAAAAATTGCATAAAAGTAGTAATACATTTCCCTCTCCACATGTAAGTTACATATCAATTCCCTCTTCGTTTTAAAACTTCTATAACTTTTTCATATGATATATTTTTAAAAAAATCACCATAATAACAAACGTTTTTTTTATTTTTAATATGAGTATAATTTTGGTATATAAAAATATAAGTTACGTCCTTATATATTTTTTTTGTCATTGTGTCTTTCAAGTCATCATTATGTTTTTTTAATGTTAATAACACTGTTGTGTAATAATAATACGTAAATAAAATGATAAAATAATAACAAATTATCTAATACATAAAACACAATGGTGAATACATGTTACACAATAACCAGACACGTAAAACAAAATGATGAATATTATAACACAATGACACAATGGTGAATGCATATAACCCAATGACCTAAAATGTAAAACATAATGGAAACTACATATTACACAATAATATGAACGTAAAATGAACGTAATACTCTTTTTCTCAAATTAAGTGAATATCACATGTTAATTCCGAACAAAAGATAATGAACGTATTACATAATGATAAGTAGAAAGAAAAATGATGGGCATAAAGATACAATGACAAACAAAAAGATACAATGACGTAATTCTTGTTTTAGTTTTTTTCTTTAACTAGGTGGCAAACCGCTACGTTGTGGCGGCGGGAACGAATTCAATTGTTATCAGTTATGTTCGTACCAGTACAAACATTAAACACAAAAAACAAATTAGTACACCAAGAATAGTAGTAACTTTTATGGCATATAATACAAAAATTAAATCATAATTAAATCTAGGATCAATGGATTAGATTTCTTCTCATCATTCTCATTTTTGTTATGCTTTGTATTTAACTTTACCCATATTACATTGCTTCATAATAGGGTTGTAAATGAATTGAATTAAATAGGATGAGACTCTTTTAGTAATTGTCTGTTAAGCTTTGTCAGATAAACGGACGTTTCACCAACACTCTATCGGACGAAAATTAATGTCCGTGTCAATCCACTAAGGAATTGAGGTTTTCTGTGTCCATTCGTTAATATTGTAAATAGATGCTAATTGACAAACGAACACTAACATGCCCTAATGGACAAGCAACAATTGGACATTAAATGACGAACAAACACTAACAAATACTAATGAACATTAATGTACAAACATACATAAACGACTCTAATGAACAAATGAACATAAACGATTGCATATTAATTTCAAAAAATATTATCATTACTGGGCGGACGTTCACGAACACTATTGAATAAACCCGGCCTTTGCTCGTATTCGTCCGTTAAGCTTCTGAATCGAAATTTTTGTTCATGTCAGGTTTGTTTATTAGACGGCCAAACATAAACGAACTTTTAGTCGAAGGGATGCCCGAATGTCCGTTGGACGTCCCGTTCGTTTACAACACTATTCATAATAATGCGAGGAAAGACAAATGTATAACTGTATACGACATATTCTCAAGTGACATCTTACTCTGTAACTCTGTAAGTATTGTTAAAAAAGTTTGATAAGTGAGTAAAAGTAACCATGCGACTATTAAGATGCGCTCCGAAGATAAATAAGATTTTTTAAGATTTTCTATCATTACAAACATATAACAAAAAATATCTATTTTTATGATTTTCTTTCTTTGTCATGCAAAATTATTATTTACAACCAAACTTGAGAATATTGAGCCTCCGTAGGACCAAATATGCTACTCTTTTTGGAATTGGGATCAACACATAATTATAAAAATATAAAATTACAAGTAGCTGGACCTATCCTTCATAAACATAATAAATTAACTATATTGTAGAATATTTATATTAGGTAAAGTAGATTATGCTTCTGGTTGAGGAACAAGAAAATAATAATTGGCCAAAAGGTTGTAGATATACCAGTATTAAATTCCAAAGAACAAAACAAAAAATATAAATAGAGTTGACAGATTGTTTTTTTTTTTTAGGAAAGATTTGACCTACATCTCTCCACACAATAGAAGAGAGCAAAAACTTTGATTTCAAGACTCAATGTCCCATCCATCTCATGAGTGATCTTTGAAAAAAATCCCACCTTTGATGGTCTCACCAGTCACCACTGCCATGATCAGAAAAACCAACAATCAAGAATACCCACCCATCCATCAATTCATTTTTACCTAAAAAAATCAATGAATAAATGTGATCATAAGTTGACAAGATTAAATCTTTTTATAAAAGCTATTTAATGTGAATAAAGGATTTTTGGAATTTTGATTATTATAAGCTATAACAGTGTATTAGCATGTTAGAAAGTAAATAGTTTGAATAACCAATTAATACTTGTTCAAAAATCAAAACTGTTTACTTTTAGGTAAATTGTTTTCAAAATTTCAAACTGTAACCAATATATGAATGATCTTAAATTTCATTTTGGTTTGAAAAACAAGCTCAATCTAACGCAAAGTAACTTAATATGCTCATGACTTTCACTTTATACAGTTTCAAATCAGTTTACAATTCTAGATGAGATAAAAACAAAAACATTCATGTGTTCATCAGGGACAGAAGAATTTACTTTACCGTCAGGCTCTAATTACATTTGGCAATAGTCGAAGACGGATTTACATTTCCATTAGACTGTGATTACCCTTAGCAACAGATCAATTAAACAATATCAATTATTATTAGCCACCAAATATAATTATTAGCCAATGAGCTATAGTTATTAATATATATAATAGTTCAAACAAAATAATTTTAACTTCCTTTATATCTACTTCATAAAACCTAATAAACATGTACATATAGCAAATTTTTATCTTTGAAAAATACCCAATGTAAATGGCGAGAAAAGAGAATATCAACCTCCAAAGAACACACAAAAGAGAAATGAAACCCATAAATGTGTTGATTAATTTGTGCTTGATCAATCCCACTTCTTGGGCAAAAGATATATAAACTTGATTCAAGGTCAAGAATATATATTAAAAAAAAAGATAAATATATAAAGATAGTTGACCTAATTATACTCATGATGAGGATGGTGATCATACATTGAAGTGTCACAACCACCTTGCAAAGAACCATGTCTTGAATTATGATGATGATCCTCTCTTCCTCCACTTACATCCATCTTGTTACATCCCATTTGTGCTGCTCCAAGATTCAAATACACCAGTCTTGAATCATCATTCATTTGCGGATAAATTTGTGTCGAATTCGAACTCGCATTTTGTTCTTCCCTTGATATCACCAATGCAGCTGATTGAACAAGCTCAAGGCAAAGCCTGAGCTTATTTGGTTCAATATTAGTTAACCCGGGAACCGCCCCTTTGAACAAGAAATCAGAAGTTAGGGTTCTTAGAATATCAAGTGGTGTAATCCCTTCAATGGTTCTAACATTAGGGTCTGCATGATGGTCTAGTAACACCGCAACCATGTCCGGTGAGACCATCTCGGACGCTATGTGAAGAGGCGTTTTCCCAACCGGTCCAGCCGGATAATTAACATCAGCAGCACCTAATTCAAGCAATGCTTTCACTACCTCACGGCTGCAATTTTCAACTGCATAATGTAATGCTAATGCTTCATCAAGATTTAGCCCTTCACCCATGACCATGAGCTTAACAAGCTCCACATCCGATGAATCAAGCGCGCGTCTCAATCGTCGAATCTTTTGATCTTCGAGATCAGCCGCGACTGATAAATCATGGTGGTGGTGGTGGTGAGGCATGAATGAGCGGCGAGTAACCGATGATTTTATTCGGAGTTCTTCTATCTTTGCTACTACTTCAATAGGAATATGTTTAGCTAGAATTTCGGGTGGGAGACCGGATTTCGCCACTAAATGAGAACAAGTTGTCCATAGTTGATGCATGTCTTGTTTTCTTGAAGCTAAAAGAACCTTCATCACATCCTCAATAGAAGCTTTCTCAACCATGATTGCTAGTTGCTTCTACAAATTAATGTGTTCTAAAGATCAAGATTATCAAAAAAAATATTTTTATAACCAATAACTATAAGTTATAAGTTTTAACATTTTGGTTAAGGTTGTGTGATTCTTTATTATTAATGAAGTGTGGTAATAACTGTTGAAGATCAAGATTATAATAGTCCAATTGAATAAATGCAAAAGATTATTATTTTAACCATAACAATAATAAGCTAGTTATAACATTTAGGATGCATGTTAGATGATAAATGTACGATATTTAAAAATAAGAAATAAAATATCTTTTCTGTATACCAATAATGGGTGTAATTTAATAACTGTTGAAGACAAGACTAGAGATGGATAAAAAAAGATCTAAATATAGAAAACCGGTAATGTGTAACACAAAGATAGAGTAATTGAAGCCAGTTCAAGAAACCATCAATGTTCATGAAATCAAGATAACATATTTTAGTTTTGACACTTCACTTTCAAAAAAACATTTTTGGTAATATTCTGTACATTCTCAAGAAAGATTATACTGTAATTCTTCATATGTTCAACCTTTCTTCATGAAAAAATAAACACAGCTTCAGGTACCCAAAAAAGAAACAAAATATGAAAATAATAATAATAAAATATTATTTTTTATATGACAAGATTTTAAAGCTACAAAGACAAACAACCCATAAAATATTCTTGTTAATTTCTTCATAGTAAAAGAAATAAATTAGTTTTAGAGAGAGAGTAAGTGTGTAACACAGCTTCAGGTGCCCAAAAAATATGAAAAAATATTTTGTGACAAGGTTTTAAAGCTACAAAATTTACAAACAACCCATAAATATTTCTTGTTAAAAAAATGTTCATAGTAAAAGAGAGAATATATATAGTTTAGAGAAAGAGAGTAAATTACCTGAGTTATTAACACAAGTTGTTCAACTCCAAATGATCTAGCGGCTGAGAGAGTATCAAGAGCAAGATCAACGGCTGACGAGCAATGTGTGTGCCAACACCCTCTCTCACCACAATTAGGTCTAGGTTCATGTTTCTGAGGCACAATTGAAACCTGACCACTATACAAAAACTGCAACATAAGCAAGAACACTTCATACCCAACCGAGTTCACAGGTATCACCATCTGTGAACCACCTGTTAAGTGTCTTGAACCTAACGGGTCGGATCTGGACCCGGTTGGAGAGTCGGGTCCACAAAAGAACTTCCTGAAAAACAGGCTTCGAGCTGCTAGGATGCAACGGTGGGCATGGACGATTTTACCCTCCACACTAAAGGTTACATCACTGAAAGCTTGACCATTGATAAGAAGGTTGAGATAGTCTAGTGATAGAGATCTTAATGAATCTTCAAGTGACATGGTTGTTGGATAATGATAATAATAGTAATAATAAACTAATAATAATTATAAAAAGAAGAAGAAGAAGAAGAAAAGAGTTAATGGTTTTTTGTCAGATTGTTAAGAGAGAGTTGAAGTCAATAGTGTTTTCTTCAACTTCATGTTTCTGTTGGTTCTAGAGAGAGAGAGAATAAGGTTACTGTGATTTCTTGTGTGGGAGATATTTATTTTTCTAGATAGAGTATATATAAATGGGTGAAAAACTGAAAAAGTATTAAAAATTCAAAAACTATGAGGAATGAATTATAGTAGTTATTAAATAATTCAGGATCATCATATTTGACCTTGATTTTCTTAGTAAAAAAAATGACCGTTAATGTTTTTGATTGGGAAGCTGAAATTGAGAGAATTTTTTCACTTGTACGTGGCTTTATTTTAAAGAAATATCGATATCGATTCGGTTACTTGAAGTCTTGTAGGAAATGTGGTGATTATGATGAAAAGGGCGATCATTTGCTAACTTCTTGCTACTTTGCTACTCGGGTTTGGCAACTCGCTAATAATTGGTGTCAAATTCCTTCCCTTAAGATATGCGTTTTTGGTGCATGATTTGCTAAAGCAAATTCATGAAACAAGCACTCTTGGTCATCGGAAAAGATAAGCGCTCTACGGCATCATTCTCACGATGTGTTAGTGCATATAAAAAATTTTGGACAAATATATATGTTAGTAACTGTTACTAATAAATTAATATTATTGTGACTCGCTTTCTACATATGAAATTCTCTTTTCCAACAAATTGGATAGTCTCTCAAAAATTTTGGTGGAGATTAATTTGTTAAGTTTTCTTTGGTTCAAGATTCGCTTGTCTTGTAAAAGCATTTTATGGCTAAATTGGTGTAAGTTCTCGTTATAATTTGGTTGTTTTTGAACTCTAGCCTCTTGCTAGTTTAATGAAATTCTGCCGTTCCAAAATAAAACTCACAAAGCACTTGCAACCTTTGTGTAAATTGGTGTGAATTAATCGAATCGATTTCTCAAATTCCATTTGGTTACCGATTTAGCGGCTGGTGCAAAACTCCCATGGTTTCGTAGCTTGACGGTGGAGATGTCAAAGTTCCTCAAACATATATATGATGTTTTCTGAGGAACACAAAAACACGTTGCAGGCAATCTATTTGTCTACATGTTCCTATATATGACGAGCTCGAATTGAAGAACAAGAAATATGTGATTTTTGCCCAAATGCTATATGCATGAATGTTCCAGGTATTTTATACCACAACATGACTTTTGCCAAATTGCTATATAGCCCTTGAAATTTCTTATTTGGTAAACTTTAGTAACTAGCACTAAACGTGAAGTCTAGTTTCTTCTACTTTGCACACTTTATTACTCCTATTTAATTCTATCAAGCTTACAAGCTAACAAGTATTTAAACTTTAAAATATTGTTACAGCTATTAAGTAAAATATACAGTTATATTTTACCTTAACGTTTATTGTAATTAAACTACTTCAAGGCCTTTAATTTGATTTTCCAAAATCATTTGAATTATAAAATATGAAATTTAGAATGTTACATACCCGATCACCAAATGCGTACAGCTAAACCATTGTTAAGGGTTCTAAAACAGAGATATAGAGTCGGTGATTATTGATTTCTCATTAACTTCAATGAGATTACAAATATCATATACTTACTAACTTGAGACATGTGTACTATATGTGTAATTAATTATTACAGAATAATAAAATATTTAATAAAATAACCAAAATAAAAATTAAAAATATAATTAACATACATTTTTCATACAAAGCCATAATGCACTCTTAATGCAAAATTAACCGCACGGATTTTAATTTTGAAGTCTAGCTTGTTATTGATGAATAATCCTTGTCAAGAAGTACTTCGCGCTTAACAGAAAGAATAACACGAAGCATTCCCGTGTGGAACTCTTGGATCACTGATGAACTGATTAAGGAATTGAACAACAAGTTAACACCAAACCATCTGGTCTAATATCTGTTAAGAAATTAAGCTTCCCAACTAGCTAGCCGTCTTATAACAACCCAAGTAAATAGTGTTAGTATATTGTTTGCTTTATCCTTGATAGGTGTTGCTCAGCCAATACGTCAAGGTTTTGTTTTCACCAAATGAATTGTTCACTCACGAAAACACGTCCCAATAGAGAAGGTTTCCACCCATTACAGAACGTCTTGCCAGTATATTGAGAGAGGTGTTCAGCAATGTAAAAAGAGTATAACTATCTTGTTTAATAGATGAAAAATATGTTCAACTAAAACAACATCTCTGAAAATCACTATAGTATTTAAATTTGTTTGAAGATTACAAAGCTTAGAACACATTTTCATAAACGGATGCATATCCAATGAACATACAAGGATATGCTATTGGCTTTAATTTGTCTCCACCCTATTTAGATGTAGAGGCATAACAAAGACATCCAAAACTTCTTAAGTGACCATATGAAAGGCGGTTTACCAAAAATAAGTTCATGTGGATTTTTTTTACTTCAAAGGTATTCGGATTGCATTAAAATAAGTAATCAAACAAGCTAGCGTTACTACACAACTCTTTTAACTCGTATCAATCTATATTTTTATTTCTCTTTGATCGTGATTACCTCACCCACATTGATTTGGCTAGCATAATTATTATTTTTAATTTTTTTTGTATAAGAGAGTTTAGTTGAGAAAATAGTGACATGTCCTGACGGCCCTCGTGGTTTCTTTCTTCCTACCATACCCATTATTGAGTTATTAAGTACCCTTCAAGGTATCGAGTGATATAAAGTTAATGGCGTTATTCTTTTTAGACAAACTCATTGAGAGTGGGTCATTAATGTAGCTACTTCAAGAAGATGTCCATGTGATTAAGACATGATAATCCAAATTAAAAATTATACTCTCCTAATATGTATACTTCATGAGTAAACGCCTAGTTAATCACTTTTTAAAACTAAGCCAACGACGATATTTTCTCAGATAAAATAAAAAAGAGTAACATTTTTTACAAGTTATATTTATATAGTCGCATCATGAATAAGTCTATTTAGTCCTGATACGACTAAGAATTGAATAAGAATTGAGTATTTGTTTTTAATTATATTTAAGAATTTACCTTTACCATTAATGATGACTAAAGTTAATGTGATTATATCACATATAAAATCTCTTAAGTCTTATGTATATTGTTATTAATATATCTATATTATTATTATATATAAAAGAAGAGTGATGGGCACAAGCGTCTTTTCATAATTGCATACGAAGGACAAAACCGACATTTCATAATAGGGCAAGAAAAGTAATATGCATTACATCATTTCGTTCTTCAAGCGCATTGTACAAGTTCATGAAGCCTCATGTGTAAGGTAATTACTCTTCTATCCTTTAAGGGTTATGGAGTCATCAATTATAATCTCATTAAAGTGTCATCATTAATTTATATTATCATTTTCATTCATTCATCACGGCATTCGACATCTAGGTTTCAATTGTAAAAACCTTTAAGGGCCATTAATGAAATTAAATGTGTATAATTCATAAGAAAACCAAATGCCTTTTAAGTTATATACAAGATGATTATAAATATCACTAAGTTCACAATCAATTTAGAACTGAATATTTGTTAGTAACAAATCAAGCAGCAACTATGGCTTTCACTTTTGTTGGAATTGAAGCTCATGATGATATATTAAAGCTGAAGAATGAGTATGAGCTGGATTGTTTCAAAAGTGCACATATTGGATTGACGGTGATGAAGAAGTGACCCAAAAAGTTTCATAGGCCGGATTTGGAGGATCTTGCAATGAGTGTGTTGGAGCTGCATATGAAGAAGCTTAAGCACGTGTGCATGAGTAATTCAGTGGCAAGAGAGTTGAATGTGAATCAAGTGGAGTATGCATGTATTGTGCCTATGCTTCTTACGAGATTGTTCACAACGTTTTATTAGAAAATCTTTAAGATATTAGTTTTATAATATTTTCTTTGGTTTCATGGGTGGTTTTAATTTCTGTTTTAAAGTACCAAGGATTTGGAAGTTGAAGGTGGTATGTGATTTTCTTTTTTGGTTTAATTTTTATAAAGAAAATTCTTGTTGTATATTGTGTGTTGAAATTTTACATTTAACTTTATTTTATTATGCACTAAAATTGACGAAAATGTACATAGTATTTGTTAAGGCATATATGTATGTCGTCTATGTATGCATACATTATGCTTGCATAATTTGTATAAATTTGGTAACATACCTTTAATTTTTAATGACAATCGATTTATAAAAAGATGGTGGTTAGAAAAAACTAACCAAACGTCTAAACTACAAATTTGCATGAAAAGAAAATTGTTTTGCAACCATTTGCCCTGAAAGATTTTTTTTATTTCTTTCTTGATGTTAAGTGTTCATAAGAAAGACCTTGTAAGTTTTGTACAAGATGATTAAAAAGTTCCTAGCCCATTTTATATAAATAACATTTTTGAAGTTGTTTTATAACATTGTACCATTATTGTAAATATTTTTATGTACCAATGTATAGATTTATTGAAATTGAATGTTACATTAAATCAATACGAACAAATGATATAATCAGATGACTTCTTTATAACATGAGGTCAAAAATTATCAACTTTAAATTAATGAGTTAGAGTGAAATGTATAGTCAAGTTTAAGTGTTTGATTTTCCGGTTGGAATATGAACATATGATGAATATTTGGCTATTTGACTTTTAAAAGTTAAAAATGAATGAGTTTCATTTGTTCTTCATGTAAAAATGAACGGGTGAGCCCTAATATCAACGTAAAGTATAAAAATGGTTGTTATTATCCTCTTCAAAATATTTTTGTGAAAACTTAACTTTCTTGTACAAGGTTACTAAACCATCCCGATTCTTGCTATCGTGCATTAATTAAAAATATATATATATATATATATATCCTAGCTGACAAAACAAAAAAGAGCCCATTATGTCCCTATTGTTTTCTTAACGTCCCTACGTTTTATTCAATAAATAATAAATTTACATGGTACTCAATATAATCATGCTCTACAAACCAGTTAATTCATTTTCCCTTAAAATTTACAAACCTAACTTCTCTTCAACTATTGGCTGACAATTTTCAATGTTAATGGATTCCTAAACGCCCTAACAAGCATAATAAATTTGTCCATAACCATTATATTGCTCATTAAACAAGCACAAAATTCTCTTCGATTACGGCTGACTTCTATAAATCACATTACTAAAACTACATCACAACGTTTCATAAAAATGATGTTGTCAGTCCGGGTCCAAGGAACAGATAAAGAAACCAAGCCCTCAGAAAATGGTTGGTACAAAGCTCCACTAGCTAGATACCTTCATCTATTCACATATTTGAAAAGGTGCCAATGAAGAAACAAAACCCACACTATAAAAACACTATGAGAAAAGAAAAACTCATACACCACACGTAACACAAACACGGGTTCTCCTCCAACAAAGAATTCAATAAGAACACGTCCGAAAGGACCAAACACTTGGACACCCACACCATATTTCACTATTGATATGATTTAACTACAAATTATACATTTTGTTTTTATTATCAAAGATAACATTGTTAGTTCTCAGCAACATCCACCCCACCAGCAACACAATTAATGAATAAGGCAATAACATTGCATGTATTGACGCACCACCCGCACCCGTAACCATTATACCAGCCTGCACAACTAATGGCAACGATTAGGATGATGCATGGTGGGCAACCAATCTATACACTGTCATCCAGGCCTGCAAAGATTACGAGACCAAGTGATCCTCTTTTGAGATACTTATGGAATTATTAATATTTAGTATGTAATTCGGCATTACAATTGTAATAGGCGGTATAATAAGTGCTTATATTTTCTTAAGGGTTAACTGTTGAAACATTTTTCTACCTAATATGGAATGAAGAAAACTCTACTATGTAGTCATCTTCTTACAACAATAGAATGCCTAATAATATAGAAAACAAAACCCGTTAATGCCCCTCACAATGATATCACTTGTCTTCTCATTACATTTACCCCCCAAATCCAGTTAGCATATTATTATCGTTATTCTACTATAACATTAGAGGGTTAACAAAATGAAAAATATTATGAAAGAAAGGTAAATTTATATCACCAATCTTCCATAACGTTACGATTCAAACATATTATCATAGAATGTTACACTACATCACATCGGTGTAATGGTTCAAAACACGACAGTAATAACAATCAGTTTGATGAAATGCGCATAAATCATAAGTTGTTGTTCAACTTATTCACCTTTTTTTAAAATAGGAATGTCATTCCATATACCAAACAAGTCCTATACCAAAGGTCTTCACCACAATATCACCTATCACTCGTCTCTAATATTTGGTTACTCGCGCTCGCACCAATAACCAATTACACACCACACCAAACACTATAAACCAACAAGAAAGGAAATTTTCTGGAACCCGCGACAACGCGCGGGCACTCCTGCTAGTATATTAAAAAGAATATTCAAGCCTCCTCACAAAAATACTATTTAATTTACTATTCAATATTTTAATATTTTATTATTAATAACCTCTAAATCATTAACCACTAAATCCCTAATTTCATAAATACAAATAACGGTTTTTATTTCTTTTATTAGACTTTTTATTTAAACTAATTAAAATATTTAACAAACTATATTTTTAAACACTAAATTTAAACAAGTATCAGCTTTACATGTTTTATTTGTCGATTGGTTAAACGATTTTCTTAAAATTTGCTTTGTAATTATTTATAATAATTTTGTGCAAGTACCGGGTTGGTGCCACACACTAAATTTGGGCAAGTATCGGCTTTACAATGGCCGAAACTTTTTTTATGGTTTAAAAATATACAATCGTCGCATGGTTTTATATTCGCGTTTCACGTTTGATACCTCGACTTAAATTTTTTTTTTTTTTGGCTTACTAATTAATGTTTATGACTTTGTGTTTGTACCGCTAATACTAACTGAATTTGTGTTAGTTCACAATTGTAATGTGCAGGTGTGTTTGGTTCTACATATTATATAATTTGTTGTATTTTGGTGTTGACGGTTTATTTCCTTTGTTTAAATTCGATGTCATAACTTGATACAGACTGGTTTCGCGTCGACTTACAACGAGTTTATAGTTTTACTTAGTTTTTTTTTGTTCAACTTAACGGTCCTGTCGCGAAGTGCGAGTACTAAATCCTAGTTATTGTATAAATTGAAAACTTTTATTACTTGTAAGAACATAAATATATATATGGACAAAGTTATTCCGACATAACCATACACATATAACACATGAATTAGTTCCGTTTTTTTTTTCACTTATATTATATAAACTCCCACCATTTAAAAATACGAAGCATTATATAACTCATTGATGCCACCACACCATCTTTATTTAAATATATATATTAACTCAAGTAAGTTCGAAACAAAGACGTGCACTGTTAAGAACATACACAATAACATATTTTTAGGATGTTTTTTTTAGTGTTTATCCATGCCAGTAGTTTTTGTTTTGTGGAAGTCATTCTTGTTGTGTTTCCGAGTTTATTTATAAAAGGAAAAATAAAGAAAAGTCATGTATCTATTTTTAATCACCTATGCAACTATACTTGTTAATAGTGGTTCAAACGCTCTATCATATTGCGTACAGATTGGTGGTGGTGTTCATGTATATATTGAAAACAATTAGAATGCATGTAGGGCCTATGAGATTTAAAATGTGTAGACCATAACCTTACCTATGTTATAAAGAAATTTAAACATGTATACCATCACTACTTTTGTGTTTAAATCCAAAACATAATAATTAAAAGCAAAGCATTTTTTTTATATATGGAGTCCTTTTTTTGTCGCTTAATATTTTGGGCCCTTGCGGTCGTACCTCTTCCGCATTACCAAAATCGGTTCACAATACATGGGAATAAAACTATAAAAGTAAAAACACAACTAAAGATTCATGTAGATTTCTGGATCCTACGCTGGGTAAATTGTTCTTGTATGAGTGTATCAACATATAAAATGACCCAGAAATATATATATAGATACCTCAACTGAACTGAGCCTAGAACAAAGACAAACACCAGCAAGCTAGGAATCTCCAAGGATTATCCTTAATCTGCCGAGGTCACTTAGTGTTTCTTCATTGGCGCCATCCGTGCATAAAAGCTAGAACTAATTCTTTTTATCAGTTTTTTCAAAACCTCTGGAAAGATGGTTAAGGTTACTCCGATACCAAGGCCAACGAGTGACCAAGAAACTCCGGTAACCGCAACCCCAGCTACTGGGGGGAACACCGGCGAGTACACAATTTTTACGAACACTACCCCGGTTACCCAAGCCGGGGCAAGTGCAGTAAACAATCCTCCCCTGGGATTCATTGATACCCAGTTGGAGAAACAACAGACGAGGCTCCCCCGCCAAACACTTGATTAAGTTAAAGCGTGGGCAGAAGCACGTCAGAAAGAATTCCAAGCTGAGTTGGATGAACGTTTACGTTCACTCCAACAGGCTAATGACGAATTCGGAAGCACTCGACAACAGCTAAACATGAGCAACGATTGCGAGTACTTAGACGATGATTGGGAGGAGTCCGACAGCGACGCAAACCCTCGTCATAGGGCGAAAGGGAAGCGTAAAGAAACGGACTTCCAGCCGAGAAGAAATTTTGGAGAAACCTTTAAACCAAGGGACGCGAGGGGAAACCCACGTGACTTCTCCAAAACCTTCAGGCCAACTGTTGCAAATGCGGGAACGTCCAAGTTTGCAAGGGACATTGCGGAAGCAATCGCCCCGAAAAGTGCCAAACAGATGTCCAACATCGGCACTTATGATGGCATATCCGACCCAGACGATCACTTGAACAGATTCATAGCGGGGCAACCGTCAGCAACTGGACGGAACCCACGTGGTGTTATATGTTCCAGAAGACGCTGGTCGGAGCGGCCAGGGCGTGGTTTGATCGTCTGCCGGTCCACCACATCTACGATTGGGCGGACTTCCAGCACAAGTTCAGCCAACACTTCAGTCAACAGAGAAAATATACTGAAGAGCAGTGGACGATCCTAAACTGCGTTAGAGAGGAGGATGAATCTTTGCTAGACTTCATCACTCGCTTCAACTCAAAGAAGCTAAGTCTGGGCACCATAAGTGAAGATCTTGTTCGCGCCGCTTTCATCCAGGGCGCCGAATACCCAGAGCTTATCCGCACGCTGACTGGTAAAGACGGCATACCATCCACATGGGATGTCATCATGACGGCAGCCAAGCGCTTTGCCGAAACGGAGAAGCAACTGGGTAGGAATCTTCCCCAGAGTACAAACCTCTACACGCAGAGGACCAGAGAAAACAACGTCCGTACCGGCTGGCAAAATAAAAAGAGGAAGCTTGGTATTTGGCAGTCAAGGGTAAACTTTGACACCTCATCCAGCTCTCGCCCTCTATTAGGCGGAAGGGATAACACGCACTCATCAAACCGGAACCCTAGATGGACGCCACTCACCAAAAGCGTCACAGAGATATTTGCCACCGAGAAACTCCCATGGCCAAAAGCTCCAATGATCCGACAGCGCCATAACGCTGATCAGAGCAAATCCTGTGACTTCCACGGGACAAAGGGCCACACCACTGAGGAGTGTACATCTTTGAAGGATATTGTCGAAACATTCGTCAAAGATGGAAAACTTACACACCTTGTGGCATCAATCAAGAATGGAGGGAGAAATGATAATCGGTACAAGGGCAACGGACGAAAGCCCGTCGACATCAGCATCCACATGGTTCATGGTAACGTCAGAGGAAGAAAACGACGAACGACAGAACCATGTGCGTGGAAGAAAGCTGAAGTGCGCTTCCCGCGAGTGCCAGGAGGGCCCAACAAAGAAGACCCTATAGTCATCAAAAGCCAGCTGGGGCACTACATCACTTCCCGTACTCTTGCTGATAACGGCGCTTCATCAACGGTCATGTACAGGCAGTTCTTCGACAAGCTAGACGACGAAAACAAAGAACGCCTGGAAACGGTCTACGCCTCGATGGAAGGGTTCGATGGCAGCACAAACACCCCCCTGGGTATCCTATCTTTCCCCGTCACTCTCACGGACGGGAAACACTCCCGCACAGAAGACGTGGACTTCGTCGTAATGAGGAAGCCACACCACACATACGACATTCTCTTCGGGAGAGACGGGATGGCAAGATTCAATGTCGTGGTGTCTTCAGTCCACGGCATGATGAGGTGGCCAACAGCTGAGGGTGTAGCGATGATCACCGGTATTCCCCAGGTATGCATCGCATCTGTCTCATCTAAACCCAAACCAAAGATGGCTAAACCAACCATTACCGAACCAGAAGAATGGGCCTTCAATGGCAAATACCCTGACCAGACTGTTACCATTGGCCCAACAATCACCGATCCCACACGCACATTACTCAAACGCTTACTGCAGAAAAACGCTGACATCTTCGCGTGGACACCAGCTGACATGACTGGTGTACCTCGAAGTAAGGCAGAGCATAAGCTCAAGTGTGACCCGGATTTTACGCCGGTCATACAAAAGCGTCGAGTAATGGGAGCGGAACAGGCTAACGCGTGTAGAACCCAAGTCAAGGAACTCCTTGACGCAGGCATCGTACGCGTTAGTAAATATCAAACATGGGTTGCAAATCCCGTCATGGTACCGAAATCTAACAAACAATGGCGCATGTGCATAGATTTCAAAGACCTAAACAAAGCATGCCCCAAAGATTGTTACCCGTTACCTGAAATTGACCTTAAGGTAGATTCGTTGGCACCGTTTCACCTTAAATGCTTCCTTGATGCGTATAAGGGATACCATCAAATCCACATGGCCGTTGACGATCAGGACAAAACCGCATTTCGGACGCCCGATGGCATGTTTTGTTATCAAATGATGCCATTCGGACTTAAGAATGCCGGGTCCACATACCAACGCCTGATGGACAAAGAGTTTCATGCCCAAATTGGGAGGAACTTGGAAGTTTACATGGATGACCTAGTCATCAAAAGCCTTGAGCCAGAAGCGATGTTGAAAGACATCGAGGAAACTTTCAACACGCTCAGAAAGATAAACATGAAACTCAACCCGAGCAAGTGTTCTTTTGGAATGGAAGAAGGGAAGTTCTTAGGAGTCATCGTTACCAAAGATGGCTTCAGAGCGAACCCTGAAAAGGTCGAAGCCATTATCAAAATGGAATCGCCTACTACCATCAAACAAGCTCAGACACTGAATGGACGACTAGTCGCACTCAACCGCTTTTTGGCGAATCATGCGGATAGGTCATTCCCATTCGTGTCAACATTGAGAAATTGTTTAAAGAAAACGCATTTCTGCTGGACACCAGAAGCGGAAGCAGCTTTTCAAGAGATTCGGTCACGCTTGATCGAACTCCCAACGCTCACAGCACCAGAAGCTGGGGAGGAGTTAATCCTATACCTCTCCGCCACAGATAGAGCAACCGGGGCAATCCTGCTAGTAGAACGAAAAGGCATCCAGATACCCATCTACTATGTTAGCCGCGTCTTAACAGACGTAGAAACCCGGTACTCTACTTTGGAAAAATTAGTCTTAGCGCTCGTACAGGCTTCACGCAGGCTAAGACGATATTTCCAAGGTCACCCAATCACCATTCTCACCAACTTCAAACTTGCAAACGTTCTACGCAAACCCGAGTTGTCAGGACGCCTAGCCAAATGGGCAATAGAATTGGGAGAATATGCGATAAAGTACAAGCCAAGACCAGCCATAAAAGGCCAGGTCTTGGCCGACTTTATTGCCGAAGTCCCCGCTTCGCGGGAGAAAGAGTGCCAGGAAGAGGCTCAACCCTCTCCAGCACAGGACATTGATGATGTCTGGCGACTCTACACAGATGGAGCAGCCAACAACGAGGGTTCAGGCGCAGGGTTGAAACTAACCAACCCAGCAGGCCAAGAGTACACTTACGCTATTCGACTGGATTTTCCAAGTACGAATAACGAAGCGGAGTACGAAGCATTCTTGGCCGGATTGAGAATTGCGTTTAAGATGGGAGTGAAAAACTTGGAAGCCCACGTGGATTCCATGTTAGTAGCCAACCAAATAAACGGGACGTACACGGCTGTGAACGACACAATGGCCCTGTACCTCGCACAAGCAAAAACCCTTATGCTCGATTTCAACGATTGTAAAGTCATACACGTCAAGCGAAGTGAAAACAAATCTGCGGATGCGTTAAGCAAGCTTGCATCGTTAGCCTTCACCCACTTGGGAAAGGACATCCGCATTGAACTCCTTGGAACACCATCAGTCCCGCACAAGGAAATTTGTGTCATCCAAACCAGCAAGGAAACGTGGATGACACCAATCATAAATTACCTTGCGGCGGGTATACTACCAGAGTCAAAAACACAGGCAAGAAAGATATGCTGTAAAGCACTGAACTATCAACTCGTTGATGACATACTTTACAGGCGTAATTTTCTTGGCCCACTCCTAAGATGCGTGGACAACCAAGATGCTGATTACCTCCTAAGGGAAGTACACGAAGGCATCTGCGGAGTACACGCAGGTCCACGCGCAGTTGTAGCTAAGCTAAACAACGCGGGATACTTTTGGCCGGGGATACATACGGATGCGCTGGCATACATCAGAAAATGCAGGTCCTGCCAACTCTACGCACCCAACACGCATCGCCCGAAAAATGAAGTTGTTCCAGTCACTTCTTCATGGCCATTTCAGAAGTGGGCCATCGATGTGATGGGCCCATTTCCCAAAGCAGCAGGGAACGTTCAGTTCCTAGTGGTAGCTATCGATTACTTCACCAAGTGGATAGAAGCAAAACCCTTAGCCCAAACAACCGCAAAACATATCAAAAAATTTATTTGGGAATTTATTATCTGTCGTTTTAGACTTCCACAGAATTTGGTGAGCGATAACGGCACCAACTTTGCTGACAAGAAGCTACAAAGTGGCTGGAAGAACTTCAAATCACCCACACCTTTACCTCAGTGGCGCACCCGCAGGGTAATGGTGAGGTGGAAAGAGCAAATAAGAGCATCGTCGACGGCATAAAGAAAAGACTCTTGGAACATAGATCCGGCTGGGTGGAAGAAGTTCCACACGTCCTTTGGGCAAACAGAACGCTGAAAAAGGCAAGTACGGGAGAAACCCCGTTCAGCCTCACCTACGGCACTGAAGCCATGGTCCCGGTCGAAATTGGTCTACCCTCACCAAGGGTCTTGACTCAACCAGAAGACAATGATGCGGAAAGACGGTTAGACCTTATGCTAACCGAAGAACGCAGAGACTTAGCCGCAGGGCGTGAAGAGAATTACAAGCGACAAATGCAAAAATACTACAACACGCGGGTAAAACTCTGCAACTTCAATATCGGAGACTACATACTGCGTAACAACGAGGCTTCGAACCATGAGCGCCCAGGAAAGCTGGCCCCGGACTGGGAAGGGCCATACATTATCAAAGAAGTTTTTGGAAAAGGCGCATACCGGCTCGAAAGGCTCGATGGCTCCCCCATCCCAAGAACATGGAATGGAGCTCAATTACGCAAATGTTACATGTAGATCAATTCCAAACTTGTAAAGAAAAGGCCTAGAGCCACTTCTAATGGAAATGATTCTCCTCTATCACATTGTGTTGATAGCCTTACCTTTATACTTATGAACTTTCCAGACTGATATGCCGGTATTCACCGCATAAATAAGTGTGGAAAGAAGTAAGTCGTTGCGTGTGGAAGGCGGCAAAACCCGCATAAACATAAAAACGGTAAAAATTTCTAAGGAAAATATGAGAAAAACCTTCACGCAGGTCAGATACAGGTAAAGTTTGGCCATCCTACTAAGTGAAAGTGACGGTCTTACCCGCACAATCATGATAGAGGAAGCAAAACTTGAACTTATTATCTACCACGTTGATAGGTTAACTTATCCTAAACACTTAGAAAATTGCTAAGTTAAACTAAAATATGCATGAGCACAACATATAAGGTTTACAAGGCAAGGCATTAACAAAACATTTATATTCCATAAAAATTCAAACATTACAAGAATGGCTGGGTATATACCCGCCTACAAATATATAAATCTATCCTAATGATGGGAATGGATCTCAAGGTTCAAACTTCAGGACCACTCCCTCCAAACCCACTTGAACCCGCACCATAAGTTGGCTGTGGCGGTTCAAGGAAAGCCTTGAGAATAGTTAGTCCATCATCAGCAGCAGCAATCTCGTTCACCTTCTCCACCACCGGATGTGGGAAGGCAGCATACTGGTTCACTGCTTGGTCGTAAGCAGCTTCAGTGTCCACGTCATAAAGAGGGAAGTTGGAAGGCGGGATGCCCTTCTCAACAAACCCCAGACCAAGCAGGAAACCAGCATTTTCCCCATCCGCATGAGAAGCGTTGAGGGCTGCGCTCATAGCATCGACATATGATGTGTTCGTGAAAATCCGATGCACAACCTACAAAATAAAAATATATGTATCAAAAACTTTTCTAAGTATGAAGAAAAGCGTAAAGAAATTACGGAATTACGCATACCTGCGACAACGCTTCTCGCAGAAGCCATTCCTTGGTGATCAGAGCTTCCTGGAGGGCAGCTTGAGCTTGATCACGGGCGCGTTCGGCTTCATTTTTGTTAAGGTTGGCAAGCAACACATCCTTAGCAGCAGCCTCTTCAACGCCCTTCAGTTTACGCTCAGTGCGGTCAAGCATACCCTTCTGGTCCAGGAGCTCTTGGAGTTTCTTGGCATCTTTTAAGGCCAAAGCATCAAGAGCCTGCTGAAGCCTCTCTAGTTTGGCTTTAAGCTCTTCGTTCTCGGCGCGCAGAGGCTCAGCAATGGCTTTAGCTTTGGTGGCCCTCTCGGTCGCGTTCCGCGCAGTTTCCTTAGCCAACCTAAGCTGTTCGTTAACAGCTTGGGTAGCCTTGGAACGGGCCTCATGCCTGGCCTAGACCTCGACCTCAAGGTCCTTGAAGGCCTTCTCCTTCTCCGCAGCAATCATGGCAAGCCTTTTGTTCTCCCCCCGCAATGCACGCGCCTGAGCCACTTCCAGGCTACGCGCCGTCTTTAACTTGTCGTTTTCACGACAAAGCAACTCGACGCGCGGCTGCATTCGAGCAAGTTGAATTCGAAGCTCATTGGTTAGCCTACCCTTCTGGTAGCTAGCCATTGCTTCCCCCAACGCACCGCTCGGGGCGGCGTGGCGCGCCTATTCGACGCAGTCCACAGCCGTTCGAACGGTTGTTCCCCGGCGGATGTTCCACCGTGGAACATACACCTCATTGGAATCTGAAACTGCAAAAACAAAAAACAGTTAAAAAAAAAGATAATAGGCCAAAATAACCCTACGCACCTGTAGGGTCGACAACAGGCCGGTAGCCACCAAACCCATCACCCGAACCTAAGGGATATTCATCCAAGAGGTCAGGGAGATGGGAAGGAGGCAGAGATTGGCTAGAAGCCCCAACCCTGAACATACCTGATGAACTGGCCGGGGACGAGGTAGTCGCCGGTGCCGGAGGAGGCACGGTTGAAGCCGCTGCGGTAGATACCATCGGAGGTGAACTCACTGGAGGAGAACTCACAACCGTGGCCGCCGCTGCGGAAGAGCCCGCAGAAAAAATCATCGCCGGCTCAGTGAAGGATGCGGTGAAGATGGAACTGACAGCCGGCGGAGATGACGTCACAATTGGAACAGTTGCCTCAACGGGATGAGCAACTGAACCAACACTACAAACAGGCGCAGCCGCCTGGGTCATCGCCTCGGGTAGGTTGACCAAACCTACCGTCGTGGGTCCAGAACTGCTCCTTCCCGCACCACTTTGGAATGCGGTTGCATCCACGCCTGCATGAAGATAACAATATTAAAAACAATGGCGGAAAGGTATGCGGGAAAGATAAAAAGTACACTTACGGGTTTTCTTAATCTAGAAGGTTCTGACGGGCGGGGACGAACCCGATGGAACTGGCCTCTTCATGCCAGTCACCGTCGTAACTCTTGGCTGCTCGGAGGTGACAGTTGTCCCAACCTCCGAGACAATAATCTCAACACCACCAGGGTTCCCCGCCGCCCCCTCGCTTTCAGACTCGGAGTCAGACTGATCTCCTAGGTCGACGGCGGAGGTAACCTTCGCCTTGCCCTTCACGGCGGCAGCTTTCTTCTTCCTCACGAAGACAGACCCATCTGCGGATTCCTCATCAGAAGATGACAAAATTAGAGGAACTCCAGCAGAAGTCTGAGCATGCAGGGGGCGAGGATTAAAGAATCCCTTACCTGGCCGCGTGGCGCTCAAAATCTCGTGGCCCGGCGGGTAGACCTCCACGAACCTATCCGCCGTCTGCTCCAAAATGGGCAACTCGTTCTCGTCGAGATCACGAGTACCCAGTCGAGCGGGACCACCAGTCTCCCACGGTTGCAGAAGCGATTGTAAGTTGTTTCCCTCTGAAAAAAAAAGAAAGAAACAGTTAGAAGAAAAACCCTAAATCAGCACAAAAGACGGAGCATACCGTAGGGAGTAGAATTCAAACCGTATTCGAGGATGATAGGTACTTGCGGCGTCCCAGAACCGGCATCCTTCCATACCCTGCTCATCCCGAGCATCACCATCCCAGACTCCGCAAAGCGGTAAACCGGAGTCTGGATCTGGGAGATCTTGGTAAACCATTCCGTCTTAGATAGTTGGAGGCGTGAAGGTTTGGGAGTGCTCTCCCGTTCTTGAACGTCATCGCAATGGGGACGACGCGGGCAGAGATGTAGAAGAACTCCCGTTTCCAAGACCGAAGACTGCGCTCGGTAGCGCATATCTTCAAACCCTTGATCCGAGTGACCAAGGTATACCAGCCCTGGATGCACCTCCAGGAGTAGAAGGTCATCAGGCGGTCGACACGGGGCTCAATGCCCAGAATGTGGCACACCCATTCAAAATGGCGGACCTTAGCGATCGCCATTGGGTGTACCTCCGTCAAGTGTGCACCGTGTTTCTCCAAAACACGGTATACAAACTTCGTCAATGGGAATATGAGATTCCCATACATGAAGAATGAGGCATAAACCCCTATCTTGCCCTTGGGGGCATCATACACCGTCTGGTGAGGCTCTGGAAACTCAGGCTCGTAGGGCTCGAGCATGAACTTCTTGACGATGTAGTGATACAAATCGACAGAAAGAGCACACTGGCACTCGCCAGCAGTACTCTTGTCGTCCTTGTCAGACGTGGACATAGGGTTCTCAGGGTATACGTTGGACTCTTCGGCAGTAACCTCAGGATCATGAATGGTTAACATGTTTTAAGGTAGGAAAGAGAACGATTTCAGGAGAATGCTCGACAGAGAAGTTAAGAGTATTCGCCGGAAATCGCTTAGAAGAAGAAGAGTGAAGTGAACGTGTGAATTGAAATGCACCCTCTCCCCCCTTTATATACTCGTCGCAATGAATGCAATGAATTTAATGCGGAGGAGAGAGAGAGCGCAGGTGCAATGAAATGGCGACACGTGGAAAGCGCAAACTGGCAATAGCTGTCGAAAGGACGCGTGCCGTAAAATTCGCGCCCACGCGCCCGAAAACTCGTACCCACGCGCCTGAAAAAGCGTCTGGAATGACCATATACTGTCACAACTTCCTGCACGTCCTGAAACCGTCAGGAGACGCCAACGTCACTTCAACAGTTTGGACTGTTCTTATCCTTTCACCAACTCTTCGAATTGCAAAAAGATTCAAAAATAAGAGGGAATATACCCCCTTACCTTGGGAAGCAAAAAACCATAAGACAAATGCGGGTACAGTGTCAAGGCGAAACCCTTCACATACTTAGCACTTGCAGGGAATTGAAGCCAAGAAGGACCTTATGGGCCATGCTTGCGGAAAGGGAAATAACACCTCCGCATGGCGGGAACGTTGAGAACTAGATTGTTTGAAACTTCAAGGTGGAATTGGTAGTTTAACATAACTGATCACTATGTCCAAAACTACCAAAACCTCGTGAAGAATCTATACAAGTGAAACTCAACACTCCCGACTTGCGAAGAGGTTAAACACCTACCCGCATCATAACCAAAGATCAGGCAGAAAAGTCGGGAATTTCTGCAAGTGACATTAGGAAAACCGCGGGAAGAATCCCCACGGAAAACCTTAAAAAACAAAAACCTCTCTAAAACCCCTTGCTTAAAGTCCAAAAGTTCACCTCACTTATTAATAATTTATGAGAACAATGGACTGGGGGGACTTGAAGAGGTAGGTCCCCGCAAAGCCCAGTTGGACCCGCAAGACACACCTTGAAGAGGTACGTCTGCGCAAAAAATAACTGGCCCCGCAGGACCCACCATGCTCAGAGAGAAGACCTTACACGCAGTAAGCTAGCTGTTCCCGCAAGAAAGCCTCCCTTGGTATAGTACCCTGCCTGTTCCCGCAGCTATGGGTACAAGCCAGGAAGGAAGGCTACCCGCACTAACGGTAAGGCTACACGCATAAGGCACTAACTCTTATACTTCAGCAATGTCACCTGAAGGAATGAACAAGGCGGGAATATTCCCGCCCAAAAGAGCCAGTCCGTACGCTTCTGGAAGATCTTTTGTACTATACCTGCCAAGGTATAAACAAAATAGACAAGATCTGACCAAAGCAGCCCATGAACCAATCACAGGGTGACAGCTCACCGACAATAGTACGAGGAGGAGCACGCTCTAGTACAAAACGTCACTATCAGCCGCTGCCTACCCACCAACTCCCATCGTGGCACGTACATAGCCCGTAGTTGGTGGAAAATGAATAGTATACAGCCGGCTATGTCACTATCAGCCGTTGCCTACCCACCAACTCCCATCGTGGCACGTACATAGCCCGTAGTTGGTGGAAAAGGAATATTGTACAGCTGGCCGTACCTGCTTGGAAACCTACCTTCGGCTATAAATACTCCAACACCTTGGAACGGTATCATGATCTTATCTTCTCTCTAGCTATTTCTATCTATATACATTTATATTCAGAGCAATCTAGTCTGATTCTCACGCCGGAGGGTGGTCACAAGGAGGAACCCCCCCCCCCTCCCTTCTCAGTGACGAGCTCACGGTGTCTGTTTTGCAGGTCAAGAAGAATAATCATCTTTGCCGGACCTAACCCTCGTGGGAAACATTTACTTAATCCCCATATTATCCTTAATCTGCCGGGGTCACTTAGTGTTTCTTCAGATACCTCAACTGAACTGAGCCTAGAACAAAGACAAACACCAGCAAGCTAGGAATCTCCAAGGATGAGAGACCCCTAATTAAAGAAAAGTAAAATCATTGGAGCCAAAAAGAAATTAAGAACCTACATAGGCCACTTAATTAGCTAAAAGAAAACGAAGAAAATTAAAAAAATCTAAAAAGACAAGTTTATCCAGCAAAGGCAGAGGCTGAAGCCATGTGTCCATATAGCGTCTAATTTAGTAAACTGGCTAGAGTAAACGCCAAACTATAAGAATCCAATAATTTATAATTATTATATTAATCAGTAAAGTCGTAACATCTAGTTGCTTTGCATATGTTTGAGAGTTTAACATGTAAAGCCATAATCAGTCAAAAATGGATCTAGTATATTAAACACAAAGGGAATAATAAAGCAGATAGTAATGTGAGTTTGGAGCAGTTGCTTGAATCGAGTTTGAAATGACAAGTCAAGTGTCAATTCCAAATTCTTTGAAATCATAAGACAGTGAGTGATGTGTTGTCAATTCATGATGTCTTTCTATTGCATTTCGTTATCTACCAAAGTGACTTGCAATCACTTTGGACACCAAAGCTTCATTTAATTTATTTTCATCATGCTTATTAATTCTAGCTATGATATGCACAGTAATGAATAGTTGGAAATTAATAATATAAACTTATAAAGTAGGAATATTATATTTTTAATAATACAAGTTATTAGCAGCTATTGCTAATCCGACTAGTGGTAATCAGGGATGAGCTCAGGATGGTACCGGTACCGATCCCGAAAATCTCGAACTTGAAAATTCGAAATATTGGGTACCGGTATCGGTTCGGTACTTGTATTTCATGCAAAGTTCGGAAATACCGGTACCGTACCGAACCGTACCAGTATCGAAACTAAAAACTTTGTACCGAATTCGATGCCGGTGCCAATCGGTACCAGTACCAAAAACGTCATCCCTAGTGGCAATCCCAACTTTCAATTTTACTATCAATAACCACCTCAGCCTAGCAGTTCAACTATGTTTATTTATGATGACCAGTGGGAATAGCTCCTAGATCATTAGCCTTATCATCACACTTATCGATTATCCGTGGTGGACCCAAGAAATGTTTTTAAAGGCTTGGAGGGGGTTGTTATCAAAATTTCTTAGAAGCCGGTCGAGATTTTAACATATCTATCTCTAAACAGTTTTTTTACAGGGTACGTTCAGCCCCTATACCACAGGTCCGCCCTTGTCAATAATTGTAGGCATTATTCAATGTCTGGAAATTTGAATATGCTTTATGTACAATTTAGGGTAAACACGGGCTACTGGTATTAGGGTTAATTGGAGAAAAAGAAGAGTGATGACCTTGTTTAAGGTTTTAACTTGAATTTAAAACCAATTAAATTGAGACATTGGCTTACTAGTCATATTTGCATAGAATAACTTGTAGGTCTCGAGTTCTAACCTGGCCCCCAACCTTTTTTTTTCTTCTCAAATTCATATACAAACCTTATATTTTTATAATAAATGTTAGATCTTAATAAATGGAAATAGTCCAAGTGATAGTCACCTCAACAGAAATAAATGTAGTTAACGATTTGTTATACTACTATTGTTAAGGACAACAATATTATAAGTTGTTACTAGACCCATTGTTAGTTAATAATTTGGATTATTAAAATCCATTTTCTTTAAGAAATAAGTATCAAAATTTGTTACTTGACATATTTAAAGGCACTATATGTTTAAAGTATTTAATTATGTTTTGATACTAATATCCATTTCTTTCCAAATATGAAAATGCATTTGTCGGCTGAAGTTATATATAATAGTATATTACTTCCATTCTTTGTTTCCTATTAGGTGGATGATACAAAATCTCCCTTCTTGACATGGCAATAAAAAATAAACACTAAATTATAAACATGAATATAATTATGGGATTTATATTTAAAAAGTTAATACTGTTTTGACTTTAATTTGATTGTGTTGTTTTTTTAATGGATAATCTAGCCTTGATTATGTCGGAAATTAATTAGAATTTATCCTTGATTATGTTTTTTTTTCAGTGGAGGAGATCTTGCCTTAATTGGTTGTTTTGATAGTGTTGTTTTTCTAGAATAAAGCTTTGCCAAATAATAAATGAAACGATAATTTTATATTGAAAAAATAAAATTGAAGACAAGAGCTATCATTTTATAATAAATGATTTGATTTAGATAGTCTCTTAGACGGTTCCCTATGGGCGTTTAAATGGGGCATCTTTGGGGCGTTGAGGGCGCCAGACACTGCAGTGGGGCGCGGAAATGGTGGTGCAGAAGGAGGGGCAGCTTCACAACGATAGACACGGAAGGTTGTTGAGTGGTCGACCGTACTCATTTTTCTCTTTCTCTCCCTCTCATACATATATATATATATATATATATTAATAAGTAATTGGATTCATGAACTTATATAAGGTTTTTAAAGATTTCATCTTAATCATTAATCCTTAATTTTATAATAAATAATATAAAAATATATTATTTAGACTAGATGAATTTACACTGTTGTCTATCATGAAACACATTTTTACACACCTTGATAGTCATAGATAGAGTACAAATAATGACACTATATGTAATATTGAATTATTGAATAAAACACGTGCTTAATTGTGAAAGCTATATGAAAACAGATAATAAATAAGTTGTGCAAAAGAGTTGAAATAGCTAGATAATTTCTCTAGTCATGGTAAATGAAGGGTCCTACTAGGGACACTCCACAATTCCTATACTTCCTGAATAGGTTTATATGGGAGGCTATACGTCCCGTATAAAGTTACACGATATATATATATATATGGGGTCAATAAACCTCATATTGATGGGTATTTCAGAACAAAAGATGGTGTCTCTAGAAAACCCATGAAAGAGCCATTGTAGAGCAAACATGAAGATTGGTAATTGATACAATATAATATTAGATGAATTTCTAACTTACACACAAAGTAGCGTGTGCATGCCCTACAAAGGACTTTGTGGGATTCCAAATTTTGCTAAACTGATGGGACAATTCAACATAAAAATGTGATATGGACCAATGAGCTTGACACATCCATGTCACAACAATCATCCTCATCATAACACTAAACGGCTATTAACATTTTTCATCAAACAAACCCTAAATCTATAGACACGTCACACGAGCCCATCTTGCTCTCTTTCAAGTTTGAAACCTGTAAGATGGTCTAATGTTCATAGACTGCTCTTTACGGTCCAAATTGTAAATTTCATTGACAAAACTATCTTTGTTCAAACAATAGGTTGAGAATTTAACCTATTGATATGGGAAACGAGCGTTGAGAAATTTGAAAAAGAAAATGAATGTCGGTTAGTTAAACTGGACATAGGTAAAACTCACAATGTACCTGGTTGCCAGTTGTGAGGTTGTAGTAGACTGATTGTCAGAAACAAGTGCCAATAACGCGCGTCGAGGGACCCGAAAAAAAATGGTAGCAAAACCAATCAATAAGTTAGACTAAAAACCTATCTGGTTGCATGCTCAAAGCATCCTTTCCCTTTTTTTCCGACACTTTCTCCTATTAACTATACATATTTCTTTAATTTCTTTTGTAATTTTGTGTTTCTTGCTTCTCTTATCTATTAAATAAAAAATATTTTTTATAAATTTTTTATTACACATTTTATCTTTAAAAAAAGTTTAGTCTTTTCATAAAACATTTTTATAAACCGAATATTTCTTTGATTATTTAACCTGTGTAATATTTTATCGTTATTATAAGAAAAAAAATACATATTTATGAAGCATATACTCGTGTGTTATACGTGTCTATAACATAGTAAATATATACTATATATAATATATGAGTGAAGGGCAAATTAAAACGTTGATTTTAAGGACTTTACAAATTTTCAAGCA
This sequence comes from Bidens hawaiensis, assembly GCF_021521415.1. Lineage (NCBI taxonomy): Eukaryota > Viridiplantae > Streptophyta > Magnoliopsida > Asterales > Asteraceae > Bidens > Bidens hawaiensis. Next base: position 311,448 of record NW_027492087.1, on the reverse strand, counting down.
TATCAGTACAAGTTTAAAGAATGACAAAATAGTCTTTTTAGGCATTTCATATTTTTTCAAAATATTTAGCCCCTTAACTTTAATTAACTTGTGTAAAATTAAAAAATAGTTACAACTTTGATCCTTCCTCTTTTATATATATATTGTTTATATTTTCACTTTTAACCCAAATTCTCCTGTGATTTTTAAACGATCATAACTTTCTGTGCGCTAATATAATTTTAAAAAAGTTGCACCATAAAAACGATCATTAAATTCTTTTTAATTTGAGTATGATATTGTCATAGTGTTTTTTTTTCAGTTAAAAATAACATTTTACGTATATTATATTTGTGGTTCTTTGATGGTTCGGTTTTGATGGTTTTAAATTAAACCGTGAGCCAAGCTGTTAGTAACGCGTTTGTCGCCAAAAATTAAAACCGGACCGTTGAAAATTTAACTCAACAAAACCAAACCATTAGCAATGGTTAGGTTCCGGTTTCGTTTGTACTTCGATACTAAATTAAGTTTAAAATAAAAAATTATTAATATACCTATACCAATAAACGATTTCACGGTTTCAAATGAATACCCATAAATCTATTACGTGATTATCAAGGTTTGTATTTTCTGCTGCATCGCGCGGGCATCCGTCTAGTATTATAAACATACAACGAAGAATGGGTATTGGGCTATGTCATTTAGGAGCCCAAAAGAGAAAATGAGAATCTTGAAAAGAGGGCTAATTCTTATATTGGACTAATTTGTTAATTTTCCACAGCAGTTGGACTTGATGTACGAATTGGGCTACATAATAAAATAATCGGGCCCATCAAAACCCTTGTGTTTTGGACCGGATCACCGGATGCATTATTAGTAGTTTAATTTGCTGATTTTTTAATCATAATTTTTCATCATCATCAGTTTTTTTTTCTTTTTTTTAGAAAGATAAAGTACTTTTCCATCCCTAAGTCTTGAACATAAAACCTTTAAGTGTTTAAGAGACTTTGTCTCTGCAACTAGACCACCAACCCCATAACTTTCATTGAATCAGTTGAAATGTGTGAGGAACATCTATCGTTTTAACACCGTGTAGTTACCCTAACAAACTAATACAAGTTATAGAATCTATAATATGAAGTTGCCTTCAAATTTTTTTAAAACGAGTAATTTTAATTATAACAAAATTATTGAGCGAACTTTCTCCGCTACAAGTAGTATATAATATTTGGCAATCCATACATCCATGAACATCATCAGTGACCCTTGAGCTTTTATCTCCGTTCGGGGATGAAGAAGATGACTTCCATGTGTGAATAATATGTATGAAGACATATAGTTAACTATTAATTTTGTAAGATATCATTTAACAGTAAGTTGTTCCCCAATGTAAGCGTGTCTAGACACTTAATATGCTACATTATAATGTGGATATGTTTTTGTAGATTAGTTTATAATTCTGTAACTATTTTAGAACATTTTGTGAATGCTCAAAAGGTTGAATGTTATGAAGAATCTAAAAATGTTAATTAGGTAAAAGGAAATAAATCTCACTCATCCACCATCTAAAAGGAATAACACATCCCTTTAATTAAGGGATATTGACCAAAGTAGTCATTTGATTAGTCAACCTAAAGAAAATGTTCATCTGATTAATCCCTTCCCAAAATGTCGATGGTATAACTCGTTGACCCGGTCACTTTTTAATCAGGGTGCTGCTAAACATACCCCCTTACACCAATTTTACTAAATATACAACCCCCTCTTAACTTATTAGATAAATTATTATTATCCTTTAACATTAATTATATACATATTAGTCCCTACAACATATTTTTCACTTAATAATCTTCAATACATATATCAAATTAAAAACTATCAAGTATTACTATTAATTTATTTTTTTAGTATTAATATTGTAAATATTTATAATATATGTTTTTTAATTTTAATAGTATATATATTTATAATATCCTTATTTTACTTCTTTATCTTTTACAAAATAAACCCGAAACTCGAAAACCTAAAACCCTAAACCCTAAACTCTAAACCCTAAACCCGAAACCCGAAAACCTAAACCCGAAACCGGAAACCCGAAAACCTAAACCTAAACCCGAAAACCTAAACCCGAACCCTAAACCCTAAACCCGAAACTCTAAACTCGAAATCATAAAAAAACGCAACTTGTAAAAAAAATATGAAATCCTTGTTTTTGTGCTAATTTGGTAATTATATAATTTCAAGGGGTAATATTAAAGTTGGTTTTTCCGAGGGGGGGGTATGACAAGCAACCAGGGGGGTACATTTAGCCTGACCCCTTAATCATTACTTGACGAGATTTTAACCAAACGGAATATGCCACTTGTTCATAATAATCTCGTTGGAAGTCAAAATAAACCTCTTCGGGTTAATATCCAAAATAAATATTGCCGGACGCCAAAGTAATCCCGTTTATGGCACAACAATCTTGCCATTTTTAGAATACTAGTGGCTTCGACAACTCAAGAAAAATCAAAGGTTAAAATCAAAAACCCGTCGGATGAACAGTGACACACATGTCACTCCGCCTGAAAACTGGCGGATCGCCGAAGACAAGAACATAAATGTCGTCTACTCTGACTGTTTTATAACTCGTGAACGAAGTTGATTGGTTAAAATCCCTTCAACTCCAATTGATATTAAAAAATGATTGGACCAAAAAGTTTTACTATGAACATTTTTGGAAAGTGTCCGGTCCAATAAACATTTTATTAATTTATATTGTTAAGGTTAATTAGCATATAATTTGGAAGTAGGCTAATCTTGTCATCGATCTATTAAATAATATTATGTTGATAATACACTATAAGGTCTCAAGTTTGAATTTAATTCCATCTCGATTTTACATTTTTATCATAGTGAGCTTTCGTGTAACAGGTTTTTTCTAAAACAGGAGGTGATAAACTTGAACTATCCATACGATCGGGTACGTATGAGGTTATCCTGATAGCCGGATATAAACGTTGGTAGTAAAAAAACCGATAATTTCTCACAAAAATAAATAAGAACCAAACGAAAATATATATAAATTCAAGAAATTAGTATTTGATTAATATTAAAATCATTTTAACACATATATATATTTTCACGTATCTATCTATCTATCTTTGCTGCTCCATCATTCTCGTGAAGTCTTCAAAGCAAACAAACCCATCTCCATTTCTATCCACACTTCTTATCATACGCTTACAATCCTCCAACGTGCACCGTCCATCACCAATCACTTTAAACACCTCAAACAACTCGTCCGCGGTGACCCGTCCGTCACGGTCCGTATCAAAGAACTCAAAGGCGCCCTTCAACTCATCATCACACGCAGGAGGACCAAACGCGGAGCTTATCGCACTAAACTCCTCTAAACTGATGGTCCCGTCACCGTCCGCATCGATCTCATCGATGATCAGACTCAGTTCGTCCGAACTGATGGGTTCGGATCCCCCGATCCGAGTTAACAGGTTGGTTAACTCGGATCGGGTGATCCGTCCGTCGCCGTCGGCGTCCAGCATACGAAAGGCTTGGATTAGTTCGTACTGGACGTCAAGGGCGACGGAAGAGCGTGGTAATACGCTTGTAGGCGTTGCGGGTATGTTGGATACGGATTTGCGGTGGTGAGAGGAGTCTAGAGAGGAAGAGGAGGAGGATGATGATGTGTGAGTTTTTGATCTGAAGAAGTTTACCTTTGTAGACAGTTTCATTATTATTATTATTATTATTAGAAGAAGAAGGTGTTATTGTTATGATAATAATATTGATGATAAATTGATAATAATAATAATAAGGGTGGGAATGGGATGGAAGGAGGGAGGAAGAAGGGGGTGGTTATATGGAGGGAGGAAAGGTGAGGCATAGTGAGCTTCCTGGAAGCTTCATTATGAGTAATGATGGATTATTTATAGGTATGAAAGTGGGCAAGTGGGCGGTTTGTTCTTTTTCAACATTATTACTTAATTGATTGATTAATGAGTTGGGTGATAAAAATCTAGCATATGGTTTGTGGCCGACGTGTGGTGTTGTTTGTGGCTTAAAACTAGTGGTGTAAACGAGTTGGGTTGTTCGTTAGCTACTTGATATCAGATTAATAAAAAACAACTTAATACAGCTAAGGGGTATGTATATACCCTTCAACACCATTTCTCTAATTCGCCATGTATGTGCAACGTCAGTTTTTCCCTTATCATTCAACATCACTCTTCAAAAAAAGAATGCATCATTCTCTATCATTTTCCATCATTTCATTATTTAATAATAAAAAGAATTAAAAAAGTTAAGAAACGGAAAATAAAAAAATTGATTGGTTAATGGATGAGTGACGCTACTGACAGTGGTCAGTACACTTAGGTCACGCATGACCATTTTATAGGGGGGGCGATGTTCTAGGGAGACCCCTCGCGTGAGGGGTGTCATGTAGGCAGACACGTAGGACCGGTGGGCTTTCCCACTCGAGTTAGTGTGTTTTTATTGTGCCCTAGCTCGAGTTAGTGTGTTTTTAAGTTTTCACCATTTTGAACTTCTATGTGTTAATTTCACACCACACATGAGCCGCACTTTGGCTCGTTTAAGACTATATGGTTCTGCACGTGAGCTCGAGCCAAGATGGTGTTGACGAGGTGGTTGCGACTACGAGATGGAGTTGGCGATGGGTATGAGGTGGTGTTGCCCGTGGAGGAGATGAAAGCTATATAGTGGTGGTGATAGCGGCGATGATCGTGGATGTGGCGGAGTGACGACAACAACAACGGTGGCATCAGTGGCCTGCATGAACTCATATATAAATTACGTTTGTCTAAGACAACCCATTATTCTATAAAATGAGTCATAATTGTCGCTTATACTCTTTATTTGGACGACCAACTCACGCCACCTTTAAGATGCCCGCAAATCTAAACCAATGTGACAATGGTGGAACTAGATGGCCCTCCAACACGGAATTTTTTTTACTTTTTATATATAAACTTTGAGTTTTTATATTTACTCTCTTGTTGTAGTCGATATAAAATGGGGCCTTATGATTACCCTCCACTAAGTTATGGTTCCGTCATCGGAAAGTAACACATTACTACATATCTTAATATCATAGGACCGGTATCTTGAGCAAAGTAACAAATCTACTACATATCTTAATACCACTATGGATGAACATATGTGTACTAATCACTACATATCATAAGTTCTATTTCTACCTCAGTAATTGGCAATTTTCACACATAAGACTAGTATCCTCAAACAGTTGAAGAGGAACACCTTTACTACACGTCTAATTAAAACCGTTAGACTGCAAACCATTTAATGTCACCTATAAATAATACATATTTATACATGTAGTTCTAGCAAGCTCTATCAATTTGGATATTACTAGTTGCTTGCTATACGCTTCTTCCTATTACGGGATATTTAGAATGACAATTTAGGGGAAGATTAAATAATTTAATTGTCGGTAAACACATATAATTTAATTTAATTTGTTGTCCACTTACCTGTCTCTCTATTGTAACTATATTTTTTTTAGTTAAATAAGTTTAAAAGTAAACACATATTAGCGTATAAAAGTAATGAAACTTGACAAATCATACAAAAAGTGATTATATTGTCGTTTATGAAGGGAAACATTGTATACAATTTTATGGGGAGCATAAAGGCTACAGCCATACACAATATCTAAACATTGTAACATGTTTGCATCTTTCCTGTTGAATATATAAATCATGTTTTTTCTTTCTAGAATATTATAAAGATTAACATCTAAATTTTATAAATCCATATTGAACAACTGGATGCAATTTAGGATCATAATTTATAACAAGTGAACGGGATATGGGCCTCTTTAAGTTGACTAGTAAATAACATTATTTTGTCTATTCTTCTGAATATCATAAATAATTGATATGTATATATGATTGCAACTGTTATATAAAAATAAAATAATATATAACATAATAATAACAATGGTATTAGAATAATTTAATTATTATATGTGACTTTGGAGTCCAACATCAACGCTCACTCGAGGGGGAAATGGAGTATGAGGCGGGCTTGTATGAAGACGAGGTCAATCAAAGACACACTCAACCAATGACCGATGAAGAAGCCGCGTACGACGATTACCTAAGGAATAGCTCGGGATCGGGTAGCGAAGAAAATTAGTTAAAGAAACAGCAAACATGGAGGCAAATAATGAGTAAGAAACAGCAAGTTGTTCATGTAATCGTGTTTAAGCATTCTTTAATGTTTGTATTTTTGAGTTACGAATATGCGATAACGATTTAATGTTTGTATTTTTAATGTAAAAACTATAAATGAAAGTTATGTGTTTTTAATCTTCCAAGCAAAGAACCCTAACAACGAAAGCAAAGAATGGCTTCGGTCAGTCCGTTTTGCCTTGTAGTTACCGGTTTGCCTTGTAGTTACCGGTTTGTTTATACTGTGAAAAAATAATTGTTATTTAAAAAAAAATAATAATAAATAAAAATAAAAAAAACCGGTTAACCTAAAAACCGGTTATTAAAAAACCGGTTAATAAAAAAACCGGTTTATTTGGCCCATTAGAGATACTATATTACCCATTAATAAAAACTTTGGGCAACTTCCAACCTGCCTAAACGACCCATTAATATGCTCAATTACATTGTCCTTTCATTTATGTTCGTTTATACTAGTTAACGAACGAGCATACGAACATACACAAGAAAAGTCCATTCGTTTCATTATTCGTGTTCGATCATTTGTCGGTTAAAATTAAACAAACAAACACAAACATGCTCTGTTCGTGTTTGTTCGGTTCATTTACAAGCCTACAAAAATTCCATCAAGATATATAAATTAAAACAATAAAGATTAAAACTTGAAACAATAAACTGATTCCGAGTTGCAAATTAAGCATAAGTTCATAATTCTTATGCCCTTTTGAGATTGTTTCACCTTGTTTCTTGACCACATTTGGAATCCTAATTGGGCTTCCATCAGATAATGTTATTAACGATGCATCATCTATAGATTTCATGTTTTTATCATTATCATCCAACATACTCATTTTATTTAGACATAATTACAAATTTTGTCCTTTAAACAAAGCCAATTTACGGTTTGTGTCCTTTTTTTAGTTTCTTTGCAGACGGTATCCTTTAAACATTATTTTCATACACATTATGTCCTTTACGCTAACTGGGTTAGAAAAGTTCAGTTAAATACCCTCACGTGAGGTGCATGTGAGGGCATATTGGTCTTTTCAACGAACTGGTACAAATATATTATTGTAAAAATAAATAATATATATTAAAATGATTCTCTCTCTCTCTTCCCATCCTCTCTCTCTCTCTCTCTCCACACCAACACCACCACTTCTTCTTAAATCCGGCACCATCTCCTGGAAACAAGCCGATGAGGCCATTCCGCTCCGGCGAGGAAGACGACAACACCATCTCCGGTCTTCGTCTCCGGCGAGGAAGACGGCAGCACCATCTCCGGTCTTCTTCTCCGGCGAGGAAGACGACAGGATTCTTAACCCTAATTAACAACAACCATCCATCTTGTTCGCTAGATCTGGGACGTTTTTTCTCTCCACTAGATCTAGGACAAATCGAAACCCTAATTCCTACTGCTTGTTCTTCTTATAATACGTGTGTGGGTGATTATTTGCCATGGCTATTCAAAACAGCGGTGGTGGATGGGTTGGAGGTGGCCGGATCCGGTGGTGGTGGAGGTAGAGGCGAAAGATTCCGGTGGTGGTGGTGGTGGTGGCCGGATCCGATTGGGGGTTTTGGGTATGGGTGGGTCAGGTGAATTGGGTTTTCGGATACGGGTTTTGGAAGAGGATGGGTCGGGTTCGGGTGATGGGGATTGTTTGCGTTTGTGAACGGAAAATGTGGCGGCGGTTTGTGAGATGGAAAGGAGGTGGTGGAGGAGGGGGGTGGTGGTGGTTGGAGATGGGTGGTTGACGGCGGCGGTGGGGAATTGGAAGTGATGATGATTGGTGGGGAATTGGAAGTGATGATGATTGGTGGGTTGAATGGAAAGAAGAGAGAAAGGAGGGGGTTGGTGTTATAAATGTGCAGGTATAGTTGAAAAGACCAATATGCCCTCACATGCGTCTCATGTGAGGGTATTTAATTGAGTTTTTCTAACCCAGTTAGCGTAAAGGACGTAACGTGTAGGAAAAAATTGTTTTTAGGACACCGCCTGCAAAGAAACTTAAAAAAGGACACGAACCGTAATTTGGCTTTTTTTAAAGGACAAAATTTGTAATTCTGTCTTTTATTAAACTCCTTATCAACATTTCCATCTAATCTCCCATCAACTGACAACCTTCGCGGTCTAACTGCAGGCTCGTTTCCTTTATACGACCTCCAAATCGCGAGTTTTTTTTGTGAGGGCAAAATGGGAACTTTATCTTGAGGTGAAATCTCACAATCTTTTAGATAAAATTCATAAACTTGTTGTGGATCATGTTCAACACCACAATCATCACTTTGTGACAATGTTAAATCTTGTTCTTCGGGATCTTTACTCCAAACACCGTTGTATTCACAATCGTCTGCAAACTTAAACGACCCGTCTGCACACCCCTAAAACGAGATCTCATCTAACACTACACAAATGTAAAAACAAGTAGTTTATAAACCTAAATCAACCAATAAACATACAACAAAATTAATCAAATTACTAAATTCCTAAACACACAAACAAACACTTCATTTCATTTCATCATAAATCACAAAACTCAACATACATTATAACAATATATCATCTAACCTTACACAAATGCAACAAATATCAGTTCCTAAACCTAAAACAGCTTATAAACATGCAACAAAATTAATCAAATTCTTAAATACACCAACAAACAAACACTTCATTTCATCATAAATCACATTATTCAACACACATAGTAACCAAAACTCATCTAACACCACACAAATGTAACGCATATCAGTTTATAAACTTAAGACAACCTATAAAATCAAACAAATTCATAAAATACACAAACAAATAAACAAACACTTCATTTCATCATAAATCACATTATTCAACACACATAGTAACCAAAACTCATCTAACACCACACAAATGTAACGCATATCAGTTTATAAACTTAAGACAACCTATAAAATCAAACAAATTCATAAAATACACAAACAAATAAACAAACACTTCATTTCATCATAAATCACATTATTCAACACACACAGTAACCAAAACTCATCTAACACTAGACAAATGTAACACATATCAGTTTATAAACTTAAGACAACCTATAAAATCAAACAAATTCATAAAATACACAAACAAATAAACAAACACTTCATTTCATCATAAATCACATTATTCAACACACACAGTAACCAAAACTCATCTAACACTAGACAAATGTAACACATATCAGTTTATAAACTTAAGACAACCTATAAAATCAAACAAATTCATAAAATACACAAACAAATAAACAAACACTTCATTTCATCATAAATCACATTATTCAACACACACAGTAACCAAAACTCATCTAACACTAGACAAATGTAACACATATCAGTTTATAAACTTAAGACAACCTATAAAATCAAACAAATTCATCCCACCTACCAGTTACACACCCACCCACACAAATCAAGATCTCAATTTACCACCAGTCACCACTACTGATTTTTCAAACACTTTATTCCAACCCTCTCTAGGTGATGGCGTTTGGGTGGCGGCGGCGATCACACTTGCAGAGACGTCGCTGACTCGGGGTGGGTGGAAGGAAACAAAGCGGCATCGGCGAATTAGTGGATTTAGGGTGGGGATAGGTGTTTGCAGGTGGTAGGTGGTTGCAGGTGGTGATACGGTGGTGACAGGTGGTGGAATCGGTGGGGGTACGTGGTGATACGGTGACGGTATTGGAAATTACACCTGATTTATAGATAACATATGTTTTTTTTATTTGATAAATTGTCTTTCTAATAAAATAGTTAAATTGACTAATATGCTCTCATGTTATTTAACGAGAAAAATTAACAGGGTTAGGGTCAACAGACAAACACTGTTTGATTTGGAAACGTAAAGGACAAAACAAGTTACTTTTAAAGATAAAGAACACTCAGTGAAATTTGGTACAAACAGAAAGGATCATTTCTGTATTTCTGTCTTTGAAATAAGGCACTTCCATAGCTATGAAACCGGTATAATAGATAACTTGATTACTCAAAACATGCATACCCATACCATTTGATTTTGATTTATTTTTATTTCTTATCATTGGGTAACAAAATGATCGATTATTAATCAACTAAAACTTTATATTTTATATTTTTAATTTCTTTGGTTAATAAAATTATATGAAAATTAGAATTATAAGAAATTACTTAAGAATCCACAGACATTTAAGCATTATACACACTTCAGTATGAGACTAACATTACCAATACCCGAACTTATAACCATCCTAAAAGCATTATACGAGATCAAATGAATATTTTTCTAGAAGAACATAGAACATTCAATAAAATTACTTTGTGAAACAATTATTATTGTATGATAGGGACATGCATCACATGTGGAAGAGTAATGCATTGATACTCCAATCTGATTTGCTGGATACCAATCATAAAACAATCATTCATGTCCTACATACAATTCATTGCTTACTATACCTACTCCGAGTCAACTCAGACCTATTGCGAGTCAACTCAACCAGGCCAACTCGGTGCTTAAACCTTCACATCAACACCAGTGTTATGATCATTACCATCTTCATTATCACCATAATCATCTACTTGACCGCATTCCGAATTCGAGCTCACATCCATATCCTGCTCGGGCGAGTCAAGCTGCACACACTCAGCAACCGAGTCACACGGTGAGTTGAATCCCGAGTCATAGCTTCTATTCGACGGTGTCAAGTCTCCTTTCTTCACCACATTAAACACAATCCCGTTATGTATCCTCTCCGGCTGAAGCAAATCGCCTGTCGCCACTGTGATGCTACCACTACCACTACTGCCACCAGTATGAACCCTTTGATCGCCTTAGGGATCTAAATTTCTCTCGGGCGGGACCACCCGCAAATTCTGGAAACTCCTAATTGACTTGTTCATTTTGGACTCGTTATCGAGGTTCTGAACAAACTCAACGAACTGATCCGCAGAAGTCGTTCGCATCAACGGGCCGCCAGATCGCGTCCACGAATTCAACTATGCGGTCTCCGACTTGCTATCGCTGCCGTCATGTACCCGACTGTGGTGCCGCCAGTTCCGGCCACCGTAGTGGAGTGACGTGTCGTCGACTAAATCTTCTTCTAACGAACCCGTTGAATTCTATCGAGCTATACAGTTCCAAGACGGGATTCGTTTCGAAGCGTTAAACCGGACCGTGTTTGGTCCACCGTGTGAGGCTGCAGCCGCACGTTCTGCACTTCGTTTTAGTCGACGCATGTGGTTTAGAATCGCGACACACTCGTCGAGTGCGAGCTCAATTCCACAGTTGGCTTTTATGGCTGAAAGCTTCTCCCATGTGCATCTTCGGCCTTGATTGGCGGCTTTTTGAAGTTCTATATGAGATGGGTTTTGTATGATCTTCGAGTACTGCCAACAGAAACAAAACAAACAATTAAATCATAACCGAATAACTGAATCTTAACCGGAAAAACAAACTGAAACAACCTAACCAATAGAGAAACTGATGTTTCGGTTATGAGTATTTTGACAACCGACATTTTATGGTTCGGTTATGGTTACATGTGTAAAAATAACCGAATAAAATGAGCCGACATTAAAGCCAACCTTATTTTTTATGGTTTATAAATAATACGTTATATATTAGAAAAGTTTTGTTATAAGTTATAACTTCTTATAATAACAAATGACTTGTTTTTTCTTATTTATAAATTAAAAGAATTGCCAGAATTTATTTGATCCAAAATACAACTTAATTTCTTAATTGAAATAGTTTGAATTCACCGATAGTTATCCGAATTAACTGAACCATCTTTTCTAGTAACCAAATCAACCAAACCACTTATAACAGACCGATAAGTTATAAAAACTTAAAAGAAGAAACATCTTATAATTTCAGTTTTAGCCCATAACCTACCTGACCAATGAAACCTTAACTTTCTAACAAACAACTGGAACAATATTAAATATCGCACAATAACTCACCTGAGCTAAGGTTGCAGGCATAACAACAGTAACATCACCCTCCCAATCTTGCGCAAACAGCTTTGCAAGTCCTCCTAACGGAAACCCGAGTTCCAGAATCTGATTGCATCTGTGCTTCACTTCCATTTCAACAAGATGTGCAAGCTGCAACAACATCCATATAACATATAAGAAAACAAAAACAAAAAAGATTCAAACTTATGTACTAAAACATACCTTTGCAGCAAAATTACCACCATAAGCTCTCACAAACTCTTTAAACCTAAGTAACGGTGCAATATGCGGGTTCGCTTGACTCACAATAAAATGATTCACATTAAACAGCTCTTTCAACTGAATCATTGGCAAATCTATCTCCAAACTCCCATCCCGCCACCGCCTAGTCGATGCACCACTCGCTTCTTCCGGCCCCACTGAAAAGGTGGGTGGTACGGTACAATCTCACCACTTCTATCTTTTGCCATAAGTTCTTGAGCTTCAAAAAGGCCCGGGAACGCACACGAAGCAGTAACCGCACTCCATATAACCACGTGAGGTGAAGTCAAGTAGTTCAAACATCTTGGTGGCTCGTGTTTACGTGGCGAGCATACGGTTATCCCAAGAACCCGGCCCGTCATATCATAAGCTTCTTGAAATGAGGTTGTTTGTTAAGTTTCTTAACAAAACTTGTAAATGTCTAATATCATGAAGCGCTCCTTGTGTCATAACACGTTTGAAAACGTTAAAGATCCCGCCCATTTGATCGAAGAACTGCAACGAGTGCCACGAATCCTCGAAGAAACTTTGAAGCTCGGGCCACGATCGCGTCGCCGCGACGCGCTAAGAATTGTAGTTCTCGCAGCGCGCTAAGAACGGTAGTTCTTCCCGCGACGCGCTAAGAATTGTAGTTCTTTTCGCAGCGCGCTAAGAACGGTAGTTCTTCCCGCGGCGCGCTAAGAATGGTAATTCTTCCCGCGGCGCGCTAAGGATAATAGTTCTTCCCGCGGCGCGCTAAGGTTTGTTCTGTCAGCCTTCGCCCTCGCGCGTGCGCTCGAGCCTTCTCGCGCTAAACCCTTTGAGTTTTCTTCTGTTTAATCTAGCCGTTTACTTTTGTGATGTCTTATCTTCTGTGCTGTTGACCTGACCTATCTTATGTCTGAAAAGTTACTTTCGGCGCAGCATGCGCACCAACCCCATTGGTTGACAGAAAAAGTGACTGACATTATCTTTGGAGATCTGCTTTTCCATGCTTGACCAGTACCTTTATCTGACCTGCCCATGCCTGTTTACTGTTACCTGTCAGCTTTTCCTTATTTCCTGCAGCTGCCATATCTTTTGCTTTTGGAATCTTTTGCTTTTTGAGATCTTTTCCCCTTTTCTAGGGATTGTGTTCCCTAGGGTTTCCCTATAAATAATAATGTTATTTTCCTAACACTACACACACAAACACTTATTTTAACATCCTCCTTGATCTCTCTGCCGCCTCCCTCTCTGCCTCCGTCTTCCTCCCTGTTCTGCCCTGTTTTCCGGTAATATATTATATATAATAATTTACTTATTAATTATGCTAACTTATAATCAAGACTTAAAGCAAATCGTTAAAACAATAATCTTTAATTATAGGTTAACTTGTGCTTGTTTAAAGTTGGTTCTTGCTTTATCTTACACCGCATCGTTTATCAAGTGAGTAATCTCGTACCTAATCCCTTTTTATTTTAATGTTTTGGGATGTTCATGTGTTCGTACAAACTTAGAGTCTTAAACTTGTTTATGAACTTTAGTCGCGCAGTATCCCATGTGTTGAGGATGTAGACTTGGCTGTTTATTTGTATGTGTGGATCATTAACCGTCTTGTCGGTCTATTCCGCAGTTCTCATGGTACCATTAGATGAACACGGGAGAACAATCGTTTATGATTTTCTCTTTTGTTTACACTTGCACAGTCTTTCTTGTTTGTGAGCTCAATTGTGAGCACTGGCAGTCTATGAATCTTAGAGTTGGTCCCGATCAGATTACACCCTTGTTGAAAACCAGACATACACATGTTGCGCGCAGATTTATTGTTATCTATGTATTGTATTAAACTTGATTTCTCACCAACACGCAAGTGTTTGACGTTTTATTTTAACACATGTTCAGGTTTGCTGTAGCTACATTTGGAGCTTGTGGACACGTAGGACGTTTTTACTTTTGGACCTAGATTAAAATGTATCAAGACAAGTTATTGTTGTTCGAATATTTTGCCTTATAATATATTGAATTATGTTGCTTTATGTTATCTTGTGTCTACTTTGCGCGTGCGCGAATGAATGTATTTATTAAATATTGACACCCAATAGTGTCACGAGTAATGAAACAATATGTGGCGCCCCGATGTATAATCCGCCTTTGGTCGGGGTGTTACAGATTGGTATCAGAGCTCGTTGACTTTAGGATAGGTGGTTAGACGTAACGGCCTAGAATACCTAAGAGTCCCTTCTCGCGCATGAGAGAAATCTCATGTTTGCGCGCTTATTGTTAATTACTCGTTGTTTATAAATATGCTCGCGCTTGCGCAGTATATGATTTTATGATTTATTTCGCGATATTTCGATTTTTGTTGAATTTCGATTTTTTTATTGATTTTTCTTACATATTCGTTTGTTGGATTTGAAAATCCGAAAAGTCATGGTGATGCATGAATAGTTGATTTTCAATTTCCATTTACGATTATGTTCTGAGGTTGGAAACTTGAAAAGTCATGGTGATACATGAATTGTCAACCTCCAATACTCATTTTCTTGTATATTTTATATTGAGGATTGAAAAGTCATGGTGATACATGAATCGTCAATCTCCAATACTCGTTTGCTCGTATATTTTAAATTGGGAATTCGGAAAGTCATGGTGATACATGAATTGTCGATTCTTGATTCGAATTTGTTACCTTTATTAAGTCTGCATTTAGGGTCATTTATTTTACTTTAACTTTTGACAGTAACTGACTCCGCGAAACCAAGCTTTATAAGGTTATACTTTGCGCTAAAACCAAGATATTAACTAAAATTAAAACTTTTATAGAATGCCTCCGCTATCTCGTCGCCATCAGAGGAGAGAAGCCTCGCGCAGACGATCGCAGCAACGTTCCCAGGAAATGGCCGCCGCAATAGCCCAAGCTTTGAGCCAAAACAATACCTCCAGTTATAACATTAAGTCCTTTAACGCGGGTAACCCTCCAAAGTTCACAGGTCTTGAAGGAGCCACCGTGATGCTCCAGTGGCTTGAGAAAATAGAAAACACTTTCCTCCACACCCAATGCCCCTCAGACAGACGAACCCTATATGCTTCTAGTGTCCTGGAATCTAGAGCGCTTACATGGTGGAATGGAGTAGCTCATGCGCGTGGCGCAGAAGCTGCTTCTAGCATGACATGGGAGGAATTCAAGGAAATTCTGACGCGAGAATTCTGCCCTCCCAACGAAGTTAAGCGCCTGGAGGAGGAATTTTGGAATCTTAAGCAATACAGCGGTGAAGCGCGCGAGTACGCGACGCGTTTCCATGAACTAAGCCTGCTTGTCCCTCACCTTGTTACCCCTTCCCGCCGAGCCATCGAGAAATTCCTTGGGGGTCTCCCCATGGAAATTCAAGATTCTGTATGGGCCAGAAACCCAGTAACCCTCTCTGACGCCATCGAGTTGGCCGCTGTGCTCAGCGACAACCATGTCAGAGCAGGAACCCTGTTCCTGCGGGGAACTGAGAAGACCAAACCCACCAAGACTGCCCCTGAACCAACAGAAACCAAACCAGAACCCTCAAACCGTAACAACCCGAAGCGTAGGCGCAGACAAGTTTATGCGCTTACCAGCCCGCCCATTGTCCAGCAACCCATCTACCAACCTCCAGTTTACGCGCCTAACCCACTGTCAGCTTACCCAACTCCCCCTATAGCCCACAACTATGCCCTAACCAATCCCGTACTCCCTGCCCCGCCAACTAAGAAACCTTACACAGGAAACCACCCCTTTTGCCCAACCTGTAGATTTCACCACCCAACCCAAACCCCGTGTCGACTTTGTCACCGATGTGGCCGCGCTGGTCACATGGCGGAAAACTGTAGAGTTCTTCCCGCCAATCCAATTACGCCAACACCACCAGTCTACCCGCAGAACCCACAACCAACCTACCAAAACCCACGACCCAGATCGTGCTTCAACTGCGGTGATCCCAGTCATTTCCGGAACGCGTGCCCGAGACTACAAGTTCAGATTACGCAAGCGAATCCGGTGAACCAGATTTCGAACCAAGTGACGCGTGGCCGAGCTTTTAACATAACCGCGCACCAAGCGCAAGCGAATAATGACGTAGTTAATGGTACATTTTTGCTTAACGGATTTTATGCTTCTGTACTTTTTGATACTAGCGCCGATCGAAGTTTTATTTCTCGCGCGTTTGAGCAGAAGCTTGCGCGACCGCGCAGCGATTTAAAAGAAAATTTTTCAGTTGAATTGGCTAATGGTGAAACTGTTTTAATTAACTCCGTGATTAAAAATTGCACGCTTAACCTTAACGAAAACGATTTTCTAATCGACCTCATCCCCATGCCTCTTGGAAGTTTTGATGTTATTATTGGTATGGACTGGCTCTCGAATAATCGCGCCGAAGTTATTTGCGCCAAGAAGATGATTCGCATACCTCGAGAAAATGGTGATCTTCACATCTACGGCGAAAAACCCTCCAGTGGTCTTAAACTTATGTCTTGCGCCGAAGCCCGACGGCTCATGCGGAAAAAGTGTATTGCCTTTTTAGCCCATGTGGTTAAACCCGATGAAGGAAAGAAGAAGCTTCGCGTTATCCCTGTTGTGCGTGATTTCCCTGAAGTTTTTCCTGATGATCTTCCTGGTATCCCTCCCGCTCGTGAAGTCGAGTTCCGTATTGATCTTGTCCCTGGTGCTTCTCCCGTAGCTAAATCTCCTTACCGTCTTGCACCCGCTGAGATGCAAGAATTAGCAAGCCAACTTCAAGAGTTGACCGCTAAAGGATTCATTCGCCCTAGCTCTTCGCCCTGGGGTGCTCCGGTGTTGTTCGTTAAAAAGAAAGATGGATCGTTTCGCATGTGTATTGATTACCGCGAGTTGAACAAACTCACCATTAAGAACCGGTATCCCTTACCGCGTATTGACGACCTCTTTGATCAACTCCAAGGTGCCTCTTGTTTTTCCAAGATTGATCTCCGCTCTGGCTATCACCAGTTGCGCATCCGCGATGAAGATGTTCCGAAGACTGCTTTTCGAACTCGTTATGGCCATTTTGAATTCTTGGTCATGTCCTTCGGTTTAAGTAACGCACCCGCCGTTTTCATGGATCTAATGAATCGGGTGTGTAGGCCTTTCTTGGATAAATTCGTGATTGTGTTTATCGATGACGTTCTGATTTATTCTAAGACCAAGGCCGAGCATGAGCAACATCTTCGGTTGGTATTGCAAAAGCTTAGAGCCGAGCAGCTCTTTGCCAAGCTCTCCAAGTGTGAATTCTGGTCGGATGAAGTACAGTTTCTTGGCCATGTTGTTAACAAGATGGGTATTCATGTCGACCCATCCAAAATTGAAGCAATCAAGAACTGGATTACGCCATCCACTCCTACCGAGATCCGTTCCTTTCTGGGCTTAGCTGGTTATTACCGGCGCTTCATTTCGAACTTCTCGAAGATCGCTTTGCCTTTAACAGCTCTAACGCACAAAGGTAAACCGTATATTTGGGGCTCGAAGCAAGAAGAAGCCTTTCTGACGCTCAAGCGTTTGTTGTGTGAAGCTCCTGTCCTTGCGTTACCTGAGGGTAATGATGATTTTGTCGTGTATTGCGATGCATCCAACCAAGGTCTCGGTTGTGTTCTTATGCAACGAGGCAAGGTTATCGCTTACGCATCAAGGCAACTCAAGGTTCATGAAAAGAATTATACAACTCACGACCTCGAACTAGGCGCAGTGGTATTTGCCTTGAAGATCTGGAGACACTACCTTTATGGTACTAAGTGTATCCTCTACACTGACCATAAAAGCCTTCAGCATATCTTTGATCAAAAGGAACTCAACATGAGGCAACGCCGATGGAACGAACTCATCAGCGATTACGATTGTGAGATCCGGTATCATCCTGGTAAGGCTAATGTGGTAGCCGATGCGCTCAGCCGAAAACCCAGCCAGCTTAACTGTATCTTGCCGCGCACGCAGCTTCACTTCGCGCCGATCCAAAGCAACCTTGAATCGCGCATTCGTGACGTGCAGCGCGCATCCATCAGTAATGGTAACCTTCGCGCCGAGTTAGCGTGTGGCGCGGAAGCTCATTTTGTCCCTAATCTGAGTGGAATTCTCTGCTATCTCAATCGCATCTGGATTCCCTTTGATGAGAATCTTCGCGCTGATATCCTGAGTGAAGCGCATAAATCTCGGTATTCTATTCATCCCGGCGCTGATAAGATGTACAAGGATTTGCGCATTACTTATTGGTGGCCCGGTATGAAAAAGGATATTGCTGTGTTCGTAGCTAGATGCCTGACTTGTTCTAAGGTAAAAGCTGAACATCAACGCCCATCTGGTTTGCTCGAACAACCAGAAATTCCTACGTGGAAATGGGAAGGTATAGCGATGGACTTTATTACCAAGTTACCTTTGACAGCAAGCAAACATGATAGCATTTGGGTAATAGTGGATCGTTTGACTAAATCTGCTCACTTTCTGCCCATTCGTGAAAACTACCGTGTTGAGCAACTCGCGCAGCTTTATGTCAAGGAAATTGTCTGCCGCCATGGTACTCCTTTGAGCATCATATCCGATCGCGATGGCCGTTTTATATCTCGCTTTTGGAAATCTCTCCAATCTGCGCAAGGAACTCGCTTGGACATGAGTACGGCATATCATCCCCAGACTGACGGTCAGTCTGAGCGAACTATTCAAACTCTTGAGGATATGCTCCGATCTTGTGTTCTTGATTTTGGAGGTAATTGGGATTCGCTGCCTTTGATCGAGTTCTCTTATAATAACAGCTATCATTCCAGTATTGGTATGGCCCCATTTGAAGCACTTTACGGTCGTAAGTGCCGCTCCCCGATTTGTTGGAGCGAAGTGGGTGAAGCTCAAATCACAGGACCCGAACTTGTTCAAGAGACAACCGATAAAATCGCCAAGATCCGTGATCATCTGCTGACTGCCAGAAGCCGACAGAAGGGTTACGCAAATTGCAGGCGAAAGCCTCTCGAATTTCAAGTTGGTGATCTTGTTCTCCTCAAAGTGTCGCCTTGGAAAGGTGTTGTCCGCTTTGGGAAGAAAGGTAAGCTTGCTCCTCGATATGTTGGACCATTTAAGATTCTCGCGCGTGTAGGAAAAGTTGCCTACAGACTTGACCTGCCGCCCGCGCTCAGTAATGTGCATCCAACGTTCCATGTTTCCAATCTCAAGAAGTGTTTAGCTGACGAGAACCTTCACATTCCACTTGATGAAGTTCAAGTTGATGAATCTATGCATTTCGTTGAGAAGCCTGTTGAGATTATGGATCGCGAGGTAAAGCAAACCAAGCGCAGTCGTATCCCTATTGTGAAAGTTCGCTGGGAGTCCAAGCGCGGAGCCGAGTTTACATGGGAAAGGGAAGATCAGATGAAGATCAAGTACCCGCACCTTTTCTCTGCGCAACCTACTTCGAGATAAATTTCGGGACGAAATTTCTTAAAGTAGGGGAGACTGTGACATCTGCCCCGATCCGACCCGACCCAGGTACCCGTTTCTCCGATCCGATCTCTTTCTTTTATGATTTAATATTTATTTATACTTATATTTTACTTTTAATAATAATAATATATTTTTCCTTCCCGCCTCTTTCTCTCTCTTTCTTTCCGCCTTCTTTCTCTCTTGTCGCCGTCCCGCCCTTAAGCCTTGAACCCCTTCTCTTATTTTTGTGTCCTTTGTTTCTTCCCGCCTAAGGTTGTCTGCGCAGCTCCACGCGCCAGACTCCTTGCAAGGAAGCCTGCGCGAAGACCTGTTGTTCCTGCGATACGCGAGGCGAACTGTTCTCGCAGCGCGCTAAGAATTGTAGTTCTTCTCGCAGAGCGCTAAGAACGGTAGTTCTTCCCGCGACGCGCTAAGAATTGTAGTTCCCGCAGCGCGCTAAGAACGGTAGTTCTTCCCGCGACGCGCTAAGAATTGTAGTTCTTTTCGCAGCGCGCTAAGAACGGTAGTTCTTCCCGCGGCGCGCTAAGAATGGTAATTCTTCCCGCGGCGCGCTAAGGATAATAGTTCTTCCCGCGGCGCGCTAAGGTTTGTTCTGTCAGCCTTCGCCCTCGCGCGTGCGCTCGAGCCTTCTCGCGCTAAACCCTTTGAGTTTTCTTCTGTTTAATCTAGCCGTTTACTTTTGTGATGTCTTATCTTCTGTGCTGTTGACCTGACCTATCTTATGTCTGAAAAGTTACTTTCGGCGCAGCATGCGCACCAACCCCATTGGTTGACAGAAAAAGTGACTGACATTATCTTTGGAGATCTGCTTTTCCATGCTTGACCAGTACCTTTATCTGACCTGCCCATGCCTGTTTACTGTTACCTGTCAGCTTTTCCTTATTTCCTGCAGCTGCCATATCTTTTGCTTTTGGAATCTTTTGCTTTTTGAGATCTTTTCCCCTTTTATAGGGATTGTGTTCCCTAGGGTTTCCCTATAAATAATAATGTTATTTTCCTAACACTACACACACAAACACTTATTTTAACCTCCTCCTTGATCTCTCTGCCGCCTCCCTCTCTGCCTCCGTCTTCCTCCCTGTTCTGCCCTGTTTTCCGGTAATATATTATATATAATAATTTACTTATTAATTATGCTAACTTATAATCAAGACTTAAAGCAAATCGTTAAAACAATAATCTTTAATTATAGGTTAACTTGTGCTTGTTTAAAGTTGGTTCTTGCTTTATCTTACACCGCATCGTTTATCAAGTGAGTAATCTCGTACCTAATCCCTTTTTATTTTAATGTTTTGGGATGTTCATGTGTTCGTACAAACTTAGAGTCTTAAACTTGTCTATGAACTTTAGTCGCGCAGTATCCCATGTGTTGAGGATGTAGACTTGGCTGTTTATTTGTATGTGTGGATCATTAACCGTCTTGTCGGTCTATTCCGCAGTTCTCATGGTACCATTAGATGAACACGGGAGAACAATCGTTTATGATTTTCTCTTTTGTTTACACTTGCACAGTCTTTCTTGTTTGTGAGCTCAATTGTGAGCACTGGCAGTCTATGAATCTTAGAGTTGGTCCCGATCAGATTACACCCTTGTTGAAAACCAGACATACACATGTTGCGCGCAGATTTATTGTTATCTATGTATTGTATTAAACTTGATTTCTCACCAACACGCAAGTGTTTGACGTTTTATTTTAACACATGTTCAGGTTTGCTGTAGCTACATTTGGAGCTTGTGGACACGTAGGACGTTTTTACTTTTGGACCTAGATTAAAATGTATCAAGACAAGTTATTGTTGTTCGAATATTTTGCCTTATAATATATTGAATTATGTTGCTTTATGTTATCTTGTGTCTACTTTGCGCGTGTTCGAATGAATGTATTTATTAAATATTGACACCCAATAGTGTCACGAGTAATGAAACAATATGTGGCGCCCCGATGTATAATCCGCCTTTGGTCGGGGTGTTACATCAGTTCCGTGATGACATTGTTTACACGTACCATACCCGATAAACACGTGTCCAACACCACGTAACGAGCATAATCCAACCTTGGTAAGCGCCCAACACCACGCGACACACAAGTAATCAACGTGAGTTACACACATGATGTCGGTTAAGCATTTTAATGCATGTAACATGCATTCAGGTGCCGGTTATGTGTGTTCAACTGTCAGTTACACTCGTACT
Organism: Bidens hawaiensis; assembly: GCF_021521415.1. Lineage (NCBI taxonomy): Eukaryota > Viridiplantae > Streptophyta > Magnoliopsida > Asterales > Asteraceae > Bidens > Bidens hawaiensis. The sequence goes on along the minus strand of NW_027492087.1, from coordinate 289,431 downwards.
GGCTTTGCACGAGTTACGTGCCCAATTTTGAGTTACGAACGCACCGTCATCGGGTTTGCGCACGTACTCCGCTGCATAGCGCGGGCACCTGACTAGTATTAAAATTATTTCTATTTTGGATTCAAGACGAGTCATGGACTATATTGTGTGTAGTTATTTGTAAATGAAACTTAAGTTATAAGTTATAGACATTGATATTTGAGCATAATTACGAGCAGTTTAGGCTTAATTAGCTCAAGCTCGGCTCGTTTTTATTAATTATCCAACTTTAGGCAAACTTTTTTCAAAGTTTAGTTAAGTAAGCTTCAATTCACGAGCTTTGTTTAATAATAGTAAGCATGAGGATTGGAACGACTGTTTTTATTTCTTACTGCAAAACTCCAAAAGGGAGTCAAAACGATATCGATGGATGATGTTTTCTATACATTGATTAACTTCTTAAAAATCTATTTTTGTTGAGATATTACTAGATTATTACGAAAGTATAAATATTTAAATGTCATAATTCAACTATCAAAATAGCAAATCGGGCATTTGAAAAATAAAGACAGGGTGTAGAGCGTAGCAGAGTGTAGCACATCAGTGATTAGACGTCACCACAATCATATTCATTCTTTTGTCTCTTTCTTTCAAATTATTTTTCTACTTGATTTTTTGAATTTTGTTCTGAGATTAAGGATGGCAACCTAAAACCGTCAACAAACCTGAAACATTTGGGACGAGTATGACACATGTATTTGGTTGTAGACTACATACTAGATTAGTTCTGGAATAAAAAATCATGTTGGTAGTCGGGTATGCGATTAATACATTTTATTTTATAATAAATATAAAATGTATGACTTGAATTCGAATTGCATATAAAATTTAAAATCATATATTTGTATTCAATTACTATATCGATTTCGAGCCAAATCGAACTCGAATAATTGAAAACCGAATCCGAACCTTTAAATTATTGAGTTCCTCGAGTCTGATCAAATAATGAACTCCCCTACGCCTAATACAACCCGATACAAACCAGTTATACCATTTTTAAGGCCAACCCGATACAACTAAAAAACCGGTTTTTAAAACATTCGTTTTATCGCAAATTCCAAACCTTAAAACCACGCTAGACCTCATCCAACATCCAAAATTCCAAATCACTTAAATTTGATTATATTCTTTGTTGGGCCAGGCCGACACCTGGGCCCAGATTCATAACCACTATTTTTCTACAGACGCCCTAATTAAAAAACATCTTTACTAACTTTAACTTAACAAAGCAAGCAATTAGAGCATTCTCTTCATACTTTCCATCCATAGCTCTATAATTACACTAAATAACACTATATTTCTCTCTTATGTTTAATTAAATAATACTTTTTATACATTTATTATTATAGTTTTCTCTTTATTCTACTCACAACCAATCCAACAAATATTATAAAATAGATAGGGACAAACAATGTTCCCCAAATTTATAAAAAATCACTGCATTTCTCCCTCCACCCTATAATTTACACTTACAATCACTTACAACCCCCCCTATAATTTGCAAACTCCCCACACATAATTATAGGGATGGGATGAGAATGCTCTTAGGATGGTCCAAAATCAAACGCCGAAATTTATACAGAATTACAGTACGTTATCATCTTTTTCTTCGGCATCTTCATCAATGGAGTCTTTAATCCTTAAACTCCACGAGATCACTTCCATCAATTGTATCTAAATCACGAGCTTGTGCCGAGCTTAAGCCCATTAAGACTTTTTCTCAAAACATATACGAATAATAAAAAGACTATATAATTAAATAATAAACGAACCAAGCCAAGATGAACTCAAACTTGAAAGAAATGTCTCGCGAGCTGAACTCGAGCTTTAGAAAAAGAGCTCGAAGTGCTTCGAACTTGAACTTGAGCTCAAGCTCTCAAAACCAGCCGAGCGCAAACTCAGTTGAGGCATTTCACATTAATCAAAACACTAGACCTCATTACACTTGGGCATAAAAACCTTTTCCAGACCCGCCCTGTGGGTACAAATCAGGATTCAGTTTCTCGAAAAAATCGTACCCGGAGCCGGTTCGAACTCTACTTAGTCAAATTCGGACCCGACCGAGCCAAAACCCGGACCATCCCAAAAACACTTCTTACTCGACCCATTTCTTAACTCTTTTTGTCCAAATAAGTTCCAGTTCCTGAAGAAAACCGACTTGCCGACCTCTACTTCTATATACCGAACCAGACCCACGTCTACCCGGCAGTGGCGAACATACAACCTTAGCAGGGGTAGCATCCGCTACCTCTCAACTTTTCGTGGTAGTGTAATTTTTTTTTTATTTTGTCGGTTTTTGTATTTCGCTACCCCTGACAAAATATTATGTTACCCTTGTTTGTTTAAAGTTCAGCCAAATTAAAAGTTCAAACCAATTAAAAACTCAATAAAAGTTTAAAGTCCAACCCAATTAAAACCCAATAACATGTTAACCATATTTGTTTTATTTGTTGTTTAGTTTAAAGTTTAAAATTTACTTTTTTACTGTATTTCATACAATATAAATAAAATAAAAATAGAAACACGATAATAAATAAATTTAAACACGTAAAATACATATTTCTTCTATTCGATATTTGAAAGCTTGAAATCGAACTTCCAGGTAAAAGTAAAGAATCCAAACAACCCCTTATATATACCTAGTCTACTGGAGATGAAGCCCAAGCCCAAGCCCAAGCCCAAGCCCAGTCCTATACTCTCCTCCACTATCCCATAAACTCATCACTAATCAAGTAACCATCTTTGCACGCCGAAATCTGCATACACACTCACACACTCCAAACCCCAAAACACGTCATCATCATTCTTCATCTATCAACGTCGTCGTCAATGGAGTCTCTAATCCTCAAACTCCACGAAATCTCCGCCGTCAAATTCGGCACATTCACTCTGAAGTCCGGCATCACGTCACCCATCTACATCGACCTGCGACTCATCGTATCCTACCCTTCACTCCTCAAACTCATCTCCGACACCATAATATCCACTCTACCCGCTTCCACCACTTATGACGTCATCTGCGGCGTACCCTACACTGCTCTACCCATCGCCACCGTCATCTCCACGAGCTCAGATGTTCCCATGTTAATGAGAAGGAAGGAGATCAAAGCCTACGGCACCTCCAAAGCAATCGAAGGGGCTTTCAAACCCAACGACACGTGTCTGATTGTCGAGGATTTGGTGACGTCGGGTACGTCTGTGCTTGAGACGGCGGCGCCGTTGAGAGAGGCTGGACTTAGGGTTAATGATGTCGTCGTCTTAATTGATCGAGAGCAAGGTGGGTTGGTTTTTTTATTATTATTAATTATTAATTTTTATTAATTGAATCGAACCGGGGCGAGCTCGAACTTAAACGACTTAGCGTTAACTTTATCGAGCTGAAAAATCAAGCTCGAGCTCGGCTCAAAGTGGGTTGGTTTTGACTTGGATATATATATATATATTTTTATTTTTAATTTTATGGTTAACAGATTATGTGTTGTTAATTTGGATGAGATTAAAATATTTTAAATGTCCGGTCTGTGGTATGGTTCGGTTTTGATTTTTAATTAAAACCGAAATATTGGTTTTGGTTAGGAACTTAAACGAGCTGGCTTGAACTCGGCTCGTTAAATTTATCTAACCAAATAATTTTTTTATTTTTAAATTTTTGTTTATTTTGTTTATTTACAAATATTGATAGAAAAAAGACAAAATATATAACTTTTAACATAAATTAATATATAATTTATAAACTAGAGAATTAATAACATTATTATATGTTTTATTTTTATTTTATTGTTATAATGTTTTAAAGCGAGTGACATAATATATGTATTATTTCTAATTTATTTGTATGCTATTATTGTTATATATTAAAATTAAGGTTTAATATAAACGAGCCAAGCCGAACCGGCTCCATTAGATTTGAGTTTTATTCAAGTCTAGCTTTTTTCGAGCAAGCCACAAACTTTTTGAACAGCCCTAGTTTTGGTTTGACTTGGTTTTGTGTTGTGTAGAAAACCAAAAATAACTGGATCAGAGAAACCGATTTGTTGAATCGTTTATGTTTTATAAACTTCGATATATGTTTTTTAGCAAAACCGAAAACTCAAAAAGTCAAAATCGAAAAAACGAAACCGAACTGTTTTGAAAATACAAAAAACTGAAACTTTGGTTTTCTGTTTGGTTGCGCTCACCTTTATATTGTAACCTTTATATGAATGAAATAATCAATTAGCTTTACCATCTTACAGGTGGGCGCGAGAATTTGGCAGCAAATGGGATTCAATTGCATTCGATGATAAAGCTTTCGGATATGGTTAAGGTTTTGAGAGAGAAGGGGAGGGTTGGTGAGGAGACGGAGCGAATGGTGCTTAAGTTTTTGGAGGAGAACAAGAAGGTGGCTCCGGTTAATGGTGCTCCGGCGGCTGCAAAAACTAGTTCTGGTAAAGTTAGGGTTTCGTTTGGGGAAAGGGCTGAGCTGGCAAAGAATCCTACTGGGAAGAAGTTGTTTGAAGTTATGGTGAAGAAAGAGAGTAATTTGTGTGTGTCTGCTGATGTGAATACTGCTTCTGAGTTGTTAGCACTTGCTGATAAGGTGAGTGGTTATGTTAATTTATTGATTTGGTTATAAGGTTTGTTTGTGTTTATTTGCCTAATTAATTAGTTTACATGATGATCTTATATTATAGAAAAAAGTAGGTAACAAGTTAGAAATACTGAAATAGTAATTTGACATATCGTTTTGGTTTTCTTGAGAAAAAAAGATTGTATATTTGGTTTTATTAAGAAAAAGATTGTATTTTTCTTGATAAAAAAAAGTAGGTAACAGGTTAGTAAAATAGTGTAAAACATATTGTTTTGGTGTTGTTTGAATTGGTTATAGTTCTGTCTGTTTTTTTGCCAAAATTGTTAATTTGTGATCTTATAGAAATTGAAACATGGTATGTTATTTTGAAAAACATTGTATTTTTGGTTTTCTTGAGAAAAAGGTTGTATTTTTCATCAGAAAGAAGTAGCTAACTGGTTAAAATTAATAATGTAACATATTGTTTTGTTTTTCTTAAGAAAAGGTTTGTATTTCTTTTGAGAAATACAACATATTTTTTTGTTTAAAAAAATGACTTTTTTTTTTGAAAAAGAGTGTGGGTTAGAAATAATTATGTAACGTTTTTTTTTGTGGTTATTTTTGAGTAAAAAGACTGTATTTTTCTTGTTAGTATTCTTGATTTTGTGGTTTAATTGTTGGTTATTGATTTATCATCCAGGTTGGACCAGAGATATGTATGCTGAAAACTCACGTGGACATATTGCCTGATTTTACACCTGATTTTGGATCCAAGCTTCGCGCGGTAATGTCTAAACTTTAAAGGATTCTGAGCTTTAATAACATGCTAAATCGTTGTATGCTGAAACTTTTCAAATTAGTTTGTAGTAATAACATGCAAACTAATAATAATAATATTTGTGTGTTTACATTTAATTCTACTGACATTTCTTGCATATATTCTCAAAGATTGCAGACAAACACAATTTCCTTATATTCGAAGACCGTAAATTTGCTGACATTGGCAACACGGTAACAATGCAATACGAAGGGTAAGTATGTTAATGTTAAAACAAACATGTAAAATGACCCAAATGCCCAAATCTAATGGACTCATTGTAACTTAATTTGCAGAGGTATTTTTCGTATATTGGAATGGGCAGATATAGTAAATTGTCACATTATTTCAGGCCCTGGAATCGTCGACGGTTTGAAACTAAAGGTGTGTTGACATGTTGAATTTTTCTGTTTTTTAGATTTTAAATAAAGGGGTTTGACCAATTTGTTGACTTTTAGGGTTTACCTCGCGGAAGGGGTCTACTTTTACTTGCAGAAATGAGTTCTGCTGGTAACTTTGCTAAGGACGATTACACAGCTGCAGCTGCAAAGATCGCAGAAGAACATTCTGATTTTGTCATCGGGTTTATCTCAGTTAACCCAGCCTCATGGCCCACAGGCCCGACTAACCCGGCTTTTATTCATGCGACTCCCGGTGTTCAGTTGGTTAAAGGTGGTGATGCATTGGGCCAGCAGTATAACACTCCAACTTCTGTAAGTTTATAAACTTTGACCATTTGAAGTCAATGTTTGACTTTTTGAAGCCTTTTGATTTATGAAAAGTTATTACTTGATTTTACTATTTTAGGTAATTGGCGAACGAGGAAGTGATATTATTATTGTGGGCCGTGGAATTATTAAAGCCGCTAACCCAGTTGATGCTGCTAGGGAGTATCGCGCGCAAGGCTGGAACGCGTATTTAGCCAGTTGCAAGTGAGTTGAGGGTGCTTTTTATATAAGTAACGGCATGTATCGGTTGTGATGGTTATGAACTTGTGTTGTGACTTGTCATCGAATTTGTGTGGTGGGAGCTTTCATTGCAAAAAGATGAATGGCTCATGTGATTTAGTGCTTCCAAGCAGGGTGTGGTTGGGCTCGGGTCGTTTAACTTGATACGAGTTTTGAGTTTTGCTTTTTCCGTGCTTTAGTTCGTAGGTAGTTTCTAAGTTCAAGCCTAGTTTTGAGTAATTTTTTAAGCTTGATCAAGTTTGAGTGGTTACAACTAATCATAGTTATCAAATGCGATAAGTGCTCGAAAGCGTTGAGGCTTTGCCTAGTGCCCAGAATAAAAGCGCAAAAAAAGCGCCCGATTTAAAAAAAAAACTCACTAAAAAACAAAATTTTGACTAAAGTAGAACATCTTAATAGGAAAACAAAGATTCATTCTTGAAACAATTTATAGTATTAGTCATCTTTACCATATTTGAGATATAAAATAATAATAGTTATATAAGAATATATTAAATTTTAATATATACTTATATAACTATTGATATTTTATATCTCAAATTATATAAACTATATATAACTATTGGTATTTTATATCTCAAATTATGGTAAAGATGACAAACTAAATACGAAACATCATATATTGTGTTATTTATAAAATCGTGCTCTGCTTTGTTTGTGATATGCAAAGCAATTGTTGTTCATTATATATATATAGAGAGAGAGAGAGAGGGAGGGAGAGAGGATGAATTTTAGGTAAGTTGATATATCAAATAAATTCTAGATTAAAAGAGAAAGTAACAAAAATAGGGAATTGCCGACTTTCCTCCAAAAATAGCGCCTTCAGTTATGGTAGGCGGTGGACCACCGATTTCGCCTAAAAAATCGCCTAGGCGTCAAAGCGCAACGCTATAATAACTATGCAACTAATTGATGTTAAGTGGCTTTTAAATCATTCGGCTGACTTGAAACTGACCCGAACTCATCTGGGGTAAACTCAGAATCATGTTGTCGTGTTAGACAGGGGCGAAGTATAATGAGGGCCAGGGGTGGCCCCGGCCGCCCCTGTTTTTTCGCGCGTTAGTGTAAATTTAGCCGTTTTTTGTCCGAAATATTTTATGCGTAGTGTAAATTTGCCTGTTTTCGACCAAAAATTTAAGCCCGCCCCCCCCCCCCCCCCCCCGGCGTTCACGTCCAAGCTTCGCCACTGGTGTTAGAAGTCAATTCTGTAACTGTATGCGTGTAAGTGATGAACTTGCGGTTTTGTTTTCAGAGAAGCCACAAAATAGCGAGTAACATTCATACATTTATGGGTTGTGGAATCTCGGTTGCAGAACATTTTTTTTTGCAAAATTTAGTGTAAAATCTATTACATGTAATATCTTCAAGACAATTTTATTGTGGTGTTTGTATGTAAAAATTGTTACAAGCCTATGAACTTGTTCTTTTGTTTACCGATTTGTAACCCTTTCATGAGAGTCACCATGGTGATTCGGTTTGTATTGGTTGCAGCTTGTGAATACAATTGATTAACTAATGTTTGGGCGTTTTTATCCGTGTCACAATGCGTCATTTGGTGTGCCAAAACCGATACAAAATAGGTGTAAAGCTTTTACTAAAAGTTTAATTATAGAAAGAAAAGTTAAAAAAAATGTGATTGATTGATTGAGGATGGACCTCATCTCTCACACCCCTCACGCCCACTATGACAATAGCAGAGCCATTAGGCACCACCCTTTGCTTTGCCCGTGACGGTTTGCCGATGCTAATGGACTTGTGAATTGTTGATGTGGAGGCTTTGGTGCCTTCAATACACGTGATCTTATTAAGTTTACCGATTAACAGTTGTCTTTTATCATGATATGTTCTTACTAAGTTTTATAAATTAGTAGTATATCACATAATATATTCAATTTTAGTTTTGTACTTCTATTAAAATAAATAATGTTTTTTAGCTGGCTCGTTATCGTTGAAATACACCTTTTATTTGCTAATATAAAACATGACAATTTCAATGATTTCTATTTTTATATTCTTAATCATGTGTTTAAAGACAATTATCACTTATAATACTCGTGTTTTTATAATCATATTAAATACATTATTTTAGTCAAAACTTGAATTAAACTAGCCACAATTATAATCAATAAAATCAAAGAAGAATAACATTTTCTGTGTTTTTCTTTCACACATTTATTTTCAAAACAATTAAGGAAAATTTCAAATCAAATGAATATAAAAGGACTATAAGCGTGAATCAACTGATCCTATAATGAGTTACTCGATACCGGCTTGTGATTTAGCTAAGTTGGCCTCAGACGAACTTGAGCTTGAGTTCAAAGTTTGGAAATAATGCTCTAAACAAGCTAAGCTCGAGCTTAGACGAGCTTGAACCCGACTCATGTACACCCATAAATTATAAAAAGAACTAACCTCATAAAATATTGCAAATAAGCTCAAATATATAGGTTACAATTTATAACTAGTAGCCGTGACCTGCGGGTTGCATCGAATTTACGGTATGCCTGACATCTATATATGGTCGTCATAAGTTTATATTTACAACATGTGTGATGGCGTAACCATTAAACCGTATCAAAACAGACTTAAAAATGTCAAACCAAATACAAAGTTAAACCATCAATATAAAAACGTTATGATATATATAGTGAACTAATATGAACTTGTAAATTACTTTGAATTAGTTGTTATTATATGCACGTTGAAAATAATTTCGTTAATAAAAGGAAATTAATTAAATCATCACAAAAGAAGGAAATTAATCATGATAGAAGGAAATTAATTAAATCAATTAATTTTGTTGATAAAATAATGAATTGAACAAGGGTGGGTCCAAATTAAACAGAGAAGAGCCAAAATTAAATATGTGCATCAGGATATTGTACATCGTGCTTTAAAACAACACACAGTTAAATAACGGATTTGTCTCACAACTATAAATCTTCTATCTAATATATATATATAATTATAAATATAATGATAGTCAACAAAGTTGTGTACACTTACCAAACACCACGTGAGTTTAATCTCTATAAATAAACTCCTTTGGGATCCAAATCCTTCCAAGTTGTTATCCTTGTTCACATTCACTTCCTTTGAAATAGTCTTGGTGGTGCGTAACACTAATTATCGATGGCAGGCCTTCAATACAACTTCTTCCCGACCGATTTCCTTTATCCTAAGTCCATGTCGATCAGTAAAGATACCACCTATCCTCAGTCTCTTTCGTTAAACATGCAGAAACCCGATGTCATGCTTGAGGATTCAACCAAGATGTACTCGACGACTAATGGCGTCAACAAGCAAATGAAGTCACTTCAACTTTCAACAATCAAAAAACAAGTATGAACATGTATCCATATACAAACGAGGAAGTACCTATTCTAATACTAAATCTTTATGTTCCGTTTTTTTTTTTTTTTTTTTAGATATATAAATCATGTTGTTTGTTTTTGACCTAATGAATTCATTACAACATCTGGACATATACTAAATTTTATTTTATTTTATGTATTTGTTAAGAAAAATTTGGTATGTATTTTGTGATGTACAAAACTAAAACTAAGATGAAATACGATTGGAACTCGTTAATATACTATTAGTTTTAAAATTGTATCATATACGAAGTAGACCGCATACTGATTCACTAGTTAAATCGGTGTTTGTTTTAATCAAACAAATAATTTCCATATATATGGAGGCTGCAAAAGAGAAAAATATTAAAAAATCAACCCCTCTCTCACATTCTATAAATCTATAGCCTACTTAATAAAGCATTAAAAGCCGTATATTTTGTAATGATTATTGATGAGTATAATGTGGTCTGGATTCCAACCTTTAAGAACATATCTTTTAAATGTAAAATATTTGCAGTTATTTTAGACGACAAAAGTAACAAATGTTTTATGTATTCACTTTTTAATAATCAAATAAAGGCACATGAAAAAATGGGATAATAGTTGAGACTCAAAACAAGTAAAAATTGATATGGGTTGAGCATCGTCATGTAGACGTCACATAAATATGAAAACACTAAAAAAAAAAGACAGAATTACAAATTTTGTCCTTTAAAATAAGTCGAATTACGGTTCGTGTCATTTGTTAAGTTTCCTTGCAGGCGGTGTACTTTAAACTTTTTTTTCCTACAAGTTTTGTCCTTTACGCTAACTGGGTTAGAAAAAGTCAGTTAAATGCCCTCACGTGAGACGCATGTGAGGGCATTTTTGTCTTTTCGTCTACCCTGCAACTTCATCATCATCATCATCATCATCATCATCTTCTTCTTCTTCTTCTTCTTCTTCTTCTTCATTTTGCATATCTCAATCAAAACCCTAAAATCATCTTTAATATGTCAAAATCAAATTACAGGGTACTACACTTTATGTTACACTAGAACCGTGTCCTATGTGTGCTGGTGCAATCCTTCAAGCCCGGATTGACACCGTTGTATGGGGCGCCCCGAATAAACCACTTGGAGCTGATGGCAGCTGGATCAGGTATTTAATATTTATTTCAATATATTTCCAAAAAAGAAAAAGAAAAAAACACTATGAATTAAATCTTTGTTCTTAATCTTGCAGACTGTTTCCTGATGGTGATGGAGGAAACGGGTCGGATAAACCGCCCGCCCCTGTGCACCCGTTCCATCCAAACATGATAGTAAGAAGAGGGTTACTATCGTCAGAATGTGCAGATGCAATGCAGCAGTTTTTTCAGTTAAGGAGGAAAAAGAAAGACAAGAAACCGGAAGACGAACCACCGTCTTCAATTATTGGGACTTCACGCGCCGCCGCCGCACCGGCCACATTCACCCCGCGCCGCCGCACTTGGCCTCTCTCAGAGACACATGCGCCGCCGCCGCCACTCCGGCCACCTTCACCCGCCATCGGAAAGTTAACAGGCCTCGTGGAAGTCACAATCGTTCCCGGAAGAATCACCGGAACAATCGACCAGGTTAAAGCCTCAATTGAAGATCTGTTAATTCTGGGTTTTGGACGGTGGGTTTACGGCGGCGGCGGAGGTGGTGGTGGTGGGAATTGGGGGTGTGGGTTTCGTGGGTCAGTGTTGGATTGTCGCCGGGGTTTGCTTTTGTTGTTGACCATTGTGTTGGTGGGTTTGTGGGTGGATTGAGTTATTATTATGCTCTGATTGTGAGAAAATGGAAGCTCCGGCGAGTTGTGATGGAAGCTCCGGCGAGTTGACGGAATTGGAAGCTCCGGATTGAGTTATTATTATGATCCGGTGATGGAATTGGGGTTTTTGGTTTGGTCTGGAAGATGTAATTGGGTTTGGGAGGGGAGGTTGGTGGGTTTGGTGGTGGTTGCTGGAGGTTGAATGGTGGGGTGAAGGTGGGTGTTGGTGGTGGGTTTGGTGGTGGTGGATGAGTTATGGAAGAAAGAGAGATGCAAAATGAAGAAGAAGAAGATGATGATGAAGTTGCAGGTTAGACGAAAAGACAAAAATGCCCTCACATGCGTCTCACGTGAGGACATTTAACTGACTTTTTCTAACCCGGTTAGCGTAAAGGACAAAACTTGTAGGAAAAAAAAGTTTAAAGTACACCGCCTGGAAGGAAACTTAACAAAGGACACGAACCGTAATTCGACTTATTTTAAAGGACAAAATTTGTAATTCAGTCAAAAAAAAACTCGCTCATTTATTATGTGCTATAACCTGTGAGTGATTTTGTTGAAACAAATTAATTATTTTTTAACCAATCACTTATTAGATAATTAAATTACTATTAACTTTCTTTAAAAATAATTCATCACTGTAAGCACACTCATGGAGTCATGGGGTAAGCGCTCACCGCTAACACCTTGACATTCTAGCGAGTATGAGTCCTACGCAGGGGCGGATCCAGTGTTTAGTCAGGGGAGCGCTGCACTCACTCAAGTTCATAGTTTCCTTTATAAATTTGTAATATATTAGGTTCAAAGACCCAAGTGACCCATCCCAAAATAATTTAGCGACCCATCCAAAAAAGTTTTAGTGACCCATTCATAATTTTTTTAGTGCTTCAGAATTAACTTTTTAAATTTTAAGCCAAAATATTTAAGTCTAAATTTAATTTTGTTATGAACAATAACAACTAAGCCCATATTAGTTAATTGAAAATTTTGAATTAGTGGGAGACGAATAGATTAGGGTGATGGTGGCTTCACACTCGGTTTAACCCGGCCCATTTTGGTTTGACTTGTTTTAGTTTGAAATGAAGAGTTTTTTAGAAGTTTCTATATAAAAGAAAACGATGAAAAACATATCCGCACATGCCTTTGTTATGATTATAATATTACCCAATTGTAATTTTTTTTATTACGTTTGTCTTTTGGTCTTTTTGTGGGTTCTTTATTTTTTATTAAATAACACTTATGATGATTGAAGTACCGAACAGGTATCTGTAGTGATTATATATTAATCTAGCGGGCATAAGTTTTTAGAAAATTAAAAAAAGATTGATATGATAAAACCCGAATAATAATTGAAAAGACGAATCAAGAAACAAATACTTAATTTGATTATTTTTCTATAAATTATTTTTGTGGTTTACTTTATTTTATTTGAACTGAAGTTCATGATTTTGAAAACCTAGAATATCTCTAACAGTATTTTTATGTGTTTACTGGGCCGGCTCTGAGAATTCAAGTACTCTATACGAGTCTAAAAAAAAGGCCCCTAGGCCTTAACGAATTATATAAACTAACTTTTTAAACGACGATTAGTGGAATAGCAATAAACATAACAAAGTCATAGTATTTGTTTTGAGGTTTTAATGTTTTATATAGAGGGCCAACAAGTTTTTTGGTTATATATATACAATCAGTGACGAAACCAGAATTTTCGAATTAAAGGGTCACAACAATTTTCTTTTTAATAATGCAAGGTATTATAAACATTAGGATGATCAAAAAGTGAAAAAGAATTTAAAGAAAATTAAGTTGGACTAAAATTTATTAAATAAACTTATAAAAATAAAATTTCAATGATGTTTTTAAGTGCTATCAATTATCACATCTTCCTTTTGGTCACCTACCTCATGTTCTTCATGTATAACACTAAAACTAATAAAAAGGACTCCCTATTCTGCATCAGTGCATCGTTCCTTGTCGCCGGAAAAAAGAAAGGAAATCTTAGTTACTTCATATGATTCTAACAAACCTATTGTCTTCTTCTCTTCACTTATGCTTCCACACTAAAGATATTAGCTTATTGCCCCCGGAAATAACGTGCCCGGGATGGAAGTCCGGCTCGCCCGTGCCTAGAGCCGGCCCTGTGTGTTTGTAATACTTAAATCTTAAATATGACGACATTTAGTTCTTCATTTTAGAATTCGGTATGACCAGTAAACTGGTAAGACGGTCAGTTTGATAACCTATTCGGTTATGAAAAGCATTGTTAGATGGTCTTATTTTCTTAGAATGGCTCAAACACACACATTTCTAACCCTACTTATAGATCTACATCCAATGTCCACTGTAAGACTCAAAACATCAACCTTATCGTTTATATTAAGAGAACATTTTCTAAACAATTGTAATTATTTTGATTCTTAAAGCCATTTAACATAAAATACATGTCACATTTTATAATACATGATGAAATAGTCAACAAAGTTGTGTATAGTATACTTTCTCAAACGCCACGTGAGTCATGATTTCTATAAATAAACTCCTGTTAGATCCAAATCCTTCAAGTTGTTATTGGTGTTTGCACTCACTTCCTTTGAAATAGTCTTGGTGGTGTGTAATCACTAATCATCGATGGCAGGCCTCCAATACAACTTCTTCCCCGCCGATTTCTTTTATCCTCAACCCACATCGATCAGTAGAGACGCTACATATCCTCAGACTCTTTCATTAAACATACAGAAACCTGAAATTATGCTAGAGGATTCAATCAAGATAAACTCGAGTAATGGTGTCAAGAAGCAAATCAAGACGCTTAAACTTTCAACAATCAAGAAACAAGTATGAGCATGTACCCATATTCAAGATAAACATATTCAAATGAGGAAGTACTTATTCTAATATTTCTTTTATTATGTTTTTTTTACTATAATTTTATGGTATATTTATGTGACCGACGAAATTTGCAACTTATGTTTATTAGTGATTGATTCAATTTGACATAGATGTGAACATGTTTATATTTGATTTATCATTTACGTTGTCCAGTTGTTACTAAACAAACTCAAGACAACATTTAGACCCATCCTAAATACAATTGTATGTTACACATTTTGTTACAACTTAAAAGAACTACGTGTACGTATAATTCTATGAAAAGAATAAAAAAACAACATGCTAGACGTAAATCAATATAAATAAGAAGAAACGACAATATAGATCAAAGGGTGATATAATAAGGTCTTCATCTCCTCTTTCGAATCTCTGTCTGCCACTCTAGTTGTTGCTTTCTTTTTGTTACGTTGAAAGCAACTGCGTCATTTATAGCAACTCGAATTTTGTGTCATCAACTTTCACCTGATAGCAGTGTGACTTTGATGATCGATAATTTCTTTACTGGCAACATCGGTCATTTCTTTATCGGTTTGAAGTATCATTCACTCGTATTATTTACCCCTTGCACCAACCATATGGCCATTTCCTCCCTTTCATACGCCCATGTGGTTATTTTCTCTTATCATATGGCCCGTCTGACGATATGAGCCATATTAGTATGACACGCTAGTGAAGTTTTTTTTTCCTTATTTTGAACGGAAATTGTTATATCAACCTCTATTCATGTATAAATTACACTAAAGTTTAACCCTTGTTTGGGATTTTGAATCCAAAAACTCTCACCTAAGGGCTAGTCCCACAATAACAACAACAAAAATTTAAATAGTGTGTTAGTGTATGCCTCTCTAAAACATATACAGAGCATATACAGAGTATTTTATAATCCAAATAGAAATTTAGTTATTTTAGATGGAAAGTAACAAATATTTGTATTTATGTTATATAGAAGGCACTTGTGAAAATCGGGTATAAAAGATCTGTATAAAAACACTTGCGTATAACTTATAATTAAGAATAATATAACAACCGTTAACAATAATTCATTATATAATTTATATTCTTTTGCCTTTTGGTCTTTTTGTGGGTTCTTCATTCATATTTAATAACTCCTGTATCATAACCGAACATGTTTCTATAGCTATTACTTAAGTTTTTTTATTCTAATTGGCATAACTTTTTAGTAAATAAAAAGAAGGGTTTAACTAGAGAGAATAAAACACAAATAGTAAAATAAAAACATGTACCTTGATTATTCTTCAAATATTCTATAAGTAATTTTGTGGTTCAGTTTTATGTTTACTATAAATGATTATGAATATTTATTTTATTCTTATTTGAGAATTAACATACTTGTTAAAATCATAAACTGAAATGATATTGAATTGGCACAAGTCTAGAACCACAAAGTTAACTGGACAAACCTATTGACTTCTATAATCAGCTATAACGTCAATTCGCTCTTTATCTATTATTGAGTTCGGTCCAACCGATGAACCAGTAAAACGATCGGTTAATAACCAATCTGATTATAAAAAAATTGACAGATAGTTTAGTACTTGTGATTTTATAAGCGTATAGTATTTTAGTCAAACTTTAACTAAACTATCTTACGTTAAGAATTAAATCAAATCATGTTTAACAATGTTAGAACTAATGTGAGGTTAGAAAGCCGTCCAAACCAATATACATGAGGTCAGAAAACCAATGATTGAAAAATAATATATAACGTGCAAATAATGCAAAATAATTGACCTCATAGTTCATGCTTGTTTTATTTTTAATCTTATCATAACCAACCCATCATGTTTAATTGGATTATAAAATCATCCTTCTAATATAATGAACCTGAAACCTAATTATAAAATCAAACTATTTTTAAAATGTGGAAACCCAAGGTCATGGTCGAGGCTCGGCCAAGATGAACACAGCTGATCGATGGTGTCAAAAAGCTAATCGAGACGCTTAAACATTAAAAAAAGGTATGAGCATGTCTCCATCTTCAAAATAAGCATATTGTAAGTACTTGTACTTATATAACTTCTTTTATGTTAATGTTTTGTTTCTGTTGTGTATCTTATATTAATGTGGCTGATGAAATTTGAAACTTATGTTTATTACTGAATATTATCAAGCCGGCATTGATGTGATCATGTTTATATATAGTTGACTTGTATTGTTCTTTTACTTCATGAATTCATTACACCATTTAGATATATCCTAAATATGATGTATTTTTAGGGAAAAAAAACACCACCACACAATTGGGTAATGGGTATGTATTTTATAATGTACAATAATAGAAAATGATACAGTCGGAACTCTTTAATGCATAAAAATATTAGAAATACGAAAAAAAGGTTTAAAATATAAATTTGATAGAAATATTTACTAGGTGATACACTACCTAAAACCATATGACCATTACCCTAACTATATATCCAAAACATTATTTTTTTACCGAGCACCCTCTCTATTCCTACAGGATAGAGGTAAGTTTGTCTACATCTTACCATACTTGAACCCTATCATAACCTTGTTATTGGTGAGATTTACTGAATACGATGGTGACGATCATCACCTAATAACATTAACATACATGTACGTGATCATTATCCATTCTGAATGCCTCGGGTTCTAAATAATCCCGTCAGATGCAGGTTTTTTTGTCATTCCTAAATCCTAAACTAACTCACGTAGACCGATTTCTATATGATCTAGTTTTTAAAACATGATATTTTATGAGTAAAGAGGGTAGTGTTAGAAATTAAGCCACGTAACCTCATTTATCATTTTTTGTTGTTGTAAAGAATCTATAAAAAGAAAGTCATAGCACATTATTATTAGTTTTTAAAGATACTAGTCACAAACCACATATAGTGTGCGTGTGTGCTCACAAAATAACCACGTAAGCAAACCACGCGTACATAACTTTCTTATAACTATAATTTATAACAAAACTATTAACAATAGTTCATTAGTTTATTACAGTTTTGCCTTTTGGTCTTTTTACGGGTTCTTCATTTATATTTAATTTAGTAACACCCAAATCATAACTGAACAGGTTTTTGTAGTTATTAATTTATCTTCTTTGGATCTATCTACCATAATAACTTTTTAAAAAATAAAAACATGACGGATATGATTTGTGAGAATTAAACCGAATAATAATTAGCATGCGTCAAGTTGAAGAAGATATTAGCCAAGAAGAATGTAAAATATAACATTCTCCACACCATAATCTACTTTGTGTTAGGCGGGTTCATGATATTACGAATTTAAATATTTAAGATATTCAAAGTATATAAAATAAATAAGCTAATCTTCTAATCTAGAAAGAGAATAAATGGCAAAGAAAATATATATGTGTGTTGAAAGTAGAATGGTCAAAGAATGATGGGCATGTTGTCGATAGGGGCGGGCCTGTTGACCCTCAAAAGTTCGGTGTTGATTTGGCCCGTATGGAAATTCAAACCTTTATCGTTACTTTTGGTAACTCTAGAAATTTGGTCGGTTTAGATCTTTCACTTTAATAATATGGTTGGTTTAGTTAATGGAACGTTTTGATTTAAAACATAATTTGTTAGAGATGAAAGGTTTTTATCTATTTCATAATAAAGTCGATAGGGATGTTTGATCTTTCAGAGGTAGTAATTGATATGGTTGTTATTTTAACTAAATAATTATAACCTAATTAATGTTTTTTTTTAATCTTTGCATATTTTGTTCAAAATGTTAATACAGGGGTTGATAGGTTATTTTAATACAGTTACGATCAAAAATAGGTTAAGTAACTATCCAAATACATGTACATTTTGGCACAGGTTGGATTGACCTATAATGGTTTTTATCCAACACTTAATAAAACTTTTTATGCATTTAGCGTAATTTATGTCCACATAAGTTAAAGGATATAATATCGATTTCACATAGATACATCGGTTTAGTTTGGACAACCGAGAAGTACAAAAGGTGAATTGAATTATGGGACTCGAAGATAAAGCTTATAGTTAAAATTAAATGGTTGGTTTATGTATTCAGTGTTATGTGCCGATTTGAATTAATAATAAAAGAGTTGAAGTATATTATTTAATATTCGCATGTTTTGATGTATTTTTGGTTAAACCCAATTTGTTATTCGGATAGAAATCATATCATTAATTTATATACTTTTTTACCTTTTTGTTGGGTCAATAAAATTAATAAGAAAAGGCTGGAATCTTCTCAACCTCCTCAAAAATAGCTAAGTATGGAACTTGCAAGTTATAGTACCAGGGTATACTTTGCTTGCTCCAATAACCCTTAGTGAAGATTGAAGACATCAAGAAAAATAAGTTAAACAGAAGACAGTTTCACGTTATAGTTTGTTTTGCAATTACCATTAACAAAAGGAAAAGCCAGTCTTTCACAAGATTGAGATATACTTGAGAGACCCGATTTTTACACATAATCAACTGTATGTAGCTTGATCAAGAGTGAAGAGTAAATACGATGTTAAAATGTTTATTTTAGACAACAAGGTATAGCTACAAACAAAACAACAAATATGTTTTATAAGAAAACTTTTAATATTTTATGAACTTTATGTTTTTAAGTTTTCAATTATGTTTGTAAACATCGTACTATAAAACTTACTTTTTCGAAAATTTATGTTATTAATAGTTTTGTTTCCATGTGAGTATGAATTGCAATTATAAATTATATTGCCATCTCAAAAAACATATTCAAAAATATGTTTTCCTTTCAAATTGTATAAGTGTTCATTATATAAGTAAAGAAAGTTAGAAACTGTTTCGTACGACTGACTGTAAGGTTGTGCCGGTCTCCTTATCGACGCGTGAGTATGTTTAAATAGGGTTGTATAGGACAATGTCATGTTGGTAGCTCCCACAAATTGATATTTATACAAGATCTTATCGGTAAGATATTTACGAAGCTTTCTGATATTTATGTCATGACTTATGAGTCATCATACATTTTCAACTTGAATAGCAGATACTAAAAAGTAAAAACCAACATAACAGTAAAAAAATAAAAACAAAACAAGATCAAATGCTTGATGCTTCATAAATTCCTAAATTTTTTGATTTTTTTTACAATTATGATTACATTTCCCTGGCTAGTCGAAATGACGGATGTCAGAATATGAACAAGGCTAAATACAACGACAACTGCGACCTTGCTCTATACAGAAAATTACGACAAACTAAACACAACACAGACAAGCACTAGTCCGGTTTCTCAACACTGGATTTGATTATATAAGACTGAAAGCTAAATCTAGACCAGAGAAATCTTTAAAGAAACCGATCACATTTAACGTGGTTGCTGGATGCGTTGTGCACGGACCTTTGGGCTAACTGGTTTAGCTGGCTTCTCAAAATACCTAGCCGTCTCCACAGGAGACTTTAGCCCCCTATCCCTCGGTTTCAGATCCAATTCCAAACCTGATCATGTACAACTTTGTCAAACTAGTGTAGGCTAAAGCTTGTTTCATTTAATTTACAAGAGCCTGAGCTAAAGCACGGCTCATTTTGAGTTCTATTTTAAAGCTTGAGCGAAGCCAACGAGTTCTATTTTTATAAAGTTCGGCTAGTCAAATTTATTACTATATAAAGTAATTTAATTTTTAATATATAACATTTATATAATTAGTTAGCTTTTATCCTAATTTCATATATTATAATTATTATAAAAACATATTATTACTATATGAAATAAATCATATAGATAGTAGCTTGAGCTCGATAAATAAAGCCCGGGTTTGAGTTTGGTTATTAAACAACTTTATTTTTAGACCCGTTTATGTTCGGCTCTATCCGAGCTTTTAACAAGCTGATATCGAGTAGCTCACAAGAGACTTGGCTCTTTTACAGCGAGATCGAAAAGCAAAGCGCTGGTTCAAGCTCGGTTACTAAACAAGTTTTACTTTTAGGCCCGTCTAAGCTCGCCTTTATCCAAGCTTTTAACGAGCCGACCTTAAGCAGCTCACATGCGACGCGGCTCGTTTACAACGAGCACGATACGTAAAATCCATGTCCGAGCTCATTTATTAAACAAATTTGGTTTTAGGCCTGTCGGCTTGATCCGAGCTTTTAACAACTGATTTTAAGAGTTAATTATTGAACATACCATTGATGGGGATTTGCTTGAAAGAAGTGTTTCCTTTCCATTTCAGATGAAATCAGGAACTGTTCATATTCGGATTCCATGGTTAAAGTGTCTTCATCAGCATAAATGGAATCAGGCAGGATGTCAACAATATCCGTCAAGTCGAAATCATCCTGTGTGTTTCCAAAGAAACCATCTTCACCTTGTTGCTGACTAAGCCAATAGTCATGAAACCAGGTGGAGGTTGTTACCAGGTCCCACCATTCTAGGGAGAAATCCTCTACTTGTCGGACCGCAGCAGGGACGAACAGGGGAGCGTTGGGATTGAGCGTGGATCGTTCGACTGAAACCATTGTCATCTTCTAGTGTGCAGTTGTTTGAATGTACCTGATAATGAACAAGTTAAACAATCATTCTAGCAAATTTTGTGCAGGTGATTATGATGTTACAAAATTTAAGGGTGTAAACGAGCCAAGCCTATTTAAGCTCAAGCTCGGCTCATTTAGAACTGTGATTCTAAAGCTCGAGCTCGTGAGTAGTTTGTCAAGGTCGAGCTCAACTCAGGCTTGGCTTGTTTTATCATTAATCAAATATTTAATCAATTATTATACATACATATATTTCTATAATTATTAATAACAATTATCATACAAGTCATCAAATAAAAATTATATAATAAAAAGCTTGTCTAGGCTTGTGGGAAAGCTCAAGCTCAATACGTGAAGCTCGCGCCGATCTTAAGTAGCTCACGAGCGACCAGCTCATTTACACCCCTAATTTTATTCAGAGCTTTTATGATAGCAGTTAATCAAATCTGTTAGTGATCACACGTAATAGCAATATATCTATCATTATTATTAACATAACAAGTAATAACAAAGTAAAATCAGCCTCTAAGAGAATCAGAAGCAAGTAACGATTAACGATAGCGAATTATAGAACAAATTCACGGTTTTAGTGATTAAAAGTATAATTCAAACCTAAAAGTCATATTAACTCAGTGATCGGTTACGAAATTTAACAAGCTAAATTACAATTTATAGATCTCATCACAAGACACAACATAAAGCTCAAAATCAAGAAAAGTTTCTGACTTGTGATTAGATCTATTAGTTTTCAGTTCGAATTTTAATTGAAATCTTATTGACGACTCGGATGATCATCCGTGATCTGTAAATTCGCTTTTAGATTTCTTTTTATATACGGAGTTCATCTCACTTTACCGACAGAAATTCATTTGTAATCTAATTGACTCTGATGATCATTGACGTTTGCGTTTATATCCCTCAAAGTCACACTCGATTTCGAGCTTTATATAACAACTTTAAATTGACTAGTGATGAGATCTATACAGATCTAATCACAAGTCCCAACTCAAAGCTATCACATAAAACACAACATCAAGCAGACTTTCAAGTAATACAAATACAAACATTGATAATCATCGGAGTCAATAATCACAGCTAAATTCCGAACAGTAAAGTCAGATGAAATCCGTGGTTAGTGAAATCATCACAAATTTTACAAGCTAAACTACGAATTACAGATCAAATAGATATCATTATGTAAACTTAAATCATAAAACTTACTATAACATAACAAAATATAAGATCAGATCTACACGTATATACCTCAAATCAAACAAATAAGTATCACGGTTATATCAAAATAAGATCTAAATAAGTTAAGAATAATTGTGAGGAAATTATACCTTTGATCGATAGAGTTGAAAATATCTAAAAAGTGGAAATGAGGTTCGGAGCTTTTGGCTCGGGGTAATCAGATAAGGTATTTGGGTATCACAATAACGCCTATTTATAGGTCAAAAACTCAGAGTTAGTCCAGTCCATCTTCCGAACCTCAGGTTCGTAAGTCATCACCGAAGCAACCTTTTGAATGAGGACGGTGTAATGGGAAAATCACACTAAACTTGAAAACTCATTAAAAATCACTTTTTAATAATTAATACTAGTTTTTTCAAAAAGAAAAATATAAATAAAAATAAGGAAGTAACGCAGATTTCTTATAAAGGCAAACAAATCAAGCTTCGAATCGAGAAAAACTTCAAAACAAGCTAAGCTTTTTCAATCTCTGGTCTTAAATAAAACTCGTTTAGTTATAATGTTTTGTATGAGAAGTTTGTTTAGGCTCGTTGAGCCTTAATGAATATTGAGCCATTTATTAATTTTCTTTTATCTTTCAATTTTTTGTGTATTAATTTTCACATTGCACAGCTGAAATCCATCTAAGCTTCACCTAGTTTAAGCTACTGCTTGAGTCGAGCTTAGACTTATTTAAGGTTTGAGCTTTATAAAATAGCTTAAAACAACTAGAGCTAGGCTCTGGTAAATATAACGATCTAAGCTCGAGCCTAGTCGGGCTCGCCTCCATTAAACCCCTAATTGTCGAAGTAAATATATGTATCTTGCGAATTTTAGATATATGTATCTCAAACGAAATAGGGAAAAGTTAACGTAAAAAATAAATTAATGTGCTATCTGTGAAAATCAAGTAGTGTAATTATGTAATTATATCATAGTATACACTAAAATTACACCATGTTATATACATAATTACAATATTTGGATCTCACAATTAACACGTTAATTTAATTTGTATTTGATTAAAAATATTATGGAGTAAAAGCAGGGTCGGCCTAAGGGTGTGACAGGGTAGACGGCCCGAGGTCCGACACCCGTTAGACCCAAAATTATATGTATTTTGATGAAAAAAAAATATGTATAATCAATGTTTCAACTCAATTATATAACCACTAGCTTGGTCTATTGGCAAAAAGATATGACATCTAACCAAAAAGTTGTGGATTCTAGTCTTATTTGAGACATTTTTAAGTTTATTTTTATATAAAATTTTTTTAAACAACTCAAATCATAACCAAGTAAGTTTACTTAAAAAAAATTGTTAAAACTTAACAAAATGTTCATTTTATTTGAGACCAAAATTTTTTCCCATCTTTAGCCAAAAAATAAAATTTCGTTTTTTCGAAGACGGCCTTGAGTAAAAGTTAAAAATATTAATACTTTTCAGTTACTTTGATGGTGGTCGCTCCCTGTTGACTGTTGAGTCAGTTCATACTCCGAACCTGAGGTTTGTAACCGAGCCAACCCATTGATTGCATTCAAACCGATGAACAGCCGACGCGCTTTACCCACAGGTGTTAATTTCCGAGTGGAGGAAAGTGATGGGAAGGTGCGTGGGACCCACGTGTGCGTTGGTGGATTATTACGTGCAGATTGACGGTTGAGATTAAACTTTGAGTTTAATCCAATGGTTGGTTGTTTGGGTTGGTATTATTGTACGGGCCAAGAGTTAGAAAGACGACAAACCTTGATTATTATGTGGGCACACCACATTAGGGGCACTTTTTTCAATTAATTTATATTTTGAAGTGACAAAATATCTTATTATAAAATTGCCGTTTAAAAAAAAAGGTGACAAAATGATTTGTAATTTAATATTATTATATGTTATCTGAAATATCTGTTTAGAGGAATTTTTCTAGAAAGTTAAGATTCATGTGACATAAATCATAAATGTATTTGCCATTTTGGTTTTCATTCTCTCATTAGAGCATGTTATTGTGTATGACTATTTGATTAATTGTATTCTTATAAAAGGCATACATTTGCATGCTAATGTTTATGTTTAATAAGATCATCATTAGTTGTTCACTTGTTACATTATCACTTGTCAAATACTTAAACATAATGCTATTGACTATATGGTTCAATGACATGAGGGTGATAGTTAATTTTTAAATATTAAATTCTCAAGTTTGAAATCGAAATTAAGTAGATTTTTCCTCTTTGATGGTGATCATGAGTGAGATCATGTCTCAGAAAAACCCACTCGAGCATTGAGGTAGTTTCACTTGATGTTAAAAAAAATACTTAAACATGATGATAATCAAATAAGTAGAATTGCAAGTTTGCAACTTGTATATCTGGATGTATGATATAGATATTCAAGGGGCTAAGGCCCACAATTGAGGTGTGATTGACTTTATCTGTCATCACTAATAGTGGGCTGGAATTATGGCCGAAGGCCCACAATACTATTGAGCAGAAGGTTTTAAAGAACAAAAAGATTTATAAAAACCTTCTATGGTCGTTGCCGTGATGTTTGAGAGCTCACTTCTTTCTCATCATTCAAGTGCATGCTTGTTGACTCTAGTAGTCTAGTGATACAAGTGATAGCCATGTACGCCATCCTGCATACTTTGATATATAATAGGCGTGGACCATGATCGTGGACATTAATTGCGTTCTCATCATAAACAATGCAAAATATACATTATGATATTGGATAGATTCTGTATATACATGTAGTTATATAAGTAGTTATAACTTATATGTATACAAACTTATAAAACAATGGATTTCACTAGTAGCTGAAAAGAATGTCATATTACAACAACGATTACTTTATTTCCGATGCGTTGCATGCCAAAGAAATGTTTGGCATCTTTCTAGTCGATCAAATGATCACCTTTCTTAATGCCATGATGGGTACACAGCTACACATAGTGGATTGCTACACTTGATAACACAACATTAGTCATTACTCATTAGTCATTACCATTTACCACTATACTTCGAAAAACATAAATGATAACTATATTTCCATACAACCAATCTTATTATATCATTTTCAAAATCTGTGTTTTATATTTAGGCTCATCATTGAACACAAAACACGTGATCTCAAACACAACTCATGTTTAATTTCATAGGTTATAGACCGGACGTTTAAATGAAAAAGAATGATGATCAACATTCAACACATAATACGGCAAACTACTTGAAATGGCATGTTGGCTAGAAGCCTAGAACCCTTTGTGTAAAACTCATGATCAACACTTGTATCAATTTTCGTATCCTGCTAATTTATAGGTAAACTATATTTTCTTTAGTTTATATTTTTCCTTCTTATTTAACGGATAATTCACAAAAAAATGAAAAAAAAAGGTGTAGATTCTTCATGATGTCAGTACACACGTGTTAGCACAACACATGCAAAACCGCAACATTTTACACGTGTCACCCCATAACAAAAAGTAAAAACCCTACTTATCCAAAACATCAAACCATATATATTAGTAACACACTAACACCATAGTAACTAAACATTAACATCAATAATAATATTATGTGACCATGTCTATGTCTAACATCCCATGGGAAGCACTTGTTCTTGTTGCCAACTATCTTGACCCCAAAACCCTAGCCATTGCCTCATGTGTGTCAAAACCATGGTGTTCCATCATGTCCTTAGACCACCTATGGGTGCCCCTTTGCACCAAACACTTCCCATCACTCACCCACCTCCGTTCGGCCGTCCCGACCCTCGCGTACCACCGTCTCTACAATCTCGGCTTTACGTCCACCAAACGTCGCAAACCGCCACCTCCAACACCTAAAATAACCCTCCAAAACCTTCTTTTTATTATAACACTTAATACTACTAAGTCGGCCCCGGTCACAATAATAAAACCCGGGGCCGAGGTGGCACCGGACTCGAAATCGCTATTTAGGTTCGATTTCGACGTCCGGGAAAGTAACATGTGGTTGAAGTTCGATGTGACGGACGAGACACGGGTGACGTGGAATGTGGTGTTGAATGGTTTTGAAGGGGTTTTTACTATGATGGATTGTAAAGGGAGGGGGAGTTTCTTTTCGAGTAGTGACGGGTGGTTTTCGGCGGAGTTGCCGGTGGCGGGGTGTTGTTGTGGTGGTGGGTCGAGTGGGATGGTGGCGGAGATGCGGTTGGCGATGAGGGAGGCGGTGGGTGGTGATGGGAGGAGGGTGGGGGTGGGGGTGTTGAGTGTTGTGAGTTGGAGATATGTTTGTGTTGATGATGGTCTTAGATACTTGCAACATTTTCTTGAACCTTCACATTGATGGGGTTGTTCATTTTGTTACATGTAATATGTAATGTTTTTTAATGGTTATTTGTAAATAATAATATGTAATGTTTCTTTTTAGCGGTTTCTAGTTGCTTTATGTAATCCCTTTATATCGTGTCTTTAGGTTTGGAAAATAATTTAAAAGAAATAATAACCAAGTGAATAACTAGCAACAAAATGGCCCATGTCCTATAAGACCCAAAAGCTGACTTCACTCCTATAGTCCTATCCTATGAGCCTCTCTGGACTCTGACACAAAATAGCCCACGGAAAATGGATCTTTATAACGACGTTTTGGGATTACTCTTTTAATTAATGGGTTTATTGTGGAATATTTGTAGCTGCAGTTCATATAACCAGAGAGAAATCGTCGTTTTTGAGTGAAAAAGTTCACTCTTGAACTAGGCATATTAGAAGGGTTGGGTCAAGTAAATTAGTGCCACGACTCGAAATTAACCGGGGTGTCTGCACCAACTATTCGGCCTAACGACCCATTCCGTTCATTCTTATCTTTTCACTGTTGAACGGCCCATTAAAGAACATTGGCTGCCGTTTCAGTCATTCAACCTCTACAGGGTATAAGACCATAGTCTCATTCCCATACGTCATGCATGGTTTAACTAGCAAGACTCGTCAAAACGTCCCGGTCATGTCATGGAGTGATTTTTTAACTAGCAAACCCTTTAAATTGAAGGATTTTTTTTAAAAAAAAACCTTTAACAAGGGTGGTGTTAACAAGATCTTTAACTTGTGACATGAAGTGATTTTTAACTAGCAAACCCTTACAAGGGTGGTGTTTACAAGATCTTTAACTTGCAACCGTTAAGAGAGGGTATATAGTATATATCCTAAAAAAAGGAAAGAAAAAGATATACTAAAAAATGTGATTAATTGTGAGTGGATGGAACTCTAGCGCTCTATTATTTTTCATGGTCTTTCACAGCATGGTTGAACGCAGCGTCATTGGTAATGTCGCCTGATACGGTGGCGTTAGGGCATAACCAATGTCGCCTGATACGGTGGCGTGCCCTAACCAGTGTCGCCTGATACAGTGGCGTTAGGGCATAACAATTAGCCTAAGGAGTGTTGCCAGTTTATTCGCCAAAGTTTGTTAATTAAGAATGAGAACAATAAGCTTAAGAAGTGTTGCCAGTCCATTCGTCAAAGTTTGTTAATTAAGAATGGGAGATATAAACTAAGACAATTGAAAAGACAACCTATAGAAAAGTGTTTCTTCATGGTTATAGCAATAACCAACCGACAGTAATAGTAGTCAAGATGTTGTGATGGAAATTATGGCTAAGCTAAAGCACCTATATTGGTAAAGAAACAACATTGATTGGCGACCAAATTATAAGTGACAACCATAATGGTCATATCCAATTTCGACGAAAACTATAGCAAAAGAACCAACTTTAGAAACAATGTTGGTCGGCTGAATCCGAACCAGAAAAAGTATAAAACAAACTGGACAGGTTTAAAGATTATAAAGAAAACATCATACATAACTTCTCAAAAAAGAACATTGACCCACTAGATTTGGTTGTGACAAAAATTATAACAGAAGCACAAGCTATAAAAGGATAGAATAGTTAACATAACACACAGACAACTGTTAGTATGATGCAAACACACCTAACTATTAGAACGTATAATACATATATGTAGCCACATACTACAGAAAAATGAATAAAGAATGGTATAACCCCTAGCTCCATACAGTAAATCACCACACATCAAAACCAAACCATATATATCTCAAATATTTCTTAAACATCCCTACACGATCTGAATATATTTCTTACACCGGTCGTCTTGCTTTGATTTAAACGGTTGAAATGAGTGGATAGCTAGGAACACTAAGGTACACAAAGGATTCGTAATAGAGATTATGTAGAAGGGAAGAACTTGTATCAGTATCTCAATTTCAATTCAAACATGGGTTTGATTCACACTCCATTTGAATTACAACTCTATTGTACCGCAATTGGTGCATTGATCTTTGCACTACTTTAATTCCGGTTTCAAAAATAGATAGTTTTGTATCTCGGATTCATTGATATTCCTGGTATAGTAGATGCTATCACACATACAATCATACTCAATTCGATGGAATTGTTTGATCTTAAAGGGGATCTTCTATAATTTCGCTCTAGCATGACCACTTGATGAAATGTGGAGGGAAGTGGCGGAAATGGCCTATACTACTATGATCACCTACTCCCTCCATATAAATCTCAAACCGGCCAACGTGCTTCAGTTTACACCCGCATATAACAACATTTTACTCACCAACAAACCATATACAAATAGATAAAGACACAAACAACAAATCAAGAAACCGGTTTCTTTACACTCCATCTATGTGTCTGTGAACTCGGCTTCACCGGTCCACAATAATAACCCGACTTCCTCCTATTCTCATTATCCCGACCCCCATCACCATCCTTTCGAAACCTCGACATGTACCTACCACTCCCTTCTTTATTCTCTTTTTTCACATCACCGTAAAAGCAATTATTATCATCGTACATGTTCCAACCCTGATAATCGTTATTTTCATTCCGCACCCCCCAATTATCATTATTATCAAAACCACCCCCTTCAACTTTCTTTTTGTCGTCATCACTATCACCCCATCCATAAGGCGAGAAGTTTTGATAATTAGGGGGGAAACTCGACCCGAATATCACTACATGTTCATCTTTGGAATTGGAATCGGGAACAACGCAATCAGAATCCAAATCGAGTATTAGATTCTGATCCACTTCGGAATCCCAATCTACATTATCGATGTAAATATCGGCGTCTTGTAACCTGTTGTCACTCTGGAGATTATACATATTTGCATAGAAGTTGTGTTTCGCCTTTTCAAAGGCTTCTTTCCCTGCGGAATCGTTCCATTTTATTATGTTGTCGTATAAATGGATGGTTTTTTTCGTCTCCAATAATTTCTTCCATGATATTGACCCGACTGAAGAACAAAACTTTTTCTCCCACGAAGGGACGGTTTGATGCCAATTTGAACCACCTTGTTGCCAATTTGAACCACCACCTGAAGTAAGAGCACATAAGTTAGTTTAAATTATTTTAATATATAAAGGTGTAACGAGCCAAGTTGCACATGAGCTACTCAAGATCGGCTTGCTAAAACCTTGAATTGAGCCTAGCTTAAACAAACTTGAGCTACAGCTGGTTACGAGACTAAACGGACTTATTTTTCATACATTTTTTTTATTTAATTTAATGTATTAAATATATATTTGTACAATAATGATAAAATAACTAAATAACACATACCAATTAGTAAACTATGTATATAAACTAATAAACGATAAACACGTTGAGCCCAAGCCAAGCTAGAGAAACTACTCACGAACAGAGCTCAAACTTTAAAGATAGAACTCGAAAGTTACACGAGGCAAGCTCAAACTTGACTCGGCTCATTTACACCCGCCCCTAGCCGGATACGAATATATGATTACAAAAGCCTATACGGTTTAGTAAGTTTTATGCATTAGAAATAAACTATCACCCACTTTTGAAATTAAAAGTATTAGATCTAAGGCGAAGCATAACACAAATTGTGCAGAGCATGCTTATTGTTCCTAACTATAGAAGCAGTATTTCTTCATTTGAAGTCAAGTATGCTACTTTAATAGACTTAGGTAGTTAGGTATTTAACTTCTATTAAACTTTCTGCAAGTTGTGTAAAAGAAAGGAAATACACACAAGTTCCCTGAGATTATTCAAAAACTAACATAAATTAATGTTAATCAAAGTTCTGCTTTGAAACAACTCTGCACCCAGCAGGGACTGTAAACAAATCGAACGTTCAGCGAACTGCTCGTGAACCGTTTGGCAGAAAGTTCATTTACTTAATTGACGAACAAACATGAACACTTGTTACATTCGTTCATTTATGTTCATGAACATATTAATAGAAAATAATTAAAATTTAATTAAATTTTACAAATTATATTACCTTAATACCTAATATTGTGGTCATTTAAGTTTGTTTGTGGCCATTTACGTTTGTTCATATATATGTTCATTCATGTTTGTTCAAATATGTCCGTTTAGATTTTAAAAGAACGAACACAAACATGTTCAATTTTTAAACGAAAGAACACCAACACAAACTATGTCCGAATTAACTGTCGTGTTCGTGTTCATATTCATTTACAGGCCTAGCAGCCAGTATCTCTAAAATTAATACCCTGTTAATTTAGGGCAAACATACAAATTCACATAAAATTATCAAACCCACACCATTTATATAACAATTAACCTCAGTTATAATTTTACAGGTTGCTTAATAAGTAATAAATCAAAGACAAAGATGATACCTAGAGGCGGCTTCCTGTAACCATTAGATCTTATTCGTGTAGTCTCTGGATAAAAATAATGACTCTGATCTTTCCAACTATCCATCAACAATTAATTCAAACACTACATCCAAAACAAACACGCATATTATTTGAAAAGCGAAATAATCAGAATATGGGGATTACGAATTGAAATAAAATACAGATTTTTGAGAGTGAAATTGAAGATGTTTGTACCTTTGATTGAGAATTGGAAACTGAGAGAAATTGAGACACAAAAGGGTGTGAGTTTTGGGTTTTTATTCTGCCAGGGTCAGGCCGACACAAGCTTATTAATGACGGTTTTAAAACCGAATCGAATTTAACCGATAACCGAACTAAACTGAACCGGACCTACAAAGCTGAAAAAGTTTGGTTTTTAAGCACAAAGCCTACCCAAAGTCCAAACTAATTAACCGACCCGTAACCAATCCGAACCATTATAACCAAACCGAATTAACTAACCCCTATGAGCGTTGTTTGGTTCGGATAAAGCTCAATTCTCTTTGTATATTTTTAAATTATTTCACTTGTTGATAGATTTAAGAGTAAAGTGTTATTTCCGTTCTTGTGGTTTGACAAATAATGCGAATTTAGTCCAAAAAGTTAATTTTTTGCATATAGATCATTCACGTTTCTCAGTTCTTGCCAATTACATCCAAATCATTAACCCCGTTAAATTTAATCGTTAAGTCAGGGTAGACATGTCTTTTCACTCTTTCTTTATTATAATACTTATTTGAGTGAATTGCGGCTTCCGTCTCTTTTGTTTGTCCAAATCTGCAGTTTTATTCCCTATTGTTTCATTTCACTTGCAATTAAACCTGAATTCTTTAACTTCGTTAAGTCAGTCAGTGTGCCCTTCACGTGTGGGGCAGTTTTGTTCCTTCTTTTTTCCTTTTCCCCAAATACACACCAGTCCTTCACGTGAGGGGGCTTGCGAATTAGGACTGATGTTTATTTTGGGAGAAAAACAACAAAACTGGTCGTCATGTGAGAGGTACGCAATAGGTTAACAACCAGACTTAAAGAGGTTAATAAATTTGGGTTTAATTGCAAGTGAAATGAAACTACAATAACGAAAGTGCAACATTGAACCTATTGGACTAAAACTGCATATTTGAACAAACCACAAGGACGAAAACCGTAGTTTACGAAAATAAGTATTATAATAAAGAAACAATGAAAAAACATGTCAACCCCGGACTTAACGATTAAATCTAACGGGATTAGTGGTTTGGATGTAACTAGCAAAAACTGTGAAACGTGGAGGGCTCATATGCAAAAAATAAACTAATTGGACTAAATTCGTGTTATTTGTCAAACCATAAGAACGAAAATGACAATTTACTCTAGATAATAATAATAATAATAATAATAATAAAATAGTTTTTTTTTCTATTAAAAGTTGGCTTGGCCTACTAAATTTGGGCGAGCCTCTCTATCCCCAGGTCATATGTGACGTTCATTTGTTTATTATTTGTTAACGCACAAATTTATTATAAGACTAATTTACATACTAATACTTTGAATCGGTGAATATTACTTATTTGCATTGGTCTGTACTCTGTAAGGCCTTCTATGGCATGTGGTAATTGATTGACATTTTTGCTTTTACGTTTTATTGAAGATAGATTGAGAATTGGAAACTGAAAGAAATTGAGACACAAAAGGGTGTGAGTTTTGGGTTTTTATTCTGCCAGGGTCAGGCCGACACAAACTTATTAATGACGGTTTTAAAACCGAACCGAATTTAACCGATAACCGAACTTATAAAACTGAAGTTTGGTTTTTAAGCACAAAGCCTACCCAAAGTCCAAACTAATTAACGGATCCGTAATCAATCCAAACCCTTATAACCGAACCGAATTAACCAACCCTATGAGCATTGTTTGGTTCGGATATAGCTCAAATTAATTTGTATATCTTTGTATTGTTCCACCAATTGATAGATATAATAATAATAATAATAATAATAATAATAAAATGGATTTTTTCCCATTAAAAGTTGGTTTAGCTTACTAAAAGTGGGCGAGCCAAACGAGCAAGCGTCTCAATCCCTAGGTTATAGGTGACGTTCATTCGTTCGTTATTTGTTAACGTACAAATTTATTATAAGACCAATTTACAATAAGTGAATATTACTTATTATTTGCATTGGTCCGTGTGGGCTCTTATGGCATGTGGTAATTGGTCGACATTTGTGCTTTTACGTTTTATTGAAGATAAATTGGCTTGTATATGAGCATATGTTTGGTTCGAATAAAGCTCGAGTTAATTCGTATACTTTTATAGACTTGTATTGTTTCACACGTTGATCGTTGATAGATTTAATAAAAAAAGATAAGATATACTTTCTTTTTGTTAAAAGTTAATCTAACCTACTAAAGTTTAGTGAGCCAAATAAGTGAGACTCACTATCCCCATGATACACGTCAGAGTTTCTATGAGTGAGATTATACTAACGACGTGTGTTCATTCATTTGTTAACGCTCTAGTTTAGTATAATAGGCTTTAGCTCAACTGCCATTGTAGGGGGAGTAAAGATTTAGGCTAGAGATCGAATGTCTCAAGTTCGAATCCAATCTCAACGGAGTTTTTACTACAGCAGGCTTTCGAGCAATTGGTTATCCCTGAAACAAGAGATGGTGGCTATTGTGCTTGAGCTACCCAATGTTGTCTGTGATCGTAGGCTTATTTGTTTGTCGCAAAAAAATCTAATTAAAAATATATATTAACTAGTTTTTCTACTTGGTGCGTTGCGCCAGGATAGGTGACTAAACCCCAGCGTTGAAACTTGGTCGTTGGTAAAATATGTGCGCTACCAATCAGTATCGGCTGCGTTCGTAACGATATATATTAATTTGAGGTTTAAAACCCAAAAGATTAATTTGTCAAATTAACATATTAAAACATTAACATATAAGAAAACAAAATATTTAAGATGATGTTTATTTGGTTGGCAAACCCGGGTGGTGGTAAACCCAAGCGTTGTCGGTCACGAGCATTGAGGTGGTAACTCGATACGAATTCGGTCGGTTTTGATTATGTACCTTACGGTACCAGATTTGTTATGGACTTTAAATAAGGTCGCGAGTCTGCACAAACTTGACCGGTTCCTTTTAGATTTGTTATGGACTTATGAATTTAGGGCTGTTCACGAACCGAACCGAACGCGGGCATGCTCATACTTGGTTTGGTTTGAAACCAAGCCGAACCGAGCGGCTTTAATTTAAAGAAAAGAGCGACATGCTTATGCTTGAACTTGGTTTGGTCTTAAATCAAGCGGCTTGGTTTTGCTTGGTTTCGTACAAAGTTTTCAATTTTAAAAATTCTATAACTCCAAAATGTCATTAATTCAAAACTTTCAACTAAAAAAATGTATAGAGTTCCAACTCTAAAATGTCTAAAACTCAAACTTAGCAATAAAACATACATAATAAGTTCAACAAAGAAAATACTTGGTCGATATTTTATCCTAACAATAAAAAAAATAGTTTGTGTATCAAGTGTGACGAGAACAAGTAGCTAGTTTTTCAATGGTGTAATCAAACTAATAAACGGCAGAACGATAAGAAAGTTTGTGGAAAAGTGGAATTGTGGAAGTGTTGAAAAAGTGACTAGGGTTTAAAATTTAACTTTGAAGTCAACACAAATTAGAGAAATTCAAAAATCCTTAAAATTTTGTATATTTTTATATAAATACATATTATATATATAAATTTAGACTAAAAAATAATTCGAGCAAAAACAAACCGAACCGAGCGAAGCTTTGCTCGTGCTTGGCTTGTTTTCAAATCGAACCGATCCGATCGGCTCATTTCCAAATCGAGCGAAAATCAAACGAGCATTTTTCGAGCAAGCGACGAACGAGCGACGAGCGATTTGGACAACCCTACTTATAATCCCAAAACTAAAACAAATTGTTTTTTGACGTTTGATCGGTTTTCATTATATTTATTATGGTAACTAACTAAGAAAAATCACCGATCAATACGATGCCGTCAAGTGGCCCAATATACCGCTTGCGACACCAAACTTGTTAATTATATATAGTAATAATAATTATTCAAAACAGAATTTAAATTAAATTATGATAAAAAACGTGCCGTCATATTCTCCAAAAAGGGTCAAATTCTAGAAACAAAGACGCACCCTCCAGCCCCTCAATTCAGCGCTGTCCAAATGAGACTTTGAATATCAAAGAATTATTCACAACACCTAGGGGTGTTCGGGATTCCTTATTTTCATCAACTTATAACTTATAAACTTTTTGAAAAGTTAATAATGTGTATAAGGTGTTTGGCAAACTATAAGGACTTATGGATTTTAACTTAATGAGAAGACAAAATAAAGGGGTTTGAAAAGTTATGAATTTGTAACTTATTAACTTAATGAGTTTGATTTACCTATTACACCCTTCCAACCCTCAAAACTCATTACACTCCTTTTAAAATTTAAAAAAGAGTGTCCTTATTAGTCGTTTTGGTTTTCCCCAACTCATAAGCTAATCCAAACATGTTTTTAAAAACTTCTTTTAAAAAAAATCATAAGTTAATAAGGTCTTTTAACAAAAAGTCATTTTTCACTTAAATAAGCAATCCAAAACACACCCCTAATAAATAATCTGTAACTAATTCTGTTATTACGAGCTTCATAAACTGTTCACAATAATAATACTCCATATTAGGCTAAATATGTCTTCAATAATCTCTCAATCATCTGCGATTCACAGCAGCAGATTACATCTTCGTAACCGATCACACCTCCATACTCTTCGTTCCAAGGTATACGTTTCATCTCATTCTATTGGTTTATCATCACTTTTTGTATCAATTGTACAGCTTTTGAAGCGAATATGATCAATTTTTGCGTGTTTGTGAAAGTGAATCTTTCTGTTCTGCGATATGTATGCGGTTTAGCTGTAATGAATCAGCATGTTAGGTGTAATGTAAGTTAGGTCAAACAGATGCTAGTAATGATTATGCGTTATATTTTGTATAATATCAAGTAATTAGTATTCGAATGTGAAGCGGATATGATCTATTGTTGTGTAATTGCTTGTTTAATGTGTATTTGTGTGTATTTCAAGCTAAATCGTTCAGTTCTGTGATATGTATGCGGTTTAGCTGTAATGAATGAATCTGTTAGGTGTAAATTAGGTCAAACAGGCAGTTTAATATGCTAGTAATTGTTCTGTTACATTTTGTATGTGTAATTGCTTGTTTACCTTGTGTTTCTCAAAATGAATCGTTCGGTTGGGATATGTATGCGGTTTAGCTGTAATGAATTTATTTGTTAGGTGTAAGTTAGGTCAAACAGACAGTTTAATATGCTAGTAATTATTATTGAGCTACTTTTTGTATAATATTTGTGTAATTGCCTGCTTAATGTGTGTTTCTCAAGCTAAATCGCTTATTTCTGCGATATGTATGCGGTTTAGCGATAATGAATCGATCTGTTAGGTGTAATTACTGTCAAAAAGTCGGTTTAATATTCTAGTAATTATTATTGTGCTACATTTCATATAATTTTTGTGTAATTGCTTGTTTACTGTGTGTTCCTCAAGCTAAATCTATTAGTTCTGCTACAGGTATGCGGTTTATCTGTAATGAATTGATCTGGTAAGTGTTAGTTAGGTCAAAGATACGGTTTAATATGCTAGTAATTGCTATGTGTTACATTTCGTATAATATCAACGAATCGATACTCAAATGAAAATATTGTGTAGTCAATCTGTTTGGTGTATGTATGTTAAACAGGCGGTTCAATATGCTAGTAATGATTATTGTGTTGCATTTTGTATAATATCAACGAATTGATGCTCGAATGTAATTATTGTGTAATTGATTGTTTATTGTGTGTTTCTGAAGCTAGATCGTTCAGTTTTGCAATATGTATGCGGTTTAGCTATAATGAATCAATCTGTTAAGTGCAGATTAGGTCTAACATGCGGTTTAATATGTCAGTAATGATTATTGTGTTACAATTACATATAATATTAATGAATTGATATTCGAATGTGAGGTTTTTGAAGCGGATATTATCAGTTTTTCTGTAGTTTCTTGTTATTGCGTGTTTTTCAAGTTAAACCGTTCAGTTCTGTGATATGTATGTGGTTTAGCTAAAACGAATCGATCTGTTAGGTGTAAATATGGTCAGACAGGTGGTTTAATATGCTAGTAATGATTATTGTGTGACATTTCGTATAATATCAGCGAATCAGTATTTGAAAGTGAAGTTTTTGAAGCGGATGTGATCTATTGTTGTGTGATTGCATGTGTACTGTGTGTTTCTCAAGGTAAATCGTTCAGTTCTGTGATATGTATGGGGTTTAGCTGTAATGAATCAATCTGTTAGGTGTAGATACGGTCAAAGAGGCCGCGCAATAATTAATATGCTAGTAATGATACAGTGTTACACTTGTTCAACAGAAACTTGCAGTTTTTGACTTAACCTAGGGCTTTTTAGACTTAAATCAATCAGGTTTTGTAAGATTTATGTAGTTTTTAAGCTTCTATAATCTATATGTTTTGAAGTTGAAAAGTAGTAGGTGTGAGCTTAAGTCAAACTAGGGAGTATGCAGATATATGAATATCATCTTATTATTCTTTATGTAGATAACAAGCATGCTAGAATTTCAATTAGTTTATGTGTAATTTGGCAACTGGCCAACTGTTAAAGTTTTATTATGGTACTCTGGTGTCACTTGATGATACTTTTTGTTTGGTGTTCTTCATTCTTATCGTTTTTGTACTATTATTTTGTTGAGTCTTACCAAATATATTTTGAAAAATAATGCATAATATTTCCATAAATTTGAAATTGTTATCTTGAAGAAATAAGAACCACACTCACATGATTCATCGGAATAAGATTGCGCAGATAAACACTTAACACGGTTAAGGAATAACAATCAACATTTAATAAATAACTTCACACTTCACAGTACATATTTATTGCCCATTAAACACTTGAATCAATAGACAATGATGTCATATAAACATTTGATTGTTTAGCACTAGTTTTGGACATAAAGTTTCAAGTAGTGCTTAAATAAACAAGATCTACAAATTTGAGTTTCCATTACACATCAGTAACTAAAGTACTAAACAGTTACAGCTTAAATCAAATAAATAATAATACAAAATATAATTATTACAGTCTTACAGGTATATGTATTTTCAATTTTTTCTTGTCTTTGAAAATAGTTATTAAATGGTCTTGCTACACATTTTATATTTCAGGTGCTAATGATGATCAACAATAACGGGCATGCCATAAAAACGTCTACTTTAGAGAGTAATGTTGGGTTCGTAGGCCTTGTTGGCCCGGTTTATTATATGAAGTCAAAAGAGGAGACGGGTGTGGGCGGTCGGGCCCAAGCCCGGCCCGGTTTAGATTTCTTGCATAATAATTTACTAACCCTAGTTCAGTCTCTATATAAACAACATTATGTACTTGTAATATTGGTCACTCAATAAAGAAATACCTAGTTGCCACCCGTGGACGTAGGTCAGTTTAGACCGAACCACGTTAAATCCTCGTGTTCGTTTATTGCTTTCGTGTCGTGTTCAGTTTCGTGTGTGCGTTTAATCCTAACAAGTAAGTCAGCTCTTAATCATAGAATCAGATCACATAATGATATTTAGGGAAACCAAATTCAAGTGCCGTGGAATATGTAAATGGAGAAGAAGTTAGTGAACCAGTGGAAAATGTAAACTCTGAAAAACAAGGGTCAGCAAAGATTCATGATTTTTGTTTCGGCATTCCATATGGTGAGTTTCTTTTTTTTGTTGGTCCATTTTATAAGATGTATTTAATCTTATGTTATTACAAAAATAATCATTTCTTAACAAATCAATTAACAGGTGGCATTGTTTTCAGTGGTGGACTTATTGGTTTCATATTCTCAAGAAACCCTGCTTCTTTAGTAGCCGGTGGACTCTATGGTGGTGCTTTGCTGGCACTTAGCATTTTAAGCTTAAAAATATGGAAACAAGGCCAATCCAGCACACCATTCATTCTTGGACAATTAGGTCAATAATAATAATGAATCAAATACTATATGCTGGTGTAATAAAATATTCCTTAGATTCAGTATTTTGTAATTATTTCAGGAATTGCTGCTGCACTCCTTTGGAAGAATATTCAAACATATTCACTGGTAATATACTATTTATTGCACTCGCTATTTTACTTTTATCTATACGTCGTTTTGATCTAAACTACCAAATGTTCTTTTTATTATGCAGACCAAGAAGATATTACCAACTGGATTTAACATTTTCATAAGGTAACAAGTTATGGCAATTTCAATCCTTTTTCTAATGAACGGGTTATATGGTTCGTGTTGATTAAAAATAGCTAAGAAAGATCATGCCAAACGGGCCATGTATTTTAGGACATGCAACCTTCTAAACAAACACTATTAAAAATAACACATTGTAATGGTAAACTTGTAAGACATAGATGTTATAATAATATTTAATACATTAATGTTTGTGACTTTAATGTTTTGACAAGAAGCCGCTTTGGCCCGTTAGTAGACACGAGTAGGGGGTGTAAATGAGCCTAGCCGAACTCGAACTTGGCTTGTTTTGATTTGTGAGAGCTTGAGCTTAGCTCGTTTCAAGCTTTATTTCTAAAGCTCGAGCTCGGCTTATGAGTAATTTTTTAAGCTCAAGCTCGACTTGGAGCTCGGTTTATTTATTATATATTAATTGATTTATATACATATATATATATATACACATATATCTATGATACATATAAACGAAAACATAAAAATCCTACGTGTCGCTATGTGGTCGCTTCCCCTTTCTTTGGAGTCACCAGATTTACTTGATTTTTAAATGGAGGTTTCTCATGCATTTGACCCGAATTCACGGGTATGGGTCGCATCAAACCCATATATTTCTTAAACGGGTTATAACATCTCACTAAATTAAAAACTAATCTCACCAAATATTTGATATAAAAATCCTATAAAGTAGGGATATACTAAAATTAATATTTGATTTATTTAAAAAAAAGATGTATATTATTTATAATTAAAAAACCAATTTTATTATAAAAAAATAAACGGGTTTTGGGCCTCATCAAACCCATATAGCTTTTAAACCAGGTTATTACATCTCATTTTTTTGTGAAACAATTTATCATCAAACCATAAGTATATTATTAACTTTCATACAATAAAAAAAATAAAAATTCAAAAAATAACAAATATTAAAAACAAATAATATAAAACAACCCCCGTAATACGGGGGATAAAAACTAGTATATATATAATTATAGTTTTATATGTAATTAATATATATTCTTTAGTTATCATAATATTATAAATAATAATAATTATTATATAAATATATGTTTAATATATTAAATAAAATTTATATAAATAAAGGCTCGTTTAGACTTGCGAACCGGCTCGGTGTCGATATGTGAAGCTTGGGCTCAGGCACGGGCTCGGGCTCGTTCATTAAACAAACTTATTTCTGGGCTCGAGCTCGTTCTCGTTTAAGCTTGGCTCAATACGAGCTTTTAGCTAGACGATCTCAAGTAGCTCACGGGAGGTTTGGCTCGTTTACACCATATGCAAGAGCTTTAACTTAGAATCTTTTCCTTTTTTTTGGCCAGCACTGCAATGCTATGCTTTTACACATATGTTATTGTGTCCGGAGGAAACCCACCTCCGAAGAAATTGAAGTCTGCAGCTGCATCTGAGTCATAGAGTTTTAATATGTATGTCTGAGGTAATTTTTGTTAGCCTTTTTATGTATGATATAAAAATTATAGAGTTTTAATATGTATTTGTTTATTTTCGTTGTCATTACTACCATCAACGTTGTTGCTATCACCACGACCGTTGCACCACCACTATTGCTATTAGCATCAAATATTGGTTCTTTGTTTTGTCTAGTTTAGCTTTTGACTTTCTGGTATACAATATCTAGCAGAGAAATAGATAAATAAGGGAAAAAAGTATAACCATCTCATAAATAAAGGATATATAGTGGTTTGGTAAATGTTTATACTTCCTCATTGGCTGTCTATCAAGAGCCTTCTCCACTAATCTTTTATCTGAAGTATAGACATTACACATACAAACTGATCACTGCTGATATTCTCTCACATAATTTTATATATGTTTTAGTAAGTCAAATATTGTTTTAAACTTCTATTTCATCACTGAAACATTAAAAGAACTCAGTATTTAAAATGGTTTGGTTTTTTAAAAGTGGTTGTAAAACCTCAGTTATGCTTGCAAACATCTTTCTGTTGATTAAATCATCTTTCTGACTTTGTTTTGAATTTTAAAATCTGTGTTCTAGAATTTTTTTATTGATTTCTAAAAACTTGAGTTTTTTATGAAGTCCCTTTGGTAGTTTATAAAAGATAATACAGGGGTTTATAAAACAATTCAAGAAATAATTACCGTCTTTTACAATACCCCCTACACAGTGTCTTGGTTTGTATGTATCTTTGTTATTAGGGAATTTCATGATAAACGTCTGAGAGTTGTATGGCACTTTTAATTCAAATTATTCGATGATTCTCTAAATACTTAATCGGATAAAACTCATACGAGACATGAGTTTAGTAGGGATTTTGTGTGAGAATTCCGAACAAAATAATGACCAATTGATGGAGGAAACATATTAGTATATTACAGAGAGTGGATTTATAAACTGTTCAACCATTTGAATTAGAGTCTTTTGAAATTATGTCCATTTTGACTAGAGGTGGCAAATGGGTTGGGTTGGGTTGGGTCGAACGAGTCATAGGTTGAAATGAGTCATGGGTCAAAACGAGTATGAGTCAAAATGAGTTTGGGTCAAAACGAGTCAATTAAAAAATGGGTTGTTTTGGTTTGGGTCAAAATAGGTTAGGGTCAAACCGGGTTTTGAGTTGTTTTTTTTGTTTTTTTTTTGTGAACGAGAATAACGGCGGAAACATTTTAGTTTTTTTAGATTTTCCGTTTTTACTTATATTTTAAGTTATGATTTTTTTAATTATTTTTTTTGAATTTTTTTTGAGGGGTTTTCTATTAAGATCAAAACCCTCAAAAAAATATTCAAAAATAATAATAAAAAAATTATAACTCAAAATATAAATCATAAACAAAAAAAGTAAAAACACTAAAATGTTTCATACGTTGTCCTCGTTCCATAAAAAAAATCCATCTAGAATTGAACCGAAACCGAAAGAATCGACGAAAATGAAACAAAAAGCCAAAACCGGGTCACATCAATCGAAATCAAAAAAATCAATCAAAACGAAACTAAAAGAATTCAAACCGAACAAAAACAAAACTGAAAAAACGAACAAAAACGAGTCCGGAATCGACCAGAAAGAAACAAAAGAAACCAAAACCCAACACGTCACGGGTGAAAACTCGTGTTGACTTAAAACCTAAACCGAACCCGTTCCGATCTGAAACCCGTTTCGTGCCGAAACCTGTCTTGTACGAAAACCCGTTCCGATCCGAAACCTGTCACATTTCCTTAGGACACTAACCCACATCGACCCATTTCTTTGAACTTGTCGACCCATTTTGACCCGAAAATAAAATGATGGAATTTCAAATGACTCATTTTGACCCATTTATTTAAAACCTTTTACCCAAACCAACTCATTTAACTTTTAAAACAACTCAAATTGACTCATTTGAAAGGGTTTGGGTCAAGATTGCCACCCCTAATTTTGACATAGGATTGAATATGTGAAAATAAATCCGAATATTCATTTTTTTAACAAAATTATAAAATAACAATAATTGTTAAAATAAAATATTTCCAAGGAAGCTACCGGGCACTCCTCTTTTGGAACCACCATGCCAAGGGGGCAACACCTTTAACATATACTCCCTCCGTTCCGGTCAAAGTATCTTAATTTGAAAAACGCAAAGTTTAAGGTAGATTAATTTATTATTTTTTATGCTTACCAAATGACATTAATGCCCTTGAAAATTGGGTCCATAAATATTGTTTATTAATGTTAGTTGTGTGTGTTTAAGGGTAAACTTTTATATTGACTAATAAATTTTGAAAGTGAACATTTGTAATGAAACAAATAAAAAAGGAAATATCGACATTTTTAATGGGACTGAGGGAGTAATAAACTTAACAAACGTGTATCACGCGTTTCATAGCTTACTGGATGAGTATTATGATTCACATTAGTCAATAATTCTATTCAATTATACTAAAATATCTACCATCTATTTATTTATTGCCTGTGACGTAGAATATTAACTTTATATCCAAACTCCTGACTCCTGAGTGTGATTTAAAATTGGGCTTGGTTTCCACTCTTGGTCGGGCCCAATCTGACCAACAATATCACTAGGCTCACTACTCACTTGATACTC
Organism: Bidens hawaiensis; assembly: GCF_021521415.1. Taxonomy (NCBI): domain Eukaryota; kingdom Viridiplantae; phylum Streptophyta; class Magnoliopsida; order Asterales; family Asteraceae; genus Bidens; species Bidens hawaiensis. Next base: position 246,260 of record NW_027492087.1, on the reverse strand, counting down.
GTCTCTAATTGGATCTACACCATGGTTAGATAACATATCGTCACATATAAGTGACACGCATGTGAATTTCAGGGTGGATGACCCCTACAAACTTTCTGCCACGTGTACAAGTTGACCTCTGGTTTTAGGTCCTTTCGGAGTGTCTCATCATATTTTCCACTTTGTTTGGGGCAACTCCTTTAACTGATCCAATCAAATCAAATCAAATCTCACTTCCCATTTGTGTTTCTTGTATTGTCAATTTTAGACATTTAGTTTAACCCCTTTTAAGTTCTATATGTATATTCCATGTAATTTTAAAATGCCATATAACTTAACTCTAGAAAACTTGAAATAAAGAAGGCTACGAAAAATTATACAGAAGGTCATTACTTAGAATCAGCTCCAATTCACAAACAAAACTCGAAAACACTGTCCGTCACCCATAAAAGCAATCAAAAGTACAGTCAATTAAACACTTACTGTCGCGTAGTAATAAGTAGAAATTGACTGAAAAAGAATCACAAAGAACGAACAGTATACCCAAGCTCTTGGGAAGTTGGGGGGGGGGGGGGGGGGGATCCTATCTAGATGGAGGCCCAAAGTTAGATTCTATTTAGTTCCATCGTTCTATTGCTTTAATCGGATTTTGCTACAATAGAGGATATATGATATCATGAATTTGTTTGGATATATATATGAATTAAGAAGTTTTTTAGGGGATACATGATATTCTTTCTTATATTTTCTAAAAAAAAAAGCAAGTTCATTTATTTTGTTATAGCAACTCAATTTTTATAATCATAGTACACAAATTAACCAATACAACTTTAAAATTAGAGACATCAACATGCATTTTATCATTTTAACTAGTTACCCAATCCAATTAACTCCTTTTATTTTGTGAGTTTAATCTCTTTTTAGGTTAGTAAAATAATTTTCCATATTATCAATAGCTATGCGTAATATTCAAACATTGTTAGTGTCTTTACAAAACATGTTGAAGAAATGTATGTTCGCGAAACACAGAAATAGATAGACATACATATAGTGTACACAAGAACACATTCTATATACACGAATCTTGAAACAAACCAAGAATATCCGCCAATGAACGCACATGATACATAAATGAACATAATCATCACATAAAATTAAACACTTAAAAAACCTAGCTGAAATCATAAAATTCTGTCAAACAGATTAAGAAACCGAAACACCGATAAGAATTAGAAAATTAAGCCGTATTTAAACACACAAAACACCTAATCAAAAATCCTCTAGAAACTCTACTCAAGTTGTGCATCCTAAAACGTTAGATTGTGATGAGAAATTAAGTTTAAATAACAATGTTTTTTTTTTTTTTTTTTTTTTTGAAAAACTAATATGTGTGGTCTATTAACTACTTTTTGATAGGTAACATAGGGGGGTTCTAGTTTCCACGTGTTACATGCAGGAGTTGTGACCCCTTATAACGTTGGCTATGCGAGGCTAAGTCAAAAGGCAACCACCATTGGACCACAACAATCGCAACTAGGTTAAACCACTTCAGTCCACTTCAAGATTCTCTAGCTCCCAACTCCCCCTGTTTTTTTTAAGTAAATGTTTTAATCCACACAAAAATTATTTATTTATTCGATTTAAGGATATTTTTTTATTAGACAACAAAGATGTTGAGTTGAAGGGCGAAGCTTCACTAGGATCAGAAGAGGCATGCCCGGCTGCCCCTCCCTCGTCACCACCATTTTTAGGTTAAGAAGTGTAAGTTTAGCCTGTTGCTTTTGAATAATATTATCTTTACGTGGGTGCCCCCTTCTTAATCCAAAAGCCCCCATTAAACGTATGTTCCCGACCCCAATTTAGATGTTTAAGAAATTGTCGTTGGTTGAATTGATAAGAAAATGCAGTGTTATAAGTTATCATTAACACGTTTAGATGTATTGACTATGGATAAGAGGAGAACTTCACAATCAAGATGCTCAGATGTGTAATCCAAGAATTAATGACTTCCACAAAAGTAATAAAAAACAAAGTCGTGAATTCTTAGCGGAAAACTTGACAATATTAGTTTATATGGGTAGTTAAATGCTTAACTTTGGTTTAGTTTTTTGTTTTACATTTCACTTTTTGCAACATGAATAATCATAATTAGTTAAAAATCATACAATAAGCTATGATACATACTGAATCAAGTATAATAATAGAACTTGCAGGTACAATATATATTCTTAGTTTACATTAATCATTGGATGCATATCGTGACTTGCAAACGTCAACATTTAAGGATGCATGTTTTCTTAATTTTGGAACGTTTGGTCATGTTTTCACTTGTAATCCATATTTTTCAAATAATAGCATATTTTGGAACGTTTGGTCATGTTTTCACTTGTAATCCATATTTTTCAAATAATGTCATATGCTATGATACTTTTAATATTGAATCAACTATGACAACATAACTCACATGTACAAGATATGTTCTTAGTTTTCATTAGACTGTGTTGTCATTTAACTTAAATAAAGTGCCATGTAATTATCACATAGACAGCGACCTTTAACTAGCATTGTGGTTTAACTAGATATAAAAAAAATGTGACTCGCAGAAATGGGATAAACTCCACCTTTTTTTAGCCCTTTTGGGGTAAGGGGATGTCGAGAGGAGGGCAATAAGGTTTGGCAATGGCATGGTTATGTGGTTTGGCGATTTGTTAACGGCCGAGGTGGGAGTTGGCGCCTCCACAATGGACAGTCTTAGTCATTACATTGTATCGTGGGTTGCAAACGACAACATTTAAGGATGTATGTTATCTTATTTTTGAAACGTCTCGTCATGTTTCCACTTATAACCTATAATTCTCAAACAAATTCTTATGATAGATAATGGTATTTATAAAATTCTTCAAGTTTAATGATTGGAATTCGATAAGATTGAATTAAGTTACTTAGCCTTACTAACTATGTTTTCCCCTAATCAAATGATTGTGACTAAGTGCAATGTTAGAAAAAGGAAAGCGACGTGACATGGATCCATCAAATCTTTCACAAATTAATGTGTCATGACCAAAGTATTCCACTAAAAAAGATGAAAATTATTTGACGAGTCTATGTCTCATGGATGTAAGGTGATGAGAAGGTATCTTTCTTTTGATGTGCTTAGCTTTGGAAATTGATTATGCCAAAAGAAAATGTATTAGAGGTAGAGGATGGTTCTAGATAAAGAAAACAAAAATTCTAAACTTTGTTAGGGTTACATTCAAAGTGCAACTTCTTGTCATTAACCTTTTGTCATGAAAGATTCTTAAAAAACGAAGGGATAATAACCATAATTAATGAATATATATAATCCTTTTCAAATGTATGAAACTATTCATGATATCTGAGTGAACCTTTTTGAAGCGGTATGCTAATCGCTCATACAAATTTAAAGTTTCATGCTTAACTCACCCAGAAACACCATAAAAAAAAACCATCACCATAGGAAACCCTTTAAATTAGATTTTAAATTTAGAACCATAAAAATATCAAACCTCAATCATCACTATATAGTATATACTATCAAAGTACACATATTTATTTGATTGGATGTTGATTATATTTTATTGCTAACTTTCATGTCTTCCTAGTCAATTACATCTTCTTTGTCTAATCTTAAAAGCATGAGCTTATATGAAAAATCAAAATTTGACTTATTAAAATTGTATTGTGCAAAAGTAAAAATAAAAATGGGCCGTTACGTGTATAAAATTAACCAACCGATTTTCAGTTAGTCGGCTTAATTTATTCGGTTAAAATTTTTTTGGTAGGGTAGGTTAATTTCGGTTACTAACGAGAATAAAACTTGGGCTAAAATTTTTACTTAGAAAAATACATGAAATGGATTCATAAATGCATAAAAGCATGAAATAATAGTTTAAAAATAAAATACATAAAATGGAGGTATAAAAACTAGAAATATAAGAAAATATGAGTGGTTCAGTTAATTGTATATGAAAATATGAATGTTTCGGTTCGGTTAGTTTCAGTGAACTGAATGTAAAGGAACAAATTGATAACCAATTTTCGGTTCATTCGGTTTCCAGTTAATTTCTATTAAGTTTCATCGGTTTTCAGTTTGGTTTCGTCGGTTTTCGGTTATATTACTCTACCATTGACGATTAAATGAAAATAATGTCAATCAACAACTATTCGTTGGCTATGTATTCGTTGTTGGGGGGATTTGATTTTCTTCATCATTGTTTTGAGTGGCATACTATATATTTCATCATAAGCCATCATACTTATTTACATCAACTAGTTGCATCATTTTAACACATACATATGTCCTTACGATAAGTCAAGAATGTTGTAATAGAATAATGTTAGTGAAACAAGGCAACTTGCATAGTGTAGACCCAAATACAACAAACAAACAAACACAAGATATTGAGGAGACTACCCCCCCCCCCCCCCCCCTCAAGTTTTTCTTTTCATATAATCAAAATTAACAAACTTACAAGGAAAAGACAATTACTATATTTGCTCTTACTCCTATTTATAGATCTACTAAACTAGCTCGTTCTCACAATTACTAAATTTTCTCCAAGATAAACATTTCCTTAACATATTACAATTCAATTAAAACAAATAAACATTAATGAAACATAACAAAATAAACCATTAACTTTATTACTAATTCAAGATTAACATTCACATAGATGTGCTATGCTTGATCTTTATAGTGACAAAACTAGTGCACCTCAAAGTCTAGCCATACATCGATCTTTCTCTCATCATGTGGTAAGTCGGGAACGCTTTATATGAACCTACAAAGGTACATACCATTTCTAACAACAAAATACAACATTGTACAAAAACACCATATGATCGAATTGGCGAGTCAAGAACGCTGCGTATAACCCCCTTTTTACCGTTTCGTGAAAACCTACGCAACTTTAGATCTAATTCCAGTCATGTTTCTATGATATGGTAAGTCAAGAATCTTGCATACGAACATATTGTAGTTGATAAGTGATTCGTTATGAGTCATGAAATGTAACCCAACTAATAAGACAACAACCCTATATTATGCATGTCGTGTGTTATCTATAATCATAAGTTTGCATTTAAAATATACCGTGTATCCATTTTTAATAAATTTACTAACAAGTATTGAAACCTTTGAGATGGGTGGAATACGATCAACATCTCTTAATACTATACTTTAGCTAGTAGAAGAATAAAGTTCGACTCTCATACAATGCGATCTCTGTGTGTGTGCGCGCGCGCACGTGCTTGTGTGGGTGTGTGTGTGTTTGTTTAAATAAGTATGTTCAAGTGATACTCGTTGCCAATACTTCACCTTTGAATACAAATGTCTATATAGGTGATACACTATGAGACATGCATTCTCATGAATACTAAATATCTGTCGATAATTACTAGTAGTGACGGATTCAGTAGTTTTTTTTTTTCATCAAGAGGTGCATTGTTTTTAGATGCTCATTTGGTAGTAACTTACTACTAAATGAACGTTTGTAGAAACACGGGACTGAAAAGCTAATACGTGATAGATGGTTGCGCAACATCTAGTTTGAGGCCGTGCTATTAGAAGAATGGACCAATACGAAGTCGCGTATGTTATGCCTAGGCAACAAAATAGATTTTTTCACAGGAAAATAATGTCTTTATTTTCTAATAAATTAACACAAAAGACCTAGAGACTTTGTACTCACATATCTCATGATAAAATCTACTATTCCTTTTGAATTTACTTTCCTTTTCTCTTTTATTAAATAAGCTATTGTCGATCATTTTTTTCTCTTCAACTTTTCAATCTCGTGACTTTAAGAACTTGATTTTACATATATAACTTTGACTTTTTGAACTTTCAATCAAGGTTGCAAAAGTCGTTATCGAGGTTGCAAATATCGCTAAGACCTTAGGCGGTGGACCGGGGAATTGAGTGTACTTAGACTACTCGAGGAGTACTCGGGAGTACTCGAAGAGTACACAGACATGGTAAATATAAAGAAAACTAATTTTTGGATATTATATATATGTTAAATATCATAAGTTTACTAAATAATATTTATAACAAAATAGGTGAATATCACTACAAATAAAAGAAATGCATTTTTAAATACTAAATTATAATAAGATTTTAATCATTAATTAAAAATGATATCCGTTCTTTAATATCATAGAAATATGAATTATGTTTTATTTTTTAAGTCAAAATCGGTCCAAATTGACCATCTTTGACCGCCTCGTAGACATACTTTTGCAACAGTGTTTTCTATAACTAATACACCATTTTTATGATAGTTCTAAGTGAACAAACTTAACTCTAGAGAAACACTGAATTTTCTATAGAATTGATACTAGCATTAAAAAGAGAAAGGTCTAATAAAGGGTTGGCAAAGAGACACCATGCACGTTGATGTGTGGACAATGTATAATAAATAGGGAACATGAAAGCAATATGTAAAATCAATTGGATTGTTTGTATTAATCAAAGATATACAGGGCACACAATGTGGAGGACTTCATGATATACAAGAGCCCAAGAGTACTTGTACATATCCAAGCTCACTCCGAATTTGATCTATGGGCTCATTAACACCCATTATATTTTGATTCTATTATGGTTTAACTAAAAAAGTTTATAATTATCTACATTTGTTCTTGAAAGTCGGTGAGTACATAAGAGCATCCATAGTAAGATGTTTTGAGGAGAGAGGAGAAGATGTCGTGAAGAGAGGGGAGGAAGTGAAATAGAGAGTGAAGATGAACGTCCTAGTGCAATAAATGCAAAAAAAAAAAAGTTACGTGAGAGGAGTGAGGAGAAAGGACACGTTTTATAATCTGTATTTTAATAACATTTGAAATTATTTTTAATATCAGAATGAGCCTTTCTGAGACGGGATCTCAACGGTTCATACTAATTTTGACGTTTTAGGTCTAACTCACTCACGAATACCATTAAGGAGGAACCCATCATATAGGAAGTCAGATTGAGACCTCAAAGATTCTAAGTTTTAAGTTTTTAACCATTACTCTCATATCATTGATCAACATGTCAATTGCATATGGTCTTGTTTTAATTCATCCACTTATTATTTAATAGTATTAAAGTTATATAAAAATTCTTCCAATAAACAAGTACCAAATGTCTAAATATTCTACCCCAAAGTCACAATTTGCCTAATTGTACTAGCACACTAATTTTTTATTAACTTGTTAGGTTTCCTCCAATGCACACATGAATTGGAATTTGCTTGTGAATGTGTGTATATTCCAATATATTACGTATCCATTGGACCATATTAATTATTATTATTTAATTGTTCTTGTAAGAAATCATGCATGATGAAGAATATGTTGCTAGTGTTGTCCCTTTTAATAAAGCAATTCAATTCTTTGAAATATTATAGGCTTTAAATTATATTCTTTGGATTTTGTGAGGCTCTTGGGTGGAACAACAATAATTGGGTACCTCATTATCTTGTCTCACACACTTGTTCAATGTCTTAACACCAATGTGGATGCTACATTGAACAAATATCATGAGTTTCGAAATGCAATCGAAGAATTTGTAGATTTGAATTAATAATATGTTTCTATAGTAGAACTTCATATTTGTGATTATATATAAGATCCTTTCAAAATTGAAAACGCTTTTACATTCACAAATGTGTGATCTGTAATTTTCTAAACATGGCTATCATTACTAAACAAAAAAAAGTATCACGGATAGATGTTTCCTTCGGTGGAACTATTTATCGATGAGCATCCTTCTGTCATATTGCATCGATAGTATTGGTCTGGGTAATCAACCACAAAAAGATTATCGAGAGACATGTGCAGAGGATTACTAATGGCTAATTTAGCTAGGGATTGCTAACGGTTCTTCTTCAGTTGCTGACACAATATTATTAACGAACTGGCTGAGTGCCTGCGTAATGCAGCGGCGTGTGCACGCAACTCGACATTAAACGTATAGTATGTGTCTCTGATGACAGTGTGCACGTAGCCCGAAATTTAACACGTAACTCGTGCAAAGCCAGTTGCGTGTAACCGAAGATTGAACACGCGTAACCGGCCCAGAATGCACGTTACTGACATTAAAACATGCTTAACCAACACCACACGTGTAATTCATAACGATTACCGGTGCAGAGCGCTATGTTGAGCGATTACCAAGATTTGGTTATGTGCGTTATGTGGTGCTGAACACGCATTTATCGGCCCTGATAAATGTAAACAACGACATCTGCGTACCCGGTGACGAAATCAATAAGCAAACCCGAAATATACAGTAATTGCAAATAAATCACTTTTGTAAACCAACCTGTTTTGGCCCTAAACCCGTTCAGACTCGACATCGGTCTGACCTGGCCCCTATCTACTCGAACTCGAACCAAATTAATCATTTTTCTTGTATCAACTTGTTCTGACCCTAATCCACTTTTACAAATGACCCAAGCTCACCCGACTCGACCTGTTACCAGTTATACACGGTCATCGCGTAACATGTTAACTTTTAAAACTAAAAACTATAGCAACAATATACTCAAAATAAAGAGAATAAAATACTCGTTTTTATGATGTAGTTATATTAAGAAAAATATTAACGTGTGAAAGGATATGGCCGTTAAAAAGTCGAGGGGTAATTGGTTTTGAATTAGGGGGCATATGTGTAACTGTTATCTATATTTACAAAATAAGTAGTGAAGTTGAGGGACCAAATATAAAAGTATATTTTAAAGGAATGAAAAGACTTAATTACCCTTAATTTTTATATTTTTAATGCATTGTGCGTTGTACATAAAACATTGAGTTTGGTACCTCTTAAAATTTAAGAGGTCCATCACTCATGCTTTATATAGATAGTATAGATATATCAAGGAAATTTGATTTCATTAAAAAATTAAAATAGAAGATAATTCATTTTTGTTACATTGAATTAGAAACATAATTTAAGTTCTAGAAATAAAAACGTAGCATAAAGTAATAAAACAAAAAAGAAAAGCAAATTGTATGAAACGAATACAATATATGTTTAATACAAAAACACATGGGACATTTATCTTCGTGTCCTATGTGACTATCATGCATCATTAGGTAAAACACATAGACGAGGATTTCAACACCACCGTTGCAGGGTTTTGTTCACAAAGAAAAAAACAAGCGTTCCACTTTGTCAATAAACTATATTGGCCGTAGATAACCATAATTTGATAAAATGTTAGATCTACTACGCGTAAAGGAAGATACACAAACAAAGAGGCAAAATCCAATATTAGATCTCTCTTTTGTCAAGGTTTAAATTTCGAGACAATCGATTCCATCATTGTGATAACCATCAAACAAAAGGATATAAAATAAGATTGTTTGGTTGCAAGACGGAAATGATAGCAAGAAGAACAAACATGACTGGTTATAGTTTTATAAAGGTCGGGTTGTGATTCCTATCGAGAGAGGATTATTTTGCTATTAATAAACAATAATACATATGATTTAAAAAATCCCTTGGTAATGGACATACTTCATAAAAGCATGGGCGATAATCTTATCAGAAATCCAATCCTCAATGCTATGGATTATCGAGGCATGTTCGTTGATAAATCTACAAAACTTGGGCTCCTGGCATACCTTTTTTTTTTTGGTTTCATGGATTACGTCGGTAATTACCAACGAAAAATGGTCGTTGGAAGTTATTTATGATACCATTTTGTTTAGTAGTCTATTATAGTTAATTAATACAGCTAATATCAACATTCAAGTGAATAGATGAAAATACCAAAGGACGATATGTATCTTATGTGTATTAAAGTTCAGGATAACTTCATGTTGAGTTAAACATATTGCATGATTAAGGCATCATTAATCTCAAGATGCTACTACTATACGATTCTGATCAACATAAACGTGGTGGTTTTTCATTAAACATTTCATCAACGTGTCATATGGTTAAGGGATGTTTGGTAGCCTCTTTGAATCGGTCAACAACCAAGTGTGTTTGGTTCACCAATTATAACCCTCCGACATGGAGCCTCTGAATCAATCAACCCTATAAACGGCTCAGATGGGTGATTCGATACAACCCCTTAATCTTTTATATAAACACCTAAAATACTGAACAAACATAATTTTGAAGTATGATCTTTCGTTGTTCTAAAAGAAAGTATAAACTTCCAATCAATACAACTAATGCTGCATGCAAATGAACTTTATATATAGAAATTAGGCTCGAACAATGTAAGGCTATCAGTAATTAAGTTCCTTATGAACTTTGTCATCGAAGAAAAATAGTTTAACACATTATCATGGTTGGTCAATGCCTATAGTCACAAACATCGGCTTTAAAATCTTTTCATGTTTGCATGTGGTTTCGCATAAGCATTGCCACGAGGACGTTAGACATTCTAACATCTCGTTGTGGATGCTTTAACAAGTAAAGAACTTTGGTATGGTGGCTATGGGGTTTTCTTTTAAGACTATCCTCCTAGCTCCTATGGTTGTCCTGGGTTCGGACATATGGAGCGTCAAACTATTAATTAATGATTGAATTTTTTTCTCAAGACTTGAACTTGAGTGTTAGCGATTGGTATGCCCCTAAGGCTAAGGGGTATACAGTATACACCCCTCAACACCATTCCCTTCTTTCGACACGTCTGCATCACGTCAGTTTTCCTCCATCATTCAACATCACCCTTCAACAAAAGAAATACACAATTCTCTATCATATCCACCATTTATTTAATAATAAAAATAATTAAAAAAATAAAAAACAAAAAAAAGAAATATATATGATTGGTTGAGAGGGGAATGAGGTATCACTGAGCATATCGACCACCGTCAGTAAGCTCAGGTTACGCGTGACCAAAATATGAGCGGCAATGTTCTAGTGAGACCCCGCGTGAGGGTTGTCATGTCATATCAGTGGGGGTTGTACACTAGTGTATGCCCCTTAGACCATGTGTAGTCGTAAAGCTCCACATCCAGGGGTTATGCGCCATGTGGCGCCCAGTCAGAGTTATGGTTTTGTACAAAAACAGGCTGTAGTCATAACTCTCCACATCCAGGGGTTATGCGCCACGTGGCGCCCAGTCACTTTTACACTTTTTGTTTTTTTTTTAAATTTTTAATAAGAATAATCAAATAACAATAATATTTTATTAAATAAATATTACAAGAAAAAATAAAAAAAACTATTCGTTGTCGTCGTCGTCGTCTTCGCCCTCTTCGTCGCCGTCCTCGTCCTCCTCATCGTCCTCATCGTCGTTTTTATCGTCGTCGTTGTCTTCATCATCGTCGTCGTCCTCGTCCTCCTCATCGTTTTCACCAGGCAGAGGCCGATACATCCAAAGATGTTGGACCAAATCCTCCTTTAGTGCGTTATGTATCTCTCTTGACCGCACGGAACCCGAGTTTTCGAGTCGTTGATCCATACTTGCCGGAGTCCGTGGTGGATCCGGGTCCGGTATGAAAGTTGGACATATTGCTCTTCCCTCGTCCTCGATGATCATGTTATGCATTATGATACACGCATACATAGCACATCTCATTCTTTCTAAAGACCACAGACGACAAGGATTTTTAACATAATGCCATCGTTGTTGAAGAACACCAAAACACCTCTCGATATCCTTTCTCGCAGACTCTTGCACTTTCTTAAAATACTGTCTTTTTTCATCCATCGGGTCTCTGAATGTTTTAACAATTATCGCGAACTCTGGATATATTCCATCACCCAGATAGTACCCATGATCGTAGAAGTTATCGTTAGCCCAAAACGAAGCGATGGGAACGGTCCCAGATATGTAACTCTCCATCACAGGAGACTGCTCTAAGACGGTTATGTCATTGTTGGAACCAGGAACACCAAAGAATGCCGACCAAATCCAAAGGTCGTATGAAGCGATCACTTGAAGGCTGACCGTTGGTCCCTTTTGGTCACCTCGTGTGAATTGACCTCGCCATGCAGTTGGACAATTAGCCCATTCCCAATGCATGCAATCTACACTTCCTATCATGCCGGGGAAACCATGCACCCTTGTATGTGCCTCGTAAAGACGTTGTAGATCGTTAACGTTGGGCTCTCTCAGATAATGTGGTCCATATAGTTTAAATATTCCTATATTTTACAAAATTTTTATAAAATAAATGATCACAGTAAACAAGTGATAAACTATTTAAAAAAAAAACAAAACGTACCGTAACAAAAATACTCCAAGGTGTCCCGAGTTGTTTTTCGGCCATCTTTAAATACTCGTCGTTGATGTCGGTCGTGTTTCCGTAGGCGAGCACGCGCACGGCTGACGTAACCTTCTGAATAGCCGTGAATCCTAGCGTCCCTCGAGCGTCAGGCTTTTGCTTAAAGTAATCAAACTCACGCTCCAAATCATTGGTGATGCGCATAAATAATTTTTTAGACATCCGAAAACGACGCCTAAAGGTCTTCGGGTTCTTGTATCTCGGCGTGTCGCAGCAGTAATCCGCCATCAACCGGTTGTTGGCTTCGGCACGATCTCGTTCGATATATGTTCTTGTTGAAACGGGGGGTGGAGAGCTAATCGCACCCGTAACGGAACTCATATACTGTGTCGCGAGCATAATCGCATTCGTAACCACCCGTTCCTCCTCCACGTCCTCGGCTTGTTGGTCGGGCCCGAAAAACTGTTTATATATAGATGGAGGATCCATATATAGTGAATTTGGTATAAAGGAATTTTTATAGAGTTGAAAGAGAATTTTTATAAATTTAATGAGGTTTGATTGGGGATGAAATGGTTTAATATATAAGAAATAATTTTTTTTTTTAATTTTCCAACGGTCATTTTTTTTTAATTTTCCAACGGTCATTTTTGCCATTTCTCAGCATTGTATATACAACGCTTGAAAATGTGGCTTCACCATAACGCAGGGGGGGGGGGGCGGTGTACCCCCCGCGTTTTCATCCTACACGCCACACATAACGCACCCATTACGGGTGGTCTTAGCATAATGACTTAACACGAAGTAAAAATGACCATCAATAAAATAAATGATAATATTTTTTAAATATAAATTTGTTAAGTATATTAAACTTTGGCCTTGTTATATAAACAAGAAAAGGAAGCAAGTTGGTCTAAAAGGAGAAACAAGAAAAGGATCCCACAAAATATTTCTACAAGGAAGCAAGTTGGTCTAAAAGGAGAAACAAGTGGTCGTTGTTGGGATCTAGCCCTTCATGTGCCCAACCCTACTTCTAGTAGGCTACACATCTACTAAAATATCACATAGTCTAAGTGAGGTTTAATTTTGCCAGTACAGGTTTGGTTTATTACATTACATGCAACAGAAAATTTTCAAAATAATACTCGTATCATCTATCTTCAAATTTAAAATTATATTAAAAAAATTATTATATTTTCTTTCTCATTTCAATTAAATAATATAGTTTATATATTTGGCATTACCATTTCTTTTTTCTTCATTTACACCCACTTTTAAAATATATTTAAAAATTATATAACATGAACAGTAATTTTTCAGATACACAGAAAAATCACTGCATTTATCTTTCATCCACTCACAACACCTTAAGTCACTCCCTACATTATGTAAACTTTACTCACATATTTAATAGATTGAATGTGAATGCTTACAAATATAATATCTATACGTGTTCAGTTCGTTGGGCTAGTGTTTCTGTTTCAGATATCAAAGCGTAAATAAAAATACCATGAGCACTGCAAGTTGCATCCTAATTTAAAAATATCTTACATAAATCCACGCAAAACATTTCTAACTAATTATAAGGTTTCCTTTATAATAAAATAGAACATAAAAAATTTAAAAAAAAAAACAATCATTTAGTATCTGAAATTTTCAATGGTTTCATTTTTATTTTTTATAAAAGAAAAAACAATGTAATCTAAAAAACTTAACATTTACACTTAAAATTGAAGTTATTTATAATTTGAACAAACAAAATTCTTATAAAGAAAGATTTGATTTGAAGCTATATATAAGATTCGTGAATGAAACATAAAAAAAACCACATGTAAAAGGAATTGCATAAATATGAAATGGTATATGAAACACAATGGTGGTGGTTGTGGCTGCAAACAGAGCGACAAAGTGACATGGCCTGACACACTGCACCTGGCTCATCGCATCTAGGCGGTAAGGGGAGCCGGTAGCGTGTTAACTGATAGTAGTGGAGAAAAAGGTACTCGTGGGGCTTTAAAGAGGAAATGGTGGTGTTAAACAAACTTAAACCACAACATGGGTTTTAACGAGGCGGTAAAAGAGGGGAGGGGGGGGGGGGGGTAAAGGAAATTGCTTGTTAAAGCTTTACTGCTTACGTGGTAATGACTAGATGATTTCTCCACAACAATAAGGCAACTAGCTAATAATAAATTTAATTTTAGTTATAACTTTATTTACTGATAACAAGACTAATTTGTTTAAATTTAACCCAAAAGCATGTTATACCATTTTAAGCCGGCCCTTCCAATATTATGATTTCTAATTTGGCAGTTGAAAATAAGAGTTACATTATTGGTCCATTGCAAGTTGATTTGAATAATAACAAAGAACAAATATACAGTAAAGAGTAATAATTAATGTGTTATTGTTATATCTTCGACTTTTATGTTTATCTATTAAGGGGATGATTGCATATGTTAATAGGACAGTGAAGAGGTAGGGTCTCAAACTCACCTAATAAGCAATAGATGTTTTTGCAGGCGGAACAATCAATCGTCAGGTACAAAATACAAGGCCCTGACAGGTCCATCAGGCGCCCAACATTCCCTGACGTTTCGGTCGGGAAACGTGGCGTCAAATATCTTTCTAGGTATTGTGCAAAAAAGAAGTATTTTATTGATAAGAACGCCCAGCCAATAAGGAATTGACAACACATAGTCAATAGTATTACATGGTACAAACATCATCATCAGATAGCCAAGCCTCCTGATAGGTGGATTTCATGACATGACAGGCGACCATACCTTATCTCTCTCCCTCTTTCCACCCGGCTATAAATACTCCCCAACCGCAAACGGTAAAAGGGTTCCAACTCTTGCGCAAGAATACTCATTAGTGTTCCGCGACAAACCTATATTTACTCCTATCCATACTGATTCTCACCCTGGAGGGTGGTTACGAGAAGAACCCCTCCATCTCCTTCTCGTAACAAGCTCATGGTGTTCTGTTTTGTAGGTGAGGCTACTCAGATCTGCCGGATTATATTCAACTCCAGTGGGAAAGACTAAACGTTAGCATGAGGACTAAGTGATTAGGTCGAGGGATAAACTAGTGTTTCTTCAGAGAGTAAACAAGATGAGTCGTTCATAAGCTAGTCAAGATCAATGTTAGAAATTGTGATTCGTGAAAACAGTGATGTCTTTGAAATTCGTGTTAACAAATTTAGTTTTTTTTTGCACTTGACTAGATGGTCATTTAACTGAAGCAGAACTTAGATTTGCCCGCCTAACAAGCAGGAAACGTGTTTATCTTGTGTTATTCATTGGGCCTCTAATAAGAAGGGCTCCTCCCCCCCCCCCCCCCCCCCCCCCCCGGTTGGCAACAACCACGATTGTAGTTGCGGAACTTTTGGGCCGGGAGAGGACAACATCCTATTCTTTCTCCTCTTTCTTCACTTTTGAGTTTTTCATTGAACTCACAAATACTCAATCGAAAAATTCTCAAAGAGATAAAAAATGTATATAAATTTGTTAAAAATTTTGTACCTTACTTTCGATTTCTATTTTAGGGGTGAATAAATGCAATGAATCATTGCAACCTAAGGATGGCAATGGGTCGGGTTTGGGTCAGGTTTAAGCATTCTCAAACCCATACCCGATTATTAAAGTTCATCCCAATCCCGTCCCAAACCTGCCGGGTTTTAATCGGGTAATTACCCGTCGAGTTTCGGGTTTTCCCATCGGGTTACGGGTTTTGATAAAATACCCGTCATGTATACCCGGCTCAAAACCCGCCGGATTTTGACAAAATATAACTAATCGATTACAAAGATGATTACCATAAAGATAAAATATCACAAATAATTAACATAAACAAGTTTCGACAAATAATATATTTAGAATATAGTATATATATAATATACCAAGCTATATTGGGTACATCGGGTAATCGGGCATATTAGAAATCCCAAACCCGTCCCAAAATTTTTAAAACTAATCCCAACCGTCCCAAACCCTAATGGGTCGGGTATCACCTATCCCATTTATTTCGGGATTCGAGTTTTCCCATCAGGTCCGGGTTTCATTGTCATCCATATTGCAACCCTTCATGAAACATACATTTAGCAGTTACAACTACCATAACTGTCAATTGACAGTTGTTCCACGTTTAATACGAATGAGTTATTTATGTTGTTTATTTGTGTTTATTTTTATTCGCTTATTTTAAGTATGTAAGTAATTATATTTATATAAATATAACATAAAAAGAGCTCGTTTAAATTATGTGTGTAAGTTTGTATGCATACTTAGTTATGGTCAATTATGTTCATTTTCGTCATTTTATGTTCCTTTAAGTAGGTTCTTGTTCGTTTGTTTTCGGTTACGTTCGTGAACTGTTCGTTTAGGTTTTAAACAAAAAAACAAGAAAACACTCGTTTTCTCAATGAACAAGCATGAACACAAAAATTTATTTAGTTATATGTCCGTGCTGGTGCTCGGTTACAATTAAATAAACGAACACGAATATGCCCACATTCATATTCATTTGATTCATTTATAGACCTACATAGTGCTTTATGCCTTTGTGTTTGAGATTCGCATTAAGATATTCCGCCTTTAGACGATCGACATGATCAAGTACAAAATAATGATGTCCCCTTTCAATGTTCTTTTCACACACTCCATTTTTGTAGTGTTTTATCATGAGATCTATAAATGGATTTCAATTCATTAAAATACTCCAGACACTTTGTGTTTTAAATTTATAATATGATTGGTAGATTTAAATATTAATGTAATCAGATTTTTTAATCCATCTAATATTTTATTATATGACTTATTTATACACTCTCTCTTTTATTTTTAGTTACTTTTGAATTTGCTATTTGTCAGGGTCTTTTTGTTTAGTAAAACTTTATGAATGCAAGTTACGTGTTAACAAAAATCCACAGTAACAAAATGAATCAGAATCTTCAAATTTATATAGAAATGGGGAAAAAAAGGTACGACTTGACTTGCAAGCTAGGAAAAGAAATATGTAAGAGAGAAACTTACAATGGTAAGGAAAATTAACTTTTGGCCGTTTCTTTTTTCTGAACGGCTTTTTATATATAACGGACTAGCAAAAGCTAGGAAAAGAAAAACGTTCAGTTATATGACAAGATGAAGATTTTTATCAGCTCGGTCTAACTAACATTGCATTTAATATCTCTGTTTTTTATACATGAAAAGGAATAAGAATATAATCGAAAATGAGATCTTTTCAACTATATTCGCCTGAAAAAACCGCTTCGTTCCGTGATCACCATACCACCCACCAACTAACACTACATTTATTATCTCTATTTTAATACACGAAAACGAATAAAAAATAGAATTGAAAATGAGATCTTTTCAAGTTTTCAACTATCTTCGCATGAAAAAACCCGCTTCATTATGTGATTGCCATACAACCTACCACGCTAAAAGAATAATACAATGTAAATTTCCTTTTGTTGCTCGTAACTGAAAGCCTATCCATCTAGATCAAAATATCTGAAATATAAAAAACTTAAAATAGTGGTAAGCCATCTGCATATTGCATTCCACAGTCTACTCGCTGTCCCACATTCTCCAAATAGATTATCCAAATTCTACTCTAAGTACAAACAAAGAGGGCACAAAATTGAGGGAACATCAGTGCCTAAACTAGTTCGAAGAGGGAGTTGGTTAAGAAAAAATCGTCAACCCAAGATGTTTACCTTAATATGAACCAACCTATTCCATTAGGTTGCTTCACCCCAATCCAGTAAACACGTACAATCAATGTGCTTCCTAACATTCTTCACAGAAAACTCATCATCTGCATCAAAATCCCACACCCATGAATCTCGATTATTACTGAACTCAAGCTGAGAAATATCCGTCATTAAAGCATCAAATTGTTGTTTTTCTACTTCTCGCCTAATCAATCTTCATTGGACCATACCCAGCCGTCTTTTCCTTGTTTATTCGCAATGAAACATCTCTAATCCGTTTCCAATCGAAATAATCCTGGGAATTTATCCCGAAGATTGAGATCCCCTAGCCACACTTCCTCCCAAAGTCAAGTTTCTTTCTCGTTCCCCACCTTCCGTTTTAGAGTGTTCAAATTAAGAATTCTTTATTGTGTAGGTTTTTACTAGATTTAACAATTCGATGCCAAACTCCGGTACCCAACCTTATACCAATCCCATCGATAATTCACCCCAATTTGCAAGCAAACCTCTACTAATTTTAACTCAAAGATAATTACACCGATTAACAACTTGTCACCTTAAGGGCCAGATAAAAAACTTTTAGACTTTTTAATATGTGTGTTCGTTTCTAATTTTTAATAATCCAACTTAGATGCTTTTTGTGATGTTCGCCAGTTTGCTATTTTTTTAGAATAAGATTTTTCATCAACAGTTTTCAGTTTTTTTAATGCAGAGAATCTCTTGTGTAAACCTACCCTTTCGGGGCGCTATGTCCAAGGTCGACCCTTTGACCGTTGTAAGACCGTATGAAGAAACACTAAGTGAACCCTGGGCAGATTATAGATAATCTGGGGGTTAAGTAATGTTTCCCACGAGGATGAGGTCTGGCAGAGAAGGTTGTTCTTCAGGGGACCTGCAAAACAGACACCGTAAGCTCGTCACTGAGAAGGGGGGGGGGGGGTTCCTCCTTGTGAGCACCCTCCGGCGTGAGAATCAGACTAGATTGCTCTGAATATAAGTGTATATTAAGAGATTGGTAGATAAGATTGAGATATCAGATGATGTCCTTACCATTCCAAGGTGTTGGAGTATTTATAGCCGAAGGTAGGTTTCCTAGAAGGTACAGCCGGCTGAATAGTATTCCTGTTCCACCAACAGTGGACTACGCACAGGCCATGCTGGTTGGTGGATAGGCTACGGCCAACAGTAAAGGTCGGCTGTATACTGTTCCTTTACTGCCGGCTACGCACTGTTCCACCAACTGTAGGCTGCGCACGTCCCATCGTAAGGGTTGGTGAGTAGGCAGCGGCTAATAGTGACAAACAGTACTAGAGGGTGCTCCTCCTCGTATTGTTGTCGGTGAGCTGTCACCCTATGATTGGTTCATGGGCTGCTCTGGTCAAATTGTCTGTTCCGCCCATACCTTAGTAGGTATAGTACGAAAGACCTTCCAGAAGCATACGGACTGGCTCATTTAGGCGGGAGTATTCCCGCCTTGCTCATTCCTTCATGTGACTACTGAAGTAGCGAATGCCTTGTGCGTGTAGCCTTGCTGTTAGTGCGGGTAGCCTTCCCTGATGGCTTGTATCCGCAGCTGCGGGAACAGGCGGGGTACTTCACCATTGGGAGGCTTTCCCTGCGGGTACAGCTGGCGTACTGCGCGTAAGGTTCTCTGAGCATGGTGGGTCCTGCTGGAGCACTTGGTCATTGCGCAGACGTCCCTATTCAAGGTGAGTCTTGCGGGTCCAACTGGGCTCTGCTGGGACCTACCTCTTCAAGTCCCCCCAGTCCAATGTTCTTCTCATGAAATATAATAAGTGAGGTGAACTTTTGGACTTAGCAAGGGGTTTTGAAAAGGGGTTTAGTTTTTAGGTTTTCCGTGGTGATTCTTCCCGCGGTTTTCCTGATGTCACGCAGAAATTCCCGACTTTTCTGCTTGATCTTTAGGTGTGAAGCGGGTAGGTTTGTAACCTCCTCGTACGTCAGGAGCGTTGAGTCCCACTTGTGTGGATTCTCCATGGGGTTTTGGTAGTTTTCAACATATTGATCAATTATGCTAAAACCACCAATCCCATCATGGAGTTTCGAACAATATAGTTCTCGACGTTCCCGTCATGTGGGGATGTTATTCCCGTTTCCGCAAGCATGGCCCAGAAGATCCTTCTTGGTTTGAATTCCCTGCAGAGTGCTAAGTATGTGAAGGGTTTTGCCTTAACACTGTACCCGCACTCGTCTTACGGTAACTTTACTTCCAAGGTATTCCTGGCGTCAATTCCCTGCGGGTGCTAAGTATGTGAAGGGTTTTGCCTTGACACTATACCCGTACCCGTCTTATGGTTACTTGGTTACCAAGGTAAGGGGTATTTTCCCGCCTACTTTTGAATCTTTTTTGAATTTTTTTGAAATTCGAAGAGTTGGTGAAAGGATAAGAACAGTCCAAACCTCTGAAACGTCGTGCGACGGTTTCTTCTGACTGTGTCAGGACGTGCAGGAAGTTATGGTAACGTGACAGTACCTGGTCATTCCAGTCGCTTTTTCAGGCGCGTGGGCCCGTTTTTTCGGGCGCGTGGCCGCGAAATTAATGGTATGCGTCCTTTCAACAGCTGTTGCTGGCTTGCTTTTTGCCACGTGTCATAGTTTCATTGCACCTTCGATTTCTCTCTCCTCCGCATTAAATTCATCGCATTAATTGCGATTAGTATATAAAGGGGGAGAGGGTTCTTTGTAATTCACACTTTCACTTTTCTCTTCATCTTCATAACGATTTCCGGTGAATACTCAACTTTTCAGTCGAGCCTTTTCTCGAAATCGTTTTCTTTCATCTGCAAGATGTCGTCTCGTGATCTCGAGTCTACAGCCGATGACAAGAGTACTGCTGGCGAGTGCCAGTGTGCTTTGCCTGTCGATCTGTACCAGTATGTGGTCAGGAAATTCATGCTCGAGTCTCTCGAGCCTGAGTTTCCTGAACCCCATCAGACAGTGTACGATGCCCCCAGAGGCAAGATCGGGGTATATGCTGCATTCTTTGTTTATGGGAATCTTAAGTTCCCATTGACAAAGTTTGTTTACCGTGTCCTGGAGAGGCACGGTGTGCACCTGACCGAGGTGCACCCGATGGCGATTGCCAAAATTCGGCACTTCGAGTGGGTGTGCCGGATTCTGGGCATTGAGCCCTATGTTGACCGCCTGATGACCTTCTACACTTGGAGGTGCATCCAGGGGTGGTATACATTGATAACCCGGATTAAGGGTTTGAAAATCTGGGCAACCGAGCGCAGTCTTCGCGCGTGGAAGCGGGAGTTCTTCTTCATCTCCGCTCGCGCCATCCCACTTGCCATGAAATTCAAGAACGGGCAAGCACTTCCCAGCCTTCACGCCTCCAACTACGAGGAGGCGGAATGGTTTTCGAAGATATCCCGGGTCCAATCTCCGGTTTACCGGTTTGCGGAGTACGGGATGGTGATGCTGGGGATGAGCCGGGTGTGGAAGGAGGAGGATGCGCGAAAGATTCCGATCGTCCTCGAATACGGTTCGAACTCTGTCCCTTACGGTATGCTTTGTTTCTTTTTGTTGATTCTGAATTTCTTCTAACTTTTTATCTGTTTATTTCAGAGGGGAACGACTTGCAGTCGCTCCTGAACCCGCGGGAGGCTGACGGTCCCGCTCGGATGGGTACTCGCGCTCTAGACGAGAACGAGTTGCCCATCCTAGATCAAACGGCGGATCGGTTCGTGGAGGTCTACCCGCTAGGCCATGAGATCCTGAGCGCCAGGCGGCCAGGTAAGGCGCTATTCAACCCTCGACCCCTCAATGTTGAAACCTCTACTGGAATTCCTCTAATCTTATGTTCTGATGAGGAATCCGCAGATGGTCCTCCGTTGGTGCGGAAGAAGAAGGCCGCCGGCGGGAAGGGGAAAGAGAAGGTGGCCTCCACTGCCGATCCGGCGCCTCGGTCAGATTCGGAGACCGAGAGCGAAGAGGTGGCGGGGAATCCCGGTGGTGATAAGACCACCGCTCCGGAGGCTGCGACTGTCACCTCCGGAGAGCCCAAGAAGACGACGGTGATCGGCGCAAAGAGGCCGGCTCCATCGGGTTCGTCCCCGCCTCTCCGTACCTTTAGGCTCAAGAAAACCCGTAAGTACAAACTTCATTTCTTTAACTTCATAGCTTTATCATTAACACTTATCTTCTTTACGCAGGCGTGGATGTTGACGCATTCCAGGGTGGAGCGCAGAGGAGTACCTCTCCGCCAATGACGGTAGGCTTGGTCACACTACTTGAGGCGACGACCCAGGCGCCTGCGCCTGCGTCCGCTGGTTCAGTTGCTCACTCCTTTGAGCCGACTGTTCCAGCTGTGATGACGTTACCGCCGGCTGTGAGTGCTATTTTTACAGCATCTTTCACCGAGCTGGCGATTACTATTGCTGCGGATTCCGCAGCGGCCACCGCGGCGGCCGCCACCATGCCTCCTCCGTCATCGGCAACGACGGCCGATCCCTCAGGTATGCAGGGGGCGTATCGCCAAACTCTGCCACCTTCCCATCTGCCTGACCTCTTGGATGGATTTCCCTTGGGTTCAGGTGATGGGTTCGGCGGCTATCGGCCTGTTATTGACCCTACAGGTGCGTAGGGTTCTTTTGGCCTATTTTATATTTTTCAATCATCTTTTCCTAACTGCTTTGTTTTTTTGCAGTGTCGGATTCCAATGAAGTGTATGTTCCACGATGGAACATTCGCCGAGGAACAACCCTTCGCACACCTGTGGAGTGCGTGGAGTGGGCTCGTCACGCTGCTCCCAGTGGTGCGTTAGGGGAAGCCATGGCTAGCTACCAGGAGGGTAGGCTAAGCAATGAGCTTCGGGTTCTCCTGGCCCGGATGCAGCCGCGCGTCGAGCTGCTTTGTCGTGAAAACGACAAGTTAAAAGCAGCTCGCCTTCAGGAAGTAGCTCAGGCGCGGGCTGTCCGGGAGGAGAATAGGAGGCTTTCCGCAGCGGCGGCGGAGAAGGAGAAGGCGTTCAAGGCCCTTGAAGTCGAGGTTCAGGCCCGTCTTGAGGCTCGCTCCAAGGCTGCCCAAGCTGTTAATGAACAGCTTCGGCTGGCTAAGGAGACTGCTAGGAACGCGACTGAAAGGGCCACCAAGGCTGAAGCTGTTGCTGAGCCTCTACGCCTGGAGAATGAAGAGCTTAAAGCCAAATTAGAGGCTCTCCAGCAGGCTCATGATGCCTTGGCGATGGAGGACGCTAAGAAGCTTCAAGAAATCCTGGACCAGAGGGGGGTGCTTGACCATACCGAGCGTAAGCTAAAGGGCGTCGAAGAGGCTGCGGCTAAAGATGTGTTGCTTGCCAACCTCAACAAGAGTGAAGCCGAACGCGCCCGTAACGAAGCTCAAGCTGCCCTCCAAGAAGCTCTGGTTGCCAAGGAATGGCTTCTTCGAGAAGCGTTGTCTCAGGTATGTTTAGCTTCATGTCTTCACGCTTTTCTTTGTAAATAGAAAAGGTTCTGAGACTTGTATTTTTTCTTTGTAGGTTGTGCATCGGGTCTTCTCAGAGACGTCTTATGACGATGCTATGAGCGCAGCCCTCAACGCTTCTCATGAGGATGGGGAAAAGGCCGGCTTCCTGCTTGGTCTAGGGTTCGTTGAGAAAGGCATCCCGCCTTCCAACTTCCCTTTGTATGATGTGGATACTGAAGCTATTTACGACCAAGCAGTGAACCAGTATGCCGCCTTCCCGCATCCGGTGGTGGAGAAGGTGAACGAAGTCGCTGCTGCTGATGATGGGCTAGCTATTCTTAAAGCCTTCCTTGAACCACCACGCTCTACTGATGGAGCGGGTCCAAGTGGAAGTGGTCCTGAAGCTTGATTCTGAAGATCCATTTCCACCATTAGCGTAGATTTTTGCTTTTGTATAGCTATCTTTTTAATATTTGAATTTGATGAAATAAAGATTGTGTTAGTTCTTTGCCTTGTTTATTTTACGCATGTTTTGATCTAACTTAGCAATTTCTTTAGTACTTAGATAAGTTAACTTTTTAACGTGGTAAATTATAAGTTTGTTTTGCTTCCTCTTTCATGATTGTGCGGGTATGACCGTCACTTACACTTAGTAGGATGGCTTAACTTTACTTATATCTGACCTGCGTGGAAGTTTTCCTCATCTTTTCCTTTGAAATTTTCTAAGTGTTCAGAATAAGTTAACCTTTGAACGTGGTAGATGATAGGTTGAAGTTTTGCTTCCTTGTTCGTGATTGTGCGGGTAAGACCGTCACTTGCACTTACAAGGATGGCTAAACTTTACCTACATCTGACCTGCGTGTAGGTTTTCCTTAAAACTTGAGATTTTTAGCGTTGTGTTTATGCGGGTTTTGCCGCCTTCCACACGTAACGACTTACTTCTTCCCCCATTTATGCGGTGAATACCGGCACATCAGTGTGGGAAATTCATAAGTATAAAGGTAAGGCTATCAATACATTGTGAAAGGAGAATCATTTCCATTAGAAGTGGCTCTAGGCCTTTTCTTTACAAGTTTGGAATTGATCTACATATAACATTTGTGTAATTGAGCTCCATTCCATGTTCTTGGGATGGGAGTGCCATCGAGCCTTTCGAGCCGGTATGCGCCCTTTCCCAGGACTTCTTTGATAATGTACGGCCCTTCCCAGACGGGGGCCAGCTTTCCTGGGCGTTCTTGGTTCGAAGCCTCGTTGTTACGCAGTATGTAGTCTCCTACATTGAAGTTGCAGAGTTTTACCCGCGTGTTGTAGTACTTTTGCATTTGTCGCTTGTAGTTCTCTTCACGCACTGCGGCTAAGTCTCTGCGTTCCTCGGTTAGCATAAGGTCTAACCGTCTTTCCGCATCATTGTCTTCTGGCTGAATCAAGACCCTTGGTGAGGGTAAACCAATTTCGACCGGGACCATGGCTTCAGTGCCATAAGTGAGACTGAACGGGGTTTCTCCCGTACTGGCCTTCTTCAGCGTTCTGTTTGCCCAAAGGACGTGCGGAAGCTCGTCCACCCAGCCGGATCTGTGTTCCAAGAGTCTTTTCTTTATGCCTTCGACGATGCTCTTATTTGCTCTTTCCACCTCACCATTACCTTGCGGGTGTGCCACTGAGGTAAAGGTGTGGGTGATTTGAAGTTCTTTCAGCCACTGTTGTAGCTTCTTGTCAGCAAAGTTGGTGCCGTTATCGCTCACCAAATTCTGTGGAAGTCCAAAACGACAAATAATAAATTCCCAAATAAATTTTTTGATATGTTTTGCGGTTGTTTGGGCTAAGGGTTTTGCTTCTATCCACTTGGTGAAGTAGTCGATGGCTACCACTAGGAACTGAACATTTCCTGCTGCTGTAGGAAATGGGCCTGTCACATCGATGGCCCATTTCTGAAATGGCCATGAAGAAGTGACTGGAACAAGTTCATTCTTCGGGCGGTGCGTGTTGGGTGCGTAAAGCTGGCAAGACCTGCATTTTCTGATGTATGCCAGTGCATCCGTATGCATCCCCGGCCAAAAGTATCCCGCGTTGTTTAGCTTAGCTACAACAGCGCGGGGACCTGCGTGTACTCCACAGATGCCTTCGTGTACTTCCCTTAGGAGGTAGTCAGCATCTTGGTTGTCCACGCATCTTAAGAGTGGGCCAAGAAAGTTACGTCTGTAAAGGATGTCATCGATGAGTTGATAATTCACTGCTTTACAGCGTAGTTTTCTTGCCTGTGTTTTTGACTCTGGTAGTGTACCTGCCGCAAGGTATTTTATTATTGGTGTCATCCACGTTTCCGTGCCGGTTTGGATGACACAAATTTCCTTGTGCGGGACCGAAGGTGCCTCGAGGAGTTCAATGCGGATATCCTTTCCTAAGTGGGTGAAGGCTAATGATGCAAGCTTGCTTAACGCATCCGCAGATTTGTTTTCACTTCGCTTGACGTGTATGACTTTGCAGTCGTTGAAATCGCGCATAAGGGATTTTGCTTGTGCGAGGTACAGGGCCATTGTGTCGTTCACGGCCGTGTACGTCCCGTTGATTTGATTGGCTACCAACATGGAATCCACGTGGGCTTCCAAGTTTTTCACCCCCATCTTACGCGCAATTCTCAGCCCAGCCAAGAATGCCTCATACTCGGCTTCGTTATTCGTACTTGGAAAATCCAGTCGAATAGCGTAAGTGTATTCTTGGCCTGCTGGGTTGGTTAGTTTCAGCCCTGCGCCCGAACCCTCGTTACTGGCTGCTCCATCAGTGTAGAGTCGCCAGACGTCATTGATGTCTTGTGCTGGAGAGGGTTGAGCCTCTTCCTGGGCCTCTTTTTCCCGCGATGCAGGCACTTCTGCAATAAAGTCGGCCAGAACCTGGCCTTTTATGGCTGGTCTTGGCTTATACTTTATCACGTATTCCCCCAACTCAATTGCCCATTTGGCTAGGCGTCCCGATAACTCGGGTTTGCCTAGAACGTTTGCAAGTTTGAAGTTGGAGAGAATGGTGATTGGGTGACCCTGGAAATATCGTCTTAACCTGCGTGAAGCATGTATAAGTGCTAAGACTAATTTTTCGAGGGTAGAGTACCGGGTTTCTACGTCTGTTAGGATACGGCTGACATAATAGATTGGCATCTGGATGCCTTTTCGCTCTACTAGCAGGACTGCCCCGGTTGCTCTATCTGTTGCGGAAAGGTATAGGATTAACTCCTCTCCCGCTTTTGGTACTGTGAGCGTTGGGAGTTCGATCAAGCGTGACCGAATCTCCTGAAAAGCTGCTTCCGCTTCTGGTGTCCAGCGGAAGTGCGTTTTCTTTAAACAGTTTCTCAACGTTGACACGAAGGGAAACGACTTTTCTGCGTGGTTTGCCAAAAAGCGATTAAGTGCCACTAGTCGTCCATTCAGTGTCTGAGCCTGTTTGATGGTAGTAGGTGATTCCATTTTGATAATGGCTTCGACCTTTTCAGGGTTCGCTCTGAAGCCATCTTTAGTGACGATGACCCCCAAGAACTTCCCTTCTTCCATTCCAAAGGCACACTTGCTCGGGTTGAGCTTCATGTTTATCTTCCTGAGCGTGTTGAAAGTCTCTTCGATGTCTTTCAACATCGCATCTGGGTCAAGGCTTTTAATGACCAAGTCATCCATGTAGACTTCCAAGTTCCTTCCAATTTGGGCATGAAACTGGTTGTCCATCAGGCGTTGGTATGTGGACCCGGCATTCTTAAGTCCGAATGGCATCATTTGGTAACAAAATGTGCCATCGGGCGTCCGAAAAGCGGTTTTGTCCTGATCATCAACGGCCATGTGTATTTGATGGTACCCCTTATACACGTCCAGGAAGCATTTAAGGCGGAACGGTGCCAACGAATCCACCTTAAGATCAATTTCGGGTAACGGATAACAATCTTTGGGGCATGCTTTGTTCAAGTCCTTGAAATCTATGCACATGCGCCATTGTTTGTTATTCTTCGGTACCATAACGGGATTTGCAACCCAAGTTTGATATCTACTAACGCGTACGATGCCTGCGTCAAAGAGTTCCTTGACTTGGGTTCTACACGCGTTAGTTTGTTCTGGCCCCATTACTCTGCGCTTTTGTACGATCGGCATAACAGCCGGATCGCATTTGAGCTTATGCTCTGCCTTACTTCGGGGTACACCAGTCATGTCAGCTGGTGTCCACGCGAAGATGTCAGCGTTTTTTTGTAATAAGCGCTTGAGTAAGGTGCGTGTGGGATCAACAATTGTCGGGCCAATGGTGACGGCCTGGTCAGGGTACTTGCCGTTGAAGGCCCATCTTTCTGGTTCGGTGATGGTTGGTTTAGCCATCTTTGGTTTGGGTTTAGATGAGACAGATGCGATGCATACCTGGGGAATGCCGGTGATCATCGCTACACCCTCAGCTGTTGGCCATCCCATCATGCCGTGGACTGAGGATACCACGGCGTTGAATCTTGCCATCCCGTCTCTCCCGAAGAGAATGTCGTATGTGTGGTGTGGCTTCCTCATCACGACAAAGTCCACATCTTCTGTGCGGGAGTGTTTCCCGTCCGTAAGAGTGACGGGGAAAGATAGGATACCCAGGGGGGTGTTTGTGCTGCCATCAAACCCTTCCATCGAGGCGCAGATCGTTTCCAGGCGTTCCTTGTCTTCGTCATCTAGCTTGTCGAAGAACTGCCTGTACATCACCGTTGACGAGGCGCCGTTGTCAGCAAGAGTGCGAGAAGTGATGTAGTGCCCCAGCTGGCTTTTGATAACGATAGGGCCTTCTTTGCTGGGTCCTCCTGGCACTCGCGGGAAGCGCACCTCAGCTTCCTTCCACACACATGGTTCTGTCGTTCGCCTTTTTCTTCCTCTGATCTTACCATGAACCATGTTGATGCTGATGTCAACGGGCTTTCGTCCGTTGCCTCGGTACCGGTTGTCGTTCCTTCCTCCCTTCTTGATTGATGCCACCAGGTGTGCCAGTCTTCCATCCTTGACGAATGCTTCAACAATATCCTTCAAGGATGTACACTCTTCCGTACTATGACCTTTTGTCCCGTGGAAGTCACAGGATTTACTCTGATCCGCATTAGGTCGCTGCCGGATCATTGGAGCTTTCGGCCATGGTAGCTTTTCAGTGGCAAATATCTCCGTGACGCTTTTGGTGAGTGGCGTCCACCGGTGCTTTTGGCTTGAAGGGTGTGTGTGATTTCTTCCGCCAACAAGAGGATGAGAGCTGGATGAGGTGTCAAAGTTTACCCTTGACTGCCAGATACCTAGCTTCCTCTTTTTGTTCTGCCGGGCGATCCGAACATTGTTCTCTCTTGTCCTCTGCGTGTAGAGGTGTGTACTCTGGGGAAGATCCCTTCCCAGTTGCTTTTCCGTCTCGGCAAAGCGCTTTGCCGCCGTCATGATGGCATGCCATCCTTACCCGTCAATGTGCGGATAAGCTCTGGGTATTCGGCGCCTTGGATGAAAGCGGCGCGAACAAGATCTTCACTTATGTTGCCGAGACTTAGCTTTTTGGAGTTGAAGCGGGTGATGAAGTCTAGTAAAGATTCATCCTCCTCTCTAACGCAGTTGAGAATCGTCCACTGTTCTTCAGTATATTTCCTCTGTTGGCTGAAGTGCTGGCTGAACTTATTCTGAAAGTCCGCCCAATCATAAATGTGGTGGACCGGCAAACGATCGAACCATGCCCTGGCCGCTCCAACCAGAGTCATCTGGAACATATAACACCACGTGGGTTCCGTCCAGTTACTGACGGTTGCCCCCGCAATGAATCTGTTCAAGTGGTCGTCTGGGTCGGATAGACCATCATAAGTGCCAATGTTGGACATTTGTTTGGCACTTCTCGGGGCGATTGCTTCCGCAATGTCCCTTGCGAACTTTGACTTTCCTGCATTTGTAGCAATTGGTCTAAAGGTTTTGGAGAAGTCACGCGGTTTTCTCTCCGCATTTGTTGGTTTAAAAGCTTCCCCAAAATTCCTTTTCGGTTGGAAGTCCGTTTCCTTACGCTTCCCTTTCGCCTTATGGCGAGGGTTTGCGTCGGTATCGGATTCTTCCCTCTCGTCGTCTGACTACTCGCACTCACTGTTCATATTGAGATGTTGGCGAGTACTGCCGAATTCGTCAGCCTGTTGAACTGAACGCAAGCGTTAGTCCAATTCAGCTTGGAACTCTCTCTGATGTGCTTCGGCCCACGCCTTCACTTGATCTAGTGTTTGGCGAGGGACTCTCGTTCGTTTTTCCAACTGGGCGTCAGTGAACCCCAGTGGAATATTTACTGCACTTGCCCCGGCTTGGGTAGTCGGGGTAGTGTTCGTAAGATTTGTATAACCGCCGGTGTTCCCCCCAGTTGCTGGGGTTGTGGTTACCGGGGTTTCTTGGTCGATTACTGGCCTTGGGACCGGAGTAACGTTAACCATTTCTTCAGAAATTTTTAAAAAACTAATAATTAGTTCTAGCTTCGTCCCACGGATGGCGCCAATGAAGAAACACTAAGTGAACCCTGGGCAGATTATAGATAATCTGGGGGTTAAGTAATGTTTCCCACGAGGATGAGGTCTGGCAGAGAAGGTTGTTCTTCAGGGGACCTGCAAAACAGACACCGTAAGCTCGTCACTGAGAAGGGGGGGTTCCTCCTTGTGAGCACCCTCCGGCGTGAGAATCAGACTAGATTGCTCTGAATATAAGTGTATATTAAGAGATTGGTAGATAAGATTGAGATATCAGATGATGTCCTTACCATTCCAAGGTGTTGGAGTATTTATAGCCGAAGGTAGGTTTCCTAGAAGGTACAGCCGGCTGAATAGTATTCCTGTTCCACCAACAGTGGACTACGCACAGGCCATGCTGGTTGGTGGATAGGCTACGGCCAACAGTAAAGGTCGGCTGTATACTGTTCCTTTACTGCCGGCTACGCACTGTTCCACCAACTGTAGGCTGCGCACGTCCCATCGTAAGGGTTGGTGAGTAGGCAGCGGCTAATAGTGACAAACAGTACTAGAGGGTGCTCCTCCTCGTATTGTTGTCGGTGAGCTGTCACCCTGTGATTGGTTCATGGGCTGCTCTGGTCAAATTGTCTGTTCCGCCCATACCTTAGTAGGTATAGTACGAAAGACCTTCCAGAAGCATACGGACTGGCTCATTTAGGCGGGAGTATTCCCGCCTTGCTCATTCCTTCATGTGACTACTGAAGTAGCGAATGCCTTGTGCGTGTAGCCTTGCTGTTAGTGCGGGTAGCCTTCCCTGATGGCTTGTATCCGCAGCTGCGGGAACAGGCGGGGTACTTCACCATTGGGAGGCTTTCCCTGCGGGTACAGCTGGCGTACTGCGCGTAAGGTTCTCTGAGCATGGTGGGTCCTGCTGGAGCACTTGGTCATTGCGCAGACGTCCCTATTCAAGGTTAGTCTTGCGGGTCCAACTGGGCTCTGCTGGGACCTACCTCTTCACCGTACCTCCTAAAGCGGGAACCAGATGGAACCCATAAACCCTCACCCCATATCGGGTTCAAACTTAGGATTAAGGTCTTAACTCGTCCATTTACCCCAATATCCTTTAAACTGACCCAAGTAAGAATCAAACTTGCATCTACAAATAGAAAGGGCAGACCTCTTGGCTCTTACTACTAGACCAGCTACTCAAGGCTATTATAGTTTCAAAGTTGCTTGTATAACGTATGATTAGTGTTTACTTTATTGAATTTCTTTTTATTTTGTTTTTAATGGTGAATTAGTTTATCCGTTTTGTATTAATGTAAATGACAACAAACAACAGAGAATGGATTATTTGATGTGAGCAAAAAAGTGGTGCCCCGTTACTCCGTAGTGAGATCATCATGACGTCATCTTGTTGCTGCCCATATTCCAAGTGATGAATTAATTTAAACGGCTTCAAATTTTTTTCTTTACTCCAGTTGTGAACTTTTATAAACAATTGAAACATCAACAAAACAATTCTACATCAACAACCCGTAGAGAAGCCGCCCACCACACAACACCAAAAACTGCATTAATAAAAATTTACGCCAATTCAATCATACTAAAGTTCTAAAATTAGTTCTAAATTAGTTCTATTTTTGAACCAAAGAAAATCAAACGACTTGACATCTTCAATTAGCTCATCGATCTTAATTTCTTTCTTTTCAAAAACCTTTTCATTTCTCATTTTCCTTATTCTCCAACAACCATAAACCTGGCTTCAATTAGTTGTAAGAATCCATTGCAATTATTACATTATCATCATCATTATTTTATTATTAGTATTAGTTATTGTTATTTTTTATAAAACCATCATGTCAAGCTATGATATAAAATATAAATCATAAAAATATAATCATTTAATATATTTTATTATATCGAGAGCATTCTCATTAGAATTACCAAACCATATATGAAGAGTAGTGTGTAAAAATCATATTTCTTTAAACTTAAAACATTTGTTTAGTCTTCCACGTCTCATTATCCAACTCTATATTAATTTTTATTATTTATTTCTCTTACTTTTATGATTGAAATAAAAAACCAAAATGCTTGATTAATAAACAGGGATGATTAGGTTACAAATCAAAATATTTGAGGTACAATATATAAATTTCAGAGACACTGATAGTGAATATCTAAATATAAATATAGATATTTATACTATATAATATATATAATTTTGAGATG
Source organism: Bidens hawaiensis (assembly GCF_021521415.1). Classification (NCBI taxonomy): domain Eukaryota; kingdom Viridiplantae; phylum Streptophyta; class Magnoliopsida; order Asterales; family Asteraceae; genus Bidens; species Bidens hawaiensis. Next base: position 214,266 of record NW_027492087.1, on the reverse strand, counting down.
AAGATAGAGATACAAATTCTCATTGAGAAGAAAAGTGTGAAATTTAAAAAATATAAAGATGAAGAAAGATATAGACTCCAATTAAAGTACTTTAAATAAACAATTATTATTTTACAATATTTATTTTATTTAATCAAAGCTGATTTGACAAATGTTAATGAATGAGACACCGCTTCCTTCATGGGTTAAAGAGCGTTAAAGACAAGTTTGGTTAAAGTGTTAACGAACTTTAGAATCTCCTACACTCACAAACAGTAATTTAAGAATTGTTTTTACATTAAACCGAGGAAGGTTAAGCGAGGTTAAACTATTTCCTTTTTAAGTGTGATGGAATAAAAAGGGGTAAAGTGGTGTTGTGACACCCACGTGGAGTTAAAGTTCATGAATGTATACATCTACGTAGAGTCATAGGGTACATATTCATGCCACTGAACTCCACGTAAGCATCACATCACCACTTTACCCCTTTTACTCCATCTCACCTAAAGGAAATTGCTTGACCTCGCTTAACCCCCTCAGTTTAATATAAAAAGAATTATTAAAATATTGTGTGTAATATATTACATACATGAAGTTAAGGGACATAAATATATACCTCATTGTCTTAGTTCACAAAATATTTGTCCCGTATCTAGTTTCTATATATTTGAGTATCTAGTTTTCATATACCTACTTTGCAATTAAATATGAAAACAAAATATTTTTTTGTCTCTTATTGCTATAAAGGTACGAATTACATATTGTGAAACAACTTCATATATCTTGTTGATATAAAGGCATTTTATTTCTGATATTAAATTCGTTATTAAAACAAAAGAAATTATGTTTATGTTTTCATTTTGTGTTTTAACTTTCATATTTTTAATACGTATCATGCCCACACTTGCAAAACTGGTAAATTAAGTTCAAACATGGAACAATGATCTCCAACATAAATGGTTGGGATTGAGACAACCAAAGACACTTTAAGATGGGGATACATTGAGTTCAAGTCTCACATAGAATAAAAATAGGGGTTCCGGTGGGTCAGATGGTTTTCTCACATGTGATGGTTTTCCTTATGAGGGTGGTATTTAGGTCAGGATTGATGGAGCCGGCTAATGTATGAGCTTCCATTTGGTGATGTGCCACTAGAACACCAAGGTTCCGTACTTTGGGATGGAAATGATCAGGTAAGCCAGTGACCTGTTATGGTTCAAATTAACTGTTAAAAAGGTAAGTTCAAACATTTGTTTATAGCCTGGATGTAAAATGTGAATAGGAAATATAACAAAAAATAGTTGTTAAACCCAAAATATTAAATAAAATTGTACAATTATAAATTATCAAAAGGAGATGCTAGTTTTATGTAAGTTTTAGGGTAATAAAACAGTGAAATAAGGTGGATTATTTTGATTAATGACGTTAGGATCAATGACTAAAATCTTGATTGGTTTTGTAGGTTACCACTTTTATTAGTGTTTTCCCTTTATTTCAAACCGTCATCCTTGCGCCCACTTTCTTGTGTTAGAAGTGGATACTCAAAATACCATTACAAAACCAATGTTTTTATAATATGTTATTTTAAGGTTTTGTTTGTGGGTTGTATTAAGAAAGATCCACCAATTAAAAATAATAAATTCAAATCCAAATCCAAAGCTTAATTATTGTTAGATTTTTCTTCCTAGTTTTTAAACGTGGGGCTTAAATCCTTAATTAATAAGAATATGATTCACTGCCGGGACGTTAATCATACCAGAAATCAAATACATCAATACGAGATTACAACTAGACAAAACATAGCACAAGATCCTATCGAACTTCAATCATATTACTAAAATAAACCAAATACCATAACTATAGAAAGCCCTCTCCTTGTGACTTAAAAGTTACATCCCTCCAAATCGGTCATTGACCAATCCGACCTATGTGTTATCCACAAAAATAGATAAATCATCAAGTTTCTCCGAGATTGGTTTTGAGCTTTCCGCATGATCAACCATAAGGAGGAGTAAGTATTTCCACCAAGAGTTTCATTTTTATTATGAAGCACCTGATGACAGATTAAACAACGGCATAGGAGAAACATGTGATCAATCTCTTTAGGCATTTTTAGAGCATTGGTAGTTAGAAGTTTCTTAAATTATTTAGCAATTCTGAAATAAACCTCATCAATCATGTGTGTCTAACCATTAGAACAACTTACGTCACTATTCTCAAGGATTTTATACATGTAAACATAAACGACCCTTTCATAACATCAGTAGCTTCACATATAAACCTCATCATATTGTCGAACATACTTATTAGTTTATAATGTGCAAGTTCATGATGAATACAATAACTGCATCGTCTTTAATCAATAAACCTAACAAAACTTGTAAATCATGAAGGTTGTCGTAACTTCTCCAAATGTGAAGTGAAATGCGTAAGATTCTTGACACCATCCCTCTATCAATATTGTTATTACATCAAATGACAACATTATTGTGTAAGGAAACATATAAAGAAGAAATATCAATGGTTTTCTGACATAGTACATAGTGTGTCATAGAGACATGCCAAACATATCACTAGCAATGCACGTGCCTAATTGTATATGTGTGAGTGTGTGACTTTACATCAACCTGAAAAACTGCTACTAGATAAGATAAAGAAAGTATGTAAATTCAAGTACATTTAAGTTAGAAACCGACTATCAACCTTTCGTTTCTCTCTCTCATGGTCATCTTTTTTTTATCTTTTTCCTAAGTTCATGAACAAACTAATTTGACGTTGAGAAATTTGATTAGATACTTATAAATAGTATTCACTAAATTAAAAGTAAAAAAGATAGGTTGGACCATAAACTTTGGACACAAAGGGAAAAGATTTAAACGCATTACAATTACCATGTAGGGGCTGCTTCCGTATTTCACTCTCTGCGAAGAAACCCACGTGACATAGAAACTCGTCATTATGTGTGTGTTTGGTGATACAACAAATAATAATGTTTCATTGAACAATAATCACATATTAATAACTAGTTACGGAGGTTTATTTAGGTTTTTGATTTTAATTCTTTTGTTATTTTATATTTTATAATGATTTGTTTTATATTTTAACGTGATTTTGTTTTAATTTAATACGTATATATTATTTTGTTACGTCTATTATAATTTTTTAACATTTAGGCTATTTTAATTAATATATGTAGGGGTTTTAAGTTTTTTAACGAACTAATATAAACGAATATGAACAAGTTGATTTTTATAAAGGAACAAACATGAACATAAATATTCGTCTTATGAAATTTGGCGGTTGATGTAGAGAGGGGAGGTTGACGATGTTGGTGGTAATCGGAAGGTAACCAGTGATAGAGAAGATAGACTGGCAACGAATAATATGTAGATGAGAGAAATTAAATTAGGGTTTGATGATGGAAGGATTTCATAAATAAATGAGATGTTATAACCCGTTTAAGGGTTATCCGGGTTTGGTGAGACCCATGACCCACGAAAAATATTGTTTGATAATTAAGAGGTTATTTCACAAATAAATGAGATGTTATAATCCGTTTAATGATTATCCGGGTTTGGTGAGATTCGTACTCGCGAATTCGGGTCAAATGAATAAGAAGTCTCAAACAACAAATAAAGCAATCTGGTGGCTTGCTAGGGGTGAGAATCAACCAATGAAAAATTGATTTTTTTTTCTTTTTTTTTCTTTTAGCATTTATAAACAGTATATTTTTTTAATCCATTTATTTATTTATTTATTGATAATCTTGGTTTGATCTAATAACTTTCGTTTGTTGGCAATATATTTTTAAAAGAACTAATTTAGCAGTTGTGATTAGTTTTATTTCTCAACGTTATTATATTAAAATTTACTAATTAAAAATGATGTTGGATTAAAAATACAGTTTTTTTTAATCTTAAATTATACCGAGTGCATGCCCGAATCAGTATCATGACAGACTTAACTGATACACACTAAATAAAATAGGTGACAGTATTGTCAGGTTAGGTATACATGCTCGATTTTACATGCTTTAATGTGTCGATATAAAACACGTGTCGATATCATTTTAAATAATGATTGTCGTTTATAAGTAGTTCTCACATCTCCAAACAACAACATATCATCAATGAAATCCTCTTTTGATTTGTCATTAGGTCGTTTTTAATAAAGTATTAAGTTTTGGAATTTTTATTAATAATATATAAAAGAAAACATATATCAAAGCCTAACAAACATGAACATCGTAGAACTATGATAACTTTACACGAAACATATCAACAATATATGTGAACAAAATGTGATATGACTTTTGATTCACGTATAAGTATTATAAAGATGATAATTCAAGTATGAACATACAAAATATTATCTTTACGTAACACATGGGCAGTCAAAATAAATATATATTGATAATGTTACATTACAAAGGTATAGTAGTATGTTTGTGCATCATGAGACGTCTCCCATCAACATTATCTAGTGAACCATACATCAAACTATTTGGTAGCTGAAAGCGCATATATAGGTGATACAAATGCCACCTCCCCACCCCCACAAATACCCGACTAGAGTACAAATGTGTGCATTGATTTGTCCTCTTAACATGCTACTTTCTTTTGTTAGACGACTTTGGGTGTCGTTTTTAAAAAACAAATAAAAAAGATAAAAATGAAGTATGACTTACTTTCACACTAGAGTTTTAAAATGTGGCGTTAATCTTTTAACAACGCTTTTCCATAATTAACTTATACATAATAATCCGTCTAACAACATCAAATAATTTACAAAATTATTACTCTAGAATTTTGTTGGTCCTATACAATAACGTAACGGATGGGAAGTCAAAAATTCAAAATATCTCGAAAAGCATCTTTGAGAACAAGATAACTTCTTTGACTAAAACTGGAACCACATAACAAATAGGTACGTAGAGGTTACTATAACTCATTGTCTGTTTTTTTTTTCCTTTTCAATTAAACACAAAGGATGAGAACTAAACAAGCAAGCTTATTAAAAATAACGTTTACTTTTTCTGCTTAAAATTGTGTTTTTTTATTTATAGTTTTCTTTTGCTTTTCACTTCTTTTTATTATAATCATAATTAGTATTTATATATCAATTTTCTAAGGTTATGGGGTATAGGTCATTTGAGCAAAAAAAAAGGGTCCTACGTGGACAAAGTGTCACGCAAATGCGCCATTTGACAACCCCCCCACCCCACGCCCCTCCCCCCAACACACACACACACACAAATAAAAAAACTGATAAGGTTATGAGGTATAGCTCATTCGAGTAAAAGAAAGGGTCCTACGTGTACGAAGTGCCACGCGAATGAGCCATTTGAACTCCCCCCCTCAACCCAAAAAAAAATGACCATGCATGACGGATGGGAATGAATGTGGCCATGCTCATCCTTTGAAGGATGGTGGAGTGCCATTCAATGAGGATTTTGATTTTTTTTTTCTTCTTTTCTTTTCTATTTCTTTATATTATTAAATAATATAGTGGTGGATATAAAATAAAGAGAATGAACTATAATAGGGGTTGAATAGTGAGGTTGATTGATGAAGGAAAATTCGAGTTGCACTGAGATGACGTAAGCGTGCCAAATGATGGAAAATGAAAAGAATGAACCATAATATATGGTTTAACCTATTAACTTTATAATTATTCAGTTATTCTTCTTACTCGAATACCAAATGAAAGAGAAATATATATATATATATATATATATATATATATATAGGGGACGGTTCATGCGAGAAATGAAATTAGAGTGAGAAGTGCGAGAAGTAGATCTCAACCATTGATGACATGTAATCAATGGTGTAGAATATAAATGGCATTTGTGTAAATACCAAGATCTCAGTATAACCTGTTTTAATATAAAAAGGGTTAATATAATCTTAGGTTTCCCCTTTTTGTGCCTTAATCACCAAATCGCATCTGCCAAAATCACTTCAAAGCAGCAACGATTCACAAAATCTTTAATCATTACGAGATATTCAGTTAGCTAGGGTATATGGAAGGATTCGTTCATAGCTGATAATCATTGAGTTCTCGTCCAGATTAATTGGGCGTTTTTCGAGGTTACGGTTAGTTGCCTTCTTTCTGATTTATTTTTTCAATCAACATCTCTCATCGTCTCTGTTATACTTCCATGCCTACATTCGTAATTTTTTTCTATGTTATTTGTCATCAAGGTATGATTTTTTGTACTTAAATCAGGTTTTTTTTAGAACAATTATTTCATAGTATTTCGTAGATTATTACAGTACCCTACACAAATTATACTATAGAACTATTATTATGTTAATATATATTTTTTTGGAAGTTTCCATACACAAAACATGGAGCATGTGTAGGGTGCATCTTTGATGGTCTTTGTTAATTATAATGTCAGGTTTATACAAGGATGTATATATTTGATAATATTGTTGTTTGCTGTCTAGGGTTACTCCATTTGTTGTTATTGAATTTAACAACATATTAGTGCAGGAGTTAACAATTGTATATATGGGGAGATTATATATTTAGGTGCTGGATATAAAATTATAAATAATATGGGATATTCGATGTATGCTTACTTAGTTATTGTGTAGTTTGTTATTTGTGTAGGTTGTTGACTGGGCACTATGTATGCTTAAGTAGTTACTGTGTTTACCATTTTTTGTGGAGGGTTAATGAGCATGTTGTGCAAGTAATTTGTTTCCTATATAGGAGTGATTGTGGTTATTGTGTATGCTGTTTGTTTACTATGTAGGTTTACTAAGCTTCTTGTGTATGCATTTTGTTTACTATGTAGGTTTACTAAGCTTCTTGTGTATGCAGTTTGTTTATTGTGTACGCTTATTTAGGTAATGTGTAGATTGTTTTTTTGTGTAGGCTTGTTTCCTGTGCTTGTGGTATGTGTAGGCTTTTTTTTTTTTGTATGTGTAAGCTTCTTGTGGTATGTGTTGGCTTGTTTTTTGTGTACGCTTATTAGGGGTTATGTTTTTTGTGTAGGTTTAGTAATTGCAATTGAAAATGTGTTTTTGTTAATATGTATGTGTTATTGGTTATTGTGTATGAGCTTTGTACGGTGTATGGTTTGTTGTAAAGATATTGAACTTGTGTAGGCTTTATATGAATTATGTTATAAATATAGAACTTGTGTAGGCTTTATATGATTTATGTAGGTGTTTTTTAGAGCACGTGTACGGGTTTTTATTATTATTATTATTATTGTGTAGGATGAGCTATTGAAATTATGTAGGTTTATTAAATTTGTCATGTTTTAGTATTAATATCGTTGTTTGATGTGTATGATATAATGGTTAATGTGTATGACATTTTGATTTTTTGTTACTTTGTTTTTAGGTGTAGTATATAATGTCTAAGTTGTTGTATAACACATTTGTTGCAATTGGAAGTGTTTTTAGTTTTCATGCCTAGCTGTGTATATGTATGGTTTGTGTATGTCTTTTAAGTTGTTACGCTCTATAGATAATAAATGATTGTTTATGTGTATAATAGATGTGTAGGACGCAATGCTTTTGTGTAGTAAATCATAAATGTTGTAATGTATTAATTTGTTTATTGGATAATGACGTCTAGCAAGCCCAAACGTAATGACGCCAGCCCACGCCTCCTGGCCAGCTCGGTTGGTGCACTAGAACATGGAATGGGAAAACAAGTTTAGGTTTAAATATGTTTATTATAATAATAAATCTTCTTTAGTTAAAGTGCTAAATATTGTTACAAAAGGTTTTTTATTATTATAATTATAAAGTTATTTTAAGACTCATATAACTCGTTACCGATAAAGGATAACACAAATTGACTCATTCATTAGTAAATGTGTCAGAAGTGCTATCTATATTTTTCAGTTTTAAATGTATTATTGCTGAAGGGTTGTTGTACTTTAATTTGGGTTGCAGTGATGGAAGAAGCAGTTCACTATATGATACAAGGATCCCATTAGCAGCAAATTTATGTGGCTTGGGAGAACTCAACATATTTGTTATTAAGGTTCCGCAGGTCGATTAATCGAAACCGGTTTTGATTATTGGACATCATTTGTGGTTGTCGTTGCCTTGTATATTTACTATAATTTATAAGCTGAGTTTTGTTTTTCTTTTGTGAAACTGTTATCCAATATACGAGTTATGTTCATGTAAAAGTCGTTAATAGTCTCACAGTTGACGAACTTGATTCATATATTGTAAGATATCACAAAAATTTTAAATTGAGTGTTGAAAATGATATATCCTTGTCTGATAATTTAATATTACACACTTTATGTGTCACAATTGATATCATACCTATATTAATAAAAAATAATCAATTTGATAAGTAGATTTGATTGAATTACTCGACACAGTTGAATTCAAGAACATTATATGTAATCAATATAGAAATTTAATTAAAAAAAATGACAATACGGATAATGACACAATTTTTTTTTTGAAAATTGACTTTCATTAAAAAAAGACACAACCAACGACTATCACCAAGACGGAGAAAGACGCTGAAATCCAAAAACCAAAACCAACAATCACGTTACATCAAATAAACACCAATTTTTCCAATCCACCACCCCTATCTTAGATCTATTTTTGTACCAAAGAAAACCCAAAGATTTTATATCCGCAACCATTTCTGCCACGTTAGTGCTCTTGCCCGAAAAAATCTTTTCATTCCTAGCCCGCCAAATCCTCCAACAAGTAATGATGACAATTCCATGAATAATCAACCTTTTATTCCCCGTCGCACCACAAACCTTATGCACTTCCACCAAATCATTGACATGAAAAACAAATAGTCTAGGGATGTTGCACCATGAACCAATCGCATTCCAAACGGCCATAGAAATGGAACACCCGGTTAACAAGTGCTCGAGCGATTCCTCATTACTCTCACATAAAGCGCAACTATGATCATCACAATACAAATGACGTCTAGCTAAAGCCTGCTTGGTTGGAAGGCTATCCTGAACGGCCCTCCACATAAAAATATTACATTTTTTCGGGACCCAATCGCTCCATTGGAAACTGGAACTCCCAGCGTCCACAACGGACCGCACCATCCATCTTTTAATCGCCGAAACCTCAAACTCTTTGCAGCTACCAACCGCCCAAGACCATGAATCTTCACGGTCAACCATCACCACCCCTTGAAGGAGATCTTCCAACTCCTGCTTCTCGCTGACCTCCTGATGGGAGCAAGGAGCTCTAAGCCAATCCCACACAATGCGACGAGAAGATCCAGTGACCACCAACCGATCAGCTAACAAGACATTTTTATGTTTTTCTACCGCATATAAGGACGGATACTTGTCCATAACCGGCGCCGAACCCAACCACAAATCCGTCCAAAACCTAACTTGGCGACCATTCCCGACTGTGGCCCGGATCACTCTATTAAAACCCACACCATCAACCTTAAATTTGTTCCAGAACATAACACAATTCTTCCAAACCCCGGGAACCCCATTATTAACCGGAGCAAGCCCCCAACAGCGCGAGGTCCCGTGAATAGACAACACTACTCTTCTCCACATCGCGTGCTGGTCATTTAGAAATCTCCCAAGCCATTTAGTAATCAGCGCTTGATTATTAACCTCTAAACGAGCGATACCTAAACCCCCTTCTTTTATAGGTTTGGTGACTACCTCCCAAGCCACCCAAGACATCTTCCTCACTTCATCCGAACCTCCCCATAAGAACCTTCTCATCAAAGCTTCTAAATCATTGGTAACCTTCTTGGGTGCCTTAAAAAGCGAAAAGTAATAAGTGGGAAGACTATCCAGCACCGATTTAATAAGGGTTAACCGACCAGCAATAGATAACGAATTAACTTTCCATTTAGAAAGCCTCTTCTTGAACTTGGACACAACCGGTTCCCAATTAACCACCCTATTCATGTTAGCTCCAACCATAATCCCAAGATAAGTAAACGGGATTCTACCCGGCTTACAACCCATGAAACCGGCTTGGATATCGATCTCACCATCTTCTACACCTACTCCAAATAACACTGATTTATGGAGATTAATCTTTAGCCCCGAACACAAGTAAAATATGCGAAGAATACGTTTCAAGTTATCAAAATTAAAAGAAGACCACTCTCCCATAATCATAGCATCATCCGCATAAAAGAGATGGGATAAAGTAGGACCTTCGTTAGGAAGAGTAATACCATGAAACGCACCTATATCACAGGCTTGTTTCAACATACCTGAAAAAGCCTCCATCATAATAATAAAAAGAAAAGGCGATAGCGGGTCACCTTGACGAATGCCTTTATGACATCCAAATTCGAAAGTAGGAGATCCATTAACAAGAACAGACGATCTGCTCGCCAACAAGATACCACTAATCCAATCGCACCAGACCGAAGGAAAACCCATCTGAGAAAGAACCGACAACAAGAACTCCCAATTCACATTATCAAAGGCTTTATCGAAGTCAATCTTGAACATAAAAATTCTTCTTTCCCTCTTTTTAGCCCAAGCAATAACCTCACTAGCCACCAAAGGGCCATCAAGAATATATCTCCCGGATAAGAAAGCCGACTGATGCTCTGAGACAATCTTATTCATAACCGTTTTGAGTCGATTCACTAACACCTTCGACACAGTCTTTAAGATACAACCAATGAGACTTATCGGTCTAAAATCCCCCAAAGAAGACGGATTGTTTACCTTAGGAATTAAGGTGATAAAAGACGAACCAACCCCCGAGCAAAAACTTTTAACCTTATGAAAATGATCAAGAATATCCACAAAATCCTTCTCGAACAACTCCCAAAAAAACCGAATGAACCTAAAATTAAAACCATCCGGCCCAGGAGCTTTGTCACCACCGCAATCAAAAACCGCCTTCTTGATCTCATGCACGGAAAAATCACTGATCAAAAAATCCGCCTCCACCGAAGACAAGACCGAAAACCCATATCCAATCAACCGAGGCCGGAGTGTAATAGATTCTTTAAACTTACCAGCAAAGAATCGCAAAACTTCCTTTTTAATGAAAACCGGGTTTGTTTCCCACGCCCCATTCACTTCCAAACCCGGAAAATAATTTGAAACTTTACGTTTATTAATAAAACCGTGAAAAAATCGAGAATTTTTTGTAAAATAAAAAGAAATAAAAAAATAAATTATTTGTAACTCCTCCTTTCTTTATGATTTGCCAAGTATGAATAAAATATATCTTTTACTATTATACCCTTAGTATTAAATAAATGACAAAATAAAAGAAAAAATATGATTGGTTGGATTCATTTATCGCACTTCTCGCACTAAGAAATACGTCTGAAATGAACCTAATCTTATATATATATTTATATATAATTCGTTAATTTGTGTAAATTAGCGTTAATATTTTTAAAAATCTTTATAAATCTCTAACATCTCTTTATAATGTTGATATGAATTCATAGTGGATTTTTTTTAAGAAAAAAACAACTATTTAAGAAAAAAACATTTTCTCATAACACCCTTTTACTTATTAAATTGATTTTTACTAGAAATGTATTCTTATCAATTTATAAAAATGTAGGAACTTTGGAATTATAACCTTTTCTTAAATTGTACTTTTAATCAAAATTTTATATCACTAATTAAAAAAAGACTTAACTATTTCTAATTTTGCAGTACATTTTGTTAGTACATACATGATTATCTAATAAAAAACTTATTTTTTATTTTAATAAAAAAGTGTTAACGTTTGAGATGAAATATCAGTATAAATTATGTTGTAATTATGTGTATTTGACCAATTAGTAAATAATTGCATATATTATTTGCCAACTTTTTGAAAACTTTTTAGATTTTATGACCTTTCCATGGGCAATATGTAATAGTGACTCATTCCGCTTTTTTATTATTATTATTATTATTATTATTATTATTATTATTATACACAATCTGTTAAAAGCTGATTGGTGAGTTGATCATCGACTCCACTATGATTAAATTGTTACTACATATTTTAACATGAAAATATAAAATTTATTTATTTTTACAAAATTTTTAATAAATTTTATTATTTATATTATGACCCTTATTCCAGTGTTAGAAATTAGACTTATGATACTTACAGTTTATCAAGTGGTTACGAACAATATATCGAGTGGTTCACGACAGTTTCTTGTACCTTTGCTAACATATAGACGACATATCTATTTATATATAGGTCAAAAGTCTATTGATTTTGGTGTTCACTGTGAATAGGGTTGTAAATGAACCGAATCAATTGTTTGGTTCATCAGTAAAGCTTTTCTTGGACAAACGGGTGGTTAATAAACAATTTACCAGACGAAATTTTGTGTTCGTGTTAGTTTTTTAAGGAATTGAGCTTGTGCATGTTTGTTCGTAAACATTGTAATTAAACGACACTAATTGACACTAATGAACATAAACAAACGTTACAGCCTTACAGGACACTAACGAACACAAACGAACGTAGAAAAGCACAAACAAACATCCATTAATTTGAAAATAGTAATGCTAAATGAACAAAAAGTTGCTAAAACATCTATAAGTACACTACATAGTATCAAAAAAAGTTCAACGCAGTAATCATAAACATAATTATATCAAAAATAGTAATATAATAGCAATAGTAGAACTTGATAAACAAGCATATATATGTAAATGAAAGTAACGAGACAAACATAATCAGATAAACATAACAAACGAACCTAGAGTAACACACTACTGAATGTTCACGAACACAATGAACAGATGCGAATTATGTTCAATTTGTTTGTTAAGTTAAGCTTACTTAACGAAATTCTTTATTCAAGTTCGTCCATTGATCAAACGGACGAACATAAACGAACTTCTCGCCGAACGGTTAGTCGGGCATTCGGTTCGTTTACAGCCTGCCCTAACCGTAAATACTGTTTGTGATGATGAAACAAAGGATGTAATAAGATTTCCAACATCATAGCTTAGATAACATGTCTCCTGATTTAGGATTTTGATTGAATAAAATAATTCATGTTCGTTAATTTGTGACAATTAATTATTAGTGTTTTTTAAAGGAATGAGTATTAACTATTAAGTATTAACCAAAAGGAATGAGTCACGATACATGTTGTCCATACAAAACACGTAAAAACCGGAAAAGTTTTCAAAAGGTTGGCAACTAAAAGATAAGTGAACTAGGATTTGCCAAACCTTTTGATATTGCTTGTTCATCAAAACCACTTTTATACGTAGTATCATGTGGAAAGTTGGCTTCAATAACTAACACAACACCTTTCGTAACATAAAAAACACAAACACTTGTGACAAATAAAAATATCATATGATCGAAAAGTTGAATCCGGGATCCCTTGGATTTATTGGAATTTTCTTAGGAAAGCGTGAGTGAGTTAGAACGAAACTTGAACCACCTCAGGATATATAATATACGTTTCTATTTAGAGCCTTAGACATGCTATTACAAAGCTATATGTAACTGATCATAATATGTGTAGGCTAGTGGTTTAACTAAAAAATGGAAAAATAACTGACACGGCAATGTTGTGTAGACATGTGGACTCTCACTAACTTTTTCATAAAAAACGAGTAATGCTTTAACAAAAAACACGATTATTATTTAATCCTTTTTTTAAATTTAAAATTATGAAAAAATGGTTTGATTTGTTAAAAATGATTGGGTACACCCCTTGCCCTCATGCCCGTGAAGCCAATGGCGCTCCTGCCTTTTGACGTCCCACATTTGTTTGGCTTAATAATGTTTTAGATTCTTATAAGCTGATGTGAACGTTAGCTCAATACACGTAGTCTAAAGATATGTTTTTATATATATTGATATCAATAACTAAATCGCCATGCTTGCGATGCGCGCATATAATGTATATATGTGTGAACTTTCGGGTGAGCAAAAGTGAAATTACACTAATTTTGACGTTATTTTACTAATCTCGTGAAAATAACGTTAAAAAATGTGGAAGGTTAATCAGGCATCATGTGATGGCGTTGATAGCCGAAATAAAAGGGTACATGCACCAATCGACGATGTCCCGATGGTTGAGTGTTATGTGCCTTATGTCCAAGGTTTGATGCAAAACTACTATCGAGCCGGGGGTCTCACTGGAAACAGCATCTCTATTCCTAAATAGTATAGGTAAGGCTGTCTGCATTTTACCCTTCTCAGATCATATCATAGTTTTGTTATTGATGAAATATACTGAGTACGATGATGATTACATCAATAACTACTTTTTCTACTACTTGGATGTTTCTGTTATTCTATTTATGATTATGCCTACGGGCTAATCCGTGTACTCAAATATCGATAATGTCATGGATTAATACCTATAAATTTATCTATGTATATATATAGAGTACCAAAACTTCTTTTATATGTCATTAATTATTATATATATCCGATTATCTTACACTCAAATGGCATCAATTCATCACATATTTTTAAAAAGTGCCTCATGTAAAAAAAAATTCTTAGATCTGACACTGATTATAACAACTAGAAAATGATATCTTAAAGCGACTATGTAAACGTGTCTTAAAAACGCTTATTGCATATTAAATAAATATAAAATAGGTTACTAATGTTATCACTAGACGGTCAAAACACGCATCCAAATACCATTTAAAATCGTTAATTGGAGTCCAAATTTGTTAGGTTTGCATGGTAAAATACTATGCATAAAAAGGCAACTTTGACAAGTGCACCATGCATTGCATCATATGACATATCCCATTCCTCTTTATAAAGCCCTCAACAACACTTCTCTTTCTCATTGGATCCAAACACCTTCTCCTTTCTTAACACAAACAATCTCCCACTATTCGTCACCGCCACTGCCGCTGCCAGACACCAGCCACCAACCGGCCACAAAATGATTCTAAAACATTATAGTCTTGTTATCAAAATTCTCATAGCCCTCATATTAAGCTACACTTGTGACAAAAACATAACCTATTCTACAACATATCTTCCAAACCATGAAACCATCACTTCATCATTAATAAAAGAACTAAAACTTGATGGTGATCTTAATTTCCACAACATCCACCATTCATCCAAAGATTTTGGCAACCGGTTTAGTTTCCTCCCACTAGCCGTTCTATACCCGAAATCAGTTTCCGATATCTCAACTCTAGTAAACTACATATTCCAAATGGGACCCACATCCGAGTTAACCGTTGCACCACGTGGTCACGGTCACTCACTAGAAGGTCAAGCCCAAGCTCACCAAGGGGTGGTCATAAACATGGAGTCACTAGCCAAATCCCAAGAAATGAAATTTCATTTTACCACAAACACAAATACGCCTTTTGTTGATGTTTCGGGTGGTGAACTTTGGATTAATATTTTGCGCGAGAGTTTGAAATTCGGGTTTGCCCCAAAGTCTTGGACCGATTACCTTCATTTAACCGTCGGTGGTACTTTATCTAATGCTGGGATTAGCGGTCAAGCGTTTCGACATGGACCTCAGATCAATAATGTCCATCAGTTACAAGTTGTTACAGGTACTTCTCTAACATTTATACTTATGTTAGTTGATTTATTCTATTTCTTTTAAAGATTTTGCTAAAGTGTTTGGAAAGATGTGGCAATTGGCAATGCCATGATGACAAACTAACAACATCGTCATATTTATATTTATATTTATATTTATATTTATATTTATATTATATATATACTTTATTTGGGGACCATCTAAAGAAAGTACAACTATAGTTTTGGAACAAATGAGTATTATTTGAAAAAGACTACTCTTGCAAGGGTATGATGGTAAATCCAACATAAAATCATTAATAAAGATTGTAAAATTGACTTTTTAATAATATAAACTATGATCCAATGTAGACGATTTACTGGTGACACTCATAACTTTTATTTTTGAGTTTTCAAAATAATAACGGTGCAGTTGTGTTTTTATGTCTTAAAATCGTTTTTTTCTGTTTCTTCTGTTTTATTTCCTTGTAATTAGTCGCTTTTGAGGTTCAAAAGAACTCACAATCCCACTCACGTAATTATCATATATTTACACTTGATTTCCACTCGATTTTGCTCACATAGAATGTGTATGCAAGTTGAATTGCCCTTCACGATGAAAGTGAAAGTTTAAAGTGTCAAAGGTTAAATTGTTATAGACTATTGCGTCATAGTTTGGATTATTAAAATACATTTTGACAAAAAGATTTATGTAATTACTTAACTTATTTTTTCAGGGACAGGAGAAGTAGTAACATGTACAGAAGAACTGAAGTCAGATTTATTTCATGGTGTTCTTGGAGGGCTTGGGCAATTTGGGATCATTACACGAGCTCATATATCGCTTGAACCCGCCCCGGAAATGGTAAAAAGATTATAAATTTATGAAAGTGGTCTTAATATCAAATTTGGGTTGTGTAAATCTTTAATTTGATATCTTGATTTTAATTAGTTTTAGTAATTTTGATCAGGTTAAATGGATTAAAGTTCTTTACTTGGATTTTGCTACATTTACAAAGGATCAAGAAATGTTAATATCATCCAATAGTTCATTTGATTATGTGGAAGGGTTTGTTTTGATTAACCGAACCGGGCTCCTTAATAACTGGAGATCATCTTTAAAAAATAAAGATCCGGCTGGGGCTAGACGATTTGTTTCCGAAGGAAAAACCATATTTTGCCTTGAAATTGCCAAGTATTTTAAGCAGGAAGATGCTCATACCATTGATCAGGTGAGTTGAGTCATGAGTCGAATGATTTTACTAGGTTTTATGCACTAAAATACATCTTGTGCAACTTTAAACCTATTTGACACGTTAGAAAGATACATATCCCGAGTCTACTAGTTAACAAACAAAATCGGTTAAAAATTAATCATGATCTATCTTGCTTATATGCAGAAAGTTAAAAGCTTATTATCGAAATTGAACTACAATGAATTCACACTCTCCATATCAGAAGTGACATATTTGGAGTTTTTGGATAGAGTTCATGTTTCTGAGTTGAAACTACAAGAAAAAGGGTTATGGGATGTACCTCATCCATGGTTAAATCTTCTTGTTCCCAAGAGCAAGATACACGAATTTGCTAATGAAGTTTTTGGGAAAATTCTAATGGATACTAGCAATGGACCGATACTTATCTACCCCGTCCATAAGTCAAGGTAATACCATAAAAAGCACTATTAAAAAAAAACTTTTGAAAAATGTATAAACCTAATCATGGTTAGCTTTATTGTAGGTGGAACACTAAAACATCAATGGTGACACCAAATGAGAATGTGTTCTACTTAGTGGCGTTTCTATCGTCAGCAATGCCATCTTCGACAGGAAAAGACGGGTTAGAAAACATCCTAAGCCAAAACAAAAAGATTCTAGACGTGTGTGAAACGGCTAACCTCGAAACCAAACAGTATTTGCCACATTACAACACACATGAAGAGTGGAGAAAACATTTTGGTAGTCAATGGGAAGTTTTTGCTAGAAGGAAGTTTATGTATGATCCTTTGGCAATATTAACTCCTGGCCAGAGAATATTCCAAAAAGCTACAAACTTTTTATGATAGTATTTATCTCTTGTATGAATGAAGCCATGAAAAGCTATTAATTGATTAAATTGTACTTATTATTTTGAAACATTTTGTGATTTCCACTAGGTTAGTTGTAACAATGGAAGTCATATATATATATATATATAGGTAATTTTTCATTATGGTAATTTTAATGGTTGTGTAGCGTAAATCCATTGTGATTATTTTCATTCTCGGTTTAAGTTGTTTGTTGTCATCTCGAGCTTATAATTAGCATATAAACATCAAGAAAATTCATTAAAAGGAGTCCTGAGGCGGAGCCTCAAGGACCATCAATGGTGAGCTCACTGAGCTGAGTCACCATCAACAAGGGCACGAGCACTCGGCCCGGTTTGGTTTGTAAACTTTAATTTGAGATAGAAGTTGACGTCATATTCAACTTGTATTCGACTCGATCCAACATGTTGCTCGATGAGTTGGATTTTCTTTTTCTTTGAAAATTTTGTATGATTTTTACATGGGAATTAAAGGATGGAAAATTTATTCAAGCAGACAACCGAGCAAGTCACCATCGGCCTGAACTCAACTCGAATGTTTATATCAGTCATCTAGCTCGAGCTGAATTACGAATATTTTTTCAACAAATGAATTACCAGTGAGTTACAAAACCATAACTTTGTTGAAGATCATTTACGTCAATTATTTATTTATTTAATTATAGAGAGGCGAGGTACAAGCCCACTGGACCTAATACCATATCTATATTCTTTTGACTAACTTAAGGAGTAACCCAACTATGAGCCCAAACTTAAAGCTCAATGAGAGCCCAAAGAAAACTCATCTAATCTACTATAGGTTGCTTCAAATCTTCAATATGCTCAAAAATGAACATATATCTATAATATATATAAACAAAGACATAAAAATCCTACGTGTCGCGATGTGGTCGATCCTTTTTTTCTGGAATCACCAGATTTGCTTGATTTTTAAATGGAGACTTTTCATGCATTTGACCCGAATTCATGGGTATGGGTCTTACCAAACCCAGATATTCCTTAAACGGGTTATAACATCTCATTAAATTAAAATTATTCTCACCAAATTATTTATGTAAAAATCATATAAAATAGGATATAATAAAAAAATAATATCTTATTTATTTTAAAAAAGATATATATATATATTATTTAAATTAAAAAACCAATTTGATAGTAAAAAAAATAAACGGGTCTTGGGTCTCATTAAACCATAAATATATTATTAACTTTCATAAATATTACTTATAATTAAAAAACCAATTTCATAGTAAAAAAAATAAACAGGTCTTGGGTCTCATCAAAACCATATAGCTTTTAAACCGGGTTATAACATCTCATTTGTTTGTGAAACAATTTATCATCAAACCAAAAGTATATTATTAACTTTCATACAATAAAAAAATATAAATTAAAAAAATAAATAAATATTAGAACAAACAATATAAAACAACCCCCGTAATACGGGGGATAAAAACTAGTTGAATTATATATAATAAAAATAACCAATGAAAAGGGGAAAAATAGCGTTATGACATGTTTATTTATATCTTTGCTTTAATAGTGTGCTTTACTTTTATCAACGTTACGACCTGAATATTTTCACGGTGTTTCTTTAACATAAAGTTCCGAATATTATCGACACCCTCTCCGTAACACGCAAATTTATGTGAGGGTTACTTATATAAGGTTTCGATTTTTTATCATATTGACCACATCACGCGTGTTTGCATCAACCAGTTATATTTTTTGCTCTCAATTTCATCGATCAAAAAAACAAATATTTATCACATTGTTGGCTAAAAAGTTGGAAAAATAATGAATTTGTGCCTCAATTTTTATTAGTTAATAATAAATAAATTGTTATACATTTTATCTAAAATATTTACAATAAGTTAAAACTATTATAAATTTCGTTAAAGTTAAAACCAAAAAAAATATCTATAAGTTCACTTAGGGTCTTTTGGTTTTAGTTACATGCAAAACCGAAACCGAAATGAAAGTACGTTTTTTATAAAAACATGAAACCAAACCGCTGGTTTTTGTTTCAGTCCGGTTATTACGGTTTGGCATTAAGATCATACCATCCTGCTTGTTAGTCAAAACCCATCAAAATAATATATATATATATATATATATATATATATATATATGTATGTATGTATACACACACACATACACACACATATATAGGGGAAGATTAACATACAAATAAAATTAACGTGCTAAAAGTGAGAATCAAGTAACTAATAACTCTACTTGTATATAATTAATCTACTTAATTCTCACGTTTAGCACCTTAATTTCATTGTATTTGATCCAAACCACATATATACATATACATATATATATATATATATATAATTACAGTACTTAGTTTTTATAGTTAGCATGTTAATTTAATTTGCACGTTAACTTTCCATCAATTAACCATATGTGAATATATATTAAATAAAATAATATATAAACACATTCTTACGAGATATACGTTACTAGTTAAAGTCACTTATATTCGTTCTTCACTTACGAGTATGCATAAAACCCCCAAAAACGTTTAAAGAAAAAAGGGTTAGAACTCACCTAGATCGGGTTGTGTTATTAATTTATAGTTATTCCCTTCCTCAGTGTGCATGACTTATTATTAAAGAATTAGTCATTAATCAACTAATTTTTTGGTAGCCAACTAAAAGACGCTAGCATTTTCTAGACAAATGTTTGTGAAGCTTTTTTTCCACCGATGGGCAAATGCGAGCACTGGGAAAAAGATTATATATCTTCAAAATGGACTAACATAAACTCCAAATGCCAAATTTTTCACGGGGTCTACGCTTGAAATAGAAACACGTGAGGTACCGGTGTCAGTGACGTGGAGATCATTGGAAATGCGTTGATAGAGTTCAAAATACCAAGGGGGGCTTCCTTTAAATGAAGTGTGGTATGTGTATGAGGAATCACCCTAAGTGGGGCCTCGTACTCCTCGTCGCGTCTGGAAGAAAACATCCACCAAAAATGCCAAAACCTCATCTTGGGTCGATTTAGAAACGCCGAGGTCTGATGGTCGAAATTTTAACTTAAATGATAATGAATTTGTTGATGTCGATGAGGATGATTTTGAGATCCCTCAACCGTTTGGTAGAAGAAGTCATGGAAAGGGGACACAGACGGGTTCATCTGCAGCAGGTGCGAGTGCGGGTGTCGAAGTGAAAGACGAATTGAGAAAATGAATCGTTGACTCTAAGTTATACATGATCTTGGGTATCAAAGTCTTCAAGTTGATAAGGAGGTCACTAAGGTCCTTAAACATAGGCAAATGGACAGAGATCTCAACTTTTTAAGGGCACCTATCACCGACACCGACCCTCATGCCTGGGTTGTAGCCAATATGAGAAAAGATTAGATTATTAAAAGATACAACCTGTAGTTTTAATTTTTTAAGTACTCTTAGTTTTTTTAGTATTTTTATTTTTAATATTATTTTTTCTTAATTTTAATGTAATCTTTATTTATTCAATGAAATATTACTTTTTTTATTTAAAAAAATAGAAAGCTAAAATATAAAAAAATAATTGAGTAATGATTGAGTGATGATTACAGAAGAGTTTTCCCACTAAACTATTTTTAATAAAAGTTTTGATTACTAAATGAGATAAGCTGCACTAGTCTAACTCATGAGTCACGAAGTGTTCATGTTGAAATAAAAAATTTTAAAAAAGAAAAGTAACATAGAATTGGTAACCCTTTCTTTGCGTTTGTAGAGGTCAGGTATATGTCATGGAGGAATGGCGGTTGAGAGACATGACGGGAGAGAGATGCATTGATATATGAACCACCTTTTTATGTTATGGAGGAACTTCACTAATTTTAGTAACTTCATGACAACAGGAAGATGTATTGATATGGGTGCTGAAGAAACGTGGATCAACTCACTGGTAGACGATCTACTTTCCTCGGGTGTGATTATACTATTTCACCGATGGTTTCTCTTGGATCTGGGTTCTTCCACCTACAAAATAAACAGCACCGTCAACTTACCCCTCAGAAAGGGACAGAGGGGTCCTCTTTGGGGTAACCCTCCGGTGTGAGAATAAGTATTTGTAGAGAAGATAATAATATGTCCAGAGTAAGGAAATCTGGAGAGTATTGCTTAATAGCTGAATACTCTGTGTGATTGTGTTACTGGATGTAACTGTCTGTGATTGAATGTAATTGAATATGATTGAATGTGATATGATGATGTTACTGGCTGTAACTGTGAATGATTCAGTCTCTCTCCTTGTGGAGTTGATACTGTATTTATAGTGCTAGGGTTTCCACTGATTGGGCTCAGCCTTGTTGGCCTCCTCCAATTGCTCTGCGCCACGTGTCCTCTCAGACACCTGGTGCTTTCTCATTGGTTATAATCACGTGGTAGCACATGGGTTATGCTGAGTTGTCCACCTTTCATTTGGCAGCTGTCAACATCAGCATATTCTTATTCCTTAAAAAGATACCTTCTGGAAGGTTGTCTGACGTGCACAATCAAGGTTGCCCTAATCCTGATTTGGATAAGGGCGAGGTTGATTATGTGTGATATGCGCCAATCCTGAGGATGCGCGAGGTCTTCTCTTTATTCTCACGCGCAGATGTTTAATGCGCAGATGTGATATGCACGAGCATGTGACATGCGCCGCGCGCTGATGCGCCACGCGCATATGTGATATGTGTGAGCATATGTGATGCGCGAGCATATGTGTGCCTGGGCATATGATGCCTGAGCATGTGTGGTGCCTGGGCATATGATGC
The DNA here is from genome assembly GCF_021521415.1 of Bidens hawaiensis. NCBI lineage: Eukaryota > Viridiplantae > Streptophyta > Magnoliopsida > Asterales > Asteraceae > Bidens > Bidens hawaiensis. Next base: position 191,977 of record NW_027492087.1, on the reverse strand, counting down.
CTGAGCATGTGATGCATGAGCATATGTGATATGCGCCATGCGCATAGGTTTTGGCTTTGTGACTTCGTAATGTCTTGATTTCAAGCCTCTTGTCTATATCTTGTGGGTTGACCCGCCTTGCTCGGTGTTGAGGCGGGTACATACCTCTTCAAGCCCCCCCAGTCTAATGTGTGTCTTGTCTCGCTCGAGCGAGGCAAGATAGATATTAGACTTAACAGTTTGTTCTTTTAGTAGGGGTTTGTCTTTTTCTTCTTATTATTCATCGTTGCGCGAAATTCTATCATCTTGGTTGTAAACGAATCGTCCCTGAACGTGGTTGGTTGTTGCTGACGTGGGCCAGTGATGGAGACGTGTCAGGCCTTTCGTGTGCTCGAGGTGCTACAGTTGCCTTTCGTGTCCCCTCACATGCTGTCAGGGACACGTGTCCCGCTCGCGTTGGTCCGTTCCTGCGAGTGGTGGCGCGTGAACTCTGGCAGCAGTCGTATAGTTTCCTTTCATGTCCCCTCACACAGTGTCAGGGACACGTGTTGCGCTCGTATTGGCTTAAGCCTGCGAGTGGGGGCGCGTGAAGTCCGTTCAGCACCAAAGTTTTTCTCTCCTGGGCCTATAAAAGCCAGCCCTTAGAGTTTTTTTATCCTTCATCTTCTTGTTTATTCTTCTGATCTCTTTTCTTTCTTTGTGTTCTGATTATCTTTGTTCTGCTTTCCAAATATCTGTTATTCAGAAGCAATCTTTGTTCGTTGTCACCGTTGTATGTCTGATAGCTCAGACAACACAATCTCCCCCATCCATTGCCGTAGAAAATCGTTAGTAATGTCTACATTGAAAAAGACCGGCAAGGGGAAGAAGGCTGCTGAGGGCTCATCGGAGGAGGTAGGGAGGACCAAGGCCGTGAAGAGGTGGAATGAAATCCCCTGCAAATTGAGGCAGGCCGATCTTGACAGCCTCATCGCCTCTCAGGGTTTTTCCCCTCTGTTTGGCTGCATGTTGCCTGTGGCCGGGAAAACGGCGGCGGACCCGCCTGCCGGCTATATATCCTTGTACTGTCATTTTTTCACCCACTGCAACCTTCGTCTCCCGATGACAAGGTTTGTAGGTGCGGTGCTTAGGTTCTATGGGATTCATATATCCCAAGTCCATCCGTTTGGACTTGTGCGCATGACTCATTTTGAGTTCATGTGCAAATCTCAGCGCGAGGAGCCCACCCCTCGGCGCTTTCAATTTTTTTACAAGCCCAAGATCCAAGACTCTTGGTTCTCTTTTATTCCTCGCAGTCAGAAGGTGAAGTGCTCCACTGTTTCATTCAAGAGCCTTCATGACTGGTCTGAGAGGTTTTTCTATATAAGGGCTGGTGTGATCCCCATCCGCATGACCATGCGCGCGATTTCTTCTGCGCCTGCGGATGTGGGTGTCCTCAAGAACCCAACTGGCGCCTGGGTTAAAAAGTTGACCGCTGAACCATCCCCCGCCAAGAACATTTGTGAGGAGGCGCTAGTGGGGGTTGGTATGAGCAGGAGGTGGGCGGACAGCGCGTCTGAGCCCGTTATCCAATTCGACGGCTTGTGTAAGTTTATCTCATTTTTTTACTTCTGCGCGAATAAAATTATTTTTGCTGATATCATGACTTGTTTTGTGCAGTCACCAAGGAGTATATCCACGCCGCATATGATGAGCATATGGAGGGTGGCTCCGTCGCGCTCGGCGCTGGGGAGGTTGGTTTCCCTGATCGCTTTGATGACATGTTCATCCCTGTTGATCTGGGATTTGTCTTCGACAGCGATGTGCCTGGTAAGCCTTTGTAGTTATGCATTTTCCCTTATAATACCAAATTTTGCTAACACTTCTGTTGTGTGTATTGTAGATGCGCTCGAAAACTACGAGCTGGAGCTTGCGGAAGAGGAGGAGGAGGAGGAGGCGCCCCAACTAAAGCGTAAAGCTAAGGGGAAAACTGGCGCAGGGGCCAGTAAGAAACAGAAGAAAGATGTTGCCCCTGTTGTTCAGGATCCTCCTACTCAGGCGGGGGGATTTGGGAAAACCCAGGAGTTTACCACCAAGGTTTCCCTGTCTTCCCTGCCTCAAAAAGTGGGCAGACCTCCTGTCCACCTGAGGTATGGTGCCACTACCTCCTCCCTTCACGCGGCGGACAAGGGAAGCGGTGTTGCGCCTTCGACAGGTATACTTTGCTTATCCTTTATGGTTCTATGAGCGCGATTCTGATAGACTTACTAATGAATCTTTGCTCTCTCCAATGTTTGTAGAGCCGTCGACAGCGCAACAAGATGCCGAGGTTGCGCCGGCGATCGCTTCGAAGTCCCCTGTTTTACCCTCAAAGAAGGGTCGAATGGACTTCATGGCGATGTTTGCTTCGCGAACGGAGTTGCGCCAAGGTACGTATTGCGCTCTTATTTTCTGACTTTCTTTTAGATCAAGTCCTGAACCATTTCTTGTTGTTGATTTTTTCATAGAAGCCGTAGCTGGCGCACAAGCTGCTGGCGGCACTCCTGGCGCCGGTGCCAGCGCCGTTGGCTCTGCTCCTGCTCCTGCAAGCGATGAATCTCCCCTCATCGGGATTACTAAGGAGCAGGAGGCCGTTTTGCGCGCCGACCTGGCGGCGTCGAGACATCCCTCACCTCCTCCTGCGCACAGCCCTCCTCGCGAGACCGATTTTGATTCTAGGTCGCAGGAGAAGAGGCCTATTTCAGAGGAGGATGAGGAGTTTGAAGTTGAAGACTCCGCTGGCGCCCGCGCCAGCCCTGCAGCGCCACGAGGTTTCGCGGCCGAGCCTTCTCATGGGGCTGGCGCTGACTTTTCTGTTTCATCCCCGCAGGTATAGGTTCTTTTTTTTTTTTTTTGCTCCGCTGCGCGGACTTCCATCTTAATGTGTTGACTTAGATAATTACTTTGTTTTTGCAGGAAGCCGATCACATTTACCGCCCGAGATGGACTATTACTGAAGACAGCACATTTCAGTCCATGGGTGTGTGTGGGGAATTCTGGGCTCATGCTGTGCCTCCATCTGAAAGGAGGTTCCAGGAGGACCGCGCTCGCGACGACCTGCTCAATGATCATATGTTTGCCGGGTCGGCCTTCTTTGCTGCCTCCCAAGAGCTTCGCTCTGATTACGTAAAAGTACGTGATGCTCTTGCGGAAGCCAAGCAAGAGGCTAAGGTGTCTGCTTGGCATCTTTCTGATGCTCGCGAGAGAGCTGAAAAGCTCCAAGCAGAGCTCAGTGAGAACAGAGCCAGTGCCAACAGCGCCTTCGTGAAGCGCGGTCATGAGCTTCAGGCTGCGCGGGAGAAGCTGCAGGCGGTTGAGGCTGACGCGGCCAAGTTTGCGCGCAGAACGCGCGACTTGGAGCTGGAGGCGGAGGCGCGTGACCAAGCTCTTGTCCAGTCTATTACTGAAAAATCATCACTGGAGAGTGAGGTTGCGCGCCTGAAGAAGGAGCTGGCGGCCGCGCAGGCCGATAAAGATGAGGCCTTGGCGACGGCAGCGTCTAGCCAGGAAGCACTTGATTCTGCGCGGACTGAAAAGGAAGAAGTCTTGGCGGCAGCAGCGTCCGACAAAGAGGAGCTAAAAAAGACTAAGGAAACTGTTGAGTTATTAAACTCTCAGGTTCCTGCCCTCGAGACGTCTGTTGCTGGCCTCGCGCAGGATCGCCAATGGCTGATCTCACAGGGCATGACTCGTTGCGCTTACGCGATGAAATACTCAGGCGAGTTTCAGGCCCTGGTGATGGATTGCAACGCTGCCGCGCGCCTGGTGGGCCGAGCTGAAGGGTTCACGGATGGTTATGAATATGGCATGTTGAAGAAGAACCCATCCGAGTACCCTTATCAGAGCGACGCTGCCTGCGCGGAAATGGCCGCGATGGGGGAGAAGTATATGAATACTCCCATTCCCATCCTTGCGCAGGTATTTTAACCTTAATGAGATTACATTGACTTATTTTCTAAGTCTTTTTGTACTCATATTTTTGCTTATGATTTGCAGATATCCGCGCTTGCTGACCAGCTAGACCTCGGCGCGCTAAAGAAATTACTTGACGAGTGCGAAGGGGCTGGTAGCGGCGATGATGGCGCGGGGAATGCTGGCGTTGCTAGCGGCTCTGGCGTGGCCAAAGGATCCGCTCCTGACACTGTTGTGCTAGAAGACTCCATTCAAGATGAACAACTTGACTATGGTCAGTTTGGAGATGACGAGGAGCAGGCTGCGCCAGATGCTGAGGGCGATGATGAGGATTATGAAGAGGCTGATGTCAACGTGGAGACTTGAGAAGCCCTTCATGTTTTTTATTTTTATTTTGTAATTTGTATCTCATCTTGTAAACTTGTAAATTTCAATGCTTTGGAATGAAATTTATTTTTTCCCTTCTTCGCATCTTGCGCATTCCCATTCATCTCTTTATATCGCATGTTTGCTTGTTGAATATAAGATATGCTTGCACGTTGGAATAAGAACAAGGTTGTAAGGAATTTATTATACTTAATCCTTGTCATATTGTAAGTGATATTTCCATATCTTGATTATGTTGACACGCGCCTTGGCGTTTTCATTATTCCTCTTTTGCGCGACGTTTTCGCGCATGGAATTATGAATTTTTTAGCCTTTACGTGTCAATATGTGTTACTCAGATATCCATTACATTTTCATGCGCGACCTCGACCTGAGACCTTAACAACTATGTTTTGGCATTTGCTTTGCCTTAGTTGTGTTTAGGTATTTTTATGGTCAGGGTGCGCAGTATGTAGGATGGATGTTGTGAGTGATTTGAGCTAAGGCTCACATTATTGGGCTAAGGCCCTGACGTTTTAGAGTTAAGACTCGTTAACGCGTTTGAGCTTGAAGCTCGCGCATGTATGTTTTACTTCGTTTTATTTCATTTTGATGTCAATACAATGTTGTCATATTGCTCAAAATTAATAAAGGGAAGTGTGAAACATGTATGCAAAAGGTAATAGAATTGGGCTAAGGCCCTGACGTTTTAGAGTTAAGACTCGTTAACGCGTTTGAGCTTGAAGCTCGCGCATGTATGTTTTACTTCGTTTTATTTCATTTTGATGTCAATACAATGTTGTCATATTGCTCAAAACTAATAAAGGGAAGTGTGAAACATGTATGCAAAGGTAATAGAATCCACATTAAGAGAAGATAGCGCGTATCATTATTTATAATGGCTTAAAAAGCCTTGATTACAAACTTGACATTTTTACATGAAACATTTTCTAAGCTGTGCCGCGTTCCATGCGCGTGGGATCTTCTTTCCATTCAAATCTTTTAAAGCGTATGCGCCTTTTCCCAATTCTTCCGAGACTTGATAAGGTCCCTCCCAATTGGGGGACATTTTTCCCGGGGGTATCGCGCGGCTAGCTTCATTGTTTCGAAGGACAAAATCATTTTTCTTGAAGTGGCATTCTTTCACGCGCTGGTTGTAATATTTTTCCAGCTTTTTCTTGTACTTGGCTTCACTGATGATAGCCGCCTCTCTGCGCCCTTCAAGTAAGTTGAGATCCAACCGTCTTTCGCGCTCGTTATCAATCTTGCTCATCATGAGCACTCTATGGGATGGGCATCCAATTTCTGCTGGAATCATTGCCTCTGTTCCATAGGTTAGGCTGAACGGGGATTCGCCATTGCTGGTTTTGCTTAATGTCCTGTGTGCCCACAGGACACTAGGTAGCTCTTTGACCCAAGAATGGGATTCTCCCTCCAACCTTTTCTTCAGCCCATTTAACAAGCTTTGGTTCGCGCGTTCCACTTGTCCATTCCCCTGAGGGTGATAAACTGAAGTGAAAATTTGGTTGATGCGCAATTCCTTGAGCCAGCTGGATATCTTCTTGTCAGTGAATTGCTTGCCATTATCGCTCACAATTTCCATGGGTAAGCCAAAACGGCATATGATGTGGCTCCAGATAAACTGCTTCATCGCTTCGGCTGTTATTTTTGCTAGTGGTTTGGCTTCAACCCATTTTGTAAAATAATCTACTGCCACTACCAAAAATTTTACTCGCCCAGGCGCTTGCGGTAGGGGACCCACAATATCGATTGCCCATTTGTGGAAAGGCCATGCAGAGGTCACCGAAATCAAGTTGTTCTTTGGCCGCATGGTGTTTGGCGCATAGCTCTGACATGCTTTGCATTTTTGGATCTCCTTTAGAGCGTCCAAGTACATGCCAGGCCAATAGTAACCTACGCTCATTGCCTTGGCAACCACCATGCGCGGGCCAGCATGTATTCCACAGATTCCTTCATGTATCTCTCTGATCACATAGCTTGCTTCCTCAGCATCTAGGCATTTCATGAGCGGCCCAAGATAGGAGCGTCGATATAATGTACCATCAAGCAGTTCATAGTTCTGCGCCTTGTGTCTTATCTTCCTCGCTTGCGCGCGATCATCTGGTACCTTTCCCTCCTTCAAGCATTCCATTATTGGAGTTATCCATGATGAAGGGGTTGTATGAGTTACCAGGACAAACTTCGCTATCACCGACGGGTTGCTCATTACTTCTACCCTGACATCTTTGCCAAAGTGATCAAAATTGGTTGATGCCATCTTACTCAGCGCGTCTGCAGATTTGTTTTCACTGCGCGGAATATGAATGATTTTGAAGCAGTCAAATTGCTCGATGAGCTTTTTCGCCTGCTCTAGATATAGAGGCATGGTGTTCTCCTTGGCATCATAAAGGCCATTGACCTGTGCTGCTACCAAGTATGAATCAACATGGGCCTCTAGATTTTTAACTCCGAATTTTTGCGCGATGCGCAGGCCAGCCAGCAGGGCTTCATACTCAGCCTCATTGTTGGTGCTTTTGAAGTCCAACCTGATGGCGTAAGTATATTCCTGATTCTCTGGATCCACCAACTTGAGGCCTGCGCCGGATCCTTCGTTGTTTGAAGCTCCGTTGGTGAATAATCTCCACACATTTTCTTCGTCATTGGCTCGCGGAGGGTCTACCTCGCGCTGAGCCTCTTCAATTTTTCCTTCGGGGACCTCGGCAATGAAATCAGCCAAGACTTGTCCCTTTATTGCTGGACGGGGCTTATAGGAGATCGTGTGCTCTCCTAATTCCAGCGCCCACTTTGTCAGCCTTCCTGAGAGCGCGGGACGGCGCAAGACTTGCTGGATGTTGTAACCAGTCAGAACTTCAATGGGATGACCATTGAAATATCTATGAAGCTTGCGCGACGCGTGTGTTAGTGACAAAACTAACTTTTCCATGATGGAGTAGCGCGTCTCAGGATCTGTCAGCACCCGACTCACATAGTATATTGGCGTTTGGATTCCCTTGCGATCCACCAATAATACTGCGCCGATGGCGCGCTCTCCTGCTGATAGGTACAATGTCAGAGTTTCACCAGGAAGTGGAGCTGTGAGCGCGGGCAAATTTATCAAACTTTCTTTTATCTCACTGAAAGCTTGCTCGGCCTCAGGAGTCCATTTGAATTGGCTTTTCTTTAAGCAATTCCTCAATGTGTTGAAAAATGGGGTAGATTTGCTTGCATGGTTCGCTAGGAACCTGTTGATTGATACCAATCTACCATTCAGCTTCTGGACTTCTTTCATGGTGGATGGCGAAGGCATGTCAAGGATGGCCTCCACCTTCTCAGGGTTCACCTTGAAACCATCCTTGGTGACCATTACACCTAGAAATTTTCCCTCTAGTACGCCGAAAGTGCATTTGCTCGGATTGAGCTTCATGTTAACTTCCTTTAGGCGCCCAAGGGTTTCTTCGATGTCTTTGAGCATTTGCTTTTCCTCCCTACTTTTGATCACCAAATCATCCACATAGACTTCTAGGTTTCTTCCAATTTGCTCGTTGAAAACGTCATCCATAAGTCTTTGGTGGTGGCGCCCGCATTCTTCAAACCAAAGGGCATTTTTGTGTAGCAAAAAACACCCTTGTCGGTTCTGAAGGCGGTTTTGTCCTCATCTTGTGATGCCATTTGAATCTGGTGATAGCCCTTGTAGGCATCCAGGAAACATTTAAGTTTGAATGGCGCCACGGAGTCCACCTTTGCGTCGATGTTTGGGAGGGGGTAACAATCCTTTGGGCACGCTTTGTTGAGGTCCTTGAAGTCAATGCACATCCTCCATGACCCGTTACTTTTCTTTACCATCACAGGATTGGCTACCCATGTCTGGTATCGTATCGGGCGGATGATGTTTGCGCGCAATAGATCCTCAACCTGCTCATTCATGGCCCTCGCCTTCTCATCCCCCATGACTCTCTTCTTTTGAGCAATTGGCTCTATAGACTTGAACGTGTTGAGAGAATGTTGCGCCAGGTCTCGCGGAACCCCAGTCATATCAGAGTGTTGCCACGCGAAGACCGACATATAGGCTGTGAGCAACCTTTTCATTCTCAACCTCGTGTCGTCTGATATCGTAGCGCCAATTGTGATTTTCTGCTCCGGGAATTTTGGGTTGAGAATCCATTCCTCTGGCGCATTGTCTGCCATTGGAAGTTTCATTCTCCCCTCCCGCGGAGTACTTGTCACTGCGCACAAATGATCTCGGTATACAAAAGTTACACCTATTGGTGTTGGGAACCCCAATGCGCCGTGCGCTGGCGACGGTATGGCGTTGAATTGGGCAATCGTTTCCCTACCCAAGATCATATTGTGGCATGAAGTGGTGGGCAAGACCAAGAAGTTGACAACTTCGGCTTGCTTGTGTTTTTCATCCCCCATGGTTAGTTCAAATTGTATTTGACCTAGGGGATGAATGATTTCATTTGAAACACCCGAGATCGGGGCATTCACAATTTCAAGCCTTGCCTGGTCTGCCGGATCCAGTTTCCTGAAACATTGTTCATACATGATGTCTGATTCGCTGCCGGTGTCCACCAGGACTTTTGACACTTCATAATGAGCAATGTGTGTAGTGATGACAAGAGGACTGCTGATGGAAGGGCCTCCCCTGATTCTTGGGAAGATGACTTGTTGCTCGCGCCAATCTCCTTGGATTTGCGCGCTTCTCTTTCTTGATAGTTGCCCTTGCCTTCCTCCCTCGGCTACACAAATTCTTTTGTACTTTTTGCTGGCTGAGGCTCCTGGTTGTTCGTTTTCTGGTCTTGAGTCTTTCACCAGGTGAGCCAGCTTGCCTGATTTCACATCCTTTTCGATTGCATCCTTCAAGTGGTGGCATGCATCAGTGTTGTGCCCTGTGGATTTGTGAAATTCACAGTACTTGCCACTGTCTGATGGTCCCTTGTAGTGTAGTGGCTTGGGGCTTTTGAATTGGACATTCTCAGTGCTTAACACCTGTGAAGGCGTTTTAGTGAGGGGAGTCCATATTCTTGGCAGAGGTCTGCTGGGATCTCTGCCGCCTTCCCTCTTGTCACCCTCCCCGCGATTACGAACATCTTTTTGGGGCTGGGGTGAGCTTGGTTGCGCCTGCTTTTCTGCGGAAGAAAAACTGGTTGGTTGCAACCTGGACCATACAGAGTTCTGTTTGCCCCTTTTTTCTTTGCTGCGCGGCGAGTCAGCTTGATGCGCTCTTTCTCTTGCCCTATATTGGGCAATTTGTTTTTCATTTCTCGCGAAAACTCGCGATGCTTCCATTAACTTGGCCCACGTGGTGGGCATGCCATCTCTGCTCACAAGAGCTCGGCGGAGTTGATCACTGCGCGCGCCTTGTATAAAGGCCACGCGCAATAGTTGCTCAGTGATACCTCCGATTGCCAGAGACTCCTGATTGAAACGAGTGATGTAGTCCTCAATCGTTTCATCATTCCTGCGCACGCAGTGCATGATGTCATCAGGGTCGCGCATGTGTCTGCGCTGCTGTACGAAGTGGGCTTGGAACTTTTCCAATAGTTCCTCAAACCCATCAATTTGCCCAGTCGGCAAGCTCTCGAACCAGACACGCGCCGCGCCCGTGAGGCAGCGAGCAAACATGTGACACCATGTTGGCATCGTCCAGCTCTCTAGGTTTCCCGTGTTGTAAAACCCTTGTAAGAAATCATCTGGATCTGTTGTGCCGTCATATTTGCCTAAACCACTTGGCATCTTGGTTTTGTGCTGGATAGGAGCCTTCGCGATGCGCTCAGTGAACTTTGAATGTTTCACCAAGATGGCTGGTCTGTACGGTGTGGTTACGTCCACTTGCCCTCTAACTGGTGGGCTGTACGGTATTTGCAGATCCAGATCGGCTCTGGCTCCAGGCGCCATGTTCACAGGCGCGCGGAGCTGTGAGCCTCCTGCATGAGTATCTCGCGTCTTCCTCATGCTGTGCACTTCTTCATCACTGAACTCAGTGTGTGCAGTGTGAACAGAATGTCCTTCTTCCGGCGCGCGCGGCCTTTTTGTTCCATGAACAGTTTGCTTATCAAACGCTTGCCTTTGTGTTAAGTCGGCTAGCTTTTTCTGTTTGACCATCTCATTGTACTTGTCCATTAGACGCCGCTGCTCGTTTATGAGCCATTCGTTGGGGTCATTAGTTTCATCTTCTGGACCCATTGGTCCTTTTTGTTTCGCGCCGGCAAGATTTTGTAACGTAAGATCGTCTGGAGGAGTTTCAGTCTGGCCATGAGGAGTTGTGATGAAAGGACGGTTACTGGTGGCGCGCGTAGAATCACGCTGCGCCCTCAGAAACTGTTGTCCCTCATTAACATCCTCACGTTCAATATCCTCCAGAACTTGATCAACGTTACGAACGCCAGAAACCATGGTGAAAATTGGTTTTTTATATAGATCTGATGAGATCTTGTTGCCGTTGTGACAGTGGATGGCGCCAATGAAGAAACGTGGATCGACTCACTGGTAGACGATCTACTTTCCTCGGGTGTGATTATACTATTTCACCGATGGTTTCTCTTGGATCTGGGTTCTTCCACCTACAAAATAAACAGCACCGTCAACTTACCCCTCAGAAAGGGACAGAGGGGTCCTCTTTGGGGTAACCCTCCGGTGTGAGAATAAGTATTTGTGGAGAAGATAATAATATGTCCAGAGTAAGGAAATCTGGAGAGTATTGCTTAATTGCTGAATACTCTGTGTGATTGTGTTACTGGATGTAACTGTCTGTGATTGAATGTAATTGAATATGATTGAATGTGATATGATGATGTTACTGGCTGTAACTGTGAATGATTCAGTCTCTCTCCTTGTGGAGTTGATACTGTATTTATAGTGCTAGGGTTTCCACTGATTGGGCTCAGCCTTGTTGGCCTCCTCCAATTGCTCTGCGCCACGTGTCCTCTCAGACACCTGGTGCTTTCTCATTGGTTATAATCACGTGGTAGCACATGGGTTATGTTGAGTTGTCCACCTTTCATTTGGCAGCTGTCAACATCAGCATATTCTTATTCCTTAAAAAGATACCTTCTGGAAGGTTGTCTGACGTGCACAATCAAGGTTGCCCTAATCCTGATTTGGATAAGGGCGAGGTTGATTATGTGTGATATGCGCCAATCCTGAGGATGCGCGAGGTCTTCTCTTTATTCTCACGCGCAGATGTTTAATGCGCAGATGTGATATGCACGAGCATGTGACATACGCCGCGCGCTGATGCGCCACGCGCATATGTGATATGTGTGAGCATATGTGATGCGCGAGCATATGTGTGCCTGGGCATATGATGCCTGAGCATGTGTGGTGCCTGGGCATATGATGCCTGAGCATGTGTGGTGCCTGGGCATATGATGCCTGAGCATGTGATGCATGAGCATATGTGATATGCGCCATGCGCATAGGTTTTGGCTTTGTGACTTCGTAATGTCTTGATTTCAAGCCTCTTGTCTATATCTTGTGGGTTGACCCGCCTTGCTCGGTGTTGAGGCGGGTACATACCTCTTCAGGTGCCACTTTTTTTTGTTTGTATTAATTTAGTAGCTATCCTAACCAACTTTTATAGAGTAACTTGTATATATAGATCGATTACACTTGATAATTCAAAATAAGACTTAACAATTGTAGCAGATGCTTCAATAGCCTGAATTTAAAATAAATATGACATTGTTTCGTAAGGTTGAAATGATTCGAGAGAGCCAACGGGCACAAGGTCTAGCTACTATTCTTGCTATTGGCACCGCAACTCCTCCAAATGTTTATAATCAAGCTGATTATGTGGACTACTATTTTCGTGTTACAAAGAATGAGCATATGATTAATCTTAAAGACAAGTTTAAACGCATTTGTAAGTATTCATTCCATACCACTTCACTTAAATAATTAATCATGCCATTGTTGTTTATCCATAAAGCCTAGTATGATATAACACATACAGTATTCATGAACTTGTAGGTGACAAAACAATGACAAAAAAGCGATTTATGCTTCTTACGGAAGATTTTCTGAAAGATAACCCGAATGTGTGCGAGTTGAGAGTTGATGATCAGCGAAGTCCCAAAGCTTGGTAAAGAAGCGGCGATAAAAGCCATCGAGGAGTGGGGACTCCCAATATCTAGAATCACCCATCTCATCTTTTGCACCAGCTCGGGACTCGATATGCCAGGTGCTGACTATCAACTCACCAAGCTACTTGGCCTATCTCTATCGGTCAACAGACTCATGATGTACCAACAAGGCTGCTCGGGAGGGGGTATGGTCCTTCGTCTAGCCAAGGACCTTGCTGAAAATAATAAGGGTTCTCGTGTCCTTGTTGTCTGCTCAGAGACCATGGCTAGTATCTTTCGTGGACCAAGTGAGAACCACATTGGTTCTTTGGTGGCCCAAGCTCTTTTTGGGGATGGAGCTGCTGCAATCATTGTTGGTTCCGATCCAAATTTGTCGGTTGAGAATCCGTTATTCGAAATTGTTTATGCAAATCAAACAATCATACCAGACACTGAGATGGCGGTAACCTTACCCTTGAGGGAGGATGGGCTCACAATCTACTTGGACAAGGATGTACCTGACATGATCTCCATGAATATAGAGAATGCATTACTGCAAGCAGTCGATCCACTAGGCATAAGTGATTGGAATTCGCTGTTTTGGATTGTCCATCCCGGTGCTAGACGAATACTTGACGAGGTGGAGTTAAAACTTAACCTCAATAAACACAAGTAGAGGGCCAGTAGGCACGTTCTAAGTGAATATGGAAACATGACTAGTTCTTGTGTGTTGTTCATTATGAATGAGATGAGAAATACATCTTTCAAGGATGGAACAAGTACCACCGGCGAAGGTTTAGATTGGGGTGTTTTGTTTGGATTTGGTCCGGGTTTGACTGTTGAGACAGTTGTGCTACATAGCAAACCCTGCTGCTCCCCAAACAACGTACTTTGATGCATAGTTAATAATGGTCGGTTATTAAACAATGTTTTTTTTAATCTCAATATATGCATTATTGTAAGTTATTTCGGTTAATTTCTTATTGCATGTATACACGGTTGCACGCACTCTTTATATGATATGATGTACTGTTCATTATATGAATATCATACGTCGATCTAGTTCTTTTGTAAACTAGAACAAGGCTAAGCCAAAGATTTTAACCAGCTGAGTTGAGCCAAGCTAAGCCAAGGCTAGCTTGAGATCGACTCGAACTTCATTCCAATTTGGCTTGGCTAGGCTCCAAATTAATTCTAGCCAGCAATGTCGACTAAATTTGGTTCGACATTATAGCATATTTTTCATGAGGGCTAGAGTATGTAAAGTTACATAATTTATTAATAGTTGCTAATTGTGAGAATCAAGTAGAGTAATTATGTAATTACAACATAGAGTAATTACATAATTACTCTACTTGTATATATAATTACTCTACATGATTCTCACAAATAAAATGATAGATTGATAGATCACCCAACATACAATTCCACAGGTTTGTTGTCTGACCTCAACCTACGCATCCATCGCATAAAGCCCTCAATACCCCTCTTATTATAGACATTTAACGATACAAACAATACTGGATCCATCCAAACAGGAACTGGGTAAGTTCTAACCTTTCGTCCATGGATATACCGAGTTTCACCCTCGCATGATTCATCAAAAGCGACAATGTGAAAGTGGAAAGCAATGTTAAGACGTGTGTCATTATTGTGTTACCCCTATACTCCATACCATTAGAGTCATCTGACTCTTTTCCCATGACCCTGCGGTGTAAAGCAAAACTTCAAACATTTGTCCTATTATTGTCCTGAATAGGAGATATAAACATAAGTTCAACGGGTTAATATAGTAACTAAAATACTTGAGATTGATAGATACATGCCATAAAGATCTACTTTGAAAGTAGTACACATTTTCATAATAGCACACAACTTTTCCTGCAATGCAGAAAATAGAAAAAAAAAAGACTATAAAGTTAGTTAACAAAATGCACATGGATTCTGGGATCTAAATTAACAGAAACATTAATTCAATAAACAACTTGATTAAAAGTCAATAATTGGTAAGAAAATGTAACATGTTTACTCTGACCTTAGTATCAATGGGCTTACTCAATTATGTTTCAAGTTGAATCATTGTTTTTTTAATGAGGGATTGAAGGACGGGAATTCTTGGCTTGATGACTGTTTCCAAATGCTGAAACGATTAATAATAATATTATGTTAGATATATTTTTTATAAACATCATATCCTGTAATTACCTTGAATCTAAAGATGAGTTGATTACCTTGGAAAGCACTTTCCCTATATGCCCAGAACCCATTTTGCTAGGAAACTTCAGCATAAAAGACTTCCCTTCCAACATCTGCATTTCATTTAATAAAATATAAAACCAACCTAAAACCTACAACTTTCACTTTAGTAGGATTTTTAATAAAAATTCAAAACCCAGGATCTTACATCAACTGCATCAGTCCCCTTGCCCATTAGATTAATCTTGGTCAACACACCAAAAGTCCTCTCCCCTGTGCTTACCATAAAAGTAATAAACACCAATCATGCGCATAACAATGTATATGCATCTCAGTATCTCACAATATTAGTTTTTTTGAACTCTTGAAAAAAACCACATCACATAAAACAAAATGTGTATCTCAGTCATTATTATATTAATGTCTCTGATTACTCAATCAAATAAATTATCCAAGAAAAATCCACTTGAATGATATGTTTCATTTACAAACCTCGTGACAGTTAGGCTGCAATGCAACCAGATAAAGAACTTTCAATAATCTGTTCAACAAGACACTCTACTATTTTTATAGAATCATCAGAGTTGTTATTTCCTGTGCATATGCAGATAGCAACACTTAAAAGTTAAACACAATGTACATTCTTAATGTAGGACCGCACCATGTTCATAATGTCCTGCAGGACCTGCACAATGCTCTCTGATTGACCATCTACAAAGATCATACAAGAGTAAAATGATGCAACCACAGCAAAGTTAAAATTGCAAACCAGCAAGAAAAAAGTCATGATGCCTAAACTCACCAACAGCTACTTTTGTCAGACCAGGAAGATCAATCAGAGTCAAATTCACAACTGCCAACATCGTACATAATAAGTGAGTTTTGTAACCAAATCAACAAAGTAGCATATAAAATGAATGTGAATAGAGTAAAGTCTTTGCATGTGTAATTTGAAAAGAAATTGTTTACTCAAACTTGTAACATGTTTCTCAGTTTGTTGCATGACCAACTATTATCATATAGCCTACATTAACATTTGTAACCAAAGCTCGATTAATACAAACTAACATAGGTAGCCCTACAATCACTTTAATGTCATGTGTCTTTTATCTCAAGTGTACCTATCTTCACCTATTAGTGCTTCTTGTCCTAAATATGCTATGAACGCCCCATAGTAAGCCATAAACTTTGGGGATGTTTGGGATTCCTTATTTTAGCTTCTTATAACTTTTCAATAAGTCAATAATAAGTTACAAATGTGTAACTTAGTAACTGTGATGAGTAACTGTATTTTACCCTGCGTACCTATAAATAGTTAGCTAGCTTTGTGAACGAACCCAAAGTTAAATTAATTGTTCGTAGCAGAAGTTCTATTATGTTCGTTTATTTAATAAACTAAGTAACGTTGATAATATTTTTGTTTACTTACGTTAATGAACGTTTATTTATGTTCTTTTTTTACGTCATTTCATTTATATTCGTGTATTTATGCTCATTCGTTTAACCCATTTGACTATTTTTTAATGGCAACGAATCCTCCAAATTGGCTACTGACTAAATTCACCACATCCGGATACACTCGTCTTTCGATCCAGAAAAAACCCATTTGACTAAGTTATATTGTAATTTTACAAAACAAACACATATATTATATTAAGTCTATTTATTCATATTATTTATTTTGTGTTCATTTACGTTTATTCAATTATGTCCGTTTGTGCTTGTTCACTTGTGTTTGTTTATGTTCATGAACTTTCTTTTAGAATGTTAAAAACAGACATACACGCAGATTTTTTTTTTACTGTTTGTACAACCAATACGGTAGTGCCTATCTTTTTATTTCATTCTGTTGTAATTGGGTTTGATAAGCTGATTTTGTCCCCTTAAAAAGGAAAAATCGAAGAAGTTATGTAAAATAGTCAAATATACCCACAAAATTAAGTCGGTTTTCTCTATTAGGTTTGCCGAACCCCACCTTAAACTAAAAGTGGGTTTGTCAAGCCCGACTTCAAGGAGTGATGATGCGGTGCCCGTCTCAACTTCAACTACCAATTTTGTTTATTGTCCCTAATATGTTTAGTCCCAAATGTGGTTTTTCGTTTTGGAAGCCAACAAGAAACGAATATGACCATATTTCACCACATTACCAAACATTTAAATCCTAATTTACGGATAAAGTATTATAGGTTTCTAGAATTTGAAACAAAACAAATGAGAAGATCGAATTAAAGAATTTAAGCATACTAGAATAGAATATCACATAAAAAGACATGTCTCTTTAAATGTACAATAGGTTTATGATTTATTTTATGAAAATATATTCTATTTTTACATAGTACAATGTTTGTTAAAATTGCAAACCACCAAGAAAAAAAGTCATGATGCCACATCAGCGCCACATCAGATTCCAAACTTTTTTTAAAAACTCACATTTTTTTCCACGACAACAAACTATCACAAACTGTCACATCATCACCTACCTCTACAGTTACTTTATTATATCTATTTAAATTACTTTTATAACAAATTTAGTTTTTATAATTCATTAGTTTGTAGGAGTTATTTTAGAGAGATATTTTGGAATTTTCGAGTATGAGTTTGGAATATGTTTAAGTATGTATTTATAGTTTTTTTATTATTTTGTATTTAACTTTACTTGTGACCGTTGGAGGGCTTTGAGTTGTTGTATATTATATTTTCTTCACATATGACATATGACCGTTGCATTATTCTAACATAAAAAACAAAATACATTAGAAAACAAAAAAAAGTTTATAGTGAATGTGTAGTTGGTGAACGTGAGAGATGACAATTGTGAAAATATATACTCTTTTTTAATAAAAAAAACCTTTTGAAAATCCAACAGGGTAGTTTGTTTGAAGTTTGATAATACAAACCCACTTAAACAAACTTTTAGCTACAACAATGAAGTTTGAATTTTATCAAGTTTTGAAAGTGACATATGTGTTCAAACCTTGGTAATTGTTCCTTGATGTAGATGCTCTTATTTTTGTTAATTATTAAATAGTGTCTTGCAATGACTTAAATTTTCCATGCTTTTGTAGAAGTGATTTTCTCTGTTTTTTTTGAACAAAACAAATTATTAGTGAAAGTGTGAAACTAACTAAAAATGATGAAATATAATATATTATTATATCCTCATGTTCTTTAAAGTAACTGAAAACTTACTAGACATTAAGATAATTTCTTTTATTAATATAAGTCTATTTCAAAATATAACTAGTTGGTAGACCCCCTCTCAATGAGGGGAGCATATGAGAAAACCATGTAAAAGAGCAAAAGACTCATAAGTCAAGAGTATGTAAGTGACATATAAGGACATGAAAGATAACTTATTTACAACCAAATACCATTATATCTTACACAACGATCTGATTTTACATGAGTAGTATTGTTTCTCGAATTCTTGTTTTGCTTCATAATGTGCGAACAACTTGTCAATTTCTACTTATAGCTTTGCGGACTAAAAAAATAAGGGGAATTTGGTTAAATTAAATTCAAGTGAGAGTATGATGATCCTGAACAGACCTTGGGTTATTTACTATAAGCAGACATGGGTTAGTTCCGATTGACCCGTGAACACGTTTAACTAGACGGTTCTTGTTTTGGTTTCCTGGCTGGCTGACTCGTTTAAACCAGTTAACATATATACTTACTATTTTAAATACCTGGGTTCTGCTTACGCATAAACAGTCCAATTAATTAACAAATTTCTCGACTTATCATCAAGCTCGGAATCTTGGCGGCTCTTTAAAAGATTCTTAAGTTATTCCCCAAATTTGATTCGAAGTAACAGCAATTACAGCTATGACCTACCTCAATAGGAAATGGTAAATTACAAACCCAGCCTAAGTTACTATATACTAATGAAACAAGTGTTGAAATAGCAGTTGCATAGGGGTTTAATACGGGGGTGTTTGGGATTCCTTATTATATGTCACACCCCGTCAAAACGGAAGCACGGGCGAGTGACGTCATGTATACCGTAAGCATATGATTATCGCCAACATTCATGTATTAGGATACCAATAATATTAAAAGAGTGTATAAATCATAACTTATTTTCAAACAAACTTTGTTGAAAACAATTAGGAGATTTATTGTATATGACCCTAAACCTCGATAGGGTTATACAAACAAAAACCTCCTAAATGGTATCCTAATTATGCATTGAGGTCCTGTCTTCATGACTCCTTATGAGCGTTGTTAATTCCCTGAAAAACATACGTTTAAAAAGTCAACACAATGGTTGGTGAATTCACAGGTTTTGAGACTCGATATGAAATCACATTATTCATAAAAGTTTGAATCAGTTCACAAGTAAGTATACGATAATATGTTGAAACAAATACGATGATCCTCCGTAGACTAGCTAGATCTACGAATTAATATGACGAACCCTGAGCCTATAACCAAACCACGACTTATATCCTTTTGCCCTGTTCAAATCTCACAGATGGAATATACGCACCCTGTTTCGATGCAATATCGGAGGTTAGCGCGACTAACCTAATAGTAGGGGGAAATGTCAACGTCAATAGTACTATTCGTATATTCCTGTGGCTAACTCAGTTAGCTAATAGTTATAGTATGCAAGCAAGGGACTTATAGCACTACATAGTTCAACTCATGTTCGCATAAGGATTGTGTGTTTTGTTTCTAATTATCGTATATAAAAGCAGTCGTGTATGTTTTCCACCCCGAATAAATAAAACAGTAAAACCGTAAAAAGGGGGTAGTGAAACTCACCTCATGAGTTCAGTGTTTGGTTCGCTAGCAATTTCAGTTTAGACCCGAGGTCCGCCGCCTTCACACGTCCTAAACGAGTAAGGTCAGTTAGCTACCGTTATCGACTCGCAAGTCGGTTTATGCTAGTCGCTTTCACCCAACTAGTCGTTTCGTAAGCTCGTTCGTGCCGATTGCTTTCACCAACCGGTCGTTTCATATGTAGTGTCGGTTGCTTTCACCAACCGATTGTTTTCGTTTAAAGTGTCGGTTGCTTTCACCAACTGATCGTTTCGTTTAAGGTGTCGGTTGCTTTCACCAACCGATCATTTCGTTTAATTTTTGGACGACTCGTTGGTGCTAAGTTTTTATATAACTATTTATATTCTTGTATGATTATTAAGAACGTAACTCATTAGTGTCTGTTTCATTTAAATATAATCGATTTGTTTGGTCGAGTAATAAGTATATATATTAAAAGTATATATTTATTTAATATATTTTTTTAAGCTACGACCAATATTTTAGTTTAGCTATATCTTCATTTATAACTTTCCATACCAACTTTATATCCCGTTTCGGCCATTAACTCGTAAAATTATTATTTATACTTCTAACGTTTATAATGTTTGTCAAACTATATGTTTAAGTAAAATTCACCTTTTCGAGACAAAAGACCATTTTTCTCCATTCCATGTGTATTTTCCTAAGTTCCTTTCTTCATTACTTTGTCGTTAATAATGTTTCTATTTGACCGTTTTAAACTATAAAATTTATTTTACTCAAAATCATATTTTGACTTAATAAAACTATATAATCGCCATCTCCACATAAAAATCTATAAAAGCTTACATCTTTTCTTTTTACTCAAAATTTTTAAAACAAGTTTTGACTTCTAAAAATAAATTTGTTCGTTTTTTTTTTATTAAAAGGTCGCATGTACTCATTGAACATATATTCTTCAATAAGAGTATTTCTACTTAAAGTCATCAATTTCACATGGTTTTCCAAATAACCGCTTTATTAGACCAATCATTCGTTTTTTACTCGTTTATCCTTTTATGTCCAAACTTTATATATTTTTATAAGTTTATTTTCCATCTTTGAAATAACCTACTTATATATAAATATTTTATAAAAAGATTCATCTTTTGAACATGAGCTTGTATAATATTTTTAGGACTTTGTAAACACAATCTAAGTTAATATTTCATAATCGTCATTTATATTCAAAGAACCCTTTTAACTAGTATTCAAACACCATGATAATTTTTAACATGTTTTTAACACAAGTTTTATAAACCTTTTCAAATCCTTAACCAAACTCATACTTATCAAGTTTAAGCCTAAGTTTCAGCATGATTAAACGTATTAGCTAGTATTTTGATCGTTGGGTGTTAGAGCTAGCATAAACGCTCTTTATAAACATGTAAAGATAGTTTTAGAAAAGATTAGCTCACAATGTTCTAAGATTCGGGTTCGATTAGGATGATTAAACAAGAAAACTTGAGCTGCCTCCCATGCTGGGCCCGCCAACTTCACGTCCCTAGTCGTTTCTTTAGATTGAGAACTGCTACCGCCCCGGACGCGGTCAGTTTACGTTAAGAGACCGAAGAGCGTTTCGGGACGGGTTCGGGTCGGCTTTGAAGCAATGACTAGGTAATGCTCCGATGGTGAGTAGTGTGTCGGTGGTGGTGAGTACACTGGTGATGGAGGTGGCGGTTCATGATGGTGGTTCCATAGTGGTGGTTCGTGGAGGCCATTGGAGCGTGGAGGTGGTTGTTGGTGGTGACGTCGCGGTGGCGTTACGGGGTGACGGGGTGGGGCGAGAGAGTTTAGTGGTTCGTGATGATGATGGTTGCTGCCTATCGCGGTCGCAGAAGTTGTCACGGCTGGTGATGGTGGTGGAGCGGTAGTACCGAAGGTGTTGTGAGATGACGGGCTGCAATCATGAACAATGAGCTAGAAATGTGGGTTTTCTTGATGAACGATGCACAATGAACAAAGAGATATGGAGGTTGATGTTTGTTGTGTACTTTTCTTTCTTGGATTTGTTTATAAATTAGTTGTAGCTCCAAGCATGGCTTATGTCATGTCCAGTGATGGTAGATGATTGAGTAGAAAGTTTGGAAAGTTGGAATGGTTGGGATTGCTTGTGCCGGGCAGTGAAATCAAGTACAAAAGAGTGAGATGATATTTGACTTGACTTTTAATATTCATGTTATTACTTATAGATATGGGATTTTAAAAACATGAAAATTGATTATGGTGGGTTGTTGTTAGTAATAACAATATATTTATCTTATTATAAATAAGTGAGTAAGATAGTTCAAGATTACCACTTAGCATGATGATTAGATATAAAATATTTCTTTTCTAGCTTTCTTTTGGTGATTGAGTGATAATTCAATAAATATAAAACATCCCTTAATTGGTAAATGTATTTGTTTGTTTGCATCATGATAACGTTTTTGTTAAACTAGTACCGCAATTAGATGGTAAATGCTTGAAGCCCTTTTGTATTTGTCGTTGATATTTTATAATTATTTTATAAAATATATTCATATAACATAGAATTCAACGTCTCTTACAGGTTCGTTAAATACATTCGAGTCGTTTGAATAGTTTATCACCAACGTCCATATCCATCGAATTAATCCAAAATTTCGAGTAACTTAAATAAAAATAAATTACGTTCATGCAATGTATCATGCATATGCGAGCCCATGCTATAATTTTCGTAATTAAACTTAACAAGATTTAATCATTCGGGAATTAACTATAAGAAATCATAATTAGGCATTGTACGGAAATTGCCCTCTTTAGCGGAGTGTCACATTATACCTCCTTATAACTTTTCATTAAGTTAATAAGTTACAAAAGTGTAACTGATGGAACTTCCTCTCACAATATAAGCAATCCCAAACACCTTATTATTTTTCAAAAAGTTTATAAGTTATAAGTTGGTGAAAATAAGCAATCCCAAACACCCCCTAAATTACTAATCCAATGGGCAAAATAATATGATTTTTTAAAAGGTAATATTTCTCATAAATGGAGTACTTGATAGACAGCAATCGTAGTGGTTTTAGTTCGAGCATTCTATCAAACAACTCATGTTCATACTTAGTTTCAGATTATAAAAGATGATAGTTACTGAAGTCGTCGCACCAACCAATTCACTGCAAACGACAACAAATCAATGTGAGTTATTGTTGAAATTAGGTCGAAACATATTAAAGTAAAAATGCAGTAACAACAGACCAGAAAATCTGAACTGATGCCATACATTACCAAAATTAGGTGTTAGACAAATTAAATTCAACAATGCAATAACAACACACAAAAAACCCAAAAGTCAAATCAGAGAACAAAAAAAAAATCATAAACGAAAGAAGTTATAAAACCTAATCGATTAACGAAAGCAATGCCTATGATACCCACACATGGTCACGTATCTCAATTCTCAAACGAGTCCGACTTCAATTGCGGATCTCTTTCAAGAAAGCGACGATGGCTATTGAACTTCAATGGTGTTTTTTGTTCTCAACCATCGCTGGCCTAGAACGCCTTTCTGCCTCTACTCGTGTCCTTATCATTGTTCATCGACAACGACAAATACACTGAATAAACCATCTTACGAGCACATAGTCTAGATGCATCTATAAACGTATAGTTTACAAACAACTAAAACCGAAATTTTCCCATAAAGAGAATGTTACAAGCCATGCCACTTATTAAACCCTAAAGTTATTTATATATTTTTTTAAATAAATTTAATAATTAATCTAAAAGATGGCAGGTGGATAAAATCTACAAATTACCACAACACCTTTACAGTGTACCTCATCACATCTGACCTAATCTCAACCCCCCCTCAAACTCCCTGTACAGGCGCGCGAGACCTTGATCTGAAAACAAAGTACCCACCCGGCTCACGTTAACGACCCATACAACTTACCCGCTCACTTTAGCACCACCCCCTTAATCATGTCCATTCTGTATCTTCTTCTTATCCTGCGCACATCCTCCGCCTTCTTCTCCAACAGACCTAGGGTTTCTTTCTTTCATAAAATTCATCATTCTCTTCACAATCCTACGCTTTAGCTCTCAACATTATTCAAATTGGCGGTTTATGGACTCAGATCGACACCACAGGAACTCGTATAACTACTCGAATCTCTTTAATCTCGAGGTATACGTCTCTATCGTCTCTGTTCTTCGTTGAATTCGCGTTTCACGGTTCAGTTTTGTGATTTCGTTCGTGTTGATGTGTGTGATTGACTTTTGTGTGGTGGTGTTGTAGTCTCTGACGAAGTTTCAAGTGCCGCAAGGTGATGAGTTTGATTATTATGCGAATAGTAGTCAAGGTGAGAGCAGAGGTAACCGAGGAGGTAGGTGCTTGTTTTGTTTGTGGATTTACAGTGTAATTACGTTGCTGTTAGTCGATTATCAGTTTAAAACGACTCGGTGAATAGTTGTTGATTGACTTTGTTATTTTGTATCTAGTGATTGAATGATTGAAGGTTTCTCTGTAGATTTACACTAATATTGCATCACAGCTAGTCAATTACACGTTTAAACACGTTTAAAACGGTCGTTCTTATTCGGTGATTGTAAATTAACTTCATTGTTTTGTATCTAGTGATTGAATGATTAAAGGTTTCTCTGTAGATTTACAGTTAAATTAAACCACAGCTAGTCAGTTACAGGTTTTAAACGACAGTTCTTTTTCAGTAGCAACACATGTATTAGCTGTTGATTAGCTTTGATATTTTGTATCTAGTCAATTACATTCAGTGATTGCAATATGTAATATGCCGCAGAGATACACGCGAACTAGCTGTTGCTTAACTTTATTATTTTGTATCTAGTGATTGAATGATTAAAGGTTTCTCTGTAGATTTTCACTGAAGTTACATTACAGCTAGTCAATTACATGTTTAAAAACGATTGTTGTTTTTTGGTATTTGACTATTTGTTTAGTTGACACAGAAACATGCGAATTAGCTGTTGATTACCTTTGTTATTTTGTATCTGTTGATTGAATGATTGATAAAGAGGAGATTAAATGTGTATATTGAAGTTAATGGTTGGGTATTATATTATAATCAGTTGTAGCAATAACAGACCGGAATAATGGAATGATGCTGGAAAAAAGAAAGAGGAGAAATACATATAGTAGTGATGAGGATCAGGAAGGAAGTTATGATGAGTACGTATCTGAGGAGAGATATAGAGCAATGCTTGGTGAGCATGTTCATAAGTACAAAAGAAGGCATAAACATAATAATCTGCCATCTTCTGCTTCCACGCGGAACGGGATGTTTGGTAGCAAGGGTAGTATTGGATCAAAGGATCATAAATTGGGGAATGGCCGTCCGGGATCACACAAGATTGAAACGGTTCCTCAATATGCAGGGCATTACAAAGATGCAGATTTTTCTCCAGAGTATGGATTAGATAGGTTTGTGCTGTTTAAATTGTTAAACTGTGTTTCAGTCTGCATTTTGAATTGATTATTTAGTTTTCTTTATCTTAATACGCAGGTCAGTATATGAACCGGCTTATCTGGATATCGGGGATGGTATCAGTTACAAGATTCCTCCAACTTATGAAACGCTAGCCGCCTCATTAAACTTACCCAAAACATCAGATATCCGGGTGGAGGAGTTTTACCTTACAGGCACTCTTGATTTGGGTTCTTTGGCTTCAATGATGTCTGCTGATAAAAGATTTGGGCCCAGAAGTGGATCAGGAATGGGTGAGCCCAAACCCCAATATGAATCACTTTGGGCAAGATTAAGTTCCCAAACATCAAATAACTCCTCACAAAAGTTCAGTCTTAAAGTCAGTGATGCTGCATTGGAGTCATATTCTGCTCCCGAGGGTGCAGCTGGCGGTTTTAGGCGGTTTATCATGTCAGAAAGTGGAGTACTGCAGGTGCACTATGTGAAGGTGTTGGAGAAAGGTGACACATACGAGGTTTGTATTTTGTCTCTCGATGTTGACTTTTACGGTTTGTTAGGAGTTGTTGACTTATGTTTTGTTGAATCGTTTGTCTTCCAGATTATTGAACGTAGTCTACCTAAGAAGCAAAATGTGAAGAAAGATCCGTCTGATATTGAGAAGGAGGAGATGGATAGAGTTGATAAATATTGGGTGAATATGGTCAGAAAAGACATACCAAAACATCACAGATTTTTTATCAACTTTCATAGAAAGCAATTAACTGATGCAAAGAGGTTTTCTGAGAACTGTCAAAGAGAGGTATTTTATCAAATTTTATGTCATTCATATTTTGTTGAATCTACAAGCGTTACTGCACTAGTCAAAATCCTGTAATATAGTTTCAAGGGCTAGCCTTTTAAAATTCTGATATTCCAATTGGCATGCTTAAAATTTGTTTTTTCTTGCAGGTAAAAATGAAGGTGAGCAGATCACTTAAGTTGATGAGGGGTGCTTCAATTCGCACTCGTAAACTGGCACGCGATATGCTGGTGTTTTGGAAAAGAGTGGATAAAGAGATGGTAATATTTTTACTCCACATTTATTGGGCAATACTGTGTAGTGTGTACATGAATCTCAGAAAAGAATTGAAAACTGCTTTTTATTACATAAAGCTCATTATACATGTTTACAAGAAAGTTTATTAAGTAGTTCTAACACTTTTGCTGATCTGTCACCTTTTATACATATACGTTTTTACTTAAAAGACATAAGGTCCTTTTTACATCCGATGTAGAAGAAAAGTTTCTCTTTTTCTTTGTAAATTGACCGACAGTTGTTGGGTTGATTAAACACATAACTCTGTGCATTGCTTGTTAGCTACAAACTTCTACTTTTATCATTATTTTTGGCAAGTTAACAACTAAATGAATATTCATGTTAAATGCTTATAGGAGATCAAAACAATGTTCAACATAGAATTATTGTTTATCTTAAAATGCATCGACACAGTTTTTCTTGCTTTTTTGTTTATTTCTTATACACCCATGATGTTTACATATATCCTACTTAGAAAGAACATTTTTGTAGTAAGTTGGGGAATGATTATACTTATATTCAATTTGTCGTTCAGGCTGAGATTAGGAAAAGAGAAGAAAAGGAAGCTGCTGAAGCTTTGAAACGTGAACAGGAACTTCGTGAAGCCAAACGCCAGCAACAGAGATTAAACTTTTTATTATCTCAAACAGAACTTTATGGTCACTTCATGCAGAACAAGTCATCTGCACAGCCAGGCGAAGCATTGCTTGAAAATGATAAAACCAATGATCAAGAAGCAATCATGAGTTCTTCAGATGCTATTGCAATTGAAGAAGATCCTGAAGAGGCCCAAATGAAAATGGAGGCCCTGAAAGCAGCCCAAGATGCAGTTTCCAAGCAGAAAAAAATCACGAGTGCATTTGATGATGAATGTTTAAAATTGCGTCAAGCTTCAGGTGTTGAGGTCCCTGAACAAGATAATTCTTCAGTTGCTGGATCTAGCAACATAGATTTATTGCACCCGTATGTGTTTCTTCTTCCAATTTTTAGTGTGTATAGGTCTGTAAACGAACTGAACGAACACGATTGGAGCATGTTCGCGTTTGTTGGTTTAACCATAATCGAACAAATTACTGAACTTGAACAATTTAAGAACCAGGTTTTCGTGTTCGTTCGCTAACAATATAAATTAGCGATTCACATACGTAAACGAACTGACATAACTGAACATATATGAGCGAACATAGTTAAGCTAAAACTAGTTAAAAGTAATGTGAAGAACAATGGCTTAAAAAGTTATTATATCCATACTAAACAAATTTAAATGAATGAATGTTCACGAACACAAATGAACAAATGAGGCATGTGTCATGTTCAGTCCTTTTAACACTTTAACTGGATGAACAAATTTTTTTTGTTCATGCTCGTCATTTATGTTTTCGCAATGGTTCACAAGCCGTTCACTGAACGTTTGGTTTGTTTACAAGCCTATTTATGTGTATGGGAATGAAGGAATGATTTTTATTTCTAATTAAAGTCGTTGGTTAGTGGGTTTGGTTTTGAAAATGGATATTAAACTCAAATAATTGGACGTAGACTAAACTCACCAAGGGGGTTGGATCTAGAAATCTATTCCCATTCCTGTATCAGCTTCATCCTGTTATCAAACCCATACCCATAGTGAGTTGTAATTACAAGCCAAAAGCCCCCTAAGTTTACAGTAGTTTATTTACTTAAATGGGTACGTGTTCCATATTGTTTCAGTTCAACTATGCCGGTAGCATCTTCGGTACAAACACCAGAATTATTCAAAGGTTCTTTGAAAGAGTATCAGCTAAAAGGTCTCCAGTGGCTGGTCAATTGTTATGAACAGGTAATAATGTAGTCTCATGGGCATTTTTATTCTTCTTTCTTATTGTCATATTGAGTTGTTGACTGTTTTCTTAAAGGGTCTAAATGGTATTCTTGCTGATGAGATGGGCCTTGGGAAGACTATTCAAGCAATGGCGTTCTTGGCTCATTTGGCTGAAGTAAGTAAACTGCCTGAAACTCTGAATATTTGTGGCAAGATGGGCAGCTTGGTTAACGAGGTGTTCTGTGTGAAACGGGCTGGTTGGGTTGATCACTAGTCATGTAAACAGACCGAACGAACACGAACAGGGGATGCTCATGTTCCTTCGCTTAACTTTAACCAAACAAACGATTGAGCACGAAAAATTAGACGAAGATGGTTTTCTTGTCTGTGTTTGTTTGTTAAGAAAATGAATGTGTTCGTGTTTGTTTATGTTTGTTCGTTAAAGAGTATAATGAACGTAAACAAACTAACCTAACTGAACATAGGCAACCGGACATAAATGAATACGATCGAGCAAAAACCACTTAAACGTAAACGTGAACATCAATCTGGCAGGCCTAAAAAGTAAATAAACTACCTAATTTGAAATGAGTTATATTTTAATAATTCCATAAAACTAGACTAAATTGTAATGATTAATGAACATAAACCAAGAAAAAGTTAAATAAATATATAAGCGGACTTAAACAAAAGAACTTACACAATTGTAAACTAATGAACATAAATGAGTGTATCTTAAGTGAACACACGAATGGAGAACGTATTTATATGAATATTCATAAGTGCATTGGTCGAAATTGTCACCTTTATCTCTGATCTTTACGGTTTCAGTTGTAATAACATGTAACGATTATGCATTTCTGCAGGAGAAAAATATATGGGGCCCGTTTCTGGTTGTTGCACCTACTTCTGTCTTGAACAATTGGGCTGATGAAATAGGCCGGTTCTGCCCTGACCTAAAAACGCTTCCTTATTGGGGTGGTATTCAGGAACGAACAGTACTTAGGAAAAACATAAATCCAAAGCGACTTTATCGAAGGTGCTCATCCCACGGTTCTTATTTTGTGCACTTACATCAATCTTTTTGTATTTTTCTTTCAATAAATATATATTATAAACCATGGTAAAAAAATATGATTTTTTAAAAAAGTGTGAACCTTTAGGCTTCCTCTATTCAGCAAATGTCTATGCTTTTGTATTATATTGTTTACTTTTGAGTCAACATACATATGTAAATGAATTGCTGACTGCAATTTATTCAATCATATTTTCTGGCTGATTGTTAGGTTGCTTGTTTAATTTTGTACTTTGGAGGCGATAGTAACATGACACCAATGGGTAGGTTTGTAAACGAACCAAACGTGGCATGTTGATGTCTGTGACTTTGTTCGTTTAACTTTAACTGAACAAGCGATCAAACGTGAACGTTTAAACGAACAGTGTTTTCTTGTTCATGTTCATTCGTGAAAAAACTGAGTGTGCTCTGTTCATTTATGTTCGTTTGTTAATGGTATTAACGAAAGGTTCGCAAACATAAACGGACCGCCATAATTGAACGTATATGAATGAACATAACTGAGCAAACACTAATTAAAATTTAATTTGAACAGCAATCTGTTGGGCCTAAAAGGAACTAGACTAAGTGTGAGTCTAAAAAGTTTAACTGAATATATAACGTACGTGAACGAAGGAACTTAAAAGTTTTACAAAGTATTTTCTAACAACGTTAGATAAATACATGTATTCAGACAATTTCATGCCGTTTGTTTTTTTCAACTGCAAGTTTACAAATTGTGTTGTGTTTCATAATATTCCAGACATGCTGATTCCCTTAATTTTGACTTAACAGGGATGCTGGATTCCATATCCTTATTACCAGCTACCAACTTCTAGTATCTGATGAAAAGTACTTCAGACGTGTGAAATGGCAGTACATGGTATTGGATGAAGCTCAGGCAATAAAAAGTTCAACCAGGTAATGATTTTAATGGGCTGTGTCCAGTTGAGTTGGCCTTCCATTTTTTTGTCTTTTTAGTTTTTACTGTATGGATAAATAATGTGCTTTATAGGATGCTATATCTCACTGTATTTTGTTTAATTGTGCTAACAGTATAAGATGGAAGACACTACTCAGTTTCAATTGTAGAAATCGTCTGTTACTAACTGGGACACCTGTTCAAAACAACATGGCTGAGTTGTGGGCCCTCCTTCATTTCATCATGCCAACCCTTTTCGACAGCCATGAGCAATTTAATGAGTGGTTTTCTAAAGGGTAGGATTTTGATTTTTTAAGACTTGTATTCCTTTTATATATCAACAGTATAAAGAATAATGCTTCATTGTGTATGCATCAGTATTGAAAATCATGCTGAACATGGTGGGACTTTAAATGAGCATCAACTTAGTAGATTGGTAAGTACTTAGTTTCTTTTTTTACATGAGATTTTCACCATATTCTTAACCTTAGTATTCTATTTTGTTTATTACGTTTTTGCCAGCATGCTATTTTAAAGCCTTTTATGTTGCGGCGTGTTAAGAAGGACGTGGTTTCCGAGTTGACTCGGAAGACCGAAATTACAGTGCATTGCAAATTGAGTTCACGGCAACAAGCTTTTTACCAAGCTATTAAAAACAAAATATCTCTTGCTGAGTTGTTTGACAGTAACCGTGGTCAGCTTAATGAGAAGAAGTTTATGAACTTGATGAATATTGTTATCCAGTTGAGAAAGGCAATTCTCCTTTTTATCTTTTCAACTTTCCTTTTCTCTGTGTTTAGGCTTGTAAACAAACACGGATGGGGCATGTTCGTGTTCGTTCTTTTCATATTAACCGAACACGAGCAATTAAACAAAGAGGGTTTTTTGTTCATGTTGATTTGTTTAGAAAATGAATGTGTTTGTGTTCGTTCATTAATAATGTAAATGAACGGTTCATGAACATAACTGATCTAACACCAATTAAAAGTAGCTAGCGGGCCTAAATCTTAAATGAATATCTTTACAAACTTAAACAAATGTAGCCTAAGAAACACAAATGAATGTAAACGGATGAACATAAACAACTTAACATAAACGGATTTAAATGAACAAACTTAAACGAACGTTCACGAACATAAATGAACGAACGAGACATGCGCTCGTTTCCAAATGAACAAAAAGTTTTGTTCATGCTCGTTCGTTTATTAAATAAACGAACTTCCTGTTCACGAATGGTTCACTGAACATTGGGCTTGCTTACAAGCCTATTTATCATTGTTAGAACACTTTTATCAATATTTTATATTTCTGTTTGAATCATTATTTTCCCTTGTGATGACAGGTTTGTAACCATCCTGAGTTATTTGAGAGAAACGAAGGAAGTTCATATTTCTATTTTGGAGACATCCCAAATCCGCTTCTTCCAGCCCCGTTTGGGGAATTGGAGGATGTATATTATTCTGGGATTAAGAATCCTATTACATATAAGGTAATTACTTACTTAAATCATACATTTGAGTTTCCAGAATCAGATTGTTAATCGCTAATTTTGTTTGCAGATTCCAAAATTAATTCATCAAGAAGGAAAACATAGTACCAGGAAAGAGTTTTTTGAGAAACATTTCAATATATTCTCTCCCCTAAGGATTTATCAATCCATATTTAAGCAAGTTAAATACGAACCCAATTACAATGGAGCGTTTGGATTTACACGATTGATTGATCTTTCACCAGCCGAAACATCATTCATAGCAAATGCTTCTATGATGGAGAGATTACTGTTTTCAATTTCTAGATGTGATTCGAGCATTTTAGACGAGGTTGTTGACTTTCTAATGGAAGATGAGGATAATAATATTGGGAAGGAGAAAGTGAAGGTGGTAACAAGAATGTTATTATTACCATCTAAGTCGGAAATAAATATTCTTAAACGGAGACTTGCAACGGGACCCACGGATGTCCCATTTGAGGCTTTGGTACTCTCACATGAAGATAGACTTGCGTCTGATGCTCGGCTACTTCATTCGGCTTTCTCTTTCATTCCACCAATAAGAGCGCCTCCTGTAAGTATTATCATCAAGTTAATATATTTGTTCATTGTGGTATATAACGTTTACTCTTACGATCCTTAAAGGACCGCTGCACCATGGATAACTTTTAAGGGAGATTTTATATCATCCTTCAAAACTTCGTAGTTTCATTTTTAATCCTTCATAGGCAAATAAAATCAGTTATTAGATTTGATCAAACAGACATTGACCTATTTTATCGCGGTTCTGTTTCGAGAGTTTCTAGAACCTTTTTAATTGTCAAAACGGATGGGTTGGCCCAAATACCATTTGGCCAGAGTATTTAACTTTTCATAAATAATAATATGATAATAAATATTGTTTAATAATAATCTACTGTTTTGAATAAAATGATTTAGGAGGTTTTATGTGAAAATGCGCTTTGTCAAAAAGTTCGTTTATTTTACTCATTTTTCTCGTTTAAATCACCGTGTAAGTTAAATATTGAATACACAAATGGGTTTATTTGTGCTCGTAAATAAACTTACTGCTGTAAAAAATGTATCTGTTTTTGACATTCTACATTATGTGATTGGCAGATTGATGCAGACTGTCCAGATAGAGATTTTGCTTATAAAAAAGTTGAGGAATTGCATAATCCTTGGATTAAAAGATTATTGCTCGGTTTTGCACGCACGTCCGACTCAAACGGACCTAGAAAACCAGATAATGCTCCTCATCATTTGATACAAGAAATTGATGAAGAACTACCTATTGTGCAACCTGCTCTCCAGCTCACTCACAAGATCTTTGGTTCATGTCCACCTATGCAGAGTTTTGATCCCGCCAAGATGCTCACAGTATGAAAATCTAACATTTTGTTTACTTAAAAGTTTCTTGCATGCTTTAATATTTTTTTATTAGAAGTGGAAACGGGTCGTTTAAAAAATGAGTAATGGGTCAAATTGGGGAGTTTGAAAATAGGAAACTTAGGCTTGTAAACGAACGAACGAACGAACATGGACAATTAAATATTCAGGCTCTTTTTGTTTGTGTTCGTTCGTTAAGAACATGAGCATGTTCGTTTATGTTTGTTTGTTAATGGTATAAATGAACGGTTCACGAACATAGATGAGCGGATATAACCGGGTGAACACCAATTAAAAGTAAACGTAAACATAAACTGTTGGGCCTAAAAAGCTAAACTAAATTGTAAAAGGTGATATTTCAATTTCATAGAATTAGACTAATTGTAATGAGAATAATTATTTTAAATGAATATACAAACGATTGTAAGCTAATGGTGTCTTAAATGCATCAAGGGTAAGTTTGACATTCTGCTAAATAAAAATTTCATGAATTGTTCATTTCTTAAATGGCATCTTGTTTTATTTTTGGACGGATGGAGTTAAATATTTTAGCTTAATTGGGATTGCCTTGCAAGAGATAGAAAGAACATAACCATATTGACCCGTTCTACATTGGTCAAATTTGCCACCTGTAATCTGCATACTCTGTCCATTTCTGGTCATTTTCTAACTTGAATTGATTCTGATTCATTATTTAGGATTCAGGGAAGCTTCAAACACTGGATATACTCTTGAAGCGGTTGCGTGCAGGAAATCATCGTGTTCTTCTGTTTGCACAAATGACCAAGATGTTGAATATTATTGAGGTATCAAAAACTACTTCAGTTATTTATTGGATGCATTTGCATATTTTCTATTTTCTTGATGGTTTCTTTATAAATTTGCAGGACTATATGAACTATAGGAAGTACAGATACTTAAGGCTTGATGGATCATCTACCATAACAGACCGTAGGGATATGGTCAAAGACTTCCAACTAAGGTCAGAATAGTAAATCAATATTAAATTATTATTATTTTATTATTTTATGAGACCCTTCTAGAAGGTACACTTATCCTTTGGTTAACACTTGTTTTCTTGTAGAAATGATATTTTTGTGTTTTTACTGAGCACGAGAGCGGGTGGTGTCGGGATCAATTTGACTGCTGCTGACACTGTTATATTTTATGAAAGTGATTGGAATCCAACATTGGATTTACAAGCCATGGATAGGGCCCACCGTTTGGGTCAGACAAAAGATGTTAGTTTCTCATTATTAACTTCTTTTTTGTATTTTTTACATAAATAATTGAGTTTCTGAAACTTATGTTTTTGGTGATGCAGGTAACAGTTTATAGGTTAATTTGCAAAGAAACAGTTGAAGAAAAGATTTTACAGAGAGCTAGCCAAAAAAGTACAGTTCAACAACTTGTAATGACAGGTGGTCACATACAGGGTGACATATTAGCTCCTGAAGATGTTATATCTTTGCTCATTGATGACGCACAAATGGAGCAAAAGCTAAAAGAAATTCCGCAGGTATAGTGGGAATGTTTAAAAAATTAAAAGTTAGTTTATTATAATATCTGATTATCATTTATCATGCGTCCATTTGTTCAAATTTTAGGTTAACCGAAATAAGAGAAAAAGCGGGACAAAAGCTATAAGGATAGATGATGAAGGCGATGCACGGTTTGAAGATATTACGGGCCCGGAACCAACACCAGATGCAAACACAACCTCCCCTGCTGATAAACCAACGTCTAGTAAGAAGGTATGGAATCCGGGTCAAATAGGTCAACAGTTTGAAAGTTGCTGAAAATATTGTCTTATGGCATAAACTATTTTAGTTTACCTAATTTAAAAATAATAAGTGTACTATATTTTCCTGATATTTAACCAGCTTCATTAACTGATTTTGTGTAAATTGCTTGATGTGATTCTAGATGATGCCATTCTAGCCACCACATCAAATATGTGAGAAGACTAAAAAGTAAATTTAATTTACAAGTTTAGGGATATAAATGAGCCGTTTCCCAAGCTCGGCTCATATTGACTAACGAGAGCCCGAGCTTGGCTTGTTTCGAGCTCTACTTGTGATTCATTTTTTCAAGCTCTATGTACATGTTTAGCTATTTCTATATATTTTTAAGTTATAATTTTTGTATATAAAATAACATATAATGTTTAGTTATTTTTATCAGTTATCACAATTTTATGCATAACAAATATTATTTTGTAAATATATATTTAATACACCAAATAAAAGTTATATAAATAATTTGCTCGTTTATGCTCACGAGCCAGCTCGAGCTCGATAAGAGAAGCTTGGGCATGGACTCGTTTAATAAACAAGCTTATTTCAATTTTCAGGGTGTGAGCTCGTTTGAACTAGGCCCGATTCCAGCTTTTAACGTGTCAATCTCGATTAACTCACAAACATGTTTCATTTGCAGAGAAAATCTACAGCTGAAAAAGGGCCACCAAAATCAAGGCTTCCAAAAGTTCCTAAAAACCCTGATTCTTCGGCATCCAATTCGATATCCAATTCGATAGCAGAATCCGATGACATGATGAGGTTGTAAATGGGAATCTTGAATCTGCATTTACAGCCCCAACATTTCCGCCTGAAGACTGAAATGAATGCTAAATCTAAATATATAATCTACAACATTTATATTAAAAAATCTCTCTCGAGTGATTACAAAATTGATTTTATTATCTTTGTTATTTTTGGCGGGAGAACAAGGATAAGATAACCATGGATAGCCAATTTGTATGATAGTCTTGTACAGGTTATATATAATTTTTTATACTTATATATTTTCTTCTTATAATTATAATTCGAGCAGGAATTTATGGTTTACTGGATCGTTTTATGAGCTTGTTGCTTAAGAGTAAAAATCATATATTATGAAATGTGCCCTTTGAGAATAATATTTAAATTATTCTCAATTGCATAGAGCCATTAGAACATATTTTATACTAATATAATACAACATTATGCTTTTGATATAATGGGCTCGTTGTTAGTTATTGTAGTAAGCTCATTATCGTAGTACGCGGTTTTAGTTCAAAGTATTTGTCAAGCCCACTCAAGTTAAACCATGAGCATTTGTTGATAGTTTTTACATGTGAAAACAAATTTATTAGAGAACCTGTTGTAAAGGCGTCTTTTGATTCTAGAGCGAGTTTTGTAGCATAGGAGGATGAGAAAAAGAAGAGCGTAGAGAGAAGGGGAAAAAAGGTTGGGAAGTTCGAACTGGTTTAAACGTGGTGGATGTTTTTGAACAACAATAGCGTTCCCGAGTCTCATTAAAGGGAGGAAAGGAAAAGAAATGAAAGGAAAGAAAAGGGTTAGTGTGTTCCCAAGTTTTTTTGGAAGGAAAAAAACATTATTTTGTATTCCCAAGATTCATTAAAGGAAAGGAAAGTATGAGAAATAAAAAAGAAAACTAATGGAATCTATTTCTTTTCAAAATGGAAAGAATAAAAAGGAAAAGAAAGGAAAGAGGGAAAGAAGAAAAACTGGAAAAGAATAGAAAGGAATGAAAATCTTTTCTTTCCTTTCTCTTGTTTAATAGGGAACACAAAGTTTTTTTTTTTTTTTAAGTTTTGTAAGGTTTCTATTTCGAAAACTTAGCGTTAATTGGTTGTAAAATGAAGGTATGGTGTCAACACTTTCAAAATGAAGGTGGTGAGTTTAAATAGAAAATATAATTTGTTGTTAAAAAGAAAAAAAATTGTTTGTAAAATAAGTTATGAAAAATTTCAACCAATCAAACAACAATCAATTTAGGTTTTACTATTGATTTTTGGGTGGATATACTCGACTAGTACGTAGTTATTAGACCATGTGTAGTCATAAAGCTCTACCCTTGGGCGTTATGCCTCATGTGGCGCCTAGCCAGAATTATGTTTTTTTTACAAAAACAGGGTGCAATCATAACTCTCCACCCCCAAGCGTTACGCGCCACGTGGCGCCTAGTCACTATTAATTTTTTTTCTTTTTTTTTAAATAATAATTCGTTAAACTCACAAAAAAGAACCACCATCTCCGGCCACAATAATAATAATAATAATATTATAATCTCAACACCCCATCTCCGGTCACCGTCAATGGCTGCACCACCAATCGGTAACCATTACTTGTTCCCCTTTTCATTCCCCTCTTTTTCCCCCTTCCTCATCCTCAATCGACCCCCAAACCCTAACCCTAATAATATCTTCGTATTCATAAGCAAACCATAACCATGATCGGCAAAGCGAAGGAAATCCAGGCGAAGGTCGACGCGGCCACCACCAACAGAGGCGGCGACAAGGCCGGAGTCGCCGATCGGACCGACCAATTGAAAGGCGGCCACGCCAACTTCGAATGCCCTCACTGTAAGATCACCGCACCCGACATCAAAACCATGCAGATTCACCACGAGTCCTTCCACGACTATATCCAACGGATATATATATATATATATATATATATATATATATATATATATATATATATATATATATATTTTGAAAATGGTGCCATTTCTCGCGTTATATACAAAACACCGGAAATTTTTTTTACCCAAAACGCCGAAGGGGAAGGGAGGTGTGCCCCCGGCGTTATAGAGCAAAACGCTTGGTCTTATTAAATATATATTTTTCTTTAGATGTTAATGATTTGGCAAACCATAACACTAAAAGGGCTATGGTTAGGTAACTTTTTCAATTAATTTTAATTAAAAAATGAAATTGAAAAGAAATGTCTTCCAAGTCTTCAACCACCCAAGTTTGCTTACTTGATCCTTTCTCTATTTTTGATGGATTAAGTGTGATTATTCTTTTTATTCAATTTAATTTATTAAATACATTAGATTATTATATTTTGTAAAGTCAAGTTATTCTTCAGTGGATCATAATATTCATTGGGTTGGTGCGAGGAGGCTAAGGAATGGTTGACTTTTTCTTAAAAGTCAACTCCTTTGGAATTCAACTCTTAGATTGCGGCTTGGCACGTTTAAACAGCAATCCATAAATGGTCAATTTATAGAATTAAAATTGTCGTTAGCTACAGTAACCCGACCAAGTTTTGACTATAACAAAATAGGAGTTTCAGACTGGACTTGTGAGTTTTCTCACGTATAATGGGTTTCCTTCTGAGGGTGGTCTCCGGGTCGAGTCGAGGTGGATGGAGTGGACTGATGTACGAGCTTCTCTTCAAAAATGTGCCAACCTAGCACCCCATGTTCCAAACTCAGGAAATGGAGATTATTTGGTGGCTCAATGATTCGTCAATGATCCAAATTATGGTTTAAAATAAAAAATACCGAGCCCAAAAATAGATCATACAACTTCGAGTTTGATTCAATGTTTAAACTCTTCCGTTTAAAACATTTGGACAATTACCAAAGGGTCTCTGACCTCATAGTATCAAGGTGTTAGGATAAAGTTCTCTTTGTACAAAAAATGAAGTTTCAAGTCATGTCGTTATATAAAAAAGTGTAATAATTTAGAAGTAGAGTTAGATTTAACATTTTAAAAAAACGTGTTCAACTTTATTGATGCATTCATTAAAATTTGGCTATTTGGAGTTTTATTTTTAACCATAAAAGTTTCGCATCTCAACTTTGTGATCCCTCAACTTCAGTTTAGCGTCTTTGTTTTTGGCCATAAAGTTTGGTAATGAAATTTTTGACCTTGTAACTTTTATCATATACTATTAGCCTTAAAACTATGACTTAACAAAGTTTTATCATTTTAACTTTGGCTACAAAAGTTTAACATAGTCCACACCAACACACACTTTAGATGATTAAAGTTTGATAATATGGTATTAGATGGGCCAGAATGGAGACTTAATGATGGATTAAGATTTTTGTGTCTGAAACTAAAATAATGCACATGAAAACTTAAGATATAATTTCTTAGTACCATAAATTTTAGAATATTGAAAGAAAAGTCAACTAGGTG
This sequence comes from Bidens hawaiensis, assembly GCF_021521415.1. Lineage (NCBI taxonomy): Eukaryota > Viridiplantae > Streptophyta > Magnoliopsida > Asterales > Asteraceae > Bidens > Bidens hawaiensis. The sequence continues at coordinate 153,564 of NW_027492087.1, read as the reverse complement.
GTTATTTTAATATTATGCTGTCACAAGTTGAGAAAATAAATTGGATAAATAATTATTAAATAGTAAAGTGAACGTGACAAGTGGATTGTAGAATAAGAAAAAAGCGTCGCATTTGCAAGGAAAATATCAAATATGCCTAGTAAGAGAGAAGTATTATTGTGATAGATCACGATGGTTGAATGCTGGTTAAAAGTACTTTTTTATTCTTGTTTTTTTCCTTTTAATTTCATTTTCTATTCTCTATCACTTCACTGTATACATAAAAAAAAAACGAGTATCTAATACTATAAAACAAGTTTCATAATTTAATTTTTATTAGAATAAAATATTATACACAGAAAGGGAGTAAAATCAGATTATAATTAGTTCATATTAAGATGAGTACCATAATATTTGAAGATTTATTTATTTATTTTAAATTTAGTTTTGTGAATATCCATTGAATTAAACATGATTATGATTACAAAACAGTATTCATGATCAAATTCTTAATAAAAGCAAAAATACGTTTTGTCACATTGTAATTGCGTGCTGGCAACTAGTTTCATGTTTCTCATTTCCCATTGATTTTAACTAGCTTCAATTATACATGCCTATCTTATCAATGCATTTTTTTTCTTCTAATTTTGACATAAAACTATTTTTTCACAAAGCTTTTTAAAAACCTGTTTTTAATCGTAACATCTATTAATAGAAAACAACTAGTTTTATAAAAAACTAGCGACACAAATAAACTTCTTAAAAGTGAAACGTGGGGTGATTTTGATAAGTTGTGATGTGATTAATAACCAAAATAATATGTCAATTTACTACTTGTATGCTAATAAAAATAGAGATACACTATTTAAGCAGACGACTTTTATCGATCAATGAAAAATAGATCGTTATTTATTTATCGGTGAAACATGTCGTAAATATGGGCATGTGTAATAGTTTGAGCGATGTAATACTGATTGACTTAAAATAGATAAAAAAAACACCCATTTTTTAGTTTTGATATCAATCAATCTTTTTAAAAAGTATACTTTTTAGTTTTTACCTTTGGAATTAATCACGATTTTTATAGGTCACTGTACAAAATAATAAGAGTAAAGATTAAAACACTATGAAATGCAACATTTATCACGATTTTTGCAAGTCTCCTTATTGACAGAAATGATTCGACTTAGGAACGTTGTCGATTCACTTCATCTCATTCGTATTTCAGTTTTAATTAAACTTTAACCGATTAGAGAACTGAGTTTTTTTGTGGGTAAAGAACCGGGGAAAGAACCATAGTCTCACATGGAAAAAATGACGGAGCTTTAGTTTCATGTTATAGCACGTGTTCGAGAAGCGTCTCTAACTTATTTTGTTTGTGTATATTGTGTATAGCGTATGGGGTTGGTGTTTGTACTTGGTTCGTTGCTAGTGTCTTTCTTGTAACGATAATATAGTTTATTAATAAAATTTTGATTGATCGTTAAAAATAAAAAATTTAATCGAGTTTCCATTCCAATAATTTAACTTTTACAATAACGCGTAAAGTCAAGTCTCCAAAATAAATAATATAAATACCTAAATATCCCCTTAAAAGTACATATATATCCTACATCAACTCTCACTCATTTTCTTATATCTCACAAAATCATCAAAACCATGTCTGGTTATCCTCAAAATCCCTCCGGCTACGGTGCACCCTCACAGCCCTACGGTGCACCCGCACAACCCTACGGCGCACCCTCACAAAACCCCTACGCACCGGCAGCCTCTCCCTACGGCGCACCCGCACAGCCTTACGGTGCACCGGCACAGCCTTACGGTGCACCTCCACCAAACAAGCCTCCAAAGGAGAACATACCGTCATCAGGACAGCCACACCAGCCTTACGGTGCACCCGCACAGCCATACGGTGCGCCTGCACAGCCGTACGGCGGTCAGCAACCAGGCGGAGGCTATCCTGCGCCGGCGGGATCGTACGGAAGTTCGTTTTCGGCGCTGTTACCGTCGACGTTTCCGCCGGGTACAGATCCGAACGTGGTGGCGTGTTTTCAGGTGGCGGATCAGGACGGCAGCGGTGTGATTGATGATAAGGAGTTGCAGAGGGCGTTGTCTTCGTATAACCAGAGCTTCAGCCTCCGTACAGTTCATCTGCTCATGTATCTGTTTGCTAATAACAACACTAGAAAGATCGGTAAGTAATTATTACTTATTATTATTATTATTATTAAGTATATAACAAACTGCTTTCTTTCTTTCTCTAGATGTGATTTTGATTTTGATTATAATTGAATTGGGGGAAATTGGACACGTGTCGGTAATTAGGGGAGTGGTTTGTTGGATGTTATTATAAAGTTCTACGTCCAGTGGTTATGAGCCACAAGGCGCCCAGTCAGAGTAATGGTTTTTGTACAAGAACAGGCTGTAGTCATAACTCTTCACATCCAGGGGTTATGCGCCACGTGGCGCCCAGTCACTTTTACAGTTTTTGTTTTTTTTTTAATTTTTAATAAGAATAATCAAATAACAATAATATTTTATTAAATAAATATTACAAGAAAATAAAAAAAAACTATTCGTCGTTGTTGTCGTCGTCGTCGTCGTCGTCCTTGTCGTCGTTTTCATCGTCTTCGCCATCGTCGTCGTTGTCTTCATCATCGTCTTCATTGTTACCCTCGTTTTGATCATCGTTTTCACCAGGCAGGGGCCGATACGTCCAAAGATGTTGGACCAAATCCTCCTTTAGTGCGTTATGTATCTCTCTTGACCGCACGGAATCCGAGTTTTCGAGTCGTTGCTCCATACTTGCCGGAGTCCGTGGTGGATCCGAGTCCGGTATGAAAGTTGGACATATTGCTCTTCCCTCGTCCTCGATGATCATGTTATGCATTATGATACACGCATACGTAGCACATCTCATTCTTTCTAAAGACCACAGACGACAAGGATTTTTAACATAATGCCATCGTTGTTGAAGAACACCAAAACTCCTCTCGATATCCTTTCTCGCAGACTCTTGCACTTTCTTAAAATACTGTCTTTTTTCATCCATCGGGTCTCTGAATGTTTTAACAATTATCGCGAACTCTGGATATATTCCAACACCCAGATAGTACCCATGATTGTAGAAGTTATCGTTAGCCCAAAACGAAGCGACGGGAACGGTCCCAGATATGTAACTCTCCATCACAGGAGACTGCTCTAAGACGGTTATGTCATTGTTGGAACCGGGAACACCAAAGAATGCCGACCAAATCCAAAGGTCGTATGAAGCGATCGCTTGAAGGCTGACCGTTGGCCCCTTTTGGTCACCTCGTGTGAATTGACCTCGCCATGCAGTTGGATAATTAGCCCATTCCCAATGCATGCAATCTACACTTCCTATCATGCCGGGGAAACCATGCACCCTTGTATGTGCCTCGTAAAGACGTTGTAGATCGTTAACGTTGGGCTCTCTCAGATAATGTGGTCCATATAGTTTAAATATTCCTATATTTTACAAAATTTTTATAAAATAAATGATCACAGTAAACAAGTGATAAACTATTAAAAAAAAAAACAAAACGTACCGTAACAAAAATACTCCAAGGTGTCCCAGGTTGTTTTTTCGGCCATCTTTAAATAATCGTCGTTGATGTCGGTCGTGTTTCCGTAGGCGAGCACGCGCACGGCTGACGTAACCTTCTGAATAGCCGTGAATCCTAGCGTCCCTCGAGCGTTAGGCTTTTGCTTAAAGTAATCAAACTCACGCTCCAAATCATTGGCGATGCGCATAAATAAATTTTTAGACATCCGAAAACGGCGCCTAAAGGTCTTCGGGTTCTTGTATCTCGGCGTGTCGCAGAAGTAATCCGCCATCAACCGGTTGTTGGCTTCGGCATGATCTCGTTCGATATATGCTCTTGTTGAAACGGGGGGTGGAGAGCTAATCACACCCGTAACGGAACTCATATACTGTGTCGCGAGCATAATCGCACTCGTAACCGCCTGTTCCTCCTCCACGTCCTCGGCTTGTTGGTCGGGCCTGAAAAACTGTTTATATATAGATGGAGGATCCATATATAGTGAATTTGGTGTAAAGGAATTTTTATAGAGTTGAAAGAGAATTTTTATAAATTTGATGAGGTTTGATTGGGAATGAAATGGTTTAATATATAGGAAATAAATTTTTTTTTTTAATTATCCAACGGTCAAATGGTTTAAAAAAAACGGTCAAATTTTGATTTACGTGCCATTCCTCAGCGTTTTATATACAACGCACACAAAATGGAAATCAACATAACGCAGGGGGGGGGGGCGGTGTACCCCCCGCGTTTTGCTTCACAACGCTAGGGCCAAAGCCACTACTACGGGTGGTCTAAGCATTAACGCGTTGGAAGAGGCTAGTTTTTGGATCCACGTGGACTATGTGGGCCCCGGTAAAACGAGTTGCATGTGTGCAGATAATGACGTGTCCCCGTATGTGTGTTAATTTAATTATTCTCTTCTAGTGGATAAGCTCGGCTCGGCTCTTTGGCTTGATCTTAGGCTCGTTTAACTTTAAAATCAAGATCGAGCCTATCTGAGCTGCGATGTTTAATTTCGAGCTCGAGATCAAACCCACTTTGGTACGACTCGTGAACAGGCCTTCGGTTGTCTGGGCTCAGCTCGGCTCACGAGTAGCTATTTAAGCTTGAGATTGAGTTCAACTTGTTTCAAGCTCTATTTTTAAAGTTTGAGCTTGGATCGTGATTCGTGAGTAGTTTTTCAAGCTTGAGTTTGGCTCGTTTGATGTTTATTAACTATTTTACTTATGTTTTTACTTTATAGATTAATTTTAATTATATTTTTATATATAACATGGCATAAATTATTTACTTATTTTTATCATATTTTTTCATGCATTAATTGCTAATATAAAAATACATATTTATATGTTAAATAAAAATAAATGAATAAATAAATAATAGGCTTTTTTAGGCTCACGAGCTGGCTTGAGCTCGACAAGTAAAGCTTAGGCTTGGACTCGTTTATTAAACAAGTTCGTTTTTAGGCAAGTCTCGTTTAAGGTTGGTTTGATTTAAGCTTTTAGCGAGCCGATCTCGAGTAGCTCATGAGCGGCTTAGTGCGTTTGCACCCCTAGTGAAAATCATGATAATGAATATTTTTCATAAGCTGTTTGCAATGTTAAAACTAGTGAATTTACCATGGTTATTCTTGTAAGGTATTTCCATGGGTCAGTTTTGGAACCGAAAACTGAAAACTGTTGCGGTTTTTTTATTTTTTTTTGGTTTCCATACTGGTCTGTATGAAGTATTTTTGGTTTTACCATTTAAGCTATATATTTTTGAGCCGAATACAATTTGTCTCAAAATAATTAATTGACTTAAATAAATTTGTTAATTAATAACTAAATGACTATTATACATTTGAGTTACAGTATTTATTAAGTTCTCTAATGAAGCACATAAAATTAAAAAATACACATTCAGTTCAGTTTTGGTCTCTTCGGTTTTTATTACATGCAAAACCAAAACCGAACTGAAAGTTTGGCATAAAACCCAACTGTTGGTTTTTGTTTCGGTTCTGTTTTATCGGTTTATATTTCAGACATGTACAATACACGAAATGTAAAATAATTTAATGAATTTTGTAACTATAGAGGCAAAAATGTGTTGCGTAAACACTAAATGATTATTATTGTGATATTAACTTTGTACTGAGTTACTGACTTATTATTCTTGATGAAATCAGGACCCAAAGAATTTACCCAAGTTTTTTACAGTTTACAAAACTGGAGGGTGAGATTCAACTTTTAACAAGATTCATTATTACCATTTCAAGATCTATTTATTAATATCCTAACAAACAAATAATATTCATATCTCTTGTTTTTGTAGGCAAACTTTGAGAAATTTGATCGTGATCGTAGTGGCCAGATTGATGTGAATGAATTACGAGAAGCTCTTTTGAGCCTTGGCTTTGCGGTTTCACCTGTGGTTTTGGATTTACTGGTGTCCAAGTTTGATAAAACTGGTGGAAAGAATAAGGCTATTGAATATGATAACTTCATCGAGTATGTTAAATTGATATATAATCATTTTTATTTTTTATTAGGTTTTTTTTTTTTAATTTTATCATCTCTAACAACGTTCTTGTTTTATGTTTGATGATTTCAGGTGCTGTTTGACCGTTAAGGTATGTAACAAAGTTTGTGTACTTAAAAAGCTGGTATACTTTTGGTCAAACTTTGACTCATAACTACATTTGTTGTAGTTAGAGGGTGTAGAATGACAGGCCAGGATGGTCAAAACGGGTCTGATATCGGTTTGGGTTGTTTCAGGTTAAAACCGAACCAAAAAACCGAGAGTTTTTGAAAACCATTTGGTTTTGGTTTATGTTTTTTCGCTTTTAGCATTTGGATTTTGAATTTTTGGGCCAAAATCGAAACTAGTAAAAATAATGAATGTGAGTCCAAATCTTTTTGTTAGTTAAGGGTTAAATGATTATTATACTTTTGGGCCAAATTTTTTGGGTTATGTTAAATTCTTGTAAATTATTAACATTCAGAATCAAAACAAATAAAAAAACTATGCATTCGGTTTGGTTTTTACCGTCTTAATAACTTGCAAAACCAAAACCGAATCAAAATTTCGGTTTTTACAAAAATATATAACGTCAAAATTTTGTTTTGGTCCGGTTTTTCTGTCTCCTCGGTTACGGATCAGTTTTTTGTCTTAACACATGTTTTTTGAGTTTAACCTGTTTGACCAATTTGTTATTAGACCCGTTGACATGCAATTGATAATCCAAATGAAATCAGTTGTTAATATTGTAGTTTGGATGTTATATAAAGATATTTTTTATGGTGATTTCAGGGGCTAACAGAGAAGTTCAAGGAGAAGGACACAACATACTCAGGGAATGCGACATTTACATATGAAGCGTTTATGTTGACCGTTTTGCCCTTCCTCATTGCCTAGTACTTTCGTTTAAAAAACATTTGTTTGTTTTGTTTAATGTTTCGTTGAATTTGTTTTGTGATGTGTTTGTTTAAATAAAGTGTTGTCGACTCGTTATTGCGAAGTTGTTGAAGGTTGTAGCCTTGTAGGTATGAAATAAACCCGTTTTCAAGAAGGGTGTGGAAAATACTTGTAAATGCATGTGATATGCGATCGCATTTTCATGTATAGTCATCAAGCATCTCTTTTATGACGACTATATGTGAACACCAATAATATGTTAAAAAGTCATTAAAGAGGGGCAATTTATGCAACTCTAGACACAAGCACTTTACTAGGTGCCAACAAACGTACCTTTCTGTCAGGCGTTGTTTATGTAAGCAACTACAGGTTGCATGTATCGGTTTTTCATCTTTTCATAAGTATCGACATTGAATAATTTTACATGCACAAGTAGCTGGCTCACACACTCGGCCGTTTATTAGTCGAAATATGAACTAGTGAACTATAGGAATGAACTCTTCTGCATTAACTTGGTAAATTGAAAGTGATACACACTGCTCAGTGATTATTGCAAAGATCGAACGCTTTTGTTGACTTCAACGATCAAACTAAAGAAGATAAATTGAGTTTTGAAGAGGGTTAAAAATTGGTTTACGGCAAAAGCTGAATTTTCATGTTGATCACAAACCAAGAAATTGATAGTACAATTATAGTCTTCCAACAAACAAATTGTCTTGGTTTGCATTGGGCCTATAGCAGTTTAGCTACTATGCACCTGTGCACAAACCACGTTTTTATTTGTAACCGGAACCAGGTAGGAACCGGTTCCGGGCATGGTTGGGTTTTTGACCGGTTTTGCCTTAGCGGGTTTTGGCCATCTGGTTCCGCTGGGTCTGGTTCGGTTCCGAGTACGGTCTTTATGAGGAATTGAAACCTGGTTCTACCCACGGGTCAGGAACACTGGGTCCTGTTCAGGGTCAGCTTGTGTTTGATATCCTAACTGGGCCTCATACTATAAAGAATGATATCTCGGCCCAAGCTTTAGTATGGTCTAGTTAAGCTACATTAGGGATTAAGGTCCAATGTTCTTATGTTTAAAGTGGGCCGGACGACCTTAATCACTAATTTCAGTACTGCCAATTTTTAAATTGGTTTCGGTTTTGTTCCCAGGGTAGGGCTAACTGATTTAACCATATCCAAACCGAACCATGCATATTTCTTGCATAACCGAGCTTGGAATATCGTAAGTTTGTAACTAAACCATTTTCAGTCGGAACAAAGAAAAAAAGAAAACATTGAACCATCTATAACCGAAGCTTGGTTATTGAATACGGATAAGGAACCCGCCATATACCAAAGCTTGCTGGTTATTGGCTTCGGTAGAACCAAAAATCAAACCAAACCAAACCGAATTTCGTACAACCCAACGAATGAAAATTCCGAAATCCACTGTTGACTTAACTACTGTACAAATTGATTTTTCTTTTATTTATTTATTTATTTATTTATTTTTAATCATGATCGAAGTAAACTTTGTGACCAAATCCAAGAATTCGTGGTTCATGATTTCATGTATTTTAATCACATATAATCTCTTCCCTTGATTTTATTACATTTTTTATTCTTTAAAGGTTTGTCATCATGTATGAACAATTTAGAATTAAAAGAGTGATATAAAAGAACACTATTTCAGTCTATAAACTAATCACATAAAATCTATTCCCGTGATTTTATAAAATATTTTATTCCTTAAATACCTATCATTATGAACATTTTAAAATTAAAGAAAGTAAATTAAGTAAATGAAAATTACTCTAGTCTATATAAACTACTCACATATAATCTTACCTTTGATTTTATAAGATTGTCTTTTCCGTAAATGTATGCCATCATTATGTGGAAAACAAAAGTTAAGCAAAATATAAATAAGAATTATTTGGTCTATAAATAAAGAAATTACTATTTGATTGCACACAAATAATCTCCATATGTCGATTCCTAAAACTTCTCATTCGTCCTCTCCTCCTATTGCTCAACATAATGATGATGAAGAAAGGATAAATATGGCCCTTGACCAATACAAAGACAGGATTGCAACGCTCCCGAAAGAGAAAGGTTTGATGGCCAAAGATCTATACATGTACCAAGGCTTTTGGCATCAATCGGCACCTGTAAACTCGATTGAAGCTTTGATGGCCATACAAGACACATTCAAAGCTCTTCCAAGTGATATCTACTTGGCCACAATGCCTAAATCTGGTACGACGTGGCTCAAGGCACTCGTATTTGCTTTGGTAAAGAGGAACCGATATAAAAATTACAATCTTGCAACACACCCTCTACTTGTCTCCAACCCCCATGCATGTGTACTTGACATTACCGCCGGAATTTTTAGAAACCCTTCTTTATACACAAATGGATATTCACCCCGCCTTTTGTCTACCCATATACCCTACACTTCATTGCCTCAATCCATTATTGATTCAGGCTGTCGTCTTGTTTACTTATGTAGAAACCCTAAAGATGTTTTTGTCTCTTTGTTTCATTTCGCAAATAGGTTGAGAGATGTGAGAGATAATTCTCTTGGTCTAATGAAATTTGAGGAGGCGTTTAAGTTGTTTACTAAAGGTATCACGCTACATGGACCGTACTGGGATCATGTGAAAGGATATCGTAAGTTTAGCTAAGAACACCCCGAAAAAGTCTTATTTTTAACGTATGAGGAGATGAAAATCGACACCACAAATATTGTGAAGCGACTCGCGAATTTTTTGGGCTACCCCTTCACTAAAGAAGAAGAGGCTGAAGGCGCAGTGCAAGAAATTGTTAGACTTTGTGGTTTTGAAAATTTAAGTGAGGTTAATAAGCATGGAAATTTGGTGAAGGGTCTACCTAATGACTCGTTCTTCAAGGAAGGTAAAGTTGGAGATTGGAAGAACCATCTAACCGATGAAATGAGTCATATATTAGATGAAGTCACTCAAGAAAAGTTTCGTGGTTTGGATATATCCTTCCCTAACTAATAAGTTCATAAGGTTAATCATGGTTAACCATATAATATTATCGTGTGTAGAAAAACTAGTCCATTTTCTTTGAGTGAAGTTCGTTATTTTTAATGCTACTTGCTAACTGTGTTCCCGAGTTTCATTTAAGGAGAGAAAAGAAAAGGAGGAGAATTAAAAGAGAAAAGAAAGAGAGGGAGAGGAAAATGTGTCACTTTATTTCGTGTTCCCGAGTTTAATGAAAATGGAAGGAAATGGAAAGAAAATGTAGGAGTTAATAGACAATTAATTATACAAACACATTTTCTCTCATAATCTCTCCAATTTGAAAAGATGATTATACACTTAAATTTTCTAGTATTTTCTCTCCCTTCCCATCCCCTCCCACCCTTAAAATATCTCTGGAACATGATTCATTCACCTTTTCTTCTCCTTTCCTTCCCCTCCCCTCTTTAAATAAGACTCGGGAACACAGCGTGCTACTTGCAATTTCTTTATTGTTTCTTATGTAATGTATAAAACATATTTAAATAAAAAGAAGAATTATAACCAACCAAATTTGTTTAGGCTGTTCATGTTATTCATCATCCACGTCGGAGACGGCCGCCACATCATTTTTTAATCACTAGTTTAATACTGCCAATTTTTAAATTGGTTTCGTTTTTGTAGCCCGGGCAGGGCTAACTGATTTAACGATATCCAAACCGAACCATGCATATTTCCATGCATAATTAGAAACGAAAACCTTGGTTATTTCAACCAGCCTAACCAATGAACTCGTGGGATAACCTGGTTTTTATTTTTGTTTCTTAAAGTTAAAACAACTTTAATATAAGATTTACGTCTTTTCAGTTAAAACAAACTCAAATATTTATTTTGATAAATGGCTTCAAACCGGGTCGATTTAAATAAGAACGAAACCGGTGTAGTGTAGATCGTTTTTCATGGCCATGGGGGTCACAAATCTTCCATCGCATGCATCAGATCCCAAGGATCTTGGAAACACACTTAACAAGAAGAAAACTTTGTGGCTTTTATGAATTTCAGAAAGAGATGCAAACTTTGTGGCCTTTCTAGAAAAAATTCAATAATATGTTATAAATGCATAGTTTTATTATTATTATTATTATTATTATTATTATTATTATTATTATTATTAATATCCATTAGTAATCGTATCACCAAACCTTGCTTGTGTAGAGGTGCACAAAGTGGGTTTTCAGACCATGAATTAAAATTCCAAGATCCATCACTGACTTTATTTCTTTTTTAATTCTTTTTCGTAAATTCTTTGTTATGAGTGATGGATTGTCGTTTATTTGAATTTATGAAATCAATATATAAGAAGCTATGGGTTGCACATGTTGTTTTTTTCATCTTTTAAGTTATCGAAGTTGCATAATTTTACTTGCATGAGTAGCTGGTTTTCACACTCGGTCGTATATTTGCCACTATATAAACTGAGTGAACTATAGGAGTGAAGTCTTGTGCAATCTGTATGAACAATAAGTGTTAAGAGTATTCATAGCCCGTCATCCATCTCTATCTCTATAATTACACTACAAAACACTACATTTCTTTTTCTTGTTTAATTAAATAATATATTTTATACTTTTATTATTACAGTGTTATCTCTTCTCTACTCACAATCAATTTAACAAATATTAAAAAATAAATAGAGACAAACTTTGTTTTCAAAAATTTACAAAAAAACACTACATTTCTCTCTTCACCCTATAATTTACACTCACAACCATTCAAAACTTCACCCTATAATTTACCAATTCCCCTCACATAATTATGAGGAATGAGTTAGGAATCTATCTATTTTAATAAAAGACTACCATTTTTGTCACTTGTCAAGATTATAGCCCTCCTCACCTTTTTTTTCAACCAATTTTCATATATGATCCTTATCTTTTAAGTAATTTCAATATATGACATTAAAATTATAGGTTTATTCCAACTGAATCCATTACTACATATAATAAGTATTCTTCGTATGGATTGACAAGAGATGATTAGTGAATTATGAAGTGTTAATTAAAGTGTTTATTATGTTATATATTCAAAATAATAAACAATAAACATTCGATTCATAATATGTGGAATGAGAAACAATCGACTGGGACTAAATTCTGATAACATCAGCAGCTAAGGCTTAGCCGTTAATACCTAAAAATACATATGATTTTAAAACTAAAAGTTTTCGGGTTGACCTGAAACCTATAATTCAGACCCAAGAACCAACCTGAATTACTTCGGTTCAGGTTCGAGTTAGTATTTTCTTGGGTTCGAGTTTCTCGGGTCAGGTTAGTTTGGGTTCAGGTACCGGTTTTCTTGGGTGGCTGTTTCATGTTACGGGTAAAAGTGGCAGCCCTACTTTCAACGATTATAAACAAGAATCACTACCTTCATTTTATGCAACTTTAAATCTTCTAATATTATTTTAACTTATAATAATCACTATTATTTGAACATGGTTCTAATGTTAGTATGTAATTTGTATTTTCCTGACAATTATATTCATATAAATAAACAAATCATTTTGTTATATTTAAATTGTTGATTTTTATGTTGCTTGATTATAGAAATTTTAATAGTAAAATATAAAGTCAATTAAAAATTTGTCCACAGAATATTAATGACAACAAATTTATAATGATCAATCATTTTCAAATTGTTAAGATTTTAAGGATATTATATCATCAAAGTTTAGGTCTATGGTTTTTGGGATAATCATGTTTTTTTTTGGATAAACATGAGATGGTGTTCTTAAATGACATCATATTAATTGATTAAAAACTATGATATTTTATGTGTATGAATATTTTTTTATTAGTATCATGGATATATATTATCATTTATATAGAGTTGGTATGTACTTGGAGAACCTTTTTTGTCTCACGGACAACTATATATAGCTATATCTAGAGTAATAAGTAGGGATGGGCAAATTCGGGACTGGTACCAGTTGGTACCGGTACCGGTACCGAAATCGGTACCGATTTGGTACCGTCGGTACCGAATCGGTACCAACGTTTTGAGTTTCGGTACCGGTACCGGTACGGTACGGGACCGGTATTTCCCGAAATTTTACCTTAAAAACTGGTCCCGTACCGGTACCGGTACCGAACCGAATATTTCGGTACCGGTACTGGTACCAAGAATCCACGAAATTCGGGACCGGGACTGGTCGGTACCGGTACGGTCCCGATCTCATCCCTAGTTATAAGCATGCATACATGTTACTTTATTAAGAGTTACAAGCAGATATGAACTAAAAATTTTGTTTTTGATAAATAGTGTATACCTGCTAATACAATCACAAATGTAATGTAAAAGAAAGTTTTTACCTATTTGTAACATATTTGTGTAATCTTAGTTATATATTTTTTGTAATTTTAATTTAATTGTAACTGTATTAACAATATACGATCAATTTGTTAACTATATTTCACTTAATGGTCAAAGTTTATTTTTTTCAACAATTACCCATGTAATACACGGGCATAAACTAATGCTCCAAAATAATAGAGAACTATTTCAATCTATAAACTAATCAGTAATCACATACAATCTATTCCTGTGATTTTATAAAATATTTTATTCCTTACATACCTATCATATGACTAGTTTATAAGTGACTAGTTTATAGACTATACATAATGCATTATGAATGGTTTTAAATAAAATATAAAAAATTAAACTAAAAGAAATATTTATAGTCTATAAACTAGTCACTTATAAACTAGTCATGAGTTATCCATGCATGGAAAATAAAAGTTAAGAAAAGTATAAATAAGAATTATTTTGGTCTATAAATAAGAAAATTATCATATGATTTCACACAAATAATCTTCGTATGTCGATTCCTAAGGTTTCTCATTCGTCCTCTCCTCCTCCTATTGCTCAACTTAACGATGATGAAGAAAGGATAAATATGGCCCTTGACCGATACAAAGATAGGATTGCGATGCTTCCAAAGATGAAAGGTTGGATGACCAAAGATCTATACATGTATCAAGGCTTTTGGTATCAATCGGGTCCTATAAGCCCGATTGAAGCTTTGATGGCCATACAAGACACGTTCAAAGCTCTTCCAAGTGATATCTACTTGGCCACTGCGCCTAAATCTGGTACAACGTGGCTCAAGGCACTCGTATATGCTTTGGTAAAGAGGAACCAGTATAAGAATTACAATCTTACAACGCACCCTCTACTTGTCTCCAACCCCCATGCATGTGCACCGGACATTACCGTCGGATTTTTTAGAAACCCTTCTTTATACACAAATGGAGATTCACCCCACCTTTTCTCTACCCATATACCATACACTTCATTGCCTCAATCCAATCTTGATTCAGGTTGTCGTTTTGTTTATTTATGTAGAAACCCTAAAGATGTTTTCGTCTCTTTGTTTCATTTTGCGAATAGATTGAGAGATGTGAGAGATAAATCTCTTGGTCTAATGACATTTGAGGAGGTGTTTAAGCTGTTTATTAAAGGTATCACGCCACATGGACCGTACTGGGAACATGTGAGAGGATATCGTAAATTTAGCTTAGAGCACCCCCAAAAAGTCTTATTTTTAACGTACGAAGAGATGACAATCGACACCACAAATATTGTGAAGCGACTCGCAGAGTTTTTGGGCTATCCCTTCACAAAAGAAGAAGAGGTTGAAGGCGCAGTGCAATAAATTGTTAGACTTTGTAGTTAATTAGCATGGAAATTTGGTGAAAGCTCTACCTAATGACTCGTTCTTTAGGGAAGGTAAAGTTGGAGATTGGAAGAAACATTTAACCAATGAAATGAATCATATACTAGATGAAATCACTCAAGAAAAGTTTCGTGGTTTGGATATATCCTTCCCTAACTAATAAAGTTCATAAGTTTAATCATGGTTAACCATATAATATATTATGTAGTATTAGAAAACATATCGTGTGTAGAAAAACTAGTCCATTTTCTTTATGAGTGAAATTGTTCGTTATTTTTAATGCTACTTCCAACATATGGAATTATGTGTGTGCTACTTTCAATTTCTTTATAGTTTCTTATATAAAGTATAAAACATATTTAAATAAAATAAAGAATTATAACCCACCAAATTTGATTAGGCTGTTCATTGTGTTAACTTTGATCGACGTTATTCATCATCCACGTCGGAGCTGGCTGCCACGTCACCATAGCGCCTCACCTTTTTCTCTCTGTCCGTTAACATCTGAGGCAAATAACACCAAACAACGCCCCAGGCATGGCGTAACGCCGGAGACGGCATAGTCTATGCAAAAAGCAAGCCACATCGGCGATCAAGTGGTGCTTAACGTCGTTTCCTACCACACCCCAACGAACAAACTTATTATCAACAATTATTTGTTCCATCTTTTAAGATAGGCGTAATCTTTGATACATTTAGGGTGTGTTCGTTTCACGGAATTCGTGGGAATTCAAATGAATTGGAATTAAAATTTCACTACACGGCATGTTCGTTTCGTTGGAATTGGAATCATAATTTCATTTTGGTGTGTTCAGTTTAATTGAAATTAGATTGAAATTCAATTCCTTTAAATAAAGGAATTTTAAATCCTTCCAAAATGTGGAGGAATTTAAGGATATTCATTGGAATCCTTTCTCGAGATTTTTTTTAAACGAGGACAACGATTAAAACATTTTAGTTCTTTTACTTTTTTGTTTTTAATTTATATATTGAGTTATGAATTTTTTATTATTATCTTCGAATATTTTTTTAAGGGATTTTTGATCTTAATAGAAACCCATATAAAAAAATTTTAAAAAAATAATAAAAAAATCATAACACAAAATATATATAAAAAGACAAAAAATCTAAAAAACTAAAATGTTTTCGCCATTATCCTCGTTAAAAAAAAAACGATTTTAATTCAATTGTGGTGATAGATTTCAATTCATTGGTCAAACGAACACATCAAGAATGAAATTAGATTTCAGTTCCTTCCAATTCCAATTCCTATTGGAATGTTTAGATTCTAAATCCAATTCTTTCAACTTCAATCCTATGCAAATTCCAATTCCAATTCCAATTCCAATTCCATTCCCTGATGTGAAACGAACGCGCCCTTAGAACTTTTCGTTAAATCATGTGTAAGGTAGTTTTCTATATATATCCAAAGTTTTCTATTGTTCTTCTCTAATGCGGATATATTTAGAAATACGTAGAACTTTTCATTAACCATCCGAGTTAATGCCCCTATCCACATCAACGACATAACGCACCAAACATCAAAACGCGTATGGTGTGAGGGTTTGGATGCCAAGGGCTTGGGTGTGGGGCTGGCCTATTATTTGACCAATAACCATTTAACTTACAATTTTTATTAAAAAAAGATTAAAAAGTAATTGTGTATTTTTTGTCATTTTACGTGTTATTAAGGAAAAAGTTACTGAGAGACCCCGTATATACATGGTAGTGACGTGCCAATCCCTTTTACACCTTTTAGTTAAACCACTACGATTAAGCTTATATCAAAAGCAAGAACACTTATCTTTCTAAACTTATTTTTTGTTGACTATCTTTAGTCAAATTGGACCGAGTGGACCAGTTTACAACGAACCGACGGGAATTTGCTGAAATCGGTTTGTTCAGTTTAGTTGCTATCTATTTTGTACATGTTTTATGTTTATATATATTGTTAGGGCACGGAAATTTGACACTGTGGATACGTTATCCTGACATATGTTCTTGGATCAGTTATCCTTAGACAGATCCTGTCAGGATCAGTGGTCCTCAGTAATTGGTATTATTAACAATTATTTCTTGTGTGTAGGTTGTTATTTAATAAGTATAACAGCGCCAAGACTTATTCCACCGGATATCTCGCTATTGGACTTGTCAAACACGTGGTCAAAGTCGTGGATGAAGATAGTGGGAATGTGGCGCATTTATAGGACTTCTTGTTGTGTCACAAATAACTGAGTCTTAAGGATATGTTATTCTTGAAGACATGTCTGGATCAAGTATCCTTCCGAAGATTTGCAGAGCTGTGTCAGGATCATGGATCCTCGGTATTTGGTGCTGTTAACGGTGTTTCTCATATGAATGTTGATATTTATCAACATTAACGGCTCCTAGACTTAGTCATCCACTTATTTCGCTACTGGACTTCTATGGCACGTGGTCAAAGTGATGGGAGTGGCTAGTGGAGTAATGCCTTAAAGATAAGACTTATAGTTGTATTTATTTTCTTTATAAACAATTGAGATATGATCGATTAGAGAACTCACTATTTTTCACACACACTCAGAGCTGAACTCACTATTCTCTCTGTACACATTAGCAATTCTTGTAACATCGATCTATATCTCCACAACATTTGTAACCCGATTTTTATCATCAATATAATCGACGGTGATACTTTTCACCGTCCGGGGGGTTTTGTGCCGGAGATCACGATAATCATATACTCGTCGACCAAAGGTTACCTTGTTGATCATTGACTAAAGTAATCCGACCAAAGATTATCTTATTAATCCTTGACCGGAGTTATTTTACCAAAGATTACCTTGATAAGTTTTGACCGAAGTAAGACTATCTTGGTTAAGGGCTTTTTCCCTCGTGATCAAACCTTTGTGTTCACCAATATTACGATTACACAATTGTCATTATCGAGTTAGCACCTTACCTCACTTAACAGATTTGGATACTCGATCCTTAGCAGATTTTTGTCCAAAACAATTTGGGGCCCACCGTGGGGCAATTGGTGCTTAATCCAGATTATTCCCAATCAGTTTCCAACCTTTCATACTCATATCACTTTCAATGGCCTCTCAATCAACCTCTGCTTCATCAACCATGCCGTCTTCGGTTTATCTCTCATTAAGGACTTTGCCACCGATGCCTCCGCCAATCACGGGAGCACCAAGGGCTGCTGCTGCTGGGGGCAAGACGCAACAACCAGTCTTCCAAAGCTCTAAAACCGTTGCTGCTATTGCGCCGGTGGTTAATACTAACAATGATGTTTCATCTATGTTTTCGCAGGTTAAAGCATATATGGAGCAGCAGAACAATATCAACCAGAGGATCCTTCATGAGATAGAAGATCTCAAGAAGACTAAGAGGCCAACGGAGGATCACACTCCTCTGATGCCCAGGATGCTGGATTTCGCCAGTCCAGGATCCATGGCTCAGTTCTCGAAAGGATCATCTATCCTTCAACAGGGGTCCATGGGTCCACAGGCTCAAGGATCCTCAATGTTTCAGTCAGGATCATCTATCCTTTAACAGAGGTCCATGGGTCAACAGACTCAAGGATTCTCGTTGGTTCAGCCAGGATCATCTATCCTCCAACAAGGGTTCATGGGTCAGCAAGCTCAGGGATCATCATTCTTCTCGCAAGGATCATCTATCCTCCAACAAGGGTCCATGGGTCAGCAAGCTCAGGGATCCTCATTCTTCCCGCAAGGATCCTCTATCCTTCAGCAGGGGTCCATGGGTCAACAGACTCAAGAACACTCGACCTTTCACTCAGGATCATCCATTCTAGATCCGAGGTCCATAGGTCAGCAGATTCAAGGATCCTCGATGTTTCAGCAAGGATCCTCAGTTCTTAATCCGGGATCGATGGGTCAGCAGGTCCAAGGATCCTCCATGTTCCAGAGAGGATCATCAATCCTTCAACAAGGGTCCTCTGGGGTGTATCACCAAGGATCCTACAACTCCCAGCCTCAAGGATCCTTCTACCAGGGCCAAGGATCCTTAGAAGTTCAACACCAACTATCTTCTGAAATCCATGAAGGACATATAATCCCCATGCAGACCATAGCTTCTGGTGGACCAACTCTTGTAGCAGACGCTTGTTACATCAGCCACTCTTCTGGCATGCCGACTTTCACGCAACAAAGAGGTAACTTGTGTGATCCTATATCCTTAGATGCTAACCGTGGTTCCATGCAGGATGCAGGTATCAACCAAGCTATAGCTAAGGAACTACAGAAACTCAAGGATATGATATCCAGCGTACCAGGGGTGATCCGTCCAATTCCTGAGATACCAAAAGGAAGCCACAAACTATCGAAATTTGCTCCACCAATATGTGACGCAGAGATCCCAAAACGCATTCGAACCCCCAACATGAAAGTGTACGATGGTACCACTGATCCTGAAGAGCATGTAGCCCAATACAAGGAAAGAATGGAGATCAATCCAATCCCCACGAGACTCAAGGAGGCTTGTCTGTGCAAGGGTTTCAGATCCACACTAACAGGATTTGCATTAAAATGGTTGCTAAGTACTCCTCCCTTTTCAATTACTTCTTTTTCGCACTTAGTTAACTTGTTCAACATTCAATTTTCTAGTAGCAGGAAATTCGAGAAGTTAACTAGTGATCTTTATCGAGTTATCCAACCAAGTGATGAATCCCTTAGGGATTTTGTTACGAGGTTCGATAGGGAAGCTCTGGAAATTCCTAATCTTGACATGGCTACTGCTGTTGAGGCCTTCAAGATGGGACTTCAGAGGGGCTCCCCCTTTTATGATGATCTTGTGATGACTCCTTGCAGGTCTCTAGATGAAGTCAGAAATAGGGCACTCAGATTCATACGGTTGGAAGATGACAAGAGGATCCAGGATCGTTTGGAGGACTCTGTAACACCCCGACCGATGGCGGATTATACATCGGGGCGCCACGTATTGTTTCATTACTCGCGACACTATTTGGGTGTCAATATTTAATAAATACATTTTCATTGCGCACGCGCAGAACACAAATCGTAAAGTAACATAAATCATATCATAACTCAAAATATTCAAATAACATAATTTGTCTTGTTACATTTTAATCTAGGTCCAAAGAAAAAGAAAACATCCTACGTGTCCTTGAGATTCCCAAAAGCAGCTACAGCAAACCTGAACATGTGTTAAAATAAAACGTCAACACTTGCGTGTCGGTGAGAAATCAAGTTTAATAGATATAAATAGATAATAACAAACACTGCGCGCAACATGTGCTTAACTGGGGTTTATCATAGGGTGTAATCAGATTGTGATCAAGCCTAAATAGATCATAGCTCATAGTTTAATCCGTGCTCCCAATTGAGCACAAAAACGAATAATCATACGTGCATGTGTAAACAAAACAAGAAAACCGTAAACGATAGGTCTCCCGTGTTCATCTAATGGATCCATGAAAACTTCGGAATAGGCCGAACAAAGCGGTTAATGATTCACACATACAAATAAACAGCCAAGTAAACGTCCATAACACATGGGGTTTTGCGCACATAAATTTCATAAACAATTTTAAGACTCAAGTTGTACGAACACATGAACATCCCAAAACGTTAAAAATAAAAGGGGATTAAGTACGAGATTACTCACTTGTAAACGGTGCGATGAAAGATAATGCAAGAACCAACTTTTAAACAAGCACAAGTTAACCTATAAATAAGAGTTTATTGGTTTAACGATTGGTTTTTATGTCTTGAATATATGCAGTAAGTATCGATTTGCTAGTTAAACAAATTAAAACAACTATATATATATTTATATTTACCGAGATTCTGGGCAGAACAGAAGAGAAAACGGAGGCAAAGAGAGGAGTGGCGTCGCTGAAGATCTTCGGTAGAGAGCAAAGGGAGAGAGATTTTGGGGAGTGTTTAAGTGTAGTGTGTGTATTGTTAATAAACAAGAAATTAGCTTAATTTATAGGAAAACCCAAGGGAACACAATCCCTTGAAAGGGGAAAAGATCTTATCAAATCAAGCAAAAGATATTAAAAAGCACAAGAAACCAAAAGCAAAAGATATCAAAAGATATGGTGGCAGCTGCAGGGGGATGGGGAAAAGCTGACAGGTTACAGATCAAAGCATGGGAGGTGTCAGATAAAGCACTGTTCAAGACATGCAAAAGAAGATTTCGAAAGATTATGTCAGTCACTTTTTCTGTCAACCAATAGGATTGGTGCGCATGCTGCGCCGAAAGTGGCTTTTCGGACAGATGTCAGAACTGACCTACAGTGCTCAAAACAAAGATAAGATATTTCAAAAGCATACAGGCTGACAAAAACTGAAGAAAAGACTTAAGGTCTAGCGCGAGAAGACTCGAGCGCGCGCGAGGGCGAAGGCAGACAGAGAACAATCCTTAGCGCGCCGCGGGAAGAACTACAATCCTTAGCGCGTCGCGGGAAGAACTACAATCCTTAGCGCGCCGCGGGAAGAACTACGATTCTTAGAGCGCCGCGGGAAGAACTATAATCCTTAGCGCGCCATGGGAAGAACTACCATTCTTAGCGCGCTGCGGGAACAGTTCGCCTCGCGTATCGCAGGAACAGCTGGTCTTCACGCAGGTTTCCTTGTAAGGAGTCTGGCGTGTGGAGCTGCGCAGACATCCTTAGGCGGGAAGAACCAAAGGACAAGCAAAGAGTTAAGAGAAAAAGGGGTTCCAGGCTTAAGGGTTAAGCAGAGGGGCGGGACGGCGACAAGAGAGAAAAAGGGAGGCGGGACGGCGGAGAGAAGAAAGAAAGGGACGGGTCGGCGGAAAAGAAATTATTATTATTAGTAAGTAATATAAAAATATATTTATATATATATGATTTATTTAATGTTAAATTTACAAAGATTAATAATCAAATTTTAAATCATAAAAAGAATCAGATTCGAAAACGGGTACCTGGGTCGGGTCGGATTGGGCAGTTGTCACAGACTCAAACGAAGCAAGAATCCCCTGACAAAAATAAAGGATCCTCGTTCAGAATCAACAACTCGAAGCCTTGAAGGATTACTTATCCTCAACTCCAGCTATGATGAAGCTTGTGGATGGAGAATCCTTATACCTGTACCTGGCTGTCTCAGGAAATGCTATACGTGTTTTCCTTGTGAAGGATCACGAAGGTGAACAACATCCCGTTTATTATGTAAGTAAAAGTCTTTTAGATGCAGAAGCCAGGTATTCTCATTTAGAAATATCAGTTCTTATACTTATTATGGCTTCTACTAAATTAAGACATTACTTTGAGACTCACGCTATTATTTTGATAACTAATTATCCTGTTAAGAATGTCCTTAGAAAACCAGAGTTATCAGGTAGAATGGCCAAGTGGGCTGTAAAACTGAGTGCCTGTCACACCCCAGTTTAGGGCCTAGGCGTGTGACCACTAGTTGGTACCTGTTTTGTAAATACATCAGAGTTGCGGTTTTATTGCGGAAGTCTTTAAAATATTTATATTGAAAACTTATTAAAAACTCGGGTTAAAATACCCGTTTAATATTTCGAATACATTTCTTTATAAAACATAACTCTTTGTAATATTTTGAAATAGAATATCTGAGCCATCAGATAGCATCTAATGACAATAACTCCAATATTCTATTCCTTCTTGCTTGTCTGTTCTAACCTTTCTTGGATCCCTGTAACATGGGTGGGAAAAATACGTCAGCACAAAGCTGGTGAATAACCCTGACTCTAAAATCTCTTTTTAATACCTTTGTGAAACCAACAATAATACCTTTGTGACTACTCATTAGGCACCCAACTAAATTGGGATCAAATTACCCTAAGTACCATGTACAATTAATTATATACACAATATCATTTCTCTGAACAGTCCCGTAGACCTTCAGAGGCATGTTGATGATATGCATGGCCTCGGGGAAATGCCGAGTCACCATGTATGTTTGGATCCAGACACATGTATACTCTTAATCAGAGTGTCCGTTTCTTATTACTGTACAAAAAGTTTTTAAGGATTCGTAAATCCTATGCAAACATTCAGACTCATTATAAAAAGGTTTGGTCGTATTCACCTTGTCTGTTTATAATCAGTTTCTTTTACTAATTCCTGTTTTCTGTTCTCTTCTTCTTGTTTTGTTACCTCGGACCTATAGTACGAGAATAACATTTGTATAAATAACTAAATCAACGATCTAGCTTTAGACCTTTAGTCTATTTCGTATAGCTTTTAACCTTGATAAAAGCATTTGTTTATATAAAACATTTGGACCTTTAGTCCTTTTCTTCATTTACCAATCAAATGCTACGTTTCTTCTTCAGGAAGAAATGTCTATTCTGAGTTTCTTCTTCAAGAAGAAACATTAATTTTCATAACTATAATCTCTTGTATTATATTTCTTAGTCATAAAGGAATACTATTTTGACTATAACATTTGCTCAATAAAAGTTGTATTATTCTTATTCGTAATCAAGGTTCGGCTATAACTTTGACTATGGTCTAAGCCATAATAATAAAATAATAACTTAGGCAGAACCCCTTACCTCGCACGGGTATTTGGAGTTAGATATTTCTAAGTTTATACGAGCAGCACTTCTACTCTATACGCACGTTTATCGAGGCGTTCTTGATCCACCTTCTTTGGCACGCAAATCGAGGCGTTATTCACGTGTCGCCGAGTCGTGTACGTACTTCGAGAAAAACGTCGGGTATTTGGCACGGTTTACGAGGTAATGATTTTCGGGTCGGTGGCATGCAAAACGGTGTTCGGCACGCAAACCGAGGTAGAGAGAGAAAGTAACTTAGAGAGAGAGCGGCTGTGGTGTGTATGAAATAAGCCGGACCCCCTCTTATTTATAGCTGATTTTGGATCCCATCGCGGTACGCGATGGGTCCTCTTCCTGACTTCGTCGCGTAGCGCGACCGACACGTGGTCTGACACATTTTGCCACGTGTCCTGGTATGCTGCCACGTGTCACCCGGATGTGACACGTGTCCATGAGTCATCACGGCCCATCGCGGTACGCGATGGCCGTCTTCTTGGACTTCATCGTGTAGCGCGATGGGTCTCTGAAATTTATTTTTCATTTTCAGTCCCTGTACTTTAGTAACTTGTCATATCTGGTCTAACTCTCGTTGTCCAAAAATACTAAGGCGGCTCTCGGTGATGCGAAGTGCAAAGTGCGCTATCAAAGCGCCACATTGCGCCCAACACCCTTCGCCTTCGCCTTCGCCTTCGCCATCGCCATCGCCATCGTCCTCGTCCTCGCCCGAGCCCGTGCGCGTGCGCGTCGGGTGCTACGCACCCTCCGCTAGGACCACTTGGTGTATGATATTCATAAAAGAATATAACTATGGAAATTCTATCTCTTATAAAGAGCTTCCATTTCTTTACCACTTCCAATGTGGGATGGATTCTATTTCCCTTATTTATACCTTGGTGGAATGCTTCCACTTTCTTACATCTTCCAATGTGGGATGGAGTTTTATTAGTTTCCTTTATGTAAGTAAACTTAACTTAGTAAATATTTTTATTTCCTTATTATAATTCTTTATTAAATATTTTCTCATGTCTTGTCTTGATATTATTTTTGATCCCTCAACTTTCCTAAGTTGTCAAATTTGGATCGAAATTTTGGGGATGTTACAGTGCATTTGATATTCATTACGAGCCAAGAACATCCATCAAGTCACAAGTACTCGCAGACTTTGTGGCTGATTTCAGCAGTGATATGCAAAAGGAAGCTGATCTAGAAGTTCAACAACTAGAAGAGACCAAGGATCCTTGAATACTCTTCACCGATAGAGCCTCTATTGTAAGAGGAACAGTACTGAAATCGCCACAGAGGGACATATTACCCCAGTCTATAGCATGTGAGTTCTAAGCAACGAGCAATGAGGCAGAGTATCAAGCTCTGATCACAGGTTTGCAATTAGCTAAGTGCATGAGGATCAGGTATCTTCAAGTATACATAGATTCATTATTGATTGCTAACCACTTTAATGGCTCATATGTTGTTAAAGGTGAAAAACTAATCACATATCTAGATGTTGTGAAGGAATTAGCAAAATCCTTCGAATTGTTTAGCATTGTACAGGTACCAAGGGAAGAGAATGCTGGGGCAGATGCCTTGGCAAATTTAGCCTCATCTCTGAAAATTCCAGAAGACACGAAGATTCCAATCATTCATGTTCTCTAACCAGCAATAGGAGAACAAGAAGTTGGGGAGATAACAACTGACAAACAAATCGTATGTTGGGATCCATCATCCTCGAACAACCAAGGATCTTGGATCCATCCTATCAAAAACTACATTCAGACTGGAGGAATTCCAGCCACAGAAAATCCCAAGTCTTTCAAACTCAAGGTATCCCAATATATTTTGTTAAATGATATGGTATATAGGAAATCTCTTGCAGGTCCATATCTCAGATGTATTGAGGATCCTGAGATCCAAGAAGTACTCAAGGATTTTCATGAAGGAGATTGCGGCAATCACACAGGTGGAAGAGCATTATTTTCCAGGATACTCAGAACTGGATACTTTCTGGCCAACAATGAAGAAAGATGTAGTGTAATATTCAAGGAAATGTGATGCTTGTCAAAGACACGCAAACATCCTTCATTAGCCAGCAGAACCTATCTATCCTATATCCTCTTCATGGCCTTTCATGAAATGGGGTATGGATATTGTGGGAAAACTACCTAAGGCACCAGGAGGAAAAGTATTCATGCTTGCACTGACTGATTACTTTTCAAAATGGATAGAGGCAGAAGCATTTGTACACAAGAAAGGGAAGTAATATCTTTTATTAAATGAAATATTATAATTAGATTTGGTATTCCTGCTGAAATTGTTTGTGACAATGGTTCCCAGTTTGTCTGGAATAGAACCACTAACTTTTGTGACAGTTTGGGCATCAAAATGATTACTTCCACTCCGGTTCATCCTCAAGCCAATGGTCAAGCAGAGTCTAGCAACAAGATCATCATCAACAATCTAAAGAAGAAGCTAGGATCCAAGAAGGGAAAATAGGCTGAAGAACTTCCTTATGTTCTTTGGGCAGACAGGACTACGCCTAAAAATGCAACAGGCCAAACTCCTTTCTCGTTGGTGTTTGGATCAGAAGCAGTAATTCCCGCAGAAATGGTGGTTCCTACAGCAAGAACGAGCATCCGTGATCCTAAAGCCAATGAAGAAATCCTTCTTGAAGACTTGGATACTATAGAAGAACTCATAGACGTAGCCAAGATCAGAATGGCTGCTTATCAGCAAAGGGTAGCTGGGGCATACAACAAGAATATAAGGATCAGAAGGTTTCAAGAAGGAGATTTAGTTTTGAGAAAAGCCTTCCAAAATACTACCAATCCGGCTGATGGAAAGTTAGCACCCAAATGGGAAGGACCTTATCAGATCGAGTCGGAGGCAGGAAAGGGGGCATATCATTTGCTCACGATGGAAGACAGCAAGTTACCAACAACATGGAATGCTATCCACCTCAAGTACTTTTTCTAATCAGGATCAATTATCCTTTAAGGATCTATTATTCTTAGAGGATCAAGGATCCCAAAATCGGTAATATCCATCTGATTTCTTATTCTATACAGTTTCCTATTATTAATTCCAGGATAACATATTCTTAACAATTTATCCTTTCCAAGTTTTTAAGTAACAATGCAGATTGCAATAAGAGGTTCAATATCTAAGAGGTTGGCCACCTCTCCTTTATATTTAAGGTACTTTAGTATTTCCCTTGGCCTTTCCCACGTTTGGATATGACCCCCGATGGTCATATCCCCTACGGTTTAAAGGTTTTCACCTTTCTCACGATCGCCAGTTGCGCACGCTATCCGATGTATAGTCCAGGGCAGCGGGACCAGTACACGCTTAGTGGCTGACAATTTCGTTGTTTCCGGATATATGGAGGATCCTACGAATTATGGTAGACGTACCATTTCCTAAGTTTTAAGGGGTTTTCACCTCTTCTCAAGGGCCGTGTCGCCAGTTTAATCCTAAGGTTTAAGGGGTTTTCACCTCTTCTCAAGGGCCATGTCGCCAGTTTAACATCCGTATTTGGGCTTGTCCCCAGTTTGGGCTTGTCCCCAGATTACACGGGCTTGTCCCCATATTACACGGGCTTGTCCCCAGTTGCACGGGCTTGTCCCCAGTATATTATTTGGGCTTCTCCCCAGCTTGTGGGTTTAATCCCAGTTAACATTATAAGTTGTTTGCAACAGAGTTTCTAAGTTCATTATGAAGATAAAGACTTATGGATTCAAAATCCTTAAATTGCTTCTAGCAGGATCACAGAAGGATCATTACTTATGGTAACTTAGGTCTAACTAGACCTTACGGTATGATTTCTGTTTATCGGTTTACACTTATTTGATTTCAGTTTATATCTTCATAGATATAAGGATTCATTATTTTCAATCTACTTTTATAAGGATTTAAGATCCTGGTTTATTTTTGCAAGGATATTTTACCCTAAAAACTTTTTACTAAAGAATATTTCTCAAAGCTTTCAACAAGTCTAAAGCTATATCAGACAAACTTTCAAAATAACAGAAAATCAACAGATAGTTAAAAGATACTATTTATTAAACTTACTTGCAATTACCAAAAATCTTAACCCGGATTTCACTATTCGAAAGATGGAACATCTACCCGGGTTAAACAAGTATTACTAGTTGTTCATGATTTACAGGAAGAATAAGAGGTTTCAGATATATAGCTTGAAAGGAAGTCTGAATTCAAAGGCAAAATGACAGCTGCGATATTATCACAACCGCCATTTTGGGGTCAATTGTTAGGGCACGGAAATTTGACACTGTGTATACGTTATCCTGACATATGTTCTTCGATCAGTTATCCTTAGACAGATCCTGCCAGGATCAGTGGTCCTCAGTAATTGGTATTATTAACAATTATTTCTTGTGTGTAGGTTGTTATTTAATAAGTATAACGGCGCCAAGACTTATTCCACCGGATATCTCGCTATTGGACTTGTCAAACATGTGGTCAAAGTCGTGGATGAAGATAGTGGGAATGTGGCGCATTTATAGGACTTCTTGTTGTGTCACAAATAACTGAGTACTGAGGATATGTTATTCTTGAAGACATGTCTAGATCAAGTATCCTTCCGAAGAGTTACAGAGCTGTGTCAGGATCATGGATCCTCGGTATTTGGTGCTGTTAACGGTTGTTTCTCATATGAATGTTGATATTTATCAACATTAACGGCTCCTAGACTTAGTCATCCACTTATTTCACTACTGGACTTCTATGGCACGTGGTCAAAGTGATGGGAGTGGCTAGTGGAGTAATGCCTTAAAGATAGGACTTATAGTTGTATTTATTTTCTTTATAAACAATTGAGATATGATCGATTAGAGAACTCACTATTTTTCACACACACTTAGAGCTGAACTCACTATTCTCTCTGTACACATTAGCAATTCTTGTAACATCGATCTATATCTCCACAACATTTGTAACCCGATTTTTATCATCAATATAATCGACGGTGATACTTTTCACCGTCCGGGGGGTTTTGTGCCGGAGATCACGATAATCATATACTCGTCGACCAAAGGTTACCTTGTTGATCATTGACTAAAGTAATCCGACCAAAGATTATCTTATTAATCCTTGACCGGAGTTATTTTACCAAAGATTACCTTGATAAGTTTTGACCGAAGTAAGACTATCTTGGTTAAAGGCTTTTTCCCTCGTGATCAAACCTTTGTGTTCACCAATATTACGATTACACAATTGTCATTATCGAGTTAGCACATTACCTCACTTAACAGATTTGGATACTCGATCCTTAGCAGATTTTTGTCCAAAACATATATGTATATTTGTTAGATGATTGTTTTTAAGTTTTGGAATATTATTGTTTACACTTTGAAATTACCTATTTGAATGATTAATTTTGCATTTCTGCTATATATATATATATATATATATATATATATATATATATATATATATAATTTACTATAAAACGATTACAATAAAGTGGCAGGCAAACGGGCAACAAGCTGCGCCGCAACCCCCTTTTGAACAGCAAAGCCAGTCCTGCTAAAAACGAAGCTTTGAGACCTAGAAGCTGAAGAGGTTCCGTGGACGACGCGCTGAACCCTACTCAAAAATTTCACAGCCTCTGGAGCAGAAAACCAAATGTATCAAAGGCAAATGGTAGAAAGACATGTTGATTATCTAAACAAGCTTTCTCGTGTTTAACAACTTTGCCCGATTCAGCCTTCAACGCAGCCTGACCCACAACAAACCCACGCTCCCTGAGCCCAACAAGAGGAGACACTCCTGTAAGATCCACACAGGCGTGTTTCCCCCCTGCCCACCCGAACACAAGAATATCAGCTGGTCGTAAAGTAGACCTCCCTTCAATAGGATCCGTGAGAAAGTTAACAGGGCCTCCTTTTTAGCAGAAATCCCTGCCCGTTTAAGAACATCACACAGAACATCCCTAACCAGATCATGTCTGTATTTAAAGCCAGGCAATTCTTTGCAATGCACCGCATGGTCACCAAAAGAATCCAAACAGACCTTGCGACAAATTGGGCAAGGTTCATCCGTCGGGAACATAGGGATCATTAACCGGTACTTAAGGATAGCCAGATACTCCAAACCCGACATACGTTGGCCTAATCCTTCAATGGGGATAGCCGTTAGAAAATCCTGAGCCCGAGGAGCCCGAAGGCATTCAAACACCGCCTTTTGGCGAGGGGATAGATCAAACTTCACTTCTAAACTTATGACGATTCCACTAAATAAGGCACTCGCCACAACATGTTGGGCTTTAGGGTGGGCGGTGTCCTTATTAGAGAACCCGCTAAGATCAAAATCTGGAAGTGAAGTACGTAAATGATCCATCGCACACCCATAATCAGAGTCCAACCTATATATATAAATTGGTTATATGGTCATCCGGTTTTTTTAGACCATTTCAACCAGTCTAACCAATGAACTCGTATGATAACCTTGCTTTTAATTTTAATTCTGAAAGTCAAAACGACCTTAATATAAGATTTACATATTTTCAGTTAAAACAAATTCAAGCTTCTTTTATTTTAAATAATAAAAAACCGGATCGATTTAATTGAGAATGAAAACGGTGTAGATCTGTTTTCATGGCCATGGGGGGTCACAAATCTTCCATCACATGCATCCTATCCCAAGTATCTTGGAAACACACTTAACAAGAAGAAAACTTTGTGGTTTTTTGTGAATTTCAGAAAGAGATGCAAATTTTGTGGCCTTTCAAAAAGAATTAAAATAATATGTTATAAATGTATAGTCTTTTAAACAATTTAGAGTTAAATGGACATTTTCGTTACCGTGGTTTGTTATTTTTGGCACTTCAGTTTAAAGTTTGAAATTTTATCAATTTATTCTTTATTGTTTTAAACATTAGCCAATTATGTCCCCTCCGTCTAACGTCATCCAACTATACCGTTAGTTTTTTTGTCTTTCTCTTTTTTATTTTGAGTTAATGGTCATTTTAGTCCCTGTGATTTGATATTTTTACCACTTCAGTTCAAAATTTGAAAAATTGTCAATTTAATGTTTAATTTTGTTCAGTTTTTTTTGTTTTTTTTGTCTATAACCCTAAGAGCATAATCCAAGTCCAAAACCATCAAGCATCGCTTGTAGCTTGTAGGTGTAAAACTGTCACGCCTTATAACATCGGGCGTGTCACACCGTGCGACCCCTAACACGCAACTCATTGTGATTTCTATCACACTTAAGGGAATACTTAAATCATTACATAGCTTTCCATTAGTCTACAATGTCGTAGTGTCCCTTGTTGTATAGCCCAAAGATGCTTATCATTTATTTATAGGGGTGTTCATTGAATCGAATAATTCGAATAATTTATTTTTTTGCTAGTATTCGTATTCGATTCGTATTCGTTTAAAAGTTGGATTATTCGATTCGTATTCGTATTATATCCCATATTCGAAATTCGATTCTATTCGTATTTGAAACTCGAATTCGAATGGATTCAAGTACACCTATGTCAAAAACTTTATAAATCATAATCATCAATGCAAAACACATAAATATAAGTTTAAATAGCAACAATATCACATGATAATAAGTTTAAAATTAAGTATTGGCAAAATTAAGAAATATCAGTATAGGTTATTGGGATTAATTATATGTTTTGGACATTTTTTATTTACGGATTTGAACAAAATTAATAAATTAAATATATATTAATATACTATATAATTTGAATTCGAATTTCGAATCGAATCAAATAAAAATTCATGAATTCGTATTCGATTACTATAGTCGAATACGAACCGAATCGAATTTGAATCTTCATATTCAAATTCGAATCAAGTCGAATTTCGATGTTTCGAATTCGAATCAAATTTTGAACACTCCTACTTATTTATGTTATACATTTAATTTGGAAGGTGTATCTCCCAAATATTTTATTTTATGGCAATAATAGCGATACACGAAACAATTACTTTAAATAAACAATTATCGGTTTGTTGTGTAGTCAATTTAATGTATCTAAATAAGATATCTTCAGTATGTACGTTATATATTTGTGACCACTTTGTTTATATTTGTCCAAAAGATACTTGTACCTTATATATTTGTGACCACTTTGTTTATATTTGTCCAAAACATACTTGTAAACATTTACCATATCTATACAATATAATAAATAAAGTTTTTATTTTTGTCACATTACATGATCTTATGCATTCTTACGCTTTCTTTCCGCCTCTTTATCCTATTAATTATAAATATTTTTAAGTTCTTTATATATATGGGGATGGATCTTATGAGAAGTGATGTTACAGCGAGAAGTGCGAGAAGTGAGGGTGTAACTCTATTAATCCCTAATTTCACTATCTTTCTTATGATGCTACCTACATGTATGTAGGTTAATTGTATTTTTGTCTTAGCTACATACATGCTACCTACATGTATGTAGGTTAATTGTCTTAGCTACCTACATGTATGTGATTTGATATTTTTGCCACTTCAGTTCAAAATTTGAAAAATTTTCAATTTAATGTTTAATTTTGTTCAGTTTTTTTTGTTTTTTTTGTATATAACCCTAAGAGCATAATCCAAATCCAAAACCATCAAGCATCGCTTGTAGCTTGTAGGTGTAAAACTGTCACGCCTTATAACATCGGGCGTGTCACACCGTGCGACCCCTAACACGCAACTCATTGTGATTTCTATCACACTTAAGGGAATACTTAAATCATTACATAGCTTTCCATTAGTCTACAATGTCGTAGTGTCCCTTGTTGTATAGCCCAAAGATGCTTATCATTTATTTATAGGGGTGTTCATTGAATCGAATAATTCGAATAATTTATTTTTTTGCTAGTATTCGTATTCGATTCGTATTCGTTTAAAAGTTGGATTATTCGATTCGTATTCGTATTATATCCCATATTCGAAATTCGATTCTATTCGTATTTGAAACTCGAATCGAATGGATTCAAGTACACCTATGTCAAAAACTTTATAAATCATAATCATCAATGCAAAACACATAAATATAAGTTTAAATAGCAACAATATCACATGATAATAAGTTTAAAATTAAGTATTGGCAAAATTAAGAAATATCAGTATAGGTTATTGGGATTAATTATATGTTTTGGACATTTTTTATTTACGGATTTGAACAAAATTAATAAATTAAATATATATTAATATACTATATAATTTGAATTCGAATTTCGAATCGAATCAAATAAAAATTCATGAATTCGTATTCGATTACTATAGTCGAATACGAACCGAATCGAATTTGAATCTTCATATTCAAATTCGAATCAAGTCGAATTTCAATGTTTCGAATTCGAATCAAATTTTGAACACTCCTACTTATTTATGTTATACATTTAATTTGGAAGGTGTATCTCCCAAATATTTTATTTTATGGCAATAATAGCGATACACGATGCAATTACTTTAAATAAACAGTTATCGGTTTGTTGTGTAGTCAATTTAATGTATCTAAATAAGATATCTTCAGTATGTACGTTATATATTTGTGACCACTTTGTTTATATTTGTCCAAAAGATACTTGTACGTTATATATTTGTGACCACTTTGTTTATATTTGTCCAAAAGATACTTGTAAACGTTTACCATATCTATACAATATAATAAATAAAGTTTTTATTTTTGTCACATTACATGATCTTATGCATTCTTATGCTTTCTTTCCGCCTCTTTATCCTATTAATTATAAATACTTTTAAGTTCTTTATATATATGGGGATGGATCTTACGAGAAGTGATGTTACAGCGAGAAGTGCGAGAAGTGAGGGTGTAACTCCATTAATCCCTAATTTCACTATCTTTCTTATGATGCTACCTAGATGTATGTAGGTTAATTGTATTTTTGTCTTAGCTACATACTTTCAAACCTACCTACACAAATATACATGCGTACCTACACACATTCAAACGTACCGAGCCACATTCAAACCTACATACCTACACACATACAAACATACATAAACATATACAAAAATACGTACCTACACACGTACATACGCACATACACAATAAGAAAGGAAGTGAAATTAGGAATTAATGGAGTTACACATTCACTTCTCGCACTTCTCGCTGTAAAAAAATTTCTGAAATGATCCAATACATATATATATATAATATAATAAATACAGTTTTGTTGCCACATGTCATGCTCTTATGTTTTCTTCCCGCCTCTCTATCCTACTAATTACACATTAATTATAAATATGCTTTTACAAAACGTATTATTTTTAGAAAAGCTTAGTTTTGTATATAAACCTTTTCATAAATTGAACATTTTCATTATTTAGCTTGTACTCTAATATAAATTATATCATTATATATATATATATATATATATATATATATATATATATATATATATGTATATATATATATGTATATATAAGTAAACTAATACAGATATATGGAACATTTTAGCTCCTAAAACTTACTCAGCGGGTTCATTGTTAAAAACACCTGAATCTTTAACCAAACATGAGTCGCTTTTTTTTCACTGCAATCTGTTTCTTTCTATCCATATATTATCAATCAATCATACCCGGTGTAGTCCCATCAACAGCGAAACTATAAGTAGGGTCTGGGGAGGGTGAGATGTAGGTACACCGTACCTCTATCCAAAGGGATAAAAAGGTGGCTTCCAGAGAGACCCTCAGCTCTAAGGTACATATGTATGAAGCAATACAGATAAATCAAATTTCAACAGTAATATAAACATTAATAATAATAATAATATATGTAAAGAAAATATCATTATGGTGTGTGACAAAAAAGGAAAATAGAAGCCCTAGGGTAATCGTTTATTCCTAAAAATCCTTAACTTTAATTCTACTTCTCCAAGAATTCATATCCTCAACCATGTCCTGTGAGAGGTTTAGGTCTATCAAATCATGCATAATCCTTTCGTCCCAAGTCAATTTAGGTCGTCCTCTACTCCTCTTCCCCTCTATAGTAATATTTTCTACGGTTCTAACAGGACTCGTCGTCTGTCTTCTCTTCACATGTCCTAACCATCTCAATCTCCACTCTCTTATCTTGTCTGCTATGTTCGCTACCCCTAATATCTCCCGAAACACAACGTTTTTTATTCGGTCTAACCTTGTGTGTCCACACATCCAACGTAGCATTCTCATTTCTGGTACCTCCATCTTCCGCACTTGTGTCTTCTTGATGGCCCAACACTCTGTTCCATATAGCATTGCAGGTCTATCCATATATTACATAACTTAAATTGTTCAACCCATGTGGGACATGGGTACCTAACCTAGTTAACCCAATAATTAACATTCAAATGTGTAAACTTTAGGACTAATTTTATAAAACTGAGTGCTTTTGTGTTATTTTTTTAATATAGATTAACTTTTGGATTATTTTTCGTTATGTAATCATTTACTTTTATGTTATTTTTGGATTGAAGCTGTATTTATAGAAAACTATAAGGTAAACTATTCAACCGGTTGAACCTCCCGATATAACCCGGTTCGACAGGTTGTACAATTTTTTAACCCAATCCGGTATAGGTAAAATACCGATTTTTAAAACATTGCGTCTAAGGGCGAGTTTGGGATTGTTTATTTTAATCAAAAATGACTTTTTGTTAAAAGCACTTATAAACTTATGAAAGTTTTAAAAGAAGTTTTTTTAAAAAATGTTTGGATTACCTTATGTGTTGGGGGAAATCAAAATGACACTCTTTTTAAAAATGAGTGTGATGTATTTTGAGGGTTAGAGGGGTGTAATAGGTAAATCAACCTATTAAGTTAATAAGTTCCATATTACTAACTTTTCAAAACCCCTTTATTTTGCTTTCTTCTTAAGTTAAAATCCATAAGGCCTTATGACTTCCCAAACACCTTATTAACTTTTCAAAAAGTTTATAAGTTGATGAAAATAAGGAATCCCAAACACCCCCTAAGATAAAAACATCACCAAACATCACGAACAAGATGGTTTTCATCAAGGTAATTTTCAGATCAAATCTAACTCTTCAGACGGATTTGCATGGAAATATAACGTGGTAGGTGAGGACAATGACAAGTGTCAGAATTTCATTAACTAATGAAATCTCGCGGCAGTTTTCTCAATTTCACGTGAGAGACAGATTTGGATGTGTTATAATTGAAATTTTGTTTTTTAATGGATCAATTCTAAACTAAACTTGTGATCAAATCCAAGATTTTTCGGTTCATGTATTTTAATGACATATAATCTTTTACTTTGATATTATAAGATTTGTTGTTCCTTAAATCAAGTATAAACAATTTTAAATAAAGAAGATTATTTTGGTCTATAAATATGAAAAAAATCGTTTGATACCATACAAATAACCTTAAAATGGCTACACCTATAGGGTCTCACGCTTTCTCTCTTCATTCTTGTATGGCTGAACATAGCAATGAAGATAAAGAAACGGCAAATATGGCTCTCATTTTCGATAGATACAAAGACAAGATTGCAACGCTTCGAAAGGAGAAAGGTTGGATAATGGAAAACGTATACATGTACCAAGGCTTTTGGTATGAATCCTCGCGTAGAATCTCAATCGAGACTGTGATGGAAGCGCAAGACACTTTCAAAGCTCGTCCAACCGATATCTTCTTGGCCACACTGCCTAAAAGCGGTACAACATGGCTCAAGGCGCTCGTGTTTGCTTTAGTAAATAGAAACCAGTATAAAAACTGTCTTTCAACTCACCCTTTACTTCTATCTAACCCCCATAACTGTATACCCTTCGTTGAAACCGAAGCTTTTGGAAACACACCTACATATGTAGAAGCATATTCGCCACGGATATTTGCTACTCATATACCCTACACTTCATTGCCTCAATCCATTCTTGATTCCAATTGTCGTTTAGTTTACTTATGTAGAAACCCTAAAGATGTTTTGGTCTCTATGTTTCATTTTACAAATAAGTTGAGAGATAAATCATGTGGTATAATGCCTTTTGAAGAGGCATTTCAATTGTTTAGTAAAGGTATCGTGCCAGTCGGACCTTATTGGGACCATGTGAAAGGTTACCATAAGGTTAGTTTGGAAGACCACAAGAATATATTATTTTTAACGTATGAGGACATGTCACATGATACTATGAACATTATGAAGCGACTTGCGACGTTCTTGGGCTACCCCTTCACAAAGGAGGAGGAGGCTGAAGGCGCGGTGCAAGAACTTGTTAGACTTTGTAGTTTTGAAAATCTAAGTGAGGTTAACAAGCAAGGAAATTTACGCAAAGGCATACCTAGTAACTTGTTCTTCAGAGAAGGTAAAGTTGGAGATTGGACCAACCATCTAACTGAAGAAATGACAAACATTTTAGATGAAATCACTGAAGAACAGTTTCATGGTTTGGATATCTCCTTCTAAAAACCATGGTGAAAAGTCTAAGCTTTCAACCCTGGCCGAGATTTGATATTAGAAAACATATCAAATGTAATAAGTTAGTCCATTTTCATTACAAGTGATGTTATTCGCTCTATTCTCATGTTCGTAATTGTTTGTTACGAGTGGCTGTCGTTTATTTGAATTTATGAAATTATTATGTATAGATTGTTTGTTACATTATATAGTTTGTCTTCATTATAAGTGACTTGAAGGTGACACGAGATACTACTAGATGATCCGCTAATATAGACGACGATGATGATGGTGATCTCTCTTCTTTCATCATCATCATCATCATTTGACCGATCATATAGCGAGAAGTTTTCAACAAAGCTACATATCATATGTATAAATATGTTATTTAATATAATGAAGTTGATTAAAAAAAAAGGAAAATTTTCTTCATATGTTAATCAAAAACTCACTTATCTTGTTTATTCAATCTATAATAAAACTTGTCTAGTTGTCTCCTTTGATCAAATTCACATGCTTGTTACTTTATGATCCACAATCATCAAATCTGTCCAATGTATGTATTGAAGTTAAATGATAATATACATTATCACAATATAAATGCATTTGTATAGCATAATTGATATTCAACAAGGTGCATATAAAATGCATCGCATCCCTAGGAAATTAAGTAATCTATCGTTGATATTTGACATGTGAATTAGGAGTGTACTCCATCACCAAACCCTCGATATTTACAGTCGATCGATCGACCATCAGTAAAATCTTTACGCACACCATATTTCTTGACGGATCTCATTGACAGATGTCGTCGCTGAAAATTTTGTTTCATGGTAGAAAGATGATAGTTGTCAAACCAACAAAAACCAAAGATGTGATACGTGATTAAGAAATTCTTTTATCCATATTATCACGTGTAGCTTGTAGGTGTAAAATTGTCGCACCTTATAACATCGGGCATGTCACGCCGTGCGACCCCTAACATGCAACTCATTGTGATTTCTATCACACTTAAGGGAATACTTAAACCATTACATAGCTTTACATTAGTCTACAATGTCGTAGTGTCCCTTGTTGTATAGCCCAAAGATGCTTATCATTTATTTATGTTATACATTTAATTTGGAAGGTGTATCTCCCAATATTTTATTTTATGGCAATAATAGTGAGACACGAAAACAATTACTTTAAATAAACAATCAACGGTTTGTTGTGCAATCAATTTAATGTATCTAAATAAGATATCTTCGATATGTTATAGATTTGTGACCACTTTCTTTAAATTTGTTCAAAAGATACTTGTAATTTGTAAACGTTTACTACATGAACCAATTTTCCAACCCAATATATGAATTGTCTGCCCTATATATATGTAGTTACTTAAGGATGTAAAGAATAACAATCCCTTTATAAAGAAAATCTTGCAAATGTCACTAGAAACTAAACTTGGTTTAGAAGACAATCAAGATGAAGAGGCCAATCTGGCCATGATATTTGATCGATACAAGGATAGATTTACAAATTTCCCTAAAGCAAAAGGTTGGATGACTGAAGATCTATACAACTATCAAGGCTTTTGGTACCAGTCGAAGGACGTTGTCTCAGTTGAAACTGTGATG
The DNA here is from genome assembly GCF_021521415.1 of Bidens hawaiensis. NCBI lineage: Eukaryota > Viridiplantae > Streptophyta > Magnoliopsida > Asterales > Asteraceae > Bidens > Bidens hawaiensis. The sequence continues at coordinate 115,378 of NW_027492087.1, read as the reverse complement.
GCTACACAAGACACTTTCGAAGCCCGTCCAAACGACATCTATCTATCCACACTACCAAAATCGGGCACAACATGGCTCAAAGCCCTTGTGTTTGCTATCGTGAACCGAAACATGTACAAAAATAGGCCTATATCATCTCACCCACTACAGACCTCTAACCCTCATGATTGTGTACCTTTTGTTGAGAGTGAAGTGTTAAGAACTAGCCCAACTTATGTTGATGTGCATTCGCCACGTCTCTTTGCTACCCATATGCCTTACACGTCATTACCTCAATCTATTCTTGATTCTGGTTGTCGTATAATTTACATGTGTAGAAACCCTAAAGATGTTTTAGTCTCTTTGTTTCACTTTGCAAATAAGTTGAGAGCGAAATCATCTCATGATTTAATGACATTCGAGGAGGCGTTTGAGATGTTTACAAAAGGTGTTATACCAAATGGACCATATTGGAATCACGTTAAAGGGTACTACAAGGTCGGGTTAGAACAACCAACAAGGATTATGCTCGTTACATACGAGGACATAAAAATGGATACCGAAAATAATTTGAGGCGACTTGCAAAGTTCTTGGGATACCCTTTCACCGAGGAGGAAGAGGCCAAAGGTATAGTGGAAGAGATTGCGAGCTTATGTAGTTTCGAAAACTTAAGCGAAGTTAATAAACATGGGACTTTAAGTATAAGTATACCTAATCATGCTTTCTTTAGAGAAGGAAAGGTTGGTGATTGGCGAAATCATCTTACAACCGAAATGAGTCAAACTTTGGATCAACTTACAAAAGAAAATTTTCTTGGTTTGGATCTCTCACTAAGTGCATATATGTGACATTTGGGTCACATAAGTTTCGTAACTCATCGTTCAAAATAAACGTTTATGGTTTCACTAGTTTTTATCCCCCGTATTACGGGGGTTGTTTTATATTGTTTGTTTTAATATTTATTTATTTTTTTAATATATATTTTTATTATTGTATGAAAGTTAATAATATAATTATGGTTTGATGATAAATTGTTTCACAAATAAATGAGATGTTATAATCCGATTTAAAAGCTATATGGTTTTGATGAGACCTGAGACCTGTTTATTTTTTTTTACTATGAAATTGGTTTTTTAATTATAAATAATATTTATGAAAGTTAATAATATACTTATGATTTGATGAGACCCAAGACCCGTTTATTTTTTTTACTATCAAATTGGTTTTTTAATTTAAATAATATATATATATATATATATATATATATATATATATATATATATATATATATATATCTTTTTTAAAATAAATAAGGTATTATTTTTTATTATATCCTATTTTATAGGATTTTTACACAAATAATTTGCTGATAATAATTTTTAATTTAATGAGATGTTATAACCCGTTTAAGGAATATCTGGGTTTGGTAAGACTCATACCTATGAATTCGGGTCAAATGCATGAGAAGCCTCCATTTAAAAATCAAGCAAATCTGGTGACTCCAAAAAAAGGGGAGCGACCACATCGCGACACGTAGGATTTTTATGTCTTCGTTTATATATATTATATATAGATAGATATTATAGATGATGTCGTTCCAAAATAAATTTGATTTGAATGTAACAAGTCAGTAAATTTCATTATTGTGGTGTGTATGAATACATGCTTTTATTTATGAATTTCCTTAACTAATCTGTTATTATTATTATTATTATTATTATTATTATTATTATTATTATTATTTTGAACGCCCAAAAAATCCTCTAAATGGACAACTGGCTAAATTCACCATATCGGGATATAGCCTTTTGATCGGGGAAAACTCTCACCTAAGACCAATGCCCGTGAACACTCGCCGAAGGCACGAGAATATGGTGAGATAAAACTTTTTCAGTTCAAGGATCCAGTCAGTGAACGTCACCTACTCGTCTAGTCTTCGATCCGTCATCACTCTGATGCCATTGAAACTAAATGTTGAGGGCAGGAATCAAGTCTGGATCACATGAGACACCAAATTTCTTTCTTACCACTTCACCACCAGCTTTTAATCTCTGTCATTACATATGTAAAGAAATATTTTTAAAAAGTTGATATTACTTTATCTTTAAACAATTACTTGTATTCTAAAATGTCAATCCAACTCAAACCCGCCAACGAGACCACAGATATTGTTTTTGTAAACTATGTTTTAGACAAAATTTGTATCATAATTTTCAGAAAAAATAAAATAACAAACATACTGCGTATTGCTATTTAAGAAAAATAAACCCAGACTTGAATTAAACTTTGTAACAAAAAAATTAAAAAAAAATAAATAAATGGTGAGCGGAGGTACTTATTTGTCTTGCACAATTTTCATTTTACTAACACACTTCCTCCACACCCATGGGCTGGCTCACGAGATGCCTCACCACGCCCTGTTCACATAATCGTGGAGTGGTGTTCTATGGGCGTTATGCTTATGTAGTTATGTTGCCTATCTCCTCATGCACAACCTCCTGCTATACATAGCCTTACACCTACACCTTGTAGCTGTTGCTACACGTCCCACAAGCCATCGACAAATAAGGTATCATTATTTTGTCGACTATGCTTATTATTTATCAGGAATACGAAATGCCAAACAAAACCTACCATTCATTTCTCCACCATTTCACAATATTTTGGGTACCTTAGAATCACTAGTGAATGATTGGTTGGCGGTTAACAATTGTTCATATTCTCGCAAAACTTCAACTTCTCTTATTGTGTCACGTAAGGTAACTAGAATCTCCTCGATGATAACGAATTAACAACCTATAAATCCTTGTGACCATGACATTTCATAATCGGAGACTATATTGTTGTATCTTTAACGACAAATAAAGGATCATGATCATCTTTGAAAAAAAACCGTGCCGAAGAGACTTAACCTGTCAAAATCATAACTAAGAAGAAAAACACAAACCGTAAAATTAAAATCGTTAGTAAGTGAAAATTTTTGACCCAAACCAGAATAAAAGAAATAATTATTATTCATTCTCTCAAAATATAATATTAATGGACCTTCGGGTCCGTTAACAGCCCAATTTATTTGCTTCCCAGGCCAACTCATGTGTTGTTTCGTTTTGTAACCTTTGGCCCAGAATCACAAATAACAAAACTAATCCATATATTTATCACATGATATACTTTTGGTTTAACAAGGTTATGGCTAAACAAAGTTTATGTTTGGAATGATAATTAAGTAGTATATTATACTAACAGATGTACAAACAAAATCCTAGGTTAAACCTATCTTCTCTTTGTCAACGCATGAATAAATAAGTCTTATAGTTTCGAGCTCGACTCGTGAGTTGTTTTTTCGAGCTCGGGCTTGACTTGAGGTCTTTTCGTGGACTTACAAGTGCTTGAGCTTGGCTCGTTTCGAAGTATTTTTCGAAAGTTCAAGCTAGGCTCGCTAGTTTTTTTTTCAAGTTCAGGCTCTACTCGTTTAGCCTTTATTAATTAATTTATATATACCGAGAAAATCCTTAAACGAGCCAAAGCTCCGTTTGAACTCTAAAGGTACCTTAAACGAGCCAAAGCTCGACTCGAGCTCGACCGTGTAACATGAAATTGATACATAGAAGCCCAAAAGAGGGAAACTTAAAAATACACAATGTTCAACGAGTCTATACGAGCTTCCTATACAAAGCTTGATAGCTAAACAAGCATGATTTTGAGACTTGGTCACGGCTCGAGCTTGAAAATCCTCGGTCTGTTTGAACTTTTTATCGATTCGAGGTCGAATAGATTTAAGAAACGGTAATTAAACATAAACAGTAAACACGATTGGTTATCACACAAATATAGACCACCTAAATATAAGTTTCATTAAACTCATGAATCAAAACATCTCTACAAATCATAATAATCACAATAGCCCAAAATAAACATCCTTACATATAACACAATTCACTTTCACCTTAACAATTTATGACATCTTACAGTACCAGGAAAATCAACCAACTTGTATGCAACAAGTTCCACTCTTTCATCTTCATTCATCACTTTGAACCCGAAAGACGTCGTCCAAGTACTAACCATCTCCGTCTTTTTCACCGCAGGCAACACAAGCCTCTCAACCCCTAAATCTCCCAGTTTTCGTTCGATCTCACCCATTAACACACTACACATCCCCAATCTTCGGTACCTAAACCTCGTTGCCACAAGTGGGATCTCCGCCACTTTACCGCCATGAACCCGCAATGTAGCCACCTTAATCATCTCGTCGTCCTTCTCCAAGACCGCAGTAAAAAACCCTTTTAAATTCGACCGGCTTGAGCTTCTACCGAATACCAGATCCTCGACTAAATCGTTGTTAGACCATTTATGCTTTATGGGTTGAAAACACTCGTGCATTACGTCTAATGCAACCTTTAATTTACTATAAGTTTCCGTGTACTCGAACGTGTCGAATTCATCCTATCGAGCTTTAATATCCTCCAACTTAAATTTTCGGTGAACGGTATGATCATTTCTCTTGACAGCATTTTTAGCCCTGAGGATATGCGTTCGCTATCCTTCGAGCATAACCAGTTACCATCACCCGACCCGGTTACTAAAAACCCTAACTTTTAAGACAATCCACGTGGAATTTACGGTCACATTGCCCGCATTTAATTTGATTATCACTATCACCGTCACTACCAATATCGCCTTCGTGACATATTCCACAACAACACGAAGGGCAAAACCAGTGATCCGAATCTGGGATTCGACTCAACCCAATGCAGGATAAATGGAAAGAACTCGTGCACGAATCGCATAACACCAGCTCGCCACCATCTAGACAAAACGTGCAAAAATCATCGTTTCTGATCGGTTTTAACGATTTCGTGGGCTTCAAGGTTTTCTTAACACGAACAGCTTTGTTGGTGTGTTGTAACAACGTTTGACAATCTAAAATCGACCTACCATCGTCGAGGAATATGTTGGCAGCCGGCCGACGAATCGTGCTTCCCGCGTGTGCTTCAAATTTACTCAACCAAAAAAACTGATCACAACAATCACATTGAATCCCAGAATCATAAACCCGCCCTTTCGCCAAAACCCGACCGTCTTTCTTGCAATACGACACTCGTGAACCCGATAATATTTATCTTCTCTTCAATTAACAACGAAAGAACGCATCTTCGATTGCGTGTAGATGAACCCGAACCGGCCGGCACCTTTCTAATAAGTTTCTTCGGCTTAAAATAATTCCTTGTGCCACAAGTTTTCGCTACAACAACTTCTTGAACCCTAGAATCCCCAATTTTCTCGTTTTCATTATTTTCGACGAAAAATCCGTCCTTTTGTCGTCGAAAATACGATTCTTCGAAGTCTTCCAGACGAATCATTTTCTTCGGCCGCTTACCAACCAACGGAAAACAATTAATTTTCTTTCCGGGTTTACTCTCGGGTTCTTTAGGGTTTTGGGTTTGAACTGCATGTTTACATGAATCTTTTCCTACAACGCGAATCTTTTTCTTCGGTCGATTATCGTCGGTTTTCTCGGGTTTTTTAGTGTTTTGGGAATGAACCGCATTGAGACATGCGGTTCGTAGGGAACAATAAGTTCTGCCAGCGGGAGAACGATACCGCAGTTCTCTGCGGTCGGGAGTCTTGTGATAGTAGAAGAAAGACCAGCCGAGTGCAGCGAGATGCTTCTTGGCCTTCAAGATTGTTTCTTTAACGTGTGGGTTCTTGATTCGGCCGATATTAACGTCGTCTGAAGCGTACTTGATTATGGCTTCTGGGTTGTGTTCGGGTTGATACTTTACGTAATCTAGAGATAACTCCATTGAAGATTGATTGATGACGGGGTTGAATCTTGGTTCTTGGAGTGATGAGGGTTTAGGGTTTTTGTTAATATGCGTTTAATGTTTGCGAATGATTATTAATAATGATAATATTATATGATATATCATATATGAGTATATGGCGGTGATTTTATCATTAAAGTTCGTTAGTAGTCCCTTAAGTTATCAATATGTAACATTATAAACACTGATGGTTATAACGATTAACTGGAAGAAAAAAGGAAAGTAATCGAATATATGGAAAGCTATCTAGTAATTAAAGAAAGTATATATGAACCAAATGGTGATAGCTACTAATTATTATAGGGTTAATGTTTACCTTCTGATTAACATTAGTGATAAAAACTATATTATTTTGTCAAGGTATGTATGCAGGGTGTTTAAAAAATCAAATTAAGCGACCCATAATTAAATTAAATGATGAAATCAAACAGATATAACTAAATCATACTAAAAAACCAATGAGTCGGTTTAATGATTTTTTATTAATCGACAGTAGCGTGGGTCATTTATGGTTAACATGATTCTATACCTGTCAAAACCGAACATATTATATATAATTTTAATATTATAAATTATGTATATTTTTAATGTTGTGTGATATACAAATGTATATAAAAATGTATTATATGGGTAAAAAATTTTAAACCCAAACAATGCCCAATTATATTGTTTTGAGATATTTTTTTGTTAGACTCAAATTCACGGTAATCAACCCACAACAGACCTATTATATTTTTCATAACCGATTAACCAAAACTGTACAGGCCCACAATATTTTTCAAAACCGATTAACCGAAATCATCATAATGGATCAGTTATGATTATGGTTATGGTTATGACTATGATTTTAGACCAAAACCATTTCAAACCAACTTATACACACCCCTAATATTAATATGCCTCATCATCTCTTTTGTTTTTCCTTTCTAACATACAAATTCAATTTTAAATGGAGATAAATTTACATTGAAAAAGATCATATACAAAAAAACTTATTTTTAAAATGCAAGTATATTTAATATAGATTAATGAGGAGAATCCCAACTAACCGATGGGGTAGTGGTTGGTAAAGTTTTTAAATATATGGGTTTGAAAAGAGGAGGTTTTAAATTCAAATTCAGGATTAAAAAAAATTCTGTCATCCTAAAAACAATAAAACGAGAATCCCAACTTAACCCTAGCTAAGCAATTAATAATACTAATTTAGTTGAACTTTGGGTGGTCGGTTGAGTAGTAGCTCAACTAGGTTTGAGCTCGGCTTGTTTTGACTTATGAGAGCTCGAGCTTAGCTCAATTCAAGTTCGGGCTCAGCTTGAGCTCGATTCGTTTTCTGTTAACTAATTTATATACAATTTTAAGTATCTTTTATATACTTTCAAAAAAAAAACGTTAAAGCGTGCCTAGATTCGGCTCGAGCTCGTGTACTACCTAAAACCAGCCAAAGCTCGACTCAAGCTCGGTAGTCGGTTGTACATCATGAGGTTGTACATCATGAAATTAATACACAAAAGTCCAAAAGAGGCATAACTTAAAAATATATGAGGCTCGTTAAGGCGCGAACTTGGGCTTAAAAAAGCTCGGCGCGTTTCGAGATTTTTTTCAATCCAAGCTCCAAGTAACTCGATCGGTTTATTTGCACCCCTATTCAATATGCAAATTGACCAAAATCAACATTAAAGAAAATTTGATTGAAATCGTAGTCTCTTTCACACCAAATTCAACTTACACTAACAAAAAATTGCAATTGTTTCATATGTATAAAATTAACCACACAAATTAATAATGAAAGATAGACACAACACAAATGACCACTTCAATTAGCAAATTCTGTGTTTTCAAAACTTAAAGAACTCAAATTAATATCCAAAATGAAACCTAATTTAGGGGCGTATGGATAAACCATAAGTTGGGCCTAAATCAACAATACAACTATCAAATACATATCCTATAACTCTATAAATCATTAAATATTTAAAAAAAAACACATCTACCTAGTTATCTAAGCATAAAAAAAGGTGAACATATGGAGAAATCACAACTTACAAATCATTTTGCAACCATTCGTGCAATGAAATCTTCATATTTGATGTTGTGTTCTCCGAATGTTTGTGAGTATATGTTTGAGATCCGATAAGGCTTTTGGTCTGCAGTTATGGAGTTGAGTTAATGTTGCTTAGGGTTCAGAACAAATGGGTGGATGGTAGTGGTCAAGAGTGGGAGGGGATTGGATAGGTTGTGTGGGGCACACATTATTATTACTATTATTATTTTATTTCTTTGAGTTATAGGTGGACCGCTAGGGGCTCTGTCCGTCCGGACTAGTGACCGGCTCGGGCAACCTTTAGCCAATGGGGCCGCGTACGTAGTACCCGGCGTTACTTAGTTGGTCGTTCAAAAAAAAGTAGTTAACACTCAATTTACACAATTAGAATATATTAATTAACATCTAAAAAACACTTTAAAAGGACTATATGTATAATTTAAAAAAAAAGGTGAATGCTAAAGCTGTAATATGGCCCAAGCGCCTTTTTAAAAAAACGCTTGCGAATGCCCACGCATTGAGAGAGGCCGTTTTTGCAAAATGATAAACCTGATGTTGAGTTTTAGCCGATAAATTAGTCCTGATGGCGAAATTCTAATGGGCTAGCCTCTGGTCTAGATGGACCATTTGTTTCTTTATATATGGCCAGTTAGTCCTTAATATCAGTTGGCCTTGGTGGTTAGTTACTCTTAAGCAGTTATTCGTGATGGCTGGTTAGTGATGAATGAGAACTATTAAGTATCGACCATTAGAAACTGAAAAACCTCTCTTTTAGAATCAAGAGATATTCCATCGAAAACGATTCTTATAGACAAACACTTAAAAAGGCAAAGGTGTGAATCTCATTACAAATCTTATCTTTTGGTATTAGGAATGATTACTAAATTAAGGTTTCTTAATCAATAGAATTGTTCCAACATGTGATGACAAACTTTGAACTTACGTTCATCGGTGGTCCTTCGCGCTAATATGTTAGTGAAAGTATTTATTTTGTTGTTTTAGTGTATCCATTGTTATTCATTGGTAATTACAGAGGGTTGGTAATGTGTAATTATATTGTTCTTTTTAATTATTTGTGGGATTCATACTTATTCTTTAGAAAATACTAATGAACATCAACAGTCTTAATATTCAGTTTTCTAGTTGTTATATTTGCCGGCATATTGACTAGCGACATATGTTTCTTCATTCTCCTTTCACATATTCAATGGTCTACTCGTGAATCGGTCATTTGAGTTACCGATCTCTCATTATTCTTGGTCACTTGAAAAGAACATGTGTTCCGAGTTCTTGAAATATAGACTTTCGTTAGATGTATTATTAGTCTCCACTATTATTTTATATATTTTTCTCCAAAGTTTCCCCACCACCTATTGTTTCATATTTTCATTCATTTATCACTTGTACTTATCTGTCGACACCCTCCACCATAGGAACAACATAACTATTGACATTAACATCTTTGTCATCGTTCATTTGATTTAATCAATTTTTTTTTGTCTTGGCTTTATGAATCTCTACTAGGGATGAAATATTGTGTATACCAGTACATGATAGGACATGAACACAAAAATACACGAACACAAAACACGTAACCTCTACACGACACGAAAACTTATCGTTTACATGTTTTCCAAGCACGAACAATGCTAGGTATACACGATAAGATCTTAAGAGACAACTGGAGGGAGACAAGAGATCGGAGATGTGACGATGGTGGCCAGTGCCGCTACAATTGGAGAATTAGAGATGTGAAGGCGTTGACTGGAGAATCATAGATGTGGTTGTGGATAATGAGATATGGAGAGGGAGACTGGAAAATCATAGGCAGGAGGGAGACAACCGGAGATCTGGATGTGCGTCACTATTGTTTGTGATGCCTCTAGAGCCTGGATGCGTCGATGTATTATGGGTGTAAAAATTTAGAGTTAAGTATTTAGGTATATAAAATATTATATTTTTAGTTATAAGAAAATCTAATTAAGTGGTAACGGGTACTTAACAGGTAAACGAGTATTTACTTGTTTACACATGAAAATTAACAAGTCGATTCGTGTTTACCTGTTTAGTAAATGAAATGTGTTAAGACCATACCCGATACATGTTAAGGTCGTGTTGGTTTGTGTCATATTGTCATGTATTCGTGTACGTGTCTAAATTGCTAGATCTAATCTCTACCCTGCTAACAATCATTTTCCATCCAACCTTACGGATTCAACATTTATATCTTGATAGGACACATCACCATTAGAGTTATATATCAAAACGTAATATTCTTCTATATGCCATAACTCCCATAAGTCGCATAAATTGTAAAGGTTTGAACTTTTCATATTGATAAAAGGACTATAGCCAATACCCATGTACCATGCTACAAAAGCCACCCTTATGAGTAACCACCCTAGTGCTTTTACAGGCATTTCCACCGCCTACGATCATGACCTTAATTAGTTCTATAAGGATTGCGTTAAGTTTGTCGGCTCTAGAACATGCACCCTTCAAACACAAGACACAAACCGCCAACTCCGCAATATCGACCACATACATGAAAGTTGATTTTGTGAAACACAGTGTGCTATTAAGATAATAACAAGCTTCACTTGACACATGAACAAAGTGCTAAATATATACGTTCTAACAAACATTATTATAAAACCAAAACGAGACTACCCTATACCAAATTGCTTTAAGCATTACAAAATACCTTCAGTTTATATTTAGTCATTTAAACATGTTGACTAGAGGGTTAAGTACAATTTTAAGCCTCACATTCAGAACTTTGCGTCTAATGGTAAGCTGATGATTCGACTATGTTGTGATCATATATATGTAAATTTAGTTAAACGTAGTAACACCTAAAATCATTATATACCAATTACGTATAACATATTTTAATGAACAACTAGCAGATAAAGGTCGGCTACTCGGGTAGCCCAAACCCACCATCCCATGTTCAGGGAAAACCATTATGTATAACATTAATGTACAAACATCAATGTTCATAAAGCATAATTCAAAAGTCATCATTAGCTAATTAGGACAGATTCATGTCTCGATCATTTAATAGTGTCCAACATGATTGGTATATCCTCATCAAAAGTTATACATACAAATTAACTGGATTCAACAAATTTTCATAAGAACGTCATTTCATCATTATCTATCACGCACAAACCATCAAACTTGTTATAATGAATTTTGCCGGGTACAAATACTTGAAAAGTGCGAAAGTTGAGGATACTGTTAGCTTTAAGAGCTTTATCTTTGTTTTCTTGTGTTTTCTATTTGTCTTAAAACATTTAACCAATAAATTTTTGATACTTCTCAAACAATTCATGATGGTGGATAACATTACATGGAAGTTGTGCAAGTATTCAATTACCTCGACTAGAATGGTGAATAACAAAGTTGAATGGTTAGAGAATAAATGTTGCTACGTTGGTGATAAAGTTAATAAGAAAGAGAAGAGGAGATAATCATGGCAACGTCAGAATTTTTGAGTATCTTGTCGTTCGAATTGAGCCGGGGTGATGTACGATGCCATTCGAAATGTGAAAAAAAAATTACAACCTTTTAAAGTTGTCCGATACAAGTTTTCATATTTGGAAAACGAACCATTAAATCTTTGGTTGAGACGTTGGTAAGAAGGTCTCTTTCGCATAGTTAATATAGTCATCACCTATCCGATATGAACATTCTCTAAGTTAATAAACCATTAACAAAGAATATCAAAATTCATAGGAAATCATATTTTTTCTCTTATACATTTAAGATCATGTTTGTCAAGTGGGTTTGGTTCAAACCATCCATCAAACACTTGATGTGATATAAACAAGCCTAATTAGTTCAATAACCATTAGCAAAAAGTATCAAAATTCACAAGAAATCATGTTCCTATATAGCAAGAAACCAAGATCATGAAATTAAATGAACAAATTAATCCATCTCTCAACGTAAATATAAGCCCAAATCCCGATGAAACATCTCCATGCTATTCCAAAATCACAAAAAGGAGATTTTTGGAAGGCTTGAATTTGTGACGCAAGATATAATACAAAGAGATATACAAACTACATCAATGTTGATATTGATACTCTGGGTACCATTTAGTATATGATATGGGGCACATAAAACATTTAATATACAAGAAATTTTCAAAAATAGTGGCGGATTTTAAAAAAAAGTTGAGGGGTGGCATGAACTGAAAAATTTGGTTCAAGGGTAGCCAATGCATAACATGAAGAAAACAAAAAATTTACACTAAAAATGTACCTCGCCAAGAAAATACCATTAACCTATGCTAAATCCGTTCATGTTCAAAAAGATTACGGTCCCGGGTCCCTGACCCACATAATATGAGTCCGCCCCTTAATTGTTTCACAATGAAGGAGAACCAAATTGAAGATTTTTGGATTATGTGAGGATCAAACTAAGCATGTTTGACTTGAGTTAAATATTTTGATGGTAAAACTAGATATATCGGGTTAGTCGTTGAAAGTTCAAACCTTTATTATTGCCTATTATATTATTATCCTCAATGAAGTGAGATGGGGTTTTGATTGATCAAATATAAGGAGAGCTACATGTATGAGGGAGAATAACAATGAAAGACTTTGGGTTATCAAATTGTTAACGGAGATGGAAGACAAGTCAATAAATTCTCTCAATTTTATCCATAGGAATTATGGTTATAGTAGGAAACACGTTTTTTGAAAGTATAATAATGATGTCAATGTATATTTTGTGTGGTTTAATTTGATCCTAAACTAAAATAAAAAAGTTGTGTCCTGAAGTTGGGTCATAAAACATGGTTGTTATTGGGTGTGTTCGATCCAATTAATTTCACCATATATAAGTTTATAAACTAAGACAATATAAAAAATCGAATTTATAATCTCATTATATAAAAATAATAAACTATAAATATGTCACATTTTCCGATCGCTCTCTAAACTTGTGACTTGGCATGATAAGTAACAAAAATCAACACAAATACAGTCTAATCTTCAATATTTTGGATTATGCGGATTTTCAAAGAGACGTGTTTTGTATGGTTTATACTTTTAGTACTCATCGGCTACTAATGTAGTACATCACGTACAACGATATATCAAGCATGATTGACCAAATTGGATAATGCATGTGGAACAGTGGGAGGAATATATTCGTAAAATTACCCATGTTTAGAATATATTGGTTGGCGAAAACACCCCTATTTATATGGATACAATATGTAATAAACGTAACAAACCAAAAAAATAGTAATTAATGAAATTAAAAAAAATAATACCTATTCCTATTAAGAAACCCAAGAATAATTGTAATTACGAGTGAAATAAAAAATGGATTCTTTGTGACGATCCGCATTAGCAAAAGTGTGTCGTAATTCGCCATGAATATGTCAAAATCGGGTTGTAAAAGTAGGTTTAGAAGACCAAGTAATCGCTATAAGGTATAGTGCAGATGCGGCTCTTTTTAAGTACGCCTAATTACTTGGAATTGAACTAGGGCCGATCTTGATTTAATACTGAAGAATGAATATCATTTTTTTAGACAATTATTATCAACTTTAAGAATACTTAAGTATTTAAGAATGCATTTTTTTTATTTATATTGATATTCATGTATTTTGTTATGAATGTTAATAAACTTATGTTATTTGACTTATATATAATTTCTCAAAAAATAATTTACCATGTCTGAATATCCCCGAGTACTCCCCATCTAGAATGAGTACTTGTAACTCTCTGTCAACCGATTTGCGAGCATCTAACTACTTCTGAAATCATAGTCAAAATAATGCCGTGAAGGCATGGATCAACTCTTTCTTCTTTCTTTAATTAATGCCCATATATATGAAAATTGGCAAGAAATATTTAACCACTTAAAAAGGATAGCCACATTAGTGCAGATGGGACACAAAAAATAAGGCATGTTAATCCCCCGGTCTACCTAAAAAACCTAAATTGGACCAGTTGGTATACGATTCAACAAAATTTGCCAACCCAAATTGTTCACTTTGATCGGGATTATATCGATTATATAAATTCCAGACGTAGTGCTTTTATCTTAGTTTAAATCATTAAATGACGAGTATGGTGTTTAGGTTCTGAATTAAAATGGCCAATTAATGCAATATTTGTGGGCCATACGTGCCTTAGGGGCATTTTCTACCGGATCACTTTTTTTAGTCAAATACTTGTGTAATGGTTAATGCTCTCTTTCAAGCCATATATGATATTATTGTAGAAATGTTCTTGCCGCTTCATATCCATACTAGTATGAAACCCGCGCGATGCTGCGGCGATAATAATTTGCAGTGTGATACTTGTTTATGTTAGTTTATCAATCATCTTATGATATAATGTATAGTATTTATCCATACATGTTCAAATTATTTTACAAAAGGAGATAAAATTGAGAAAGATTGAAAATAATTTGTGATCATAAAAAACTCTCAAAAAAATTAATAAAAAAACTCATTACTCAAATTTTAAATAAAAACGAAATAAAAGTAAACAAAAAAAACAAAAATGTTCCTCAAGTCTTCCTCACTCTCAAAAAAAAAATGTTGAAAAAAATATCATTGTTTTTTTTTTCGTTATTGATTGTTTTTTTATTGACATTGTGTCTTTTTTCTTGATATTGTGTTATATTACTCAACATCGTGTTATCTTTTTCTTGGCATTATGTTATATTATGTTTTTTTTAGTTTTTATTTATATTTTGAGTTATTATTTTTAACACTTTTATTGAAATATTTTTAGGAGTTTTTTTCGAGGTCATAAATACCTCTCATACTATTTATTTTTGTCTCCCTTTATTAATTAACAGTTTTCCTATACTTATGTTAGTTTTCTTAATCATTTAATATTTTACAAAAGTTTATTAAGTTACTTATTTAATTGGTTCGGTTGATACATGTATGTAGGGTTGTCAATGAGTCGAGCCGAACTAAGCCAAGCTCGAGCTCGACTTCTAATCAAACTTTTGGAGCAATTTTTTTTCGAGCTTTGGGCGAGCCGCGAGGATTTTGGACACCCATAAATGTATATGTCACCAAAAGAATTACAACTTATATCCAAAGTAATATTAATTATAGTTGATTTTATTCTTTATATTTTGTAATTTGAATTATATAAATGGGAAGAGTGGTTTTGTAAATTTTAATTTGATAAAGTAAAACAGAGGGCATCTTTATGCGTTTAAACATTTTATAAGTTCATAATGCATATTTACGTTGTACTTTAATGCTTCATTGACTTGTAAATTATAATCTACATATTGGTGTTGAAAATTTTTTATATTTAAACGTCGACATAAACATGCACGTCATAATATATGTTTTGTTTTTTTTAAACATAATATATTTAAAGATATCGAGGGAAAAATAAATATATAAATTTGTTAAATTATTGCCTAAAGATGAGGGGTTAAATATGCAGCCATTCCTAGATATTACAAAAGTCATATAAAGTTTAAGGGTAATTATTGTAAATATAGTTAGCGAATGTAAATTTATACATAGATTTATAGTTGCATATATAAGTTGTACTTTAATGCTTATTAACTTGTACATTATAATTTACACATTGGTTTGGAAAAAAATTTATATCTAAATGTCGACAAAAATTAGCACGTCGTAATGGTATGTTCAATTTTTTTTAAAACGTAATATATTTAAAGATATATATATGGAAACAAAAACATAAATAAATTTGTCAAGTTTTTGGATAAAGATGAAGGGTTATATGTGTAACTATCTTTAAATATTACAAATGTGATCTAAAGTTCAAGGGTAATTATTGTAACTATGTAAGGGTGATTATTGTAACTATAGATTTAAAATGAAAAGTTACGGTTAGTGGTGAGGGTTGAGTAAAGACATAAATACCCTCAAATTTTAAAAAATATAAGCATTTAAAGTTGTACATATTACATAATTGATTGGACTTCTTAAAATTTAAGAGGTCCTTAACTCACTCTTTATATATAGTAGAGATAATGTCCTGGAGTGGTATATATATATATGGTTTGTGAACTTTATCTGTCCCTATAATGTCTTTATAATATTCTATTTACTGATGGTGTTAATTATATATGTAAAGATATCACTTTATAATGATACTTTCATGTGAAAACCCTTTATAACTACTAAAGTAAGTTCGTCAAACTAAATATGTGCATTAGTTGCCAACCTTATACATGCCGTCATTAGTCGGCAAGGTAAGGCGACAAAACAACAAAAAACCAAAATAATATTGTTCTTTACGTCATGTCTCGTACGTGTCCCACATAAAAGGAAAATAAGATTTTTTGTTGTGAAGTGTGCGAGAAAATCAATTGTTCCAAGTTGCATTTTTTTTTGTTATTATTATATTTTTTTAACTGCCAAGTGCAACTAATTGTTGTGAGACTTTGAACGACTTATCACGACTTATCACATGTATACAATCCATCTTACGCAACTTCGAATCTCCTTTATATGGATGCCGCCCATATTTGCCATTAGTTGAGATTCGATCTTGAGCACAACCTCATGAGAAACCCCCTGACCACCCATAATAAAATGGAAATGGTTGTTCATGTTCCAAGTTGCAACTTAACAACGAGCATAATACGTACTTTAAATGTAGTTGTTAAAGATGATCCAAAAGATTATATTCTTGTATTTATGTCACCTCGCATGTCATTTCTTGGATGGGGTCATATTTTCAAATTCGATTGCAGTGGTTTGGACATAAATTCATAATACCACTAGAATAGGATAAGTCGGAAAGTAGAGACATACCACTACAATCGGATAGGCCGGAAAACAATCAGAGACGACTTGAATCTTATTGAGCCATTTAAATTATGAAAATACGAGTTTGAATAAAAGATGAATATTATTAGTGGTGTATAATTTGGCTGTGTGAAAAAAGTTGGATTTTACTGAGATATTATGAATGCTTTATTTGTAGTGTTTAGCTGTAAATGGTTTTTGTTGAAAAAAAAAGGGTTAATTCTTATCGGTCAAGAAGTAAACCGGTTAACAAAGGGCCGTATTTGGGTTGACTCACAGTTCAAATTGATCGTATACGGTTGATCTGTCATATTATGGTTTTTCCACCCCCAAATGGAAACGAAAAGACACTATCCCAAGTGGAAACGAAAGAGAGGGGTCAGAAAAGACCGATTAAATAACTGAAGATCATGCTTCAGTTTCAGTTATACCTCGTTTCAAAACTGAATCACACCAAACTGAACATGAACAAGACTTGTTTCAACGTTTGCTATTGGATTTATGGTCCAATATGATTTTTAAAGTCGGAAAACCAATATTTCGGTTTTGATTTGTTTTAAGCTCAATACTGTCTCAGACATACCTCATGTACTTCCCGAGTAGATGTTATACACAATAGTTTATGACTTGTTTTTTCTATATATAGTAAAACAATATTTGTTGAAACTAGAATTAAGCTAAACAGGTTGTCAATTCTCAAAGAACGTTACTTAAGCTTTGAGCCAGGTGCCCACACGACTTATGGACATGAATGCAAATTTGACCACGTAAGCTTATAATTCTAAATATCATAACAATATTATATTATTTGGTTTTGGAAATGATATACTTGTGATAACGATTTGTTTGACCAATTACGGACTCAAATCGTGTTTGGAATAAGCTTAGAGCATTCACAATAGGTTACACGTCCCAATGTCCAAGTTCATGTGACAACCTGTAGACACTATGGAGAATTAAAGATCGTTGTAAGTTCGAACTTGCTGCAAACTTGGAGTATGGGTCCTTCTATCTCTCTTACACACCCATATCATACAATATTACACATATGCATACAAATTTAATATTTTTTAATAAGGTTTGTCAAGTTTTGTTGTTGTGAAAGAAAGTGGGTTTTTCAGAAAAGTTTTAAATATGATGTGGCGATGATGTAGCGGTCCGTACGAGTTTGTTGTTGTGGATGCTCTTACCAAATAATATTAGAGTTGGCGATTTCAAACACGACACAATATTAAATAGGTTATGTATCCATTACTAACAAATTACGTGTTTTATTAAATAGTATAATCCGAATACAACACATTTAATATATTAAAAGGTTAATAAAAAACTGGTTAACTTATTAACTTGTAAGTATTTTATTTTAGTACATATACAGATGTTAAGATGAAAATTTAAAAAGTGGTAATGTTTAAATTTGAATTTCTAAAGTTTTTATTATATTTTAACTTTTTATTTACAAAGGTGAAATAAGTTTAATTTCCACTTAGAAATCTTCAGTACGTACCACTTAATTTCTTAAAAATTCGTGGATTAGTTTTAAGTGTATTTTCCAATTCTCTCTTTGTTCATTTATTGTAATTCTGAGCTAAATATGTAAACATGTGTTTGTTAATTGTGGAGGTATAAACGAGCAGTTAAAAAGACAAATCATAAACATGTTTCATTTGAGCGGTGTAATCAATTTATTTTTTCTTTTTATTTGTTGCGTCACTATATATTACTCATATTCACAAATGTTACTATATCTTACTCATATTCACAAATGAACAACATATCAAACCAAACCAAACCAAACCAAAACACAAGCTCAACACAACACGATTTTAAGTTTATATGATGAAATGATATAAATACAAATATGGGTTGCGTAAACACTTCAACCCACACATACATGCATGCAATATGTTGTAGCACATAAAATAAACTTTTTAAGTTTAGGAAGACAAATTACAGGTAAAATAATATCTTTACACTTCATAGTTCATGTATATCTTCTTCCTTACAATAATCATCTACTGATGTGAGCAATAAACGACTGAAGCTGCAACCAAGAATCCCCATCTTCCTTCACCGATTCCCTTACACCGCCGCCTATCTCCACCGCCCTCCTCCGTATCTCCTCCCCTTCCTTCGTCGCCATCAATATCCTCACCGCCTTTTCGACATCTTCCGCCACCACCATCTCATCTCTCCACTTCCAATCTCTAACCGACACTCCAACTTTGAGAATATTGGTAATAAGCACCGAGTTAGTCGGCTGATCCGAATGCATGGGCCAAGCCACAATTGGCACACCCATTGATATACTCCCCATACACGAGTTCCATCCACAGTGACTCATGAACCCGCCTGTGGCCCTGTGGGCCAAGATTTCTAGCTGTGGGGCCCATTCTCGAACCACTAACCCTCTCCCTTTGATTCGTTCTTCGTATCCTTTTGGCAATTCGACCGTAATGTATTCGTCAAAAACATCACCTTTATCGGCATCTCTTAGTGCCCATATGAACTTTTGATCGCTAGTTTCTAACCCGATCGCGATCTCAGTGATTTGTTCTTTGGTGAGTGATGTTGTTGTCCCGAAAGAACCGTATTTGGTTCTTGTGTATCTAGCCATTTAAGACACTTGTACCCTATAGGAAACATATAATCATGGTGTAATAATCATTGTAATCATATAATAACATGTTGGTACTTTTAGGTGTAGAAAATGAAGATTTAATTTTTCATACTTCAAAAAAATAACCAATCTTAACTTTTAGGTGTCACGTCTAGAGACTAGTTATCCAACACAAACTGTAATTTATCTGATCTCTCGATCTCTCAGTAGCAAAGGTAATAATTGGTTACGAAAAAAAATAGTACTACCTTTCTCTCCTTTTGTGGTCCTTTTAATGTCTACGGGGTTAAAAGGACCAAGAGCCCACAACGTCTTGTTTTGATTTCTCTCTTCATTTTCAAGTAGATCTAACATGGGTTGCTCCATGATTCTACACGAGTTGTAGATGCGACCGGAGTTTAGTTTTGCGTAATCATGTTGCATAGACGTGAACTTCTTGAACTCGGCTGTGAAACAATCCTCGAACGACAAGTGGTCATTTGTTAATACTACCGAATCAGTTATGTTGTCAAATTGTTTACGAATGTTTCTCAAAGTATACAACGATATAGTAAAAGCCGATACACTATGAAAAGTATAGGATTCGGCGTTTGGAATGGATACAAAGTCTTGGATGACCGAGCCCATGAGTGAGTCATGGATGATCACAAGGCGGCGTGTGGTGGCCGAGAGTTTACGGAGGAAGGACGCCACCGGGTTGCGTAGTTGGGTGGTGGCTTCACATAAAGGTTGGAGGTGTGAAGGGAATTTGATGGTGGAATTAGGGTTTGGTTTTGGAGACACAAAGTTAGGTGTTTGTAGTTCATGGAAATGAATAGTGGCAACCTTGAGTGGGTCCCACCCTTGAACCCGGAGTTTCGCTTGGCGGCAGTGGGTGGTGGTGCTGATGAAGTGAACGGGGACGTTGCGGTCAGAGACGAGGCGGGAGAGGTGGAGGAGCTGGTTCAAGTGGCCTTGTAATGGAAGTGGAACCATCACCACGGCTGCTGGAAAGGTTGGCTCGTTGTTTCTAGCATGGGCCATTTTAGTTATGTGCGGAATAAGTATTGTGTCTTATTGTCTTTGGTTTGTAGAATTGTAGGGTATTTTATATAATGGATTAATAACGTTTTATGCATGGTGATGCAATATTGAATAATTGGTGATTGGTGATGTGTGTTTGACCAACGTAGGTTAGTTGTGGATACGTACTATTAACATGTTTTTATTCCTCTTTAAACATATCCCTTCTAGATAATTTTTCTAAGCAATTCAAATTATTTTACTTTTATTTTAAATTTTTTTTTTCAAATTTCACCATGATTTATATTTTAACAATTTCTACGTTATCACAATTATTTATTTATGTTTTTTACAAAAGTTCATTAATTCTGAAATACATTGAAACGTTAAAAATTTTAAAAATCTCAATTTTCAATCATTTATAAGCTTACAAAAAGATAATTAAAAACTTATAAATAAAACTAAATAACTAAAAACTTTATTTCTTACATAAAAGTTTGTAGTTTACGTACATTGACAAAACACCAAGCTAATAGTTCATGTCTTACTTCTGTGGCATTATTTATCCACGTACGTGTTATATATATATTTGTTATATTATAATCAGGTTATAAGTTTAAATGTGTCCAAATAACAAGCACCCATCTTGTTACACTTAAATATCTAACTTTTAGTAATTTAGGTGGGTGAAAATAACCCAAATGTAAAAGATTGATATGTGAAGTACTATATTAAAGCGGGTTTGGGACTTTTGACCCTTTTAAATAAAAGTTTGACATTTAAGTAATGACCGAACCCACATCAATACCTTTAATACATTAAACTTTAAGTTTAAATGAGTCAAAATGAACCAAGCCTACTTTAATATATTTAAAATACCCCACTTTTAGTTTAAATGGGTCAAGATGGCTCGAGCTCACTTCAAAATGACTAAGTTTTGTATTTAATTATAGAATTTTTTTAGTTTTGTTTCTATTAATGGAGTCCTACTGAAATTCAGCAATAAATTAATATACATTTACATATGTTGTTTTACACATCAGCCGATTCAAACAAAGTAAAATGAAAAGCGAGTTTGGTGATTCATAACGTGTCATAGGTGTAACTCCCGATGTGTCGAGTACATACCCCCTCCACCTCTCACAACAAATGCAACAACTTTAAAACAATTTCAACAGTTATTGGAAGAAATGCGGAAAAAAATGCAACAACGACATGATGAAATTAATGATATTTTACAATGATTTTAAACATTTTGATATGTTATCTTAACTAGAACTAAAGCTGGTTTTTACTTTTTATGATATTTTATAAATTGTCATTGTTATTCGTTGTATGAAAAAAAACATGAAATAATAATAATAATAATATGTTAATTCTTGAACGACTTATAACGATGACATGACATTGCCATAAATATCTAGAAACATTAGACCTAGTGAGCCTATGGCGACGAGAGGTCGTTGCTATAGCTATAAATAAAGTAGTTGATTAATTAATTAAACAAATACGTACTTTTTATTTGAAAAAAGTTTTGTGCGTACAAGTCAACAATATTAACGACTTGTCAATAAGGCCAAGAATATTTAAACATAGCTTTTCTTTAAATTAGTAAATACTATTAACGACAATCTTAAGATGACAACTTCTTGTCGGGATTGGAATAACTATGATGACATCCATCGCAACGACAAAAAGCACATGCATTTCGTACGATCCTTTGGCCCCAAACTACACCGTATAGAGACGACATGTCCTCATCAAATCCGCGACTTTCGTTTTGCAATAAAGTTAATTTGTTGTAGTGTGGATTCATGTACGTTTATAAGTAACCAAATTGGTATTCATAAAACGTTTTGCATGCATGTTTTTTTATAAGAAACCAATACTAAAGTTTTGCAAATAAATGTCTGGCGAAATTCACCTTTTGGTGTGTACACATTGTGTTTCATGACTCTTAATAAGACAAGTGCATTGTGTACTTGTGGTCCGTAATGAAGTAACACTACTACATAAATAGGTATTTGCTACCAATTTTTTGCCACAAACAAAATTGGTAGCAATTTTTGCTACGAATTAGCTACGGAAATCTTTAGCAATGATTTAGCTACAGATATTCCATCGCGAATGATATCCATAGCAAAATCCGGAGCAAAATTCATAGCAAAATTGAAAAAATCAGTTTTAGAAAAAAACTTGAAAAAATTCATAGCAAAATCCGTTGCAAAATCGATAAAATAGGCATTTAAAAAAAACTTGAGCAAATTCGTAACAAAATCCGTAGCAAAAACGAGAAAATAAGTGCTTTTAAAAAAACTTGAAAAAAATAGTAGCAAGACTCGTAGCAAAATCGAGAAAACAAATATTAAAAAAAGTTACAAAATCTGTAGCAAGATCCATAACAAACTAAAAAAAATAAATATTTTTAAAATTGATAGTAAAATATATAGCAAAATTATATAAAAACCCACTTTTTTAATAATTTAATAAAATTCGAGTACAAATTACAGCATAATCGTGAAAAAAATATATTGATGGATCAAAACCACTTATTGGTAAATCATATACACTCGTTGGTTGGTTAATGCAAACGAGTCGAGCCGCTCACAAGCTACTTGGAAATCCTAAAAGGAATTTTTTCTAACAAACTAACGGGTATACCCGATACCCAATGGATAATTACTCGACACACCATAATGATATTTTCTTTACATTTATTATTATTATTATTATTATTATTACTATTATTAATGTTTATATTACTGTTGAACTTTGTTTTCTTTGTATTGCTTCCTCGATATGTACTTTAGAGCTGAGGTCTCTCTCTGGAAGCCACATCTTTATCCCTTTGGATAGAGGTACGGTGTGCCTACATCTCACCCTCCTCAGACCCTACTTATAGCTTTGCTGTTGGTGGGACTACACTGGGTATGATTGATTGATTGATTGATACCTGATAGGTAATGGGATAAATTTAACAACCAGGTATGAGTATGATATTAGCAATACTCGCCCATTGTCATACCTAAATACAACCCTTTTAAGACATAGTATAGCCCGACAAAACATACAATTATCCATTATGCATGGTATGTTATTGCTCTTATGATATACGATGAATCGCTATAACCTAATATCACCCCCTCTAAGACCTAATATAGTTTGTCATGTTACATTCATAGTTATCATACCATTAACTGTTAAGGCCCGATATGGTCCCTTAAAGCATTTATGGTCTAATATTGCCGATAATGATTTCTGATATAATCTAATCACCTAATATGAGCATAATAAAGCTTATCACGATCTATTAAAAGTCATAATGGCTATCAAGGCCCGCTATAGCCCATTAAGACATGTAAGATCCGTTACTGACCTTTATGATATAGTAATTTAAATCATATGTGGTGTCGAAATAGATCGTGATGCCAAGCCGAGCTATATCGGATCCACATGACTTTTATGACTATGATCTAGTAAATCTATTAAATCCAGTGTTTTGAAACCCGGTCGGGCCCGGTCGGTAGGACTGGTCTGAATGGGACACGGTCCATATACCGGGCCGGGTGAGGGTATTTGGGCCGTTTCTGGAAACCCGGCCGGGTTTTGTTGGTGGCGGTCGGCCTGGACCCGGTGACCCGACAGGTGAACCGGTAAAACCCATTTCTTCCTTAAATTCAAAATGAAATGTGCATGATGAGATTTAAACTTAGGTTCTTTTCAAGATAGAAACTTTAATAATTACCTAATGAGCCAAACAATCAAACTTTATTGATATCTTTGTTGATCAAACATAAGTTAAAAAGCAATATATAAAACATAAATAAACATTAAAGTTTGTTATTATTATTATTTTTTATATGTATATGAATTATGTATATATATATATTTAAATTATTTATAAAGTCATCCGGGTTAAACACTGCTACACCCTTTTGGGTCGGTGACTCAGTAAAGTGTCTGGGTCGACGTCCAGAAACATTGATTAAATCATATGTAGTGTCCAAAAGAAGTCAATCGTATCCCTCCAAGGAAAATGAAATTCCCTCCTCTCAAAAAATTTAATTTCCCTCCTCCCCACTCTCATCCTAATCAGTCATCTCTTCTTTCCCTCAACCCTCCCCTAAATTGACTCCCCTGCCGCTATGCTATACGATCGCTTCCCTCTAATAAAGTAACCATCGCGCTTCTCAATATCCCCAATCGATCATCTTCTTCACCTACAATATCTATCAGGTTAGCTTTTGAGGAAAAAGAATTTAATATTTTAGGGTTTGTAATCTCAGTTGTTGTTCAATGGCTTTGATATGCAGTAAACGTTGCTTATGGGTTTGGTTCGAACAAAAGCTTTCCTCAGAAGGTTTCGGTTGAGAAGGGGAGGCACTGGTCTGTTCTGCCATTGCTTTCACAACCATAAAGCTATATTTTGTAGGTAGTCGATTGGGGAGTTGGGAGTACTCAGCCTTAGTCGGTGAGTACTCGGCCATAGTCAGAGAGTAGTCTAGGATGGCTCCCCGAGTACTCGAGGATGGCTCGTTGAGTACTTGGCGCCTAGTCACGATTTTTACAAGCACGACCATGGCTCTCTACTTTTTTATGAGGGTTAAATTGAGTTCTTGATGCTAAGAAATGAAAATCCATTTGAATTTATTAATATTTTAGCTTTTTGTTTACTTATGAATATATGGATTACTTGATTGATTGGTTTTATTTCTTAAAGTTTCTAGAAAATGGTAGAGGAAGACTTTGATGAACAAGAATAACACAGTTTTATGAAAGATCTTTCGTAGGTGGGTTTTTGAGGTTTGTAGTCTTTGATGTTATTTTTAGATTTTGTGATTAGTATGATTTCAAAATGTATAAAACTAACACAATTTGTTTTTTTTCCTTCTTTTTTTTTCAGATATGAAAGGCCAACATGGCAACATGTTGCCATTGATCTTGCAACATAAATTTTTAAATGAGTGTTGGTGGATAAGTCAATTCTTTATTTCTTCATGGTCAGTTACAAAAAGAATAGTTATTAATCATAATGTAGCCAACCTGTCTCTGTTTTGATTGCTCAATAACAAAATTATGCTGTTAAAGTTTACAAGTATTTTGTAGATATAATGGCACACTATGTAGAAGGACTGCAGGAGTTAGTAGGGGTCAAAGTGCTGGCCAAGATAGCAGGCAAGATAATGGTCATGATAGTACATACAAAGGTGGACGACAAACTCTTGATGCATACGTGAGTGTTTTCAGGTGTGTATACTTACAATGTATTTGTATATACATAACATTCGTCTTACATAAACATTAACTAAACTCCAAACAAATTAACATTAAACTAAACTCCCACATAAAGTTAATAAATTGAGTTATGCTTGTTTTAAGCAACAACAAAACTCCAAACAGATTAACATTAAACTAGACTACTGCATAAAGTTCATAAATTAAGTTATGCTTGTTTTAAGCAACAAGCCCCACAAGCTACACGTGTTACGAAACAAAGAAAGTCACAATTAGACGTATTTCATATTCATACAAGCGATGAGCACTGTATTTGGGTGCATTGACTTATATTAAGTCATAATTTGTTGTAATATGTGACAACGAGTCTTGACAGTTCATTTTGCAATGTACTGGGTTATATTGAGTTAACTTTGGTTATAAGGGGGTTAATGGGTTATTTTTTTTAAGTGTATCATAAGTGGTATACATTCTTACTGTGAGTTATATTTGCCTGTAAGTTGTTATAATGTATCATAAGAGGCCCTTGTGTATTCAGTAATCGGTATTAATGTGCTATTAAGTTTGATTTGTTAATTTATTATTTATAGGTGCAAATGTTGAAAGATCAAATAGCTGAACTTGAACAAGATAAATTAGAGAAGCATGTTATGATGGAGAAAGTTGAAGAACATGTAAGGTTATACGTCCACATGAATAGGAAATTCCAATTGATGGCAACAAAACCACCGACAAGGATATGATATGGGTCTATGTTGGTCGGTAAACACCAAAATTCGGAATATTTGTTGTATCGTGTTTGGATAATTTATATCTTTGTTTATATTAGTTGGATATATGTATATTTTTTTTGGATTTTGATGTTAACTTTTGTTTTGGTATATACTTTATATTTATTAAAATTTGAATTTAATTAAGAAAAAAAGTAAAATAAAATAAAAAGCTTTGGACAATATTGACAAATTCGGTAGCAAAAGCCATACAGAATCCAAAGCAAAAAACCTGCTTAAATTTGTAGCTAGATTTGTAGCAAAAATTATATAAAATCAGTAGCGAGATTGGTAGCTAAGTTTCATAGCAAAATTGGTAGTAAAAACCATAGCAATTTTTTTGTAACCAAACCGTAGCAAAATCTGTAAATAAAATCCGAAGCAAAATTTGTAGCTAAAAGTACGTAGCAAACATTTTTGTAACAAAATTGATAGCTAAACAGCCACGTCTTTTATTGTAGCTAAAACCGTTGCATAATTGTATTTCGTAGCTAAAATCCTAGCAAATCCGTAGCAAAATGGGTGTTTGCTACAGATTAGCTACATATTTGACCGTAGCAAATGCCTATTTTTGTAGTAGTGTAACTTGGTCAAACACGTCACCAACATTCAATTATCACATCACCATAACTAAAAACGTTATTATAATAACCCTACAAACCAAAGACAACTCACTTCTTGCAACTATAAGACTCATTCATTGTCTCCGGCAGTTGTGGTGATGGTTCCACTTCCATTACAAGGCCACTTGAACCAACTCCTCCACCTCTCCCGCCTCGTCTCCCACCGCAACGTCCCCGTCCACTTCATCAGCACCACCACCCACTGCCGCCAAGCGAAACTCCGGGTTCAAGGGTGGGACCCACTCAAGGTTGTCAGTATTCATTTCCATGAACTACAAACACCTAACTTTGTGTCTCCAACACCAAACCCTTATTCCACCATCAAGTTCCCTTCACACCTTCAACCTTTATGTGAAGCCACCACCCAACTACGCCACCCGGTGGCGTCCATCCTCCGTAAACTGTCCACCACCACACGCCGCCTTGTGATCATCCATGACTCACTCATGGGCTCGGTGATCCAAGACTTTGTATCCCTTCCAAATGCGGAATCCTACACTTTTCATAGCGTATCGGCTTTTACTATATTGTTGTATACTTTAAGAAACATTCGTAAACAATTTGACAACATAACTGATTCAGTAGTATTAACGAATGACCACTTGTTGTTCGAGGATTGTTTCACCGCCGAGTTTAAGAAGTTCACGTCTATGCAACATGATTACGCAAAACTAAACTCCGGTCGCATCTATAACTCGTGTAGAATCATGGAGGCAACCCATGTTGGATCTACTTGAAAATGAAGAGAGAAATCGGAACAAAACATTGTGGGCTCTTGGTCCTTTTAATCCCATAGACATTAAAAGGACAACAAAAGGAGAGAAAGGTAAGACTAGTTTTCTTGACATAAAAAGATTTTTACATTTTTGGTCATAACGAAGTTAGTTACGTACTAGACAACTCACTAAAGCCGCTAATACCCGCTAACCAACAGAAAAATCACAGCTTGCACTGGGTAGACAATTTTCAAAAGATTATGATGTAAAACAAGTGAAAAACCTATCCATTAGGGCTAAGATTCATTAATTTTGAACCTGTTTGATGTAATTACATTATTATTTCATATTTATAAGAATGTCAAATAATTATTTGATGCATGTAAGGTACAAGTGTCTTAAATGGCTTGATAAACAAGAAACAAATTCGGTGATATTCTTTTCTTTTGGGACATCAACCTCACTCACCAAAGAACAGTTAACCGAGATCGCAATTGGGTTAGAAAAGAGCAAGCAAAATTTTATATGGGCGCTACGGGATGCCGATAAAGGCGACGCTTCTAACGACTACATTACAGTCGAATTACCAAGAGGATACGAAGAACGAATCAAAGGAAGAGGATTGGTGGTTCACGAATGGGTCCCGCAGTTAGAAATCTTGGCCCACCGTGCTACTGGTGGGTTCATGAGTCATTGTGGATGAAACTCGTGTATGGAGAGTATATCAATGGGTGTGCCAATTGTGGCCTGGCCCATGCATTCGGATCAGCCAACTAACTCGGTGCTTATTACCAATATTCTGAAAGTTGGAGTGTCGGTTAGAGATTGGAAGTGGAGAGATGAGATAGTGTTGGCGGAAGATGTCGAGAAGGCGGTGAGGATATTAATGGCTACGAAGGAAGGGTTGGATATACGGAGGAGGGCGATGGAGATGGGTGGCCGGGTAAGGTAATCGGTGATGGAAGATGGTGGTTCTTGGTTGCAGTTACAATCGTTTATTGCCCACATCACTAGATGATTACGTATACCGTAACAAAAACACATCAGGCATGTATATGCATATATACTTGTTGGGTTTTAATCGTGTTAGGTTGGCAGATTGTATTCTTTAACCCGAACATAACTCATGTTTTTAACTATCGTGTCAGAGTCATAACTTTGTATCGTGTTAAGTTTTCCTGTTTAAAAATATCCAACATGCGAAGTTGAACACAACATATTATATATTTTGTTTTTAGTTATTGTATCTATGGTTAAACTTCTACATCACAACTCAATATTACAACCGATCTAACATGCGAAGTTGGACACACTGTGTTAATTGGTTTAACTAACCGTTAATATGCAATTTGCAATCAAAGTAACTACGTACACCAATGAATCATACATGATGAGTTCGATGCATCATTGTAATACTTACATCCGCTTATAGACACGTGTTTATAAATTATAATGACTACACCAAATCAAAACTAGTGGTTCACATGCTGCCCTTTATTTGGGTTAGTGGTCGCTAAGTAGCTTATGTTGGTCACAATGTGCAAACCAATGCGACTAGAGTTGCTATGATGTGCCAATGCAACTTTATAAACTATTGACGTGAAGAACCAATTTCACTACAGTGTTACTTATGGGAACGACCTAGAGAACGGTGAACAGCAAATCGAGTGTCCATGGTGGTGGAAACTGTGTAAACCGGGATGAAATATGTTGAACTTATTGGTAATGCTGAAAATGTTGTAGTCCGTAGTTCCGGGTTCTTTGAAAGGTGAATAACATGATGGTTGTGATTGTCTGAGACCAATGTTTGGAATTGGGTATTCATTTCTTGAGAGAGATATGGTATGGCTTGTGTGAAATCCCTGACTTTGGGATGCTGACTCCACTCTACATTGCGAGTCCTCTACATTGTCTGGATATTTTAGACGCATTCACATTGGATGGGTTGTGGATGCTCTTAGTGACGAGATAGCGAGATATTAAGGCACAAGAATCCAAATAATTGATTTTGTAAAGTAAAAATTTATAGTGATATCGGTAAGAGCATCCACAACAACAAACTCGTACAAATCGACACATCATCACTACAACAGATTCCAAACTTTTCTTAAAAACCTCAACTTTCTTCCACGACAACAAATCTCCACAAACCTTATTATAAATATAAAATATGCATGCATATGTATATGTATATATAGTATGTGTGTACAAAATGGGCAGTTTGCGCCATGTGACGCCCAGTCAGCAAATGATGGGTTTTTGTTTTTTGGGTGTAGTGGTGTTGTAGCCCCTATATATATGTATGTATATATATGCAACTCACATATGAATATAATAATAATAAAAATCAGAAGGAAGCCGGCGACAATTACCTCCCCCCCCCTATCGCCTCACATTTTGCCGGTGGGGGGGGGGGGGGCGATGTTCTCGTCCCTATCGCCCAAAATTCGCTGGAGAAGGTCGCCCTACTACGGGTGGCCTAAGAGGGGAGGGACCCTATGCAAGTTTGAAACATGTTTGCAGCCATGGACTTTGTTTCCTTTGACTTGGCACAACAATGATGTTTTCTTGCCAGATTAAGTTTGCACCTTGCCACATCACTCAAATCTCAGAGGGTGTGACTTGTTGTAGATGCTCTAAATGTTGAGAGTAGAGGTGCACAAAGCGGGTTTCTTAAATACCCAGGTTCGGGTATGACCGGGTACGGGTAATAATCAGATCGGGTTCGGGTCGGATATTGTCTCTAAAAACAATACCCTATTCATCGGGTTCGGGTCGGGTATAGAACCGGGTATCTAAAACCGAGTATTTGAATACCCTTTTATCGGGTATTGATAAAACCCTATTTACGGGTTTTTCGGGTTTTTTTCCAGGTATTTTTCGGGTATAGATTGAATTTTTTAAAAGTTTGCACTTTTTAGGGGTATTTTTCGGGTATTTTTAAGGTATTTTTCGGGTATACATCGGGTATTTGAAATGCCTGGTTTCGGGTATTGGAAAAACCCGGTTTCGGGTATGGAACTGGTTTGGGTTTTCGGGTATTACCGGTACAAATCGGGTCCAGTTCGGGTTCGGGTTTTAGTGCCAAAATGCACACCCTATCCGTACCCTACGGGTAGGGTCGGGTACGAGTTCGGGTATTAAAAATCCAGGTATTAAAAAAACCAGTTCTGGGTTTTTATTTCGGGTCTGATTCCGTGTTCGGGTTTTTTGTGCACCTCTAGTTGTGAGAATGTACGAGTTTTATATTCCCTAAGCTTTGGCATTTGATGATATATACGAATGGATTTATTGTTGGGCTACTAGTGGGCCTAAAAGTTGGATGGATATAAAGAGGTTACACTTTTTTGGACGACTTCGGCCATGGGCCAACCTTAACAGTCACCAACGACTCACCAATTTAGAGGTGCACAATTCGGGTACCCGGTTAACCGGTAACCGGTTTTTTTAATAACCGGTTTTTCTTTTTTAATATCCTAACCGGTTAGACCGGTTAATCGGTTCGGTTACTAACCGGTTCTTCCACAGATATACCCTAACCGGTCTAACCTGAACCGGTTAATACCCGGACCGGTTAACCGGTTAAAAAAACCGGATTTTGAAAAAAAAAATGGAAAATAAGAAAAAAGCTTTAAAAATAAAAAAAAACCTGGAAAAATCATAAAAAACTAAAAACACTTGTTATTGATTGATTTTTTTTACCTATTTTCATAATCATAACTTGAAAATAAACGTTCATAGCTTTAAACAATACTTATAACTTGAAAATAAACGTTTATAATCTACTTTAAACATTGAATTCATTCGTTTATTCTTCCATCGATCCGGGCTTCGGCTTCATTCGTTTATTTATTCATCTTCGTTATTGTCGTCTACATTAAACACGGGGTCTTCTAGGTCCGGTTCGGGACTACTCGATCGCACCGAATCATCATACATTTGTTCTTCCTCGGTTAGTGGTTTTGCGGCACCAATTGCTACTTCTTCTTCGTGTAGCTTTTCTTCAACAACGAGCTCTCCTTCAAGATTAGATGTATCTTGGACACGGTCCGCTGCATCCAAGTGGTCTTTTAAGCAAATGTACATTTCCACCGATTCCGGTGTTTGCCTCATCCTTCGTATCGTTAAAATCCTACCATTCAAAGTAAAAGCACTTTCCGAAGCTACCGTAGAGGCTTGGACGGTTAGTAAATCACGAGCCATGGCGGCAAGCACGGCGAATTGTGGTTCCATTTGCTTCCACCAACCCAAAATATCAAAGTTTTCAAAATCATTTGCCGTGAACATAAAATCGGTTGCACCATACCGGTTTAGCTCGCTATTTGGTGCGCTACCACGAGCTCTTTTAAGTTTATCGTTTCTTATATCATTAAACAAACTTATGTTTGGGTTACTTGATGACGACGAGCTTTCTCCAAAACCCATTGATTGTCGAACGCTCGTTGTTGAACCATATTTAAGAGAATAATGTTCGAACATTTTTTCTAAATAAGTATTAAATTTTCTCACTTGTTTTGATGCACAATTCCGGTAATCTAAATGCAACTCCAAAGTCCAAATAATTTTTTCGATTAAAGTTTCAACCCCGGTAATGGTTAAAGTCGGGTTCAATGCGGCGGCACAAGTAAAAACCGCCGGCAATTCTTCAAAATATTTTCTCAATTTTGATTTCATTGGAACTATCATATAATATACATTGGATCAACATATTCAAAATCGTTTATTTTGACACAAACTAACCAAATTTGATGAAGAACCAACGGACTCGTCTTATAATAAACTCCCGACAAATAAGTGGTTGCGGTTATAAAAGATTTAAGCAACTCACTTAACTTTGAAATCATTTCCCAACCCCTCACCGAAAATGCCCTAACTTTTCGTTTCTTAGCAAGATTGTCATGAAATAATTCCAAAGTCGGTCTTTGTCTTAACCCGTTATCAAGCATAAACCAAGTCGAATTCCACCTAGTAGGTACGTCGAAATACGGACCTAAAGTGACGGAATTCGTATCGATACACAATTGCAAATATCTTGTATGTCTTTGCTTACTAGCTCTAAAAATATCGGTTAACATTTCTCTAAAACGCTCGGTTACTTTTTTTATTTGCTTAACTTTTAAACCGTCTTGCACAACCAAGTTAATGATATGTGCAACACATCGAGTATGAAAGAAAACACCGTCACAAATCGGTTTGTATTTTATTTTTAGTTTTTGAACCGCGGCGGTATTATTTGACGCGTTATCGAAAGATATTGAAAAAAACTTGTCTTGTAATTTAATGTTTGTATAACATGATCTAAAATATAAAACAAGTTTTGGGCGGTGTGAGGATAACTAAATAACTCAAACGCGATCGTACGCTTCATCATTTGCCACGTGTCGGGATTAACCCAATGCGTGGTAACGCAAATATACGAAAACGGTATACCGTGTGGAGCCGATCAAACATCGGTAGTTAAGTTAACACCGGTTTTTAAGTTTTCGAAAGCCAAAACTAGTTATTGTTTAGCTTTTTTCCACATTTTTAAACAATCGCGTCTTAAGGTAGTGCGACTTACATGTTGGTAACGAGGTTGGAGCGTTTCTTGGATCAACTTTGTCAAGCGCGGGTTGTCAAAGTGATCAAACGGTAAGCCCTCTTGAATGACAAATTTTGCCATCCTTTCACGAACTTGGTCGAGGTGGAAAACCCAAATGTCGCCTCCGCCGGTTGAAAGATTCGCTTGATCCCTAGCCGGATTGTTTTTCACAACATCACAATGTTTTTGTAGGTGAAGCCTTAAAGAGGAGTTCGACTCCGGTGCGTAAAATTTTCCACATTTTTTGCACCGAGCCTTATGAGATCCGTTCGACATTTCGCACAAGTCGAAATTACACCAAAGGGTTTTGTCTCGGTTTGTTGCGACAATTTGCACGACGGTTAAACTACCAAGTTGTTCAAGTGCAGACATTTTTTTGTGCGGTTTTTGTCACGGTTTTGAGTTTGATTTTGCGGTTTTTTCGGTATTTTTTTGCGGTTTTTTGCGTTTTTGAGAGCTCGGGAAGTGGTGTAATCAACTCAACACACTCCATACTTATTTATACTAATTATGAAGGGTTAAAATGGGTCCAAAGTACACAAAACGGTAAAAAAAACGGTAATATTACAGTTTATAACGTAACTATGGCTGCAACTTTTTTTTTACGTAAAACCGGTTAACCGGTTATTAACCGGTTTTTAAAACCGGTTTACAAAAAACCGGTTACTAACCGGTTTTGCCTCCTGAACTCAATAACCGGTTAAAAACCGGTGGTTTGGACCGGTTAGACTAATACCGGTTACTAACCGGTTAGACAATCGGTTACAAACCGGTTAACCGGTTAGGATGTGCATCTCTACTCACCATGTATAGGTCTCATCAATCCAACATTTATAGATGTCAAAAGGCTGTGTCAGTAATAAACTAATAATCCACTTGTTACGTGTTAGGATGGACGACGCGGGCTCTAAACGGAGGCCGGTATCAATCGAAACCAACGGGAACACCACGACGTAGTGGTCAATACCGAGGCGAAAAAAACATCCCCAAGCAAGTTGGTGATAGTCTGGGGACCATAATGAATAATGAAAGATGGGTTAGAACACTACCCCGTGATAGTTGGTACCGACCCAAAATCCATATGTTATGAAATCTTGGTAAATTAACCCACATAAATGTTAGCACACCCAACACCAATAATAAACATCCAATATCGAAATGATCGTGAACTATATATGAATTTGAGAATGTATTAATGTCCTTATCATATAAGTTCTTATGTTTTTAAATGCTCATGAAATCTAATTATTTTGATAATAATTTAAAGTACATTAAATAACTGTTTATTAAGTATTTTATTTGTATAAGTACTAGTGATATATGTTGAATGCAAATGGAAGAAATAATATAGGTGGAATGTATGAGAACAAAATGGATGAATGCCTAGTTTTTTTTAGAACGATGATTCTTTTGTATTTAAGCTACCGTACTCTTTAAATTTGGAGAGCTCTGATGTCTCACTCTGGCCAGACTATGTCGGCACACGTTGGCTTTAGAGTTTGGCTTATACGTTCCCCAGGAAACCATACTGCCGACTGCCACTTGGCAGTCATTGTGCCACCACAAAAACAGAATTATCTGGCGTAACACGGACGAAAACCCAAGTGGACTCAGGGCTCGAACTGGCAATCTTTGCCACAATATCCATAAAAAAGTGACGCGAGCGAGATTCAAACTTGAGTCTTCACTGAAGAATACAAGGTAGCGTTTGGTATGCAGGAATGACAGGGGGAATAGAATGATTCATTACATGGGAATGGAGAAAGTGGTGTTTGGTTACTCAATGGAATGAAATCATCCATTACACATGGAATTCCATTCCATCAAAACCATTCCTTCCCACCCCCTTTGTTAGGGAACTGAAATTTGACACCGTGAATACGTTATCCTGACATATGTTCTTGGATTAGTAATCCTTAGTCAGATCCTGTCAGGATCAAGGATCCTCAGTATTTATTATTTACTAACGATTGTTTCTCATGTGTAGTCTTATATTTGATAGATTTAACGGCTTCAGGACGTGGTCTACCTAATATTTCGTTACAGGGCACCTTCAACACGTGGTCAATAGTGAAGACTAAGCTAGTGGGAGTAGTGCCAAGAAAATAGGACTTTTTGTTAGTTGTTATTTTCTATTTAAACATGAGACAATTGATCAATGTAACATCGTGAAAATTTCGAGTTCAAAATGTAAACTTTACAAGTCAAGGGACCAAATATGCCAAATTCCAAACCTTAGGGTTTAAAGTGAAAATTATGCTTTCTTGTCCTATCACGATACGCGACGGGACAAAAGACGAACCCGTCGCGTACCGCTACGGGTTTGGTAAAAAAGGTTCTAGAAGAGTCAACAGCGATACACGATCGCTGTTGAGCCTACGTCATCGCGTACCACGATGACGTGGCCTGACACCTCTGGCACAAGCCTGTCACGTGTCCACATGTGGCACACCTCTCGCCACATGTCCCAACACGTGGCACGACGTCCGCCACGTGTTAACACATGGCACACCGTCTGCCACGTGGCGACACGTGACAGACCTACGTTGTGACTGCGCAGGGCTACGTCGCGTTACGCGATGGGAGGCCGTCGCGTACCGTGACGGGTTCCAGAATTTTGCCTATAAATAGCAGCCTCGGGTCTTCATATTTTCACACCAAAATTTCACATTCAATCTTCTCTCTAGCATCTCTCTAAACTCCGAAATTTCGACCCTCGATCCACCTCGAAAAACGTGCCATAATACCTCGATTTCCATGTCCCGATCCTCGATTTCCGCGTCGACGTTACCTCGAAGTTTGTGCCACCCTCCACCCACATACGACCAAGGAAGGTGTTTGTTCTCGAAAAGCGTGTCATCAATTTTCGAAGATTGGTGTTATCGTTGACGTGCCAAAGTTGATCGAGAAAGTGAAGCGACGTTGGAGTGCTGCTTGAGTTCCTAGGGTTTCTAAACGCTAAAAAGGTTAGGCGTAACGACAAAATGAATATAATATAACATTATATTAAGGGCTTAAGCCTTAAGTCGAGGTTATACTCGATGCCTCGATAAAAGAGAAATAAACATAAAAAAGAAAAGAAAAATAAGATTGAATTGTAAATATGTATATATGAGTGTAAGTATATATGTATATTCTTTGTTATGAAATTATTATTTAAGCAATAATGAGTATTCTTAAATAATAAAAAGAAAAGAATACGTTTCTTGGAGAAGAAGAAACGTCGGGTATTTATAAATAAACTAAAGGTTTATAATTACTTTTAAACTAAAAGTTTTCAAGTAAAAGAGATTTATGAACTAAAGGTTCATCAAGGTAGAGTTATAAAATAAGACTAAAGGTCTTAAGCCGGATTGTATATCCGACTAACAATTGGTTATACTCGTACTATAGGTGCAAGATAAAAAGGGAAAGACCCTCGGACGGTGAGTGAAGCCGATCCCAAAGCGATAAGGTGAATACGCCCCCAAACTTTTAAACTTGTTTTCAAATGAGTCAAACATGTTATATGAAAATGTTTACAAGGGACTACGTGTCCCTAAAACCATTATAAATGAAAGTTTAAACCTAGCCCTCAGGCTGTGGTATACGTGTGCCTGGATCCTTACATATGTGGTAGTACGCGATGGGCACATCGCACCACCCTGATCGTAGGACGCTTTCCCGCGGGAAGTACGATCATTGTGTATACTTACGGGTACTTAACTAAGTCGAACGCTGCGGTGTTTGCTGAGGTCACCTAGAGTAGAGACTTGAATTTATAAATGTGATTTGACTTTGTTATCCCTAAGACACGATGGGCCGAGGCAGGCGTAGTCTCGAGGGGTAATATAGTAAAAGAAAATATTTTAGCGTCAGCGTGTTCACCAGCATTCGTTGCTGACGTATTTTCTTACATTTTGCAGGTGAACAAGATTAGCGCTTGGGAATGTCGAAGTGCTACTTATACATCCGATGGCTTGGATTTGTTTTATAAACTTAATATGTTAAAATGGTGGTTTGTAACTAAAACAAGTAATCTTTTGAACTTAAACGGGAAACTTTTATATCACGTCTTTTGTATTGTAAATATTTTATAACTTTGATCCTTATATTTTATAAAGACTTCCGCTAAATTAACGTAACTCTGATTTATTTATAAATGTGGTACCAACTATTGGGTCGCACTCCTAGGCCGTTTTTTGGGGTGTGACAATCAGTTAGAACACAACTTGTAAACACACACACCTGAGCATTCTCTCTATCACAGCTCGTTCAGTTAGCTATCATTGTAATACTGATCAATATCTCCACCCATTGTAACCCGATTTTTTCATTAATAAATTGGTGATCAACGAGTTGTCATCACCCGGGGTTTTTTTCTTTTGATCTGAACAAGATCAAAGGGTTTTTCCTCGTACCAAATCACAGTGTTCATCTCTAGTTCGTTCATATAATAACTGTTACCGTTTTAGCACTAAACCTCACATAACAGATTTGGATACATTATCCTTAGCAGATTTTTGTCCAAAAAAATTTGGCGCCCACCGTGGGGCAATTGGTGCTATAATCCATATCATTCCCATCAAATTTTTGATTTTTTCATACCCATATCACTATCAATGGCATCTCAATCAACCTCTGCTTCATCAACTATGCCATTTTCGGTTTCTCTCTCATCAAGAACTTTGTCGCCGATGCCTCTGCCAATCACGGGAGCACCAAGGGCTGCTGCTGCTGGAAGCAAGACGCAATTACCAATCTTCCAGAGCTCGAAAACCGCTGATGCTGCACCGGTGGTTAATACTAACAATGATGTTTCATCTATGTTTTCGCAGGTTAAAGCATACATGGAGCAACAAAACAAGACTAACCAGAGGATCCTTCATGAGATAGAAGATCTCAAGAAGACTAAGAGGCCAGCGGAGGATCACACTCCCTTGATGCATAGGATGCTGGGTTTCGCCAGTCCAGGATCCATGGCTCAGTTCACGCAGGGATCATCTATCCTTCAACAGGGGTCCATGGGTCAACAGACTCAAGGATCCTCGTTGTTTCAGCCAGGATAATCTATCCTCTAACAAGGGTACATGGGTCAACAGACTCAATGATCCTCGTTGTTTCAGCCAGGGTCATCTATCCTTCAACAAGGGTCCATGGGTCAGCAACATCAAGGATCCTCATACTTCCAACAAGTATTATCCATCATTCAACCAGGATCCTATGGGTTATATCACCAAGGATCCTATAATTCCCAACCTCAAGGATCCTTCTTTCAGAATCAAGGATCCTCAGGAGTTCAACATCAACGATCCTCCGAAGTCCATGAAGGAGATATAATCCCCATGCAGACCATAGCCTCTGGAGGACCAACTCCTGTAGCAGACGCTTCTTATCTCAACTACTCATCTGGGATGCCAACCTTCATTCAACAAAGAGGTAACTTGTATGATCTTATATACTTAGATGCTAACCGTGGTTCCATGCAGGATGCAGGTATCAACCAATCTATGGCCAAGGAACTACAAAAGCTCAAGGATATGATATCCAGTGTTCCCGGGGTGATACGTCAAATCCCCAAGATACCGGAGGGAAGCCACAAGTTATCCAGATTTGTTTCACCTATCTGTGATGCTGAAATCCCGAAGCGATTCCAGACCCCCAACATGAAGACTTAGGATGGGACCACTGATCCTGAAGAGCACATTGCACAATATAGGGAGCGTATGGAGATCAATCCGATTCCTGAAAGGCTCAAGGAGGCTTGTTTGTGCAAGGGCTTCGGATCCACACTGACATAATCAACGTTAAAATGGCTGCTAAGTCTTCCTCCCTTTTCAATTACTTCTTTTTCTCATTTAGTTAACTTATTCAACAGTCAATTTTCCTGTAGTAGGAAATTTGAGAAGTTAACTAGTGATTTATACCGCGTTATCCAACCTAGTGATGAATCTTTTAGGGATTTTGTCACAAGGTTTGGCAGAGAAGCTCTGGAAATCCCTAATCTTGATATGGCTACTGCTGTTGAAGCATTCAAGATGGGACTTCATAGGGGCTCCCCTTTTATGATGATCTTGTGATGACTCCGTGCAGGACCCTAGATGAAGTCAGGAACATGGCGCTCAGATTCATCCGGTTAGAAGATGACAAGAGGATCCAGTATCCCCAGCAAGATCGAGGAGGATTTAGTATCCTTCTTAAAGCGAAGAAGTCTACCTTTGCCTTTAAACATTCAGACATGACAGGTATTTCAAAGGAGGTAATTACTCATAAATTAGGCCTTGATTTATCTGTTAAACCCGTCCATCATAAGTGAAGGAAATTCGCTCCTGAAAGGAACGCGATCATACAAGAAGAAGTTGAAAAACTTCTTAAGGCTGGTATGATCAGAGAGGTTAAATATCCTCGATGGTTAGCTAATGTGGTTGTTGTTCAAAAAAGAAATGGAAAGTGGAGGGTGTGTGTCGATTTTACAAATTTAAACAAGGCATGCCCCAAGGATCCTTTCCCATTACCACATATAGACTCCATGGTGGATGCAATGACAGGACATGAGATGCTTACCTTTATGGATGCTTCCTCTGGATTTCAACAAATTCAGATGGAACCATCTGATCAAGAGGATACGGCATTCATAACTCCTACCGGCATATATTGTTATATTGCTATGCCATTTGGACTAAGAAATGCAGGGGCAATATATCAAAGACTGGTCAACATGATGTTCAAGAATCAGTTAGGCAAAACCATGGAAGTCTATATAGACGACATGGTGGTGAAGTCAAAGAAAGCTGAGGATCACCTCAAAGATCTTGAAGAAGCTTTCAACATCCTGGATCAGTACAACATGAAGCTGAATCCTTCAAAATGCCATTTTGGTGTCAAAGCTGGGAAGTTCTTAGGATACATGGTGACCAAAAGAGGAATAGATGCAAGCCCCGAACAGATAGAAGCCATCATCAACTTGAAGTCCCTGGTGAATGCTAAGGATGTCCAAAGATTGATGGGGAGAATAGTTGCTCTCAACAGATTCATTTCCAGATCCTCGGAGAAGTGCAAAGACTTCTATGACATTCTTAAGAAAAACAAGAAGTTCGAATGGACAGAAAAGCATGAAGTCGCCCTTAAAGACTTAAAGGATTACTTATTCTCAGCACCAGCTCTGATGAAGCCGGTGGATGGAGAATCCTTATATCTATACCTAGTTGTTTCAGTAAATGCAGTAAGTGATGTCCTCGTTAAGGATCATGAAGGTGAACAACATCCTGTTTATTATGTAAGTAAAAGTCTTTTAGATGCGGAAGCCATGTATTCTTATTTAGAAAAATTAATTCTTGCACTTATTATGGCTTCCACTAAATTAAGACATTATTTTGAGACCCATACTATTATTTTAAGAACTAAATATCCTGTTAAAAATGTTCTTAGAAAGCCAGAATTGTCAGGTAGAATGGCCAAGTGGGCTGTGAAGCTGAGTGCATATGACATTCAGTATGAGCCTAGAACAACTATCAAATCGCAGGCACTAACAGACTTTGTGGCTGATTTCAGCAGTGACATGCAAAAGGAAGCTGATTTAGAAGTCCAACAACTAGAAAAAACCAAGGATCCTTGGATCCTCTTCACAGATGGAACATCCAATGTAAGAGAAACGAGATTGGGCATACTACTGAAATCGCCACAGGGGGACATAATACCCCAGTCCATTGCATGTGCATTTCAAGCCACCAACAATGAGGCAGAGTATGAAGCACTTATCACAGGTTTACTTTTAGCTAAACAGATGAGGATCATGTATGTTCAGTATATATAGATTTGTTGTTGATTGCTAACCTCTTTAGTGGCTCGTATGCTGTTAAAGGAGAAAATCTAATTAAATATTTAGATGTTGTGAAGGAATCAGCAAAATCC
Organism: Bidens hawaiensis; assembly: GCF_021521415.1. Classification (NCBI taxonomy): domain Eukaryota; kingdom Viridiplantae; phylum Streptophyta; class Magnoliopsida; order Asterales; family Asteraceae; genus Bidens; species Bidens hawaiensis. Next base: position 74,307 of record NW_027492087.1, on the reverse strand, counting down.
TTCGAACTGTTTAGCATTATACATGTACCAAGGGAAGAGAATGCTGGGGCAGATGCCTTGGCAAATTTAGCCTCATCTTTGATGTGACATCCCACATCGGTAGGGAAGGAGAACTAAGCCTTCTTTATAAAGAGGTGGATACCTTCCCCATTATAATGCGTTTTGGGAGCTTAACAGTCATGGATGGGAGGAGAATTCCACAGTTAAGCGTGCTCAAGTGGGAGAAGTATGAGGATGGGTGACCACCTGGGCAACCAAAAGCAAATCCGTGAGGCGATGATGGTATGTCCCGGGCAAAGCGGACAATATTATTGTGCGGTGGTAGCTGGGTTGTTACAAGTTGGTATCAGAGCAAAGTTCGAGAGATTTAAGCATCCTATATGCTTAGACTCGAACAGAGAATGGGATTTAAGTAAGGAAAGAAAGGGGATGCTAGTCCAAGAATGCCATGTGTCGCTCAAGCAAGGCCAGTAAAGGTAAAGTGTATGATCGAATAGTGTACGTTAATATTAGAGATATGATTAATTGATTTCCTTGACTATTTAACTGTTTGAGATTAGAATCAGCACAAATAGACTCATAAAGGGAAGTGTATAGGACACGGAAAAGAAATGTGATTAGCTAATCACAACTGGCCACTGTTATTACATGTTAGCCTTACTATCCTTGTACTAAACAGTTCCTTGAGTGATGACATTTGTGTTTTCCCTTTTAGAATACAATGGCTGGAACGGGAGGAAATGTAGGAGATGGAGGAATTGTGAGAACTGAAGGTCGCACTGGGCGACGTGGCAGGCCTCGTCGTGCCCAACAACCTTCGGTTGAGACAACTTCCAACACCGGAGATGAAGGAAGCGCAGCTGGAGGAGATTCGAACAACAACGAAGGGGTTCAACTGGATCCCGCAATCCAAGCAGCTATTGTTCAAGCTGTAGCCACTGCTGTGAAGAATATTACTCATGGAGGGTCTGCTGGAAGCCGTGAAAGAACTGCTGGAGGGGCAGGTGGTGATGGTAGGATAGATTAAGAAGGAGAGAGGGAGGCCTCGAGTGGGGATAGGTCTGTGAAAGCCGGTGACAGGAAAAGAGGCCAAGGTGGGTGCAACTATAAGTCCTTCAAGGGATGCGACCCGCCGAATCTGATTGGTCTGGGAGACGCAATCGCTACTCTTCAATGGTAACCGCTATGGATAAAATTATCCGAATCAGCGAGTGTTGCCCTGACCAAGCTGTCGGTTACGCCACCCAATCATTCGATAACGAGGCGATGTACTGGTGGGAATCGATTGAGCAAAGGAAGAATCAAGAGGAAATCAAGGCTATGAAGTGGGAGGATCTGAAATAACTGGTTATGAAGAAATTCTGTGCTGACGCCGAGGTTGAGAAGGCGGAGATGAAGTTCCTGAACTTGAAAGCTGGAACGACGACACATCGTGAGTACACCACCGAGTTCAACCGAATGTCTAGGTTGGTGCCCGATATGGTCAACACTGAGGCTAAAAGAATCAAATGCTATGTGAGGGGATTGCCACAAAAAGTCCGCATGCTAGTCAGGACGAGTAAACCTGCTACTTTTAACTCCGCTGTTGATATAATGCTAAATATATATATGTTTCTCTTGTTCATTTAATTAATATTTTAATAGTTTTTGTTCGTTTTTAGTTGAGATTTGTATATTACTAACATTTCTATGTTTCGTAGGTTCCGGGATTTTATCGTGATTAAAAAGGGCGAAAAACGAGCTAAAACGTGCCGAAACGGAGATCCGGAACGCGTCAGGAAGAACCAGAACAGATAACCGGTCAGACCGGGCCGGTCTGACCGGCCCCCATAGAGAAGCACGTCGCTCCGCGCGAAGGGGGAAGGCCAAATGCCCTTAGCGCGGCGCCTAGGGGCTGCTGATGGGTTTTTAATTCGTTTTTGCTTATTGTCGGTCCTTGTTTTCGCTATTTAAACACCTTTAACTTAAACCTGACATAACCTGAAAGCCACCGGCCGATTTTGGAGAGTTCTTGGAGCTATTTTACGCGTTTGTTAGTGATTTTGAAGGCGAGAGAACATCCGGTGAAGAGTTACACGTTCACGTTCGAGTTTACGGGTTTTATCATCTTCGATTCCCCATTTCTTATACTTTCACCATGTTTTCGTTATTATTTGTTTTGTTTGATTTAGATTTTAATATGCTAGGCTAAATTCCATAGACTGCCTAGGTCGTGATGAACCTTAGTTCAGTTTGATTTTATTTGGATTTTCGTTTCGTTATGGATATTATGTTCTAAGTAAATGGTTGAGTTTTATTTAGTTGATGCGTAAGATTGCTTGGTTTTGTTTACTTGAATTTATTGTTTCACATTGCCCTTGTTGATTGTTTCATAGGATAGGGTTTTGTTAAGTCATTTACTGTGTGTTCTTGACTAGTTTATGATTGATGTCGGTTAAGATCATAGAAACAATAAAATCAATTAAACAAATAAAAGTGAGCTGCTAGTCTAAAAAGCTGTAAAGTGATAGGCTATTAATAGATCTTTGCTTGTCGGGATTGCTAGATTTAGTTCTTCGTAAGGAGTCCGTCTAGGTTTGATTGTCAGCTTAGTCTATTAAATTAATTGGGTTTGCTTTGTTATCTTTTGAATTCCGCGCTGTAAGGTAGGTTTTCGTCATAAAAAATACTTAGACATAAGCAATTAAATAACCGTAAGGAAGTTTAATATAAAACTGGTAAGTCTTAAACTTGTTAGAAATCCATAGGCGTCTTCTTGAAGTTCAAGGCACCTGTTCGGGTTTTCTGTCAAGGGTCTATCTTATGATCCCGGTTCCATAACTTGCGTTTTTCCATTTAAATTAATAACCGTAACTTTGGGGATTCCGGTCTGGGTAGTTATTTTAATCATCTGAATTAATCCAAGTTTTCTAAATTGTTTATTAGTTAAAACTAGTTAGGGTTTAAGTTTTATTAATTAATTAATAAGTAATGATTATGTTTTATTATTATTATTATAATAATTAGGGTTTGTTTTATTATTATATTAATTAGTTTATTAATAGTTAAATTAAATTAATCATTAGTTAATTATTATTAGAGTTTTAATTAATTAGTTTTAAAATCCCCCTTAAATATTATTAATAAATAGTCGTGTCTTGTAGTTGAGTCTAATTTGCTAGTTTCGTAATTTAAAAAGTCTTGTGGGTTCGATATCCGGACTTACTTAGCTGTACTAGAGTCGACCGGTTCACTTGCCAGTTAGTAGTTTAAGTTAAGTTTAAGGGTCTAGAGTATTACTTAGTGTCTAGATTAGTTTATTTTTAGTTAATAATTATTTGACTACTTCAAGCACATCAGCTGTTGAACTCGCAGAGATGGTTTATGCAGACCTGGCTGCGGATGATGTTGTGGTGGAAGAAGAAAAGAAGGATAAGAAGTGGGTTGCTCATGTTAAACGACCCGGTACTCAGTTGTGGAACTCCAAGGATAAGAAGCAGAAAGTGTGGGAGAATAGATCATGCAAGACGTGTGGAAAGATGCATTGGGGTGAGTGCAAGTGGGGTACTGGTTCTGATGTGTGCCATAAGTGTGGGAAGGCTCATGGTGGAGAGTGCAGGCTAAGGTCAAATGCCTGTTACAAATGTGGAAATGTGGGGCATTACGCTCTTGAATGCAACGCCGAACCCACATGTTACAAGTGCGGGAAGAAGGGTCATATGGCTAGGGAATGTACCGAAGCGGGTAGTGGTGGAAGGAAAGATGCCAAGCCGTCAAGGCCGAAGACCAGAGCCTACATGCTGACTCAAGAACAAGCCAAGCAGATTCCCGATGTCGTCACAAGTACGTTTCTAGTCAACGGTATTTCCGCTTCTGTATTGTTTGATTCGGGTGCGAACAAAAGTTTCGTAGCCACGGCCTTTAGTAAATTAGCTAAAATGAACTGTTGCCAAGTGTCTGAAACTTTTATAGTAGAAACCGCTAGTGACACTTCGGTTAAAATAATGAAAATGGTTAAGGACTGTAAGATAGAGTTAGAGGGACATGAGTTCCCCATTACTTTGTACGTTATGACCTTAAGAGGTTTCGATGTGGTTTTGGGAATGGATTGGCTGTCCGAGTATGAGGCACAGATAGTGTGTAAGAGTAGGATGATAAGGTTAAAGTCCTTGGATGGTAGTGCGGTGAGGGTTTACGGTGATAAGGAAAGTTCTGGGCTTAATGTCATTTCGATGATAAAAGCGGAGGGGTTGTTAAGGCGAGGGTGCGGTGCTTACCTTGCGTATGTTGTCAACGCTACGGCCAAGACGAAAGAAATGAAAGATGTTCCTATCGTGCGCGACTACCCAGAAGTATTCCCAGAGGATCTTCCGGGGTTTCCACCGGAGCGAGAAATAGAATTCCAGATAGATTTAGTACCAGAAGCCCAACCCGTCGCGAAAGCGCCTTACCGTCTAGCATCGTCTGAGATGAAAGAATTAATGTCCCAACTGCAAGAACTCCTCGATAAGGGTTTCATTAGACCAAGTGTTTCCCCGTGGGGCGCACCAGTGTTATTTGTGAAGAGGAAAGACGGAAGAATGAGAATGTGCATCGATTATCAAGAGTTGAATAGGCTTACGGTGAAGAATAGATATCCTTTGCCATGAATTGACGATCTGTTCGACTAACTACAAGGTTCAAGTTGGTTCTCACGAATAGATCTCAGATCAGGCTACCATCAGCTAAAAGTGAAGGAGGCAGACATCCCTAAGACAGCGTTTCGTACGCGGTATGGACACTATGAGTTTCTCGTAATGTCATTCGGTCTTACGAATGCTCCAGCAGCATTTATGGACATGATGAATAGGGTGTGTCGGCCAATGTTGGATAAGTCAGTTATTGTCTTCATCGACGATATATTGATTTATTCAAAGAGCTAGTCTGGTCATGCTGAGCATTTGAAGGAGGTATTGGAGACTCTGAAGAAAAAGAAGTTGTATGCTAAGTTTTTGAAATGCGCGTTCTAGTTGAGAGAAGTGCAATTTCTATGTCACATGATTAATCCTGAAGGGATTACCGTGGACCCAGCTAAGATTGAAGCGATAACTAATTGGAAGAATATACAGAATCCAACTGATATACGAAGCTTCTTAGGGTTAGCTGGCTACTATAGGAGATTCATCGAAGGTTTCTCCAAGATAGCCACACCGTTGACCGGTATGACCCGAAAGTCGATAGTATTCAGTTGGGGTAAGTTTCAAGAAGAACCTTTTCAGGAGTTAAAGAAGAGACTCACGCAAGCTCCAATCCTTGCTTTACCCGATGGTGACGAGGACTTGGTTGTTTGCACCGATGCTTCGCATCGTGGGTTAGGTTGCGTGTTGATGCAACGAGGAAAAGTGATAGCTTACGCGTCTAGACAGTTGAAAGTTCATGAGAGTACTTACCCGGCGCATGATTTGGAGCTAGCAGCAATAGTGCACGCTATTAAGATTTGGAGACACTACCTGTATGGTACTAAGTGTACCATCTACACGGATCATAAGAGTTTGAAATATTTCTTTGAGCAAAAGAAACTGAATATTAGACAGAGTGTCACACCCCAACCTACGGCGGAAATGTCGGGGCGCGAACTGATTGTCACAGCTCTCAAGGTTACTATTAAGCAATAATATAAGTTTCGATATCTATTAAATAAATTTCTAAATAACAAACATCAATACAAAATTCAAATACACAAGTACATATAATAATCAAGAACACTATGTCTCATTATGTTTTCTTCTAGTATAAATCCTTAAGTGATCTTGTACTTCACATCAAACGAATACCTGCATATGCGTTGAAAATAATATAGTTTTGTCAACACAAGGTTGAGTGAGCAACACACCAGTTCAAAGTATAAATAAAAATACGTATTTGCAACAAGTCATATGTGAATAGCAAAATAACCAAATGAGCAAGTATAACTGAGATGTCGAGAAGCACAAAGCTATAACGACTGGCGTATGATCATACTAGACCGAGATTATGTTGGACCTCTCCGAATGCGGAAGCATACAAAGCAAATAAGCACATAAACAAGTAAGGTATAAGTTGTTAACACATAAGACAAAGTTGCAGTTTTGTGTATATATATGTAAAAGTAATTTACGCATATGTCCCCAAAAAAGTATGAAAACGAGTAAAAAGAGGGGAATGTGGTACTCACCTCAATAGACGAATAAGGGTAAATTATAATATCAAGAATAACAACCGAGGATTACGCGTTGACGATAAAGCCTATAAAGGAAAAAGGGAAATACGGATACGCTAAGTAAATGTACAAGATCGATTATGAAAACTCGATAACCATTATTAAATTAATATTATAATAATATTATATACAAAGATTTATTATTTAAAACAATTAGTTTGATTATAAAAACATATCTTGAATATATTAAATTTTTTCTTTAGTTTTATAATCATATATATATATATATATATATATATATATATATATATACGAATGAAAACGTGAGTTAAACAAGTATCATAAAGTCGGTTTTCAATTGAATAGTTTTATTTGATTATTAATATTAATTATATACTTAATAGAAACTTTAAAAGAATAATTAACAAAATAAACTGAAAAATCGGGGTGGCAGGGTCTCGAACCCGCGACTTCCCCCTGTGATTTATCTTTTTAACCATCTGAGCTACCCAACACATGCGATATGAACTCATTCCTTTTAAATATAAACAAAAGCAGTTAACAATCAGTTTGAATACAAACCCTAACAAATCGATCTGCTCAATCTTGTCACAATCAACCACATCGATTATGGGGATTTTGTTTAACATTAAAACGCGATCATGACTGTATATTTTAATTACCTTAACTTGTTTTAATCGAAGGTGAACGAGATCCCACAGTTTCCGGCCAAAAATGCTTACGAACGGGCTAGAAAACGGTAAAGTTAATATAATTGATGATAGTGTTATTGTTTGCGACGGCTGAGTGAAGGTTGGTGCGAATTTAATTACGTTTATTATATCGTTTATATAGAAAACGATATTAGGGTTCCATGCGTGAGTAAAAAGCTACGGCCCAAGTTCGGGATCCATCTAAATGTAATTGAATGAGGGGTTAGGGTCGGCTAGATGCGAATTAAGGTGTAGGAACGCCTAATTAGGCTTTGGTTGATGGATTTGGGCTCAAGAATAAGTTAGGGTTTATAATTAATCAATTCAGATTCGGGTTGGGTTTTAATCCAAGTATAAACGGGTTAGATGAATAAAATGGATAATAATATACCATACATTTATTTAATAAATAACGATTAAGTAATAAACATGCACTAACTTTATTGATTAAAATAATCCGAATAACAAAACGGGTCGGGTTCTAGTTCGTAAATCAAAACGAGAAAAACCGGGTTATTACACAGAGAAGGTGGTTAGAGTTGATTAAAGATTATGATTGCGACATTAAATATTATTCTGTTAAAGCTAATGTGGTAGCTGACGCGCTAAGTCGTAAGAATGAGGAAGTCATTGCAACAGTGAAGTCATACCAGCTGATTATGAATTCGAGTCTTTTCGAAGAAATCATCAAGGTACAGTCAGAAGTGTTAGTAGATGAAGGGTTAGTGAAGAAAGAGAGAGTTTATGGCCAGCAAGATGAGTTAATGGAAAACACTCATGGCGTTAAGACTAGATTTGACCGTATGTGGATTCCACGTCATGGACCCATAAGTCACGATACTCAATTCATCCTGGAGCTACAAAAATGTATCAAGATTTGAAAAGAGACTACTGGTGGCCAAGAATGAAGAATGATGTGGTGGATTACGTTAGTAAGTGCTTAACTTGCTTACAAGTCAAAGCTAAACATCAGAAGCCTTATGGAAAAATGCAACCGCTTGAGATACCTGAATGGAAATGGGAACACATCACCATGGATTTCATAACTAAGCTACCTCGTACAGCTAAGCATCATGATACCATCTGGGTGATTGTGGACTGTTTGACCAAAAGTGCTCACTTTCTGCCTATACGAGAGACTATCTCGTCAGAAACGTTAGCAAGTTTGTTCATAAAAGAGGTTGTATCTAAGCACGGTGTACCATTATCGATCGTGTCTGATAGAGATACACGGTTTACTTCGAGGTTTTGGAAGAAGTTCCATGAAGCTATGGGAACGAGATTAAACATCAGTACGGCATATCATCCTCATACCGATGGGCAGTCTAAAAGGACGATCCAAACCCTTGAGGATATGCTACGTGCTTGTGTTTTAGATTTTGGTGGAAGTTGGGATGATCATCTGCACCTAGCAGAATTCTCCTATAACAATAGTTACCATTCAAGTATTGGTATGCCACCGTTTGAGATGCTCTATGGTAGAAGATGTAGAACCCCGGTTTGTTGGGGAGAGATTGGCCAGAAAGAAATGGGAAGTCTAGAAGTGGTTCAAGAGACATCTTCAAAGTTTGATCAAATTAAGGCCAGAATAAAAGTTGCTCAACACAGACAGAAGTCGTACGCTGACAAGCGGCGACCACCGATTGAGTTTAACATTGGCGACAATGTGATGCTCAAGGTCTCACCTTGAAAGGGAATTATTCGTTTTATAAAGAGGGGGAAGTTGAGTCCGAGATACATTGGACCATTCAAAATTTTAGATCGTATGGGTGAAGTAGCTATAAGCTGGATTTGCCTGAAGAGTTAGAGGGAATTCATTCAACCTTCAATGTTTCTCATCTGAGGAAGTGTCTGGCTGATGACACGTTGCACGTGCCATTAATGGACATTGAGGTTGATGAACAGTTGAACTACATGGAGCAACCAATTGGAATTTTCGATCGCAAGGAGAAGCAACTTCGTCACAAGGTTATACCCTTGGTGAAAGTGATATGGAAGCACCGCAAGGGATCAGATGCTACTTGGGAAGCTGAGGATGAGATGCGCAGGTTTTACCCAAATATGTTTATGTAATAGTTAGGTTTCGGGGACGAAACCTCTTTAAGGAGGGAAGACCTGTAACATCCCAAAATTTCGAATAATAATATTTTATATATTATTTCTTATAACGGAAAAATTTACTCGAGTTAGTAAATACATAAATAATAATAAAGAGGGTAAGATAAGTAAACTAATTAGATGGGTTAATCATGGACTAAAAAGGAAAGATGAGCCTTAGGTCCATGGGTTTAAGGGAGTATAAATACCCCTTAAACCCTGAATCTTTCCATTTCCATCCATATTATCCATCTTATTCTCCCTACACCTCCATAACACACGCAACCCCTTCCATTTTCGGTTGCAAGGGAGCAAGACAAGAATCCAAGATCGAACCAAGCCAAATCCGGATAGATATTTGATATGCAAGCTTGATACAAGATAAAGATTTACAAACAAGTCAAGCCGTAACCTAGGAACATCATAAAGGTATGTTCTTGATCTCAAAGGTTACGTTTTTATGAACGGTGAGCCATGAAAATTGAACATAGACTAGATCGGGTCTAGACAAATCATAAAGTTTGAAACTTGATGATTAAAATGGACGTAAAAGGCTCATGGTTAGATACGGCTCATGAAGAAAACCCTAGATCTAGCTTAAAGAACGTTTTTTTTGGATTAAAGGTTCAATCTTTATGACCATAACGAGCTAGAACTTAAGCCGAGATAGTAATGAGTGTAAACGGTTATGAATGATGATGATAAAGGGTTAAAAGTCATGATTTGAACCATGGAACAAGTAATTTGGGCAAGGTGGAAACATAAGATAGAAAAAATGAGCTGAACTGGGGTTCTCGGCCAAGTTTGAGAATCCGTGGTCAACAATTTGGTTCTCAGTCAACCTGAGATTTCGGCCAAAACAGGTTCTCGGCCAAGGAGAGTTCTCGGTGACCTGGAGTCTCGGTAACTAGATTCTCGGTCAACCAAGAGGTTCTCGGTCAACATCGAGTTCTCGGTGGTAGGAGTTCTCGGTCACGAGTTCTCTGCCAAAGAGTTCTCGGCCAATCCTCTGTTGGGTATTGGGCTGAATCCAGTGGGCCCAGATATTGAACAGATTGGACCTGAATCAACTAAGCTCACAACACACTAAGCCCATATCTAAATTAAAACAAGCTAGCCCATTGTCTTAAACTAAAACAAACAAGCCCAACTTAGGAAGCCCGTTGGTAAACTAAATTACCAGCTTAATTAGTTAGACGGATAATTAACATATATATATTTAACAGTTAGCCGAGCTCAGTTAGAGAAAGGAATTATGATAAACGACGAGCGCAACAGGATCCAGGTGAGTTTTTAGCCTCATTCCTTGTTATGTTTTCGGGGCTGTGTGCATACTCGATGTGATTAGTTAATACACTTACCTTAAGTGGTAAGTGTATGCCTATTATGATATATGTGTATGTTATAAAAGAATGCTTGACGGTACATGAACGATCTTCGGATATTGCATGTATTGTCAGGAGATAGTTTGATGAGGTGATTATTTATATATATATATTGTATGTATGAAGTATGTACGTTATAGAATATGAGAAGGAAAGAAAGTATGTAAAATATATAAATAAAAAGGAAAGTATGATATGAAGAAATTAACAGTAAAGGGTGGCAGACCCTAATAAATCTGTGAGGTTATAGAGCGAAAGACTCTTTAAGGGTGGCAGACCCTAATAATATCTGTGAGGTTATAGGGCGAAAGGCTCTTTAAGGGTGGCATGCCCTAATTATATCTGTGAGGTTGTAGGGAGAAAGGCTCTTTAAAATGTATAAGTATGTATGTAAAGAAAGATAAAATATGAAGTATGAAAGAAAGAAAGTATGAAAGTAAGAATGAAAGTATATACTTACGTATGTATGAAAGGAAGTAAAGAAGGACAAGTATGTACTATAAGAACGTATTGTATGTTTATTGTATTAACTAAAACTCACTCAGCGTAGCTGACTTTTAGTATGCACGCAAGTGAGTAGAATGAGACAGTTAGCTTGAGGAGGACACATAACAGAGTTGGACGAAGCTGGCATATGAGGATTTTGCTATGATGTTTTATTTTATTTAATTTAAGTTATGTTTTAAAGACAAAATATGGATGTTTGTATCTAATGATTTAAGTTTCATTATTTTCGCAAAAGTTTATAATTAACTCTGATATTTAGAACTACGTTTATGAGTAAATCCAACGCCCAAATGTGAGGCACCGGTAACGGGGCCTTACATTTGAAGATTATAGAAGACACGAAGATCCCAATCATTCAAATACTCTCGCTAGCAATATGAGAACAAGAAATTGGAGAGATAACAATTGAAAAACAGATTGTACTCTGGGATCCATTATCCTCAAATAGTCAAGGATCCTGGATCCTACCGATCAAAAAGTACATTCAAACTGGAGAGATTCCAGCCACGGAGAATCCTAAATCTTTCAAACTCAAGGTATCACAATACATTTTATTATATGATATGCTATATAGAAAATCTCTTGCAGGACCATACTTGAGGTGTATCGAGGATCCTGAAATTCAAGAGGTGCTCAAAGACTTTCACGAAGGTGATTATGGTAATCATACTGGAGGTAGAGCCCTATTCTCAAGGATTCTAAGAACAGGATACTATTGGCTAACCATGAAGAGAGACGCCATGGAATATTCAAAGAAGTGTGATGCTTGTCAAAGGCATGCAAACATCCTTCATCAACCGGCAGAACCTATGTATCCTATATCCTCATCATGGCCTTTCATGAAATGGGGCATGGATATTGTCGGTAAGCTACCTAAGGCACCAGGAGGAAAAGTATTCATGCTGGCAATGACTGATTATTTTTCAGAAGCTTTTGTTCAAGTTCGCGAAAAAGAGGTGATATCCTTCATTAAAATGAATATTATTACTAGATTTGGTATTCCTTCAGAAATTATTTGTGACAATGGTTCCTAGTTTATCGGAAAAAGAACCACTAACTTTTGTGACAGTTGAGGTATCAAGATGATTACATCTACTCCAGTGCATCCTCAAGCTAATGGCCAAGCAGAATCAAGTAACAAGATCATCATCAACAACCTGAAAAAGAAGCTAGGATCCAAGAAAGGCAAGTAGGCCGAAGCGCTACCTTATGTTCTTTGGGCTGACAGGACAACACCCAAGAATGAAACATGCCAAATACCCTTCTCATTGGTGTTTGGATCAGAAGCAGTTATCCCTACAGAAATGGAGGTTTCTACAGCCAGAATGAGCATCAGTGATCCTGAGGCCAATGAAGAAATTTTTCTTGAAGACTTAGATACTGTTGAAGAACTCAGAGACCTAGCCAAGATCAGAATGACAACATATCAACAAAGGGTAGCTGGGGCATACAACACGAATATCAGGATAAGAAGATTTCAAGAAGGAGATATAGTCTTGAGAAAAGCCTTCCAGAGTACAACCAATCCGGCATGTGGGAAGTTAGCACCCAAGTGGGAAGGTCCTTATTTGATTGAATCGGAGGCAGGAAAAGGGGCATATCATTTGCTCACTATGGAAGGCAACAAGTTACCAAGAGCATGGAATGCTATCCACCTCAAGAAATACTTTTTCTGATCAGGATCAAGTATCCTCTGCAGATCAAATATCCTTAAAGGGTCAAGGATCCTAAAATCGGTAATATCTATCTAATCACTTATTCATTTTTTATTTTTGCTTATTTAAGGATAACATATTCTTAACATTTGTATTTTCCAAGTTTTAAGTAACAATGCAGGATATTAATGAGATATTCAATGATCAAGAGGTTGGCCACCTCTCCTTTATATTTAAGGTACTAAGCTATTTCCTTGGCCTAGCCCACGATTGGGTATGACCCACGATGGTCATATCCCCTAAGGTTTAAAGGTTTTCACCTTTCTTATAAATTAGAGTTTCTACACTCTCGCCTTGAGCGCACGCTATCCAACGTATCGTCCGGGGCAGCGGGACCAGTACACGCTTTGTGGCGGATAATTTCGTTGTCTTTGGCTATATGGAGGATCCTACAATTTATGGTAGACGTACCATACCACCGGTTTATAACGTTTTCACGTTATCTCATGTTTGGGCTAAATCCCGGTTTGGGAGAGTCCCCAGTTGACATCCGTATCTTTGGCCCAATCCCCAGTTTGGGCTTGTCCCCAGTTTAACACCAGTTTGGGCTTGTCCCCAGTTCACGGGCTTGTCCCCAGTTACACGGGCTTGTCCCCAGTTGCACGGGCTTGTCCCCAGTTTATTTTATGGGCTTGTCCCCAGCTTGTTAGGTCTAATCCCGATTAATAATATAAGTTGTTTGCAACAGATGTTCTAAGTTCAATTACGAGGATCAAAACTTAGTCTATCCTCTAGGTGTGGGGCTTCGAAGCCCCTCCCCAGTGCCACGTCAGTGCCACGTAGGCACTGGGGGCTTCAAAGTCCCACCCCAAAGATGCCCCTCAATGGTGAGGGGTCTTCGAAGCCCCTTAATTTTTTTCTTTTTTATAAATTTAATAAAACCAACAAACTTAATATAACTTAATAATAAAATACAAACTAAATTAAACTAAATAATTAAAATCAAAATTAATTAAACTAAAAAAAATAAAAAAACATACAAATAGAAAAAAAAAATACAACTAATTTTCGGCGTCCGAGTCCTCGTTTGCGTATTTTGTCATTATCCTTTCTTTCTTTTTCTCCAAAAACGCTCGCGTGGCCGGATCTAGATGCGAGAGATCCTTTGCGAGGAGCTTGAAGTCCTTCTCTCATTGACGCTCCGATTTAGCCTTCTTTCTTTCTTCATGCATGGCTTTGTATTCCGCATGCATCACTTTTCTTTCTTCGTGTATTATCCTGAGTTCCTCTTTCGAGTGTTTTTTTTCCTCGCAAAACTCTTTAAGTGCAAGCTCCAAGTTGTCAAACCGCGCACTCACGTCGGAACTCATCGAGGTTGTCGTTCTAGACGAAGACCCCCCACCTCTAGCCGCCGCCTTGGCCCTTTCTCTTCCTACCGGACGTGGCAACTCATCCGATTTATCAAAAAGAAAATCGGGATCAATCTCGTTTAAGTTAAATTGAGAACGAGCATCCGACGCGGCTTGAGACGACGATTGATCGGCCGAAGTAGACGTTGTTTTTGACCGTTTGGACGGTCGCGGTGAAGATGTCGGGATCGGATGCCACTTTGGCGAGCTCGTGTATTTCTTCCAAATTTCAAACATCGCCATGCCGAAGCGGTGACCATGAAGGCCCTTGTATTGTTTCATCATATCCTTAAGAAGGTCGGCGTCGTTCGTACCGCTTTTTCTATTGTTCTTAAGGCGAGTGTGAATTGTGAAGAAGTGGTTCATTTTTAAAACCATTGCCTTCCATTTGTTGGAGACGGAATCATCCCCGCGGTAGCGACCTCGACCCATTATCTCAAAAAACTTATCACGTATTTCTGCCTAAAATATCGCGGTGCGTTTACCGTCACCTAACACCGAGTCTTCGGATGAGTCGATCCACGCCAGCGCCAACGCCGCTTCCTCATCGTCATCCCACTTTTTTCTGTCGTACATTTCGGTAGGTGTTTGATCGGCACCAACCTTCTTTTTATGGCTTCGCTTGCGACGAACTTGGGGTTCGTCGCCTTGAGTTTCGGAAAATGGGTTTCGACAACTTGGGTTTGGGGTGTTTGGGTTTGGGGTGGCGGAGGCATAAACGGCATTGGCATTCGATAAAACATATCGTTTGGAAACGATTGTACGTTTGGAGTCATTGCGGGTACATGCTGGTTGACAAAGTAAGGGTTGGTAGGGTCATTGTTGTTTGCGAGTAAACTAGCCCACCACCTTTGAGACGGATCCCACGGGTTTGGGTTGGTGTTCGGGATTTGGTTAGGGTTTGAGCTCGAGCTCGTGTTCTGGTTTGGGTTCGGGTTTGAGCTCGAGCCGGTGAAATTTGAGAAAGAATTCATGGTAGAGAGTTGAGAGTGTTTTGTTATGAAATTTGATAGTAATCTGGTATTTGTTGTATAAAATGATAAAATGAGATAGTATTTATAAATAAAATAATTAGTATTTTTTTTAAAAACTAGCCGTTCAAAAATGAACGTTAGGGGGGACCCACCAAACCTCTCCAAGCGCGCTAGCCGTTTGAACAATCCAAGCAACGGCGCCCAAAGAACAACCGCGCCCCACTGCGGTATTCCGCCCCCGTCGTCGCCCGCCACCTCAGCCAAGTGCGCCCTATAGCGAAGAGTCTTATGGATCCAAAATCCATAACTTACTTCTACAAGGATCACGAAAGGATCATTACTTAAGGTAACCTAGGTCTAATTAGACCTTATGGTATGATTTTCTGATTGTTAATTTACCTTTATTTGTCTAAGATCTTTGTAATCCCTTTTACTTAAAGATTTAAGATCTTTAAATTATTATTGCAAGGATATTCTATCCTAAAGATTTTTACTTAAAGTTATTTCTCAAAACTTTCAATAAAGCTAAAACTATATCAAACAAACTTTCACAATAACAAGCGAGTAGTCAAAAGTTTTCAATTATTAATCATAAGTCACCTGGACTTACCCAAAACCCTTAACCCGGATTTCACCATATGAAAGATGAACCGTCCACCCGGGTTAAACAGATGTTACTAGCTGTTCATGATTTGCAAGGAGAATAAGAAGTTTTGGATATATAGCTTGAAGGGAAGTTCTCAAACTCTATAGATATATGATAATTATATCTAGCTTGTCAAATCTCATTTGTTTTTGCAGGAAGTTTGATTTCAAAGGCAAAATGACAGCTGTGAACTTATCACAACTGCCATTTTGGGGGCAATTGTTAGAGCACGGAAATTTGACACTATGGATACGTTATCCTGGCATATGTTCTTGGATCAGTAATCCTTAGTCAGATCCTGTCAGGATCAAAGATCCTCAGTATTTATTATTTACTAACGATTGTTTCTCATGTGTAGTCTTATATTTGATAGATATCGGACGTGGTCTGCCTAATATTTCGCTACAAGGCACCTTCAGCACGTGGTGAATAGTGAAGACTAAGCTAGTGGGAGTAGTGCCAAGAAAATAGGACTTTTTGTTAGTTGTTATTTTCTATTTAAACATGAGGTAATTGATCAGTTAGAACACACCTTGTAAACACACACACCTGAGCATTCTCTCTATCACAGCTCGTTCACTTAGCTATCATTGTAATACTGATCAATATCTCCACCCATTGTAACCCGATTTTTTCATTAATAAATTGGTGATCAACGAGTTGCTATCACCCGGGGTTTTTTTTCTTTTGATCTGAACAAGATCAAAGGGTTTTTCCTCGTACCAAATCACAGTGTTCATCTCTATTTCGTTCATATAATCACTATCACCGTTTTAGCACTAAACCTCACATAACAGATTTGGATACATTATCCTTAGCTGATTTTTGTCCAAAACACCCTTTCTTTCTTTTTTTTTCCATTCTATTCCTCGTTCACCCTACTTTCTCAACACCACCACCACCTAAAAACAACCACCACCACTACCATCGCCACCACCACCACCCGACCGCCACTGACACCGTCTCCACCACCTTCACCGCCACCACCACCACTATAGCTGCTTGACAACCACCTACGTTGTTGCCACCCTACCATCGTCATCACTACCAATGCTACCACCACCACCACCAAAACCACCCCACCTGATCGCCACCACCACCATTTTCGTCGCCGGAGCCACCACCACCACTGTCGCTATTTCAGGGTTTTTTTATTAAAAAATATATATTTTGGGATAGGAATATTTTTATTATTTCTGTTACATTCCTACAATTTTTTTGGATACCAAACAACATAAAGTAATTATTCATTTCATTCTCATAGGTTAACCAAACAAGACAAATGAATGGTAATGATCCATTTCATTCCCTTGTTCTTTCCATTCCTTCTCTCATTTTATTCTCTCTTCATTTCATTACTTCCAACCAAACATACTCCAAGTCTCTTACCAATAGGACACAAGTAATTAGGGATGGATGAATGTCTAGTTGTTTAGCACCTTTTTTTTGTTACTTTATTTGGTAATCATGAGAAGCGTTAACCCACGGGATCTCGTCAATACCAAATAATCCAACATTTTTTTAAACGCGTATTTATTTAAATAACTTAAAAGGTATCAAATGCAATGTATGTATAAATAAGGTCATGTGTTATACTCTAATGGCCAACATAAATTAAGATGACATGACACTTTTAAGATGGATTGAAACACCCTCACTTGTGTTAAATTTGTTGAAAAGGGTTATAGATTATGCTTTTTACGGGTTAAAAGTAAAAAAAAACAATATATCAAATTAACAATTAATACGAGTGAGATGGAGTTAAATAAATTAAATCATTTCCTTTGAGTGTGATGAAGTGAAAGAGGAAAAATCGAGGGACACATTGTTGGTGTTTCCAGCCGTCCCAAGAGCTCCCGAACCCACCCAAGACCACTCACACCTCCATTTTTTTTTACCTTTGCCCTTTTAGATTTGTATTTTGTAAAGATATGGCAAAATAGCAAATCACATCATCACTTTCCCCAAAATAATCCGCTTTTTACATTTTAGTACACATGGTTTGAATCATCAAAACACTAAGATAATGCTCGTCCACGAAGTGGTGTACTAACTATTCAATTAAAAGTTAACTAAATATGTGATGTGGCTTCAACTAAAATTTTATAAAACTACATGATTTGTTGAAAATTTTATAAAAACATCAATGAAGTTTGGTTGGTTGGCTTATAGGATAATTATTAAAACTTCAATTTTAGAAATGACCCAAGTTCGAATCTTAGCATGTACATTTCATTTTTGACTTAATGAAAAAATGGTTCCATCGATTCACCCACCTGATCACTGGGTGGGTGAATCAATACAAAACAAAAGCACCAAATCAACCGAAACAAAAAAAACGAAGTGCAACTGAAAAGCTGATCAATACAAAACAAAAGCACCAAATCAACCGAAACGAAACAAAAAAAACCAAAACGAAACTGAACCGAAATAGAAAAACGACCAGAACGAAAAAAAAAAGAGAAATGCAATTGAAAAGCTGACCAAAACAAAACAAAAACATTGAACCGACCAAAACGAAACAAAAAAACCGAAACGAAACTGAATCGAAATAGAAAAACGAGCGAAACGAAACAAAAAAGCTAAATTGAAACTGAAAAACTGACCAAAATGAAACATAAAAAAAAACTAAATGCAATTTAAAAACCGGACCAAAACGAATCAAAAACACCGAACCGACGAAAATGAAACAAAAAAACTGAAACGAAACTAAACCGAAATAGAAAAACGACCAAAACGATACCAAAAAAAACCGACATGACACCGAAAAACTGACCAAAACGAAACAAAAAAAAACGAAATGTAATAAAAAAACGACCGAAACGAAATAAAAAGGCTAAATGGAAACTGAAAAACTGACTAAAATGAAACATAAAAAAACTAAATACAATTTAAAAACCGGACCAAAACGAATCAAAATCGCCGAACCGACGAAAATGAAACAAAAAAACTGAAACGAAACTAAACCGAAATAGAAAAACGACCAAAACGATACCAAAAAACCGACATAACACCGAAAAACTGACCAAAACGAAACAAAAAAAAACGAAATGTAATCAAAAAGTTTACCAAAGCGAAACAAAAAAACTGAAACGTAGCCGACCAAAATAAAAAAAAATGAATCGAAACGAAACAAAAAAAACGAAATGAAACCGAAAAAACTGACTAAAACAAAACAACACTGAAATCGAAAGAACCGAGAAATCGAAACCGAGCGGATACCGAAAGCGACCGAAATGAAAATAAAAAGAAAACCGAACCGAATAAAAACCCTAAAAACTCGAACCTGAACCGGTACAAAACGGTTTTTTTTAATGAACGAGAATGACGTGGGAAACATTTTAGTTATTTTACATTTTGCGTTTTTTATTTATATTTTTAGTTATTATTTTTTTAATAGTTTTTTTAATATTTTTTTGAAGTGTTTTTAAAACCCTTTGTTAGTCAACCTTCAATTGGGTCAAAATGGGTTTGCTTTACCCATCTTGACACATATCCATCCTAACCCTCTATTTTAAAAATCCATCTTGACCCCATACCCATCCTGACCCATACCCATCCTGACCCAGCACCTAAATCCAGCCCAACCCACTCACATTACCACCTCTACTCAAAACAATACGCTTGAACTTTCTCCAACAAATCCTTTGGTGCACACATTTCCGATGCTAGAGTCTTCTTCGGCAGTACAAGTGTTTCGGCTGTTATAATACTTTAGGAAATAGACTTGAAATTTGTTATACAAAACCAGTATTTAACACGAATCCTCGGTCAAAACCTTTTCATCTTTTTTGTATTGTTGTTTATTTTAGTTGTATTCATACATGTAACTTACTGCTTTTAATTTATTTGCCTATGTATCGGGGCAAATACATAAAAATTTAAAGTTCAATGGATGAAATCTCATGCAAACTTCTATGGACCCGTTTACCTTCATTCTTGACCCATTTCAACTAACGAACGATATGTTTCCATTTTAATATGACTTGTAATTATAAATCATGTTTTCGTCTCAAAGCATATTAAAAAATATATATGTGTTTAATTTATGACTTTTATATTTCCACCCGTGTAGCACTGACCCGGGTGTCGGCTTGTTAAATAGCTGGTTCACAACATATGCCGTAAGAAATCTATTGTACTACTTCGAGCAATGTAGTTATGTTTTTTTACCATAGATTGCAGATCCCAGGAAGTTTTGGAAGCTAAACTTGGTCATTAGCATCGTGGTGATTCTTGTGATTGGTATCTTAATCTATATAGTTGCTGGCTACACCCTACGGGATGAATCGAACCCAGGCCTTCGAGTGACTATTCAAAGCATGTGGGCCAACCCAATGAGTTCCCCAGGTGAAATAAAAACCGGCCTTCGTTTCAGCTTTGATGTGCCCCAGGGCCGGCTCCAAGAAGGCAGAATTTTTTTTTTGGCCAAATGCGAAATTTTTTTTGGGCCTTAAGTGAAAGGAACATTTTATTGGGTTTAAACAATTTAATTTTAAAGGGGCTTACTTGGTTATGATTTGATTTGTTTAAAAAACTTTTGTATAAAAATAAACTTAAAAATGTCTCAAGTAAGACTGAAACCAACAACCTCTTGGTTAGATGTCATACCTCTTTACCACTAGACCAAGCTAGTGATCATGTAATTGTGTTGAAACATTGATTACACATATTATTTTTCATAAAAATATATATTTAAAAAAAATCCGGGCCTAGCGAGATGTCGGGCCTTTGGCCGTCAACTACCCTGCCTCCCCTCATGGCCGGATTTGATGTGCCCAGCCATATTAGGGCCTACCCCAAAATGGGTAGTTTTGTCCTCGTTGCTGAACTACTTAATGGAAGTGATGTTCATTCCGCTTGTGAGAGCACGTACACAATATTGGGTATTGATTCTCGCCGGCCATCGCCCAATTTTGCCCAACGTCTACGCCCACTACAGGTAGCCTTAATGAAACCTCTCTATTTCTTTCTATATCTCATTGTCATATTATTTTAGCTATTAGGTTTGTATCACAACAATTTTAACTCTAAAATGAACTAAAGATACCATAAAAAAAACTAAAAGATACTGAATAACAAAAAAAAACTTTTTTTTAATCCAGATTTTAATATAAACTATGAACCAAAACAAAATGAACTAATACGAATATAGATCCAAATATAGATCGATAGATTGGTTAAATTTTTGTAAATTTAATTTCATGTAATTGTTTCTCGTTGTGGTAGGGATGAGCGTGGGACAGTACCCGTATCCGTACCCGTACCCGTACCTGTACCCGATTGTACTCGTACAAAATTTTTCGGTATGGTACGGGTACGAGCACAGGTATTGGTACGGGTATTTTGGTACAGTACCCGTTTTTGTATCACTTTGCTTTTTTATTTCCAAATCTTCGACGATCTTGAAACCGGTACCGGTACGAGTAACAAACAACCTGAGTTAGTCGGGTATCGATGCTTTCACAGGTACGTGACGGGTACCAAATTAGCACATGTACCAAATTGGCCGTCGATTTAATGATAAGATAGTATTGAAGAACCTTAATTCGGTGGCCAACTTTAAGTGATTTGTTTGTTGGTTCGAATCTTGGATGTTATATTATTTAATTTCGAAGAAACATTCGGTACTTGTTCAATAATAACATGGTTGGAGAATTTATTTTATATATTAAATATGAAGAATCCCAATTAAACCTTTATATACTTCAAACATGTACAAAATACCAAATGTACTTGTACCATACCCGTACACGTACCTGATTGTACCTGTATCAAAATTCAACAAAAATGAGTACCAATATAAGTACTGAATAAGCTAAATCTGTACGGGTACAGATACGTGTACGGGTACGAGTACGAGTATTTGGCACAAAATGCTCATCCCTACGTTGTGGCTCTACGCTGCTCTCCGGCTTGTGGAGTCAGGGCGCGTTTGGGTTGTTTTTGATGGTTTATAAAAGTGCACAGTTCAAAGAAAAAACATAATGAACTAAAATAAGCATAACTAACAACTAAAACAAAGTAACAATAAGTCAAAACACAACAATAATTCAACAAGAATATAAAGCACCTATTTAATTGTTGGGCCATCTAATACGAGCCCAAAGAATATCACTTGACGAAAATAAAAAGGAGGTCGGCAATTAAGTTTTAGGAGTCTACGTGACGGCAGCAATGACAGAAGCATCTTCGGTTTGTTAATCTTTCTTTGTTACCACGATTTCTTTATTCCATAATTATTAGACATGGTTTTGCTACGATTTTCTTACGTTTAGTATTCTAATGAGTAGCTATACCATTAAAACTAACAACAATTTAACAAGTTTTTTGGGTTGATTGAATAATAGGGATGGCAATGGGTCGCGTTTGGGACGGGTTTAGGCATTCCTAAACCCATACCCATTTATCGCTTGTATCGGGCTACTTGGGTATATAATCGGGTAAACGGGTAAAATGACATTGTGGTTAATGGTAACGAAACTGTGATAAGTCTACTGCCGTTTGTGAAAGCCCCGTTCCCAGGTAGTTGTTTGACTCGTGTTCCTTCTCGGGATAGTGTTGGCTCCATTCGTCATTTTCTAAAAGGGTCTTGCACAGAGTTATTTTTCATTAAGGTTTGTTTTAGAGAAGACAATGGAGTGATTGGTGATGTGTATTTGTTTAAACTTGACAAGACTATTATGACGTGGAACGAAATCAAAGACCTCAAAGATGCAGTATTTTTTATAGAATACGCTAGAGACGACTCGTACTCCGTATCCTACAATTCTAGAGTTACCTCCGAAATCGGGGGTTGCATACATATACTTGGTGAGATGGACAACATAGTACACTCATTCCATGTCAAAGACAGAACCATGTCACAATGTTCAATGTCTTGTATTTTACGAGAAAGCCAAGTATTGGTGTGGGCAATGCTTGAATGCAGGTACTTCTTGTATATATTTAATGTGCATTTTTTTAGCTAGAAAATTTCTACTTATTATCATACTTTGTGCAGGTTAGAGGTTGATCGTTGCGAACCAAAGCAAAAAAAACTGCAAGACAAGGATGTTGAGATAGTCATAAAGACAATAAAAGTTGAATACGATAGCACAACGAATGAGTCGCACCTGCTCAGTGTTCCGTTTCATCTTTTGGAAATGATTATGGAGCTTTGTGTTGGTATTGAATATATGAGGTTTCGTGCTACATGCAAAAAATGTTGTCTGGCAGCACCGCTAATTCAATGGAGGAATGTTTCGCCATGGCTGATGGTGTTAAAGCAACGCATTTTTAATATTATAGATCCCATACATGGTGGCAATTATTTTATAGAAACACCTGATGAACTAGAAGGTGAATACGAGATATACAGTTCACGCTATGGTTGGGTTTTGATGAGTGAAACTCTTAGTGGCAGCCTAGTGTTCTTTAATCCATTTACACGTAATATCAAAACGTTGCCATGGTTGCGTCCTTGTTTAGGAAGCTTTTGTTTTTCAGCACCACCTACTTCCCCAGATTGTCTGGTTGTTGGATTTGTGGATGTCGGGAATTGGCATGTCTACATCTATCGCGTATCACATGAACCACAGTCATGGCACAGGTATCGTCTGGATTTTGGCACCGATGATCCATATTCTTTTCACATTCCAACATTCAGTGGTTGAGATATTTATGCCTTACGTAACAAGGAATGTATTGATGCTTTTAGAGATATTGGTGAAGAAGAATACAATTGGGAGCTTGTTACAGAAAAAATGCCTAGAAGCTGTTGTAGCTCTCCAACATCGATCTTTGTATCAAAATGTGATCAACATCTATTACTTGTTATCGTGTGTGAGTTCAAAGAATGTGTAAAGGTCTTCAAACTAAACGATTCTACAAAAGAATGGGAGAAATTAGACGGTTTAGGAAAGCACATGATTTTTATTTCTACTACATCATGCATCTGCCTTGAATCCAAGTCACCGGAAATGGGAAACAAGATCTATTTTCCCAAATTATGGCAAACGAAGGTGGTGTTCTATTCTCTCGAGACATGCAGGTATCACACGTTCGATGACAACATCCAAGAATTTTTTGTGGCTGATTTATCCAAAATATCTTTTTGTGACCCTCATACGTGGATTGAACCAAGCTGGTCCTAAAATAACAATATGTGGCATGCAATTTGAGCCCCCCCCCCCCCCCCCCCCCCCCTTTTCCTCTCGTGATGTTATGTACTTTGGTGATGTTAACAACCTTAAAACATAATTTTTTTAACGAATGGCATTAAAATCAACAAGTTCCTTTAATAGAGAACTAAATATAATCTTGTGTTTATAAAAAAACACTTTTATCGTATTTGGTGTATTGCTCTCTTTGTGTAACTACCAAGTGTCCATCAGAACTGATAATTTACCCATCCGGTGGACGAGAATATCAACGCGTGAATTTGACGACTACATTAATTCAGTAACATGAATGAGAGCATAAGGCATGTTTGGATGAGATGAGTTATTCATGGTTGTATTTTGACGTGTTAACCAATATCCTTTTGGATTTATTTCTTGTTTCACCATTTAATCCCTGGCATATGAATGGATTGTATGCTTTTAAAGGTATGCAGCTTGCAACAGGTGAAAACGGTAACCGCCATAGTAGCTGAATGACTCCTCTTCTACACAACCAATGTAAATAAAACACCATACAAATGGTAATACAACAATAGACAACGTATTGTTGTAAGTGATATAAATTTTAATACAATAAAAGTTAATGTTCTTGTATTTTTTTTGGTTTATATTTTACCTTAACAGATGTGAATATGTTTTTAAAGGCCTGCACCTTGCAACAGTCAAAATGATAACCGACATATTACCGTTTTGTCTCTCAGGCGATTGAATCAAACAACCAAAGCAACAAAATAAATTTTGCTAAAAGTAACTAAACTTATTATTATACCAGTTTAAGAAACATAAAACCTGTTTATCCAAACATTAAACATTTATAAATGCAAAAGCAGTTTCAAAGCACACACTAAATACCACAAGTGATGATTGCATAAGAATCCGACATGCCATTCAAATTAGCACCAATAAGATTCTTTGCTGCTAACGGTTCCACCTGCATATACATATATTGTTGGCCGTTTTGAGCAACTTAAATATATATAAACAAAACCTCCATATATTTCAGATTGTTTTATTTGTAAATGAAGGTTTCTCATGTATTTGACCCGAATTCACAAGTATGAGTCTCATCAAACATAGATAACCCTTACACGGGTTATAACATCTCATTAAATTAAAAATGAATCTCACCAAATATTTGATATGAAATACTATAAAATAGTGATATACTAAAATTCAATATCCGATTTTAAAATAAAAGATATTATTTAAATACGTTAGTTGTTTATTGGTCAAAAAATCAATGATTGAAGAGATATAGACTAATATATGCATGTCTATTTTGAAAAATATATTCTCAAGAAGTAATTCGGTAAAGCTTGGCCTTTAGGCAATTAGGTCCCAAATATATTGAGTCTTCTTTAAAAATAAATATATTAATAATATATATACATTTTACTCTCTATCCTTCTAGATTTAATTGGTGTAGTGTGCTGGTAAGGTAAAATTATTGTGCTAGCACCGTGGACGTCCGGGTTTGAGTTCGTATCCCAACATTCTTTTGTTTTCTTCTTGTTAGCAATTGCAAATGAGTGCAAATCTTTCTACTTAGGGGGGACATGACCCTAAAAAGAGTTCAATTATAAATTATTCAGTTTTAGATTTTTTTAAGAAGCTATCACTAATGTTAGCCGTATGATTTTTAATTTGTTTTTTGGACCTAAATATCCGGTGCTAAAAACACACTTGATGATTCTGGTAGAAATTTGAGTTCAAAATTCATGTAAAAGAATAACATAGTTGAACATCTTAACTGTTAAACATATTCTTATTAGTTTGTTACTTTGTTTTGTAGATCTACCTTTCAATACCAATCTATAAATGGGCATTAATTATTTTGTTTCTTGACATTTTTGCGTCAATGAAATAAACATAACTTATGTTGAAGTTTAATATATTATAGTTTCATAATAGTCTGTTTAAGCTGTTTTTTTTGGCTAATGGGTCAGATAAATTGAACAACTTTAGACTTAAAACCCAATAACAACAAAGAATTTAATGAATTTAACTATGACACGTCAGAAAATCTGAAGAGCCTTCACCGCAGACGAACTTCAACCGCAAATAATTGCTACTATACAGGTCCTAGGTGAACAAAACGTAGTACTTCCATTCCGTTCAGTAACTTCACATTTAACACTACAATATGGCAAAAATCTAACACTTAATATATCCTTTGTAAGCAAAGAACAAACGATTCCTGTATCACAACTATCAAAGAATTTAAAATTGGTAACAACAGGACATGGTACTACACGCCATGCAACCAATACAGAAATAGGGAATTCCCATAATAACAATTTACCTACAAATGTGAAACCATCCAATTCAGCCAAAATCATCCATAAAATCATCCATCACACTGATAATTTGTCATGAAAATCCTCAAAACATAGATTTGACAAAAAAAAAAAACAACACAAACACCATTTCTAAACAAAGAACGATGGAGATCCATTGTTTAAATAGAAAACGCAAGCAACCAAAAACCGTTAATGGTTTTCAACAAGTATGTAAGCTAAAGTCATTTAATCAAAACATCAAAGGTCACCCTGCAAGACTGCCTTATCTTCATTTTCAATAACCGGTCAACCCTTTGAACAACACCGTAATTGACTCCTTCCATAATTTTCACTCTTTCAATAGTGAAAAACAAATTATATTTGAACAAACGTTTGTTTGTTTGTTCTTCTATTTGTTCGTTTGAAAAGTGTCGCTTATGTTTCCATTGAACGGGGCTAGTAGCGACCGGTGGGATTTCTCTTTTACTAAACGGGGCCATCGGGCACTCGTGGGATGATTAAGAAGATGAGTCCCCCCCCCCATTCTAATATCCGTTTACTCGTTGTTGTTTCCATTTGTTCATTTAGACTTCCATTTGTTCGTTTGAAAGTGTCGCTCCTGTTTTCACTGGGCTTACAACGACCGGTGGACTTTTGTTTCACTGAACGGACCTACCAGGGACTCGTGGAATGATTAAGGGGGTGAGTTCACCGTTCTAGTCTTCTTTTATTCCTCTTCGTTTTAGTTTGTTCATTTAGGCTTTCATTCGTCCATTTGAAAAGTGTTTGGTTTTGTTTTCAGTGAACGAAACTAGTAGCGACTGATGGGCATTTTTAGTCGGCTCAGCGACTCATGGTATGATTGAGGAGATGAGTCTCTCATTCTATTCTTCTTTTACACTATGTGATTTTCATTTGTTCGTTTGAAAAATGTCGCTTTTATTTTCCTCGAATGGGCTAGCAGCGACATGTGGGCTTTTGTTTCACTAAACGGGGCTATTAGGGACTCATTGAATGATTAAGGAGGTGATTCTCTCGTTCTTACTTTCTTTACACGTTGTGGTTTCCATTTGTTCGTTTGGGCTTCTGTTTAATTGTTTGAAAAGTGTTGCTTCTTTTTTCACTAAACGAGGTTAGTAGTACGGTAGACTTTTGTTTTCACTTAACGAGGCAATCAAGGAATTGTTTTCACTTGTAAATATGGATAATCACAAGAATAAATGAATATGAAAAACAAATAACGATGACCCGTTGTTTATTTATTTATTTTGACAAAAAGCCAAATTACTTGGGTGAGCGTATGATCATATTATATGAAGATGAGACTAACACATAATCACATAGTCATACGAGGCATAAACATTTAACAGGTAATTATCACATATACATGAGGTTGAATTGTAATTGAGAAAATGAGGCAAAAAAAAAACTAAATGGTTTGATAGTGGTATACATGCTATCCCAAAAATATGAAAATGAGAAAAAGGGGTGTGTAAACTCACTTGATAAATGTAAGCGCATAAAGGTGAAGAGTAAAGCGGCTTAAGTGAGTGAACCGAACAAGTTCGGTTCAATGAGTAAAACTAGATGAAGAAAATAATATAGGAAAAAGGATAACATTATACGCAACGAAATAACATTATATCGTAGTTTGAGTTGTGTTAAATGTTAATAAAAATTATATCGTGGAAAAAGGTTAACAATCCATTTTTGTGATTACAAATTAAAATACATGTTAAAACGTATTTCGTCTTCAAAATTCCTACAAAGGTTATTCAATATTTAGCTGCAAAGTCTATTCTAGGAGCTAATATGCACAAGCTAAAAGATCTATTTGCTAGATCTTTGATATTTATAAATAGCATAGACAATTACAGACTAACGGCAGATAGACGGGCAACAAGCTGCGCCGCTACCCCCTTCTGAATAGCAAACCCTACCCTGCTAAACACAACGTTCCCCTTAGCATGAGCGAAGTTACTGCCGACCACCTGCTGAACCCGCTTAAGGAACTGAACCGCGTCAGGGCCGAGAGCGCCAAAGGTGTCAAAAGAAAATGGTACGAACACGTGCTGATTCTCAAGGCAAGATTTCTCGTGCTTAGCTACTTTACCTGCCTCTGCCTTGTTTATCGCATGACCCACCACAAACCCTTGGTCCCGTAGCCCAACGAGGGGGGACACACCTGGCAAATCAACGCACGCGTTCTTACCTCCTTCCCATCTAAAAACAAGAATGTCAGCGGGTCGTAGGGTTGATCTTCCATCTAAAGGGTCGGTCAAGAAGTTCACCGGGCTTCCTTTCTTGCCGAGATCCCGGCCCGCTTAAGGACGTCGTAAAGCACATCTCGAACTAGATCATGTTGATATTTAAAGCCCGGTAATTCTTTGCAATGGACTGCATGCTCCCCAAAAGAATCCAAACAAGCCTTCCGACATACAGGACACAGGTCATCAACCGGGAAAAGGGGTACCATTAGCCGGTATTTGAGGATAGCCCGATATTCCACTGCCGACATACGTTGCCCTAAACATTCAATGGGAACAACTGACAGGAAATCCTGAGCATGAGGGGCACTTAAACACTCAAACACAGCTCGCTGCCGCGGGGACAAAGCGAACTTCTCTTCAACTGTCTTGACGATTTCTCCATATAAAGCATTCGCCAGAATTTTCTGGGCTTTAGGAGGGGCGGTGTCTTTAATGTAGAAACCGCCAAGATCAAGATCAGGAAGAGAACTATGCAGGGTATCTAACGCACCCTTATAATCAGAGTCAAGCAACCCACCCCCACACTCCCGAAGGATGTGGTCTTGAAGAACCCAAGATTGGGCCCTTGAAGCCACAAAAGCGTAGGAAAAGGCATCCTCAGCCGAGCCAATCCCAAGACCCCCAAAACAGGTTGGGAGGGAAGCTAACCTCCATTGGAGGTCCCCAAAAAAGGCACCCCCACAAACCACAATGTCCTCGATCGCTTTCCGAAGACCCATGTTAAAAACAGAGACGGCTCCTCCGACATAAGGAGGCTGACATGTCCTAAGCCCAAACAGTAGTTTAGCGACCCCCATACACGAACGAAGCAAGAGGAGTTCATTTTGAGGGTCACGAAGGCCTTTGAGGCATTCCATCAGCTCAACCGCATGTTTTGCTCTTTTGAGGGCCAAACCACTAATAAACTCCCCGTTTCTACTGACAGCACCACCCAAAAGTTTCACACCATGCACCGGCCTACCAATCTCCCGCGGAAATAAACCCTCTTGAGTCTTCACCCCGTCACATGTAGGCCAAAAAACTTCAGATTTTTTGATGTTGAGAAGGAGACCCAAAGAGGGGCCATCCACTCTAATGAAGTCTAAAGCCTTGGCAACCTGAGTAGCATCTCCAATAAGGGTCCCATCATCCAGGTACCAGGCGTGAAAAAGAAGCTTACATCGATCTCTGATCCGGTGGACAAGGGGGTGTAAAACAAGGGCAAACAGGAGAGGCCCCAAGGGATCCCCTTGCTGAACCCCTGTGGAAGACCAAATATTATCATTTCCCACATAAAGCCTAGCTGGCTGTCCGTATAAAAAATCAACCCAAGCGGAGATGGATGGACACATTTTCCTTACCTCATTTAAAAGAGCAGTTCTATCCACAAGGTTAAAGGCATTCGAGAAATCAACGGTAAGCATAGCCAATGACCCGTCCCGGTGGTGCGCATTTACAAACCTATTCGCACTATGAAGAACTGCCTCAGCCCCGTTTGGAACCCCGACCCCAAACTGAAAGTCGCCAAGATATTTGGCCATATCCTTCCCCACCCCCTTCATAGCCACCTTGGAGACTACTCTCCTCCAGATCGAACCCACTGCATTAGGTCTAATCCCATTATCGGGCTTGAGAAGAGGCGTAAGGGGAGCAGATGCAACGAACTCCGCCAAACTCCTTGGGCACCCACTCCTCAAACATAAGTTAACCATAGCTGTAGTCGCCCTGAGCAGACTAGGCGCGATCACGGACCCTTCCCCACAAAGGCGTCCAAAAGGTGTTGAGCCCTCAAACCATCTCTCCCACATGATGTCCCTTTAGGGAAGGATTTGATACACACCAGTACACTGTCAGTCTCTGCTACATGGGGAGGCTCTGCCGGTAAGAAAGCGGGCATGGTAAGGGGAGGCATACACGGGTGTTTATCCTCAAGAGCCTTCAAAGTTTTCTTATCAAGTGGTGCGACCCCAGAAGAACATAGAACCTTAACTGCAGCGGTAAAGTGACCATCGGTAACCTTACGTAAACACTGCTTGACGTTAGAACCCGTATCCTCGCTTTTTTTTATCAAACCCTTTCTTATAACCGTTTGGGCCCTCCATCGCAGGTTGAGCAAACAAAGACTGAATGAGAGCGCCAAACCCCTTACGGTCACCCCATTGGGCCAACGCCCGCTGTATACTGAGGCATTGACCGGTTTTCCTGTTGCCCGACCCTTATCCTGGCGGCTGACTAGCGTAAACACATGCAACGTACACCGAGGTTAAAGTAATAGTCGAATCCATGCATCAACTGAATCTGGCATAGCCACCACGTTATCCAAAGCTGTGGTCAAGGCTTGGCCAAACGTCATGCGACAACTAAAAGGGATGCTCTTAACAGTTTTAATAAGAAGAGAAAAAACCCGGTCAAGAAGAGCAACATCCACACATACCTCTCCAGACGAGGAAGCCCCCATTGCGACACACGGTCTAGGGACTCCCACAATAAAATCCTCCTCATCCCCTTCCCTTGGGATAAACCGAATAACCCGATCTTCATGGTGACACGCCTGACGGCAGGAATAAAGACGCATGCACTCCCAACACAACCATTGTTCAGACAACCTAAGGGCTTTGCAAACAGAGGTAAAAAGATAAGGGTCTTCAGCAATAGCATGCCTCAAAGTATCTTTTCTATCATCCGAACCAAAATGGTGACTTTTAATATGAGGCATAAGCCTTCGGAACCCCTTAGACCCAACAACACCATCGGGGCAACAATGGAACCCCTTAAAGGGGCAAAGCCAAAAACCATTAGACATGGCCTAAAAAACACCGAATTGAGAACAACTTCAACCAAGACATTTAGGCAATGTCTCCATCTCAAAAAGAGAAGGAAAAAAAGAAAGAAAAGAAACAAGAGCTAACACCCGACGGTTCAAAAGCTTTTTGAACCCAAGCTCATTGAAAAACTTACACCGAGCATATCATCGAACACCTTGTGGGCGCTACAGAAACTGACACAACTGAGCAGATGGAAAGAAGTGCAGACATGGCGAATGGAAGGAGTGATCTGCATAGTAATTGCGAAAATCAAAAAGGAGGTTTGGGGGAGGGGGTGGTCGGACAGATTGTGGTGGAGTCGTGGTGAAGACGGGGAGGTAGTGACGGTGGTGGGTTTAGGTATGGCAAACGGCAGCGGAGGGATGGAGACGGAGAAGTGGAAAAGGAGGTTGGTGGTGGTCGGAGATGTGGTGACGGTGGTGGGTTTAGGTATGGCAGACGGAGATGTGGTGACGGTGGCTCTGATCCTAATGTTACCGACAAATTGGAACGAAAAATAATATCCGTTCAAATTTTGTTCTATATTTGTCTATAAAACTTATCTTTACTAATCTCCTATACGATTATCCAAAAATACTTTTAAAAGAATACGTAATATGTTAGTGATAAGATGGTGAATACATTTTACCAATTAACACAATTTATAAAATACCTGTTTAAGCACTCAAAATAGTCCATTTCAACACTAGAGTACTACTATTGTATACACTAGTATTTCTTGGATCACCTCTTGGATTATGTATGCCTACAATTAACTAAAGTTGCCCTGGTAGAACCTACTTCTTCAAGGCATGTTTAGATCGTATCGTTATATAGTCATTTATAGCCCGAATGTTGTCTCATTAAACTATCTTATGCATCAAGTGTTCAAATCATATAAACAATTTGACCGTTGTTTGATAAATTTTTATTCGGAAAACAGGTGTGATATGAACCATATCACTGATCATACGACCCATATGATTAGTTGGTTATTATATGTTTTAAAAAACTGTGGTAAAATTTATATTTTTATAAAACCTTGAGAATTGACATTAATATCAAAGTCATAAAGTATTTCATCTGAATTTAGTTAAGTCAAATTGTGCATATCAATTACGTCGTTTATATACAAACTTGAGAAATAGTTTTTTTCTCATTTAATAACATCCAGAACCATTCTAAATAATTATCCATCCTATTAAAAAGTTGTTGTAAAGTCCGTATTTTTTTAAAAAAGAATTTCTTAAAGTGAAGACTTATAATACTTTATTGATAAAATATATTTTCCCACATAAAATAAATGCTAGAAGACGTGAAGTAACGCGGCTCTACATATGATAAGGTAAAGCATGTGGTTTATAATTTGCCAATGAACAAGCATGGGCATCAAATAATGGAAGATATTATCATGCATGAAGCTATCGTTGTCATTTGACTTTAATTATAGCCACAGAAAGACACGTGTTCCGGCCGGATGCCCACATTACCCACCCTTAGGGCCTCCCCTGCATTCTTAGAATCCATTGTGGTAATAACCGGCTTGTAAACGAGTTGAATGACTACGAATAAGGCATGTTCGCATACACTCGTTTTATATAAATCAAACATACGATCAAACATAAACAATTAAACAAATGGGTTTTTTGGCCATGTTCATCCGTTTAGAAAACAGGCGTGTTGGTGTTCATTTATAAACAAATGAACAAAGATAACTGAATATGAATAGATGTACACAATCAAGCGAACACCAATTAAATAAACGTGAACACCGACATCAATAGGTTGGGCCTACAAAATTAATAAAACTAGTTTAAATTTGTAAAACATGATACTAAAATTCCATAAAACTATACTAAATAGTAACGGGCCTTGGTATGTTATATGAATACATAAACAAGCAAACGTAAATACACTAAACATTTAGGGATGTCAATCTTCTCGGGTTAACACAATTGATGGTTTAAATTGTTGAACCTGACTACTACGATTCATATATTTATTAAAGACAAACACAACTAGTTTATCCCATTATCTATTGACGTGTTAATAATAATGGTTTAATCTATTCAAAGGAAAAGCATGAAAGTATTTAAATCTCTCTTGTAATGTATAAATGTGTAGTATTAGATCAAATTTATCTTTTTTAATGACCAACAAAAACATTATTGTTGTCAAACAAAGCGTTAAACATAAATAATAAGTATATTACACTTTTATTTTCTAGTGATGTGATCAACAAAAGCGTTTATCTCAATGTGTGTAAGACCACCTTCTTCCACAGATTGCTTAACATCTTCACCAATCTTCTTGGCTCTCTTCCTTATCTCATTGCCCTCATCAGAATCCATCAATATTCTAATAGTTTCCTCAATTACCGAAGATGTTACTACGTCACCACCACGCCCCCAATCCCCTACATTTACACCAATCTTTAAAACTTCAGTTATGAACGTAGCATTTCTTGGTTGGTCCGAATGCATAGGCCAGGCCGCAATGGGAACACCCACTGTAATACTCTCCATGCTCGAGTTCCAACCGCAATGACTCATGAACCCACCTGTTGCGACATGAGCCAGCACCTCTAACTGTGGTGCCCATTCTCTCACCACCAAACCCTTTCCCTCAACTCTTTCTTCAAACCCTTTTGGCAATTCAATATTCCTACCTTCACCTTTGAAGATATCACCTTTATCGGCATCTCGTAGCACCCATATAAACTTTTGTCCACTCTTCTCTAAGCCATTAGCAAGTTCTTAAATTTGCTCATTGGAAAATGAAGTTGTGGACCCAAATGCAACATATATCACCGAGTCTTGGACTTGTTTATCAAGCCACTCGAGTGCCTTATGACGTTTTGTAGGGTCTTCGCTATTGTTTATGGACACCGGATTGAAAGGACCAAGTGCCCATTGCTTCTTGCTACCACGAAGTCCATCTTTCGAAAGATAGTCAAGAAACTTACTATCAAATACTTTGCAAGTATCTAGAATATTGCCCGAATTAAACTTCTTGCAATGATCAACATGAGAAATGGCAAATTCACTAAATTCTTTTGGCATAGAATCTTGAAGAATAGGGATCTTTGTAAGTGGAGTATAGGCTTCAATATCATCTAAACATGGTCTTCCTTTGTGTTCCCAAACGTATGTATACATTGTAAACGCGGATGCACAATTAAATACATAGGCCTCTACATTTTTAAATAAAACTACATCTTGAACAACCGTGCTCATTAGATAGTCATGAATGACGACGATTCTTCTTGCAGTGTTTGAGATTTCGGCTAGTAGTTTCGCAAAAGGTTCCCGGAGATGAGATGATGCCTTGAATGATGGGATAAGGTGTGTTGGAAACTTTGTGTAAGAATTAGGGTTTGGTGGTGGTGATTCAAAGGGAGGTGTTTCAAATTCATGGAAATGAATATTTTTTTCGGAGTCATGGTTCCAACCATGTATACGAAGCTTCGCTTGGCGGTTGTGGGTGGTGGTTCCGACGATATGGATGGGTAGATTGTAGACGGAAAGAAGACGGGCGAGGTGGAGGAGTTGGTTGAGATGACCTTGTGCTACAAAAGCCACCACCACCACCACAACATCGTTTTCCATTAAATAGAGTGTGACAATGTAAAATGGTGGTCTATCTATCAATATATACTTGAAGTACTCAAATGAATTTTTAATTGTTCATTATCATTCTATCAAATACATAAGTTAGCAGACAAAAGTCTGCCGTCATGACATCGTAAGTCTTATAAACTTATCACGTTTTTTTTAAATGTTGTTGACAAGGTATTTTATTTGGATAGGCCCTCTCTCTTGAAGTGACAATGGTGTCTCATCCAAATGTCATAACACTTGACACAACATATTACCCAAGTTCAAATACTCGGTGATACTGTCCAAATTTCAAAGTGTACATGTAAGTCAGCAGCAATGGATATTAGGTTCAAAGACCCTAATTACCCTATCCATGGTTTTTTAAGTGTCTCAAACTTAACTTTCCAAGCCCTACTTTTCAAACGCAATTTTAATTTTGCATTCATAAAATAACAATTAAGCTTAGATTGTTTAATTGTCTAACCACTTAATTAATTAGTTATTATTAATATAATGATATATTATTGAGTTTAATTGGACCTTTATAAAAATTAGACCAAAATATAATAACTTTCAGAGTATCATTTTTTTTATAGTTCTACACTATTAACTTTGTAATTTTTTTTATTTGTACATAATATGAAAACTATAAAAAGGTTTTTGTCACTTGTAATATGTATTTGTTATTGTGTTTTAATAAAATTTATTGCTCGCGTGTCTATACATGGTTTATTTAATGTAATTTTTTTTACTAAACCTATTTTGGTTTGGTCCGTTTTAGTTTGACTTAACCTGTTTTAGGCCATTTTTAATTCCCAATGAAAAAAATTTATTGATCCGTCAATTCAAACCTAGAAAAAAACTTTAAGAAAAACATTCTGATAATTAATTTTATCGAAGTGGTAATGGCATGTTGTTGACAAGATGATACATAGTTCTGGATATATATTAATAAATGCAAATGTAACCAAATCGAAATTGATATTTGGTAACGAAAATTGATAAGACAATACAATATATGTGGTCAAATACCACAAAATCTAAACCAATTTTTCTGGCATTTGTATTTCAATAAATAATGAAGTTTTTAACTAAAAATAATTCAAAGGATAATCGGCAATAATACGTGAAGTCAACATGGTAGAACATTTAAGTTTAAAGCACTTTTGTTGCTACCTAATTTGTCGATCGAATAAATATTATCTAAACTTAAATATATTTTTTTTCGCAATCGATTTACGACAAAATTGTATATATATTTCTTTCATTATTTGTGACTGTTTTGATGCTAACTTTTTCCCTTTAAGTTAATTCCCAACTCTCAACCTTTTATAACCTAAAGTAAATTTTTTGCTTCACATATGAAGCAAATCTCCTCGGTTAAATGGCTCCTCGATCTATAGAGCTGACCCACTGCCCTACACACAATTTTCAAATGCAACTCTTACGTCCCATTGAAAGTGAATATTGTAGTGTGGCATGCTATTCTAAAATCGTCTCCCCACGATAATTTGATCAAAAGAAAAGTCATTTCAAGTCCGGACATTGGCAGTTGTTGTTTGTGTCGAGTGAGTCTGTTGATCATGTTTTTACTTCATGTTTTGTGGATGCGGTGGCGTCGCAAATTGTTGTTAGTTCATGGTGTGATATTCCTCACCGCCCCGCCCCCCTATATATGCATTTTCAGTTCTATACGTCTTTGATATTCACAAATACATCCCTAGTATTGAACATAAGAGGAAGATGGTCCGGTCTATTATTATGGTGGTGTGTTGGCATATTTGAAAGGCTTTTAATTTCGTTTATGTTGTTGTTTTAACAACCCTAGCTAGACTTAACAGGGGAGGTGTTTGGCTAGTTTGATTGAAAGTTGAAAAAAAGAGACAAAAATTCAATCACATCATCCTATGAAGCATTATCCTATTAAGATTGACAACATAAATTCGGTAAAAAGAAGAAATTAAGAATACTATAAGACAAAATGTATATTCCTGTTGGCTGTTGCAACATGATTAGTCTATGGGTTACAAATCCCGAGGAATGTGAAACTATAAAGTGGATCAGTTGCAAAAAGTCATAATAAATATAATTTTCTAATGGCTAAAAATTATTCAAATGGGCTAACGGCTAAATTCATCACATTGAGGTATACTAATCTTTTGATCCGGGAAAAACTCTCACCTAAGGCTAACGTCTGTAAACACTTGCCCAAATGCACGACAATAAAATGAAATAAAACTCGTTCGTTCAAAAATCCAACTAGTGAATGTCACATACTCGTCTAGTCTCTCATCATCCCCTTAATGCTGATGAAACTAAATGCTAAAGATAGGAATCAAATACGTTAGGAATATAGCGTGAAACTGTCAAATAAGTTACAAAAACTGTCAAATAGACTATTGGTATTATTATATGTTGTTTTTAAACATTTTTAGTTAAACGGCCCTTGAAGCACCTTATAAGGTTGCAACTTTATGACCTAAATGTCATGAGTTAAAGTCGTAGAAACAACATCTTACACAGATAGAGTATTTATATTATTATTTCTAATAAGTAATAACTTGTTTTTTAAATTTTTTAAGAAGTGTTATAGAGAACTTAATGTGAAAAACCCAATTACAATATTATATTAGCAAAAATTGTTTTAAATAAACGCTAAGATCGACGTCAAGTAAGGCGGCCCTCTCCACATGATATGGTAAACGTGTGGTTTATAATTTGCCAAAGCATACGCATGAAAAGAGCATCAATAATAGAAGATACTAATAAATTATCATATTGAAGCTATTTTTGTTATTTGAAAATAGTACGTTTTATGTAGCACAAATGTGCCATTCCAATCTTGATAAGATCAGGGTTCAAATCCTAGTAAGGGGTTATTTTAGTTTCTAATTTGCTAGAGCACGTGCATGAAAAGAGGAACAAATAATGGTTGTACATATTGTCATACTTGAAGCCATTGTTGTCATTTGATAATAGCATGCATTATGTAGTGCGAATGTGACATTCCTGTCTTGCTCTGCCGCCCCATTCCATGTAGATCCGGACGACGAGCACAAAGTACAAACCCGTGTTGTTGTATGCTCTTACATTACATATTGATCTACTGGAATATATTATCATACTTGAAAATTTGTGTGGTAATAGCCACACTTGTTTAAAACGAATAATCTAAAAGTTGAGTCAACAAAGTTATATCATTGTATGGGATTGTAGGATTGTAGCATTAGATCAAATTTACTTTGGTACATGAAAACTAAAACTTAAAAAAAATTGTTTTAAACAACTTTTAGCCGTTAAAATGTTTATGACATTGTATAGGAATATAGCATTAATTGGAGACTTTACCTCACCATTTCCACAAATCTTTAAACACACAAACTGTTAACACATATGTATGTATTACACATAAGTCTTTGTAATTTTGATCACATTTATGGATTTCAATCTTGTCAAGTTGACGAGTTGATAGACTTCGAGTTGACATGCTTGTGGTTGAATCTGAACATGTATACAACTCATGTGTCTAGCCTAAACATAGCTAGTTTTACTCATTTATCTATTTGGCATGTTGGAGTGATGTAAACTTTATGATTGTTTATAATTACAAACCTGAACATAGCTTGTTTAAATTGTGAAGTCTGAACATAGCTAGTTTAACTTATTTATCTATTGACAGGTCAGAGTGTTGTAAAATTTCAATTGTGTGTAAGTTAAGTGTTAGATCGGTTTCATCTCGCAATAGACGATCTAAACATGTTTGACATTCTTGGTCATATATCCAACTAAAGCCGAAAATAATTAAAGTGGTCTTATTTTTTTCAAAAAACCTAAAAAAATAAATAAAAAAAGGACCCCAGCAAAGAACTAAAAGGAAAAGGACAACCACGAGCAAAATTACATGATCAAAAGATATTAAAAGTACACCAATCCTTTCAAAGTAACAAATTGCACTTAGACCTATTTTTTATTCCTAAGTAGCCCGAGAGTTTTAATGTCGTTGGTAATTTTTCTTTTTCGAACTTTGCCTCTTTGTTTAAGATTTAAGAAAAGAGCTTTGTTTCTTGCACGTCAAATCCACCAACAAGATAGGTAGATGATTCATTGAATCATTTTCTTTTAAACTTCATATTTTTCTAAAGAATCATGTTATGACTGAAAACGTATATTTGTCTTTGCACAAATTTTTAACCATTTATCAAATCACCGTATCAAAGTAGCGTGAAGTGAATAAGTTGTTGGTCGTCGCCAAACATATCCACATAAACCACACAAATGGGAATGAACCTGGATATTTCTTTTACCCAAAGCAGCTAAAGTTGGCAAGTTATCCATCCCCGTCCTCCATCCAAAAATGTTGCATATCAGAGGGATCTAATTATTTCATTTCATAACAAAGTAACTACTTGAACCCATTTTAAATAGACTTTTAACTGAGCCCAATGAGAATCGGCATGAATTATCCCCTACCTACAGGGCCGGCCCAACCCTTTTGGGGGCTCAAAATGAAACAAAAACTCGAGGGCATTTTTCGAATTTTACTGTTAGAAAACAAAACAACTAACCACGAATACGTTTGTTTTTTTAAATAACTCAAGGGTAATTTTTA
The DNA here is from genome assembly GCF_021521415.1 of Bidens hawaiensis. Lineage (NCBI taxonomy): Eukaryota > Viridiplantae > Streptophyta > Magnoliopsida > Asterales > Asteraceae > Bidens > Bidens hawaiensis. Next base: position 35,062 of record NW_027492087.1, on the reverse strand, counting down.
TGATTTAGTATTTTTTTTGTTTAACTTTGGTTTAATTATCATCATTTAGTATGTTTGCGGTCTAAATTGTAGGTCTAATCCAAGTGTATGCTTGAAACCCGAACTTGAGTTTACTCTCCTTAAAAGGTTTTGATCTTCATTTTGTGAGAATGCTAATGTCTTTTAGTTCACAAATGCCCAAGCCTATAACGGCTTTTGGGCTGACAACTCTGATGTCTCAAACAACCCAATGGATCTTTTTCTCTGCTCCATAAAAATTTCCTTCTAAGAGCTTCCAAAATCCAAACCATCTAAAACTTTACAAGGTGCCTTGTACAAAGAAAAGTAATAAGTTTGAAGGCTTTTCACCACGAATTTAATTAATGCAAGTCTCCCTCCAACTGAAAGATAAGAAACCTTCCAAAGAGAAACATTCTAATATTTCAAGCAGGTCTTTTACAACCACCTTAATCGGCTCCACCCTAAAACCATATAGATTAGATTTATGTAAGTTAATTTTGAGACCAGAACACAAAGAAAATAAGAAACACCTCGTGAGCCTAGTGACATTGTTTTATCATGCCAACATACATATATCAATACAAAAATATTAAATAATGAAATTATTTGAATCTCTTGTAGCCTTGTCTTGATAGTCAAAGTTCATTAAATAAACAACAAAACGATTATTGTTATTCAACATACTTTTGGTGGAATCAAAGCTTTCTATTTATGGGACAGCACTGCCTCAACCACCATAGAATTTAACACACATTTATTTTCTTGTGATGTGTGAAACAAAAGCATCAATTTCCATGTGTGTAAGACCGCCTTCTTCCACAGATTGCTTAACGTCTTCACCAATCTTCTTGGCTCTCTTCCTCATCTCATTGCCCTCATCAGAATCCATCAATAGTCGAATAGTTTTCTCAATAACCGAAGATGTTATTACGTCACCACCACACCCCCAATCCCCTACATTTACACCAGTCTTTAACACTTCAGTTATGAACGTAGCGTTTCTTGGTTGGTCCGAATGCATAGGCCAGGCCGCAATGGGAACACCCATTGTAATACTCTCCATGCTCGAGTTCCAACCGCAATGACTCATGAACCCACCTGTTGTGACATGAGCCAGCACCTCTAACTGTGGTGCCCATTCTCTCACCACCAAACCCTTTCCTTCAACTCTTTCTTCAAACCCTTTCGGCAATTCAATATTCCTACTTTCACCTTTAAAGATATCACCTTTATCGGCATCCCTTAGCACCCATATAAACTTTTGCCCACTCTTCTCTAAACCACTAGCAAGTTCTTGAATTTGCTCATTGGAAAATGAAGTTGTGGACCCAAATGCGACGTATATCACCGAGTCTTGAGCTTGTTTATCGAGCCACTCGAGTGTCTTATGACGTTTTGTAGGCTCTTCACTATTATTTATGGACACTGGATTGAAAGGACCAAGTGCCCATTGCTTTGTACTACCACAAAGTCCTTCTTTAGAAAGATAGTCAATAAACTTACCATCAAATACTTTGCAAGTATCATGAATATTGCCCGAGTTAAACTTCTTGCAATCAACATGAGTAGTGACAAATTCAATAAAATCTTGTGGGATAAGATCTTCAACAACAGGGATCTTTGTAAGTTGTGTATAGGATTCAACATCATCCAAACATGGTTTACCATTTTGTTCCCAAATATAAGAAAACGTCGTAAAAGCCGATGCACCATGGAATGCATATGCTTCTACATTTGGAAACAAAACTACATCTTGCACAACCGGACTCATTAGATAGTCATGAACAACTATTATTCGCCTCGCAGTGTTTGAGATTTCGGCTAACAATTTTGCAAAAGGTTCACGGAGATTAGATGATGCTTTGAATGATGGGATAAGGTGTGATGGGAACTTAGTGGTAGAATTAGGGTTTGGAGGTGGTGATTCAAAGTGAGGTGTTTCAAACTCATGGAAATGAATATTATTTTCGGAGTCGTGGTTCCAGCCGTGGATACGAAGCTTTGCTTGGCGGTTGTGGGTGGTGGATCCGACGATATGGATCGGTAGATTGTAGGCGGTAAGAAGACGGGAGAGGTGGAGGAGTTGGTTGAGATGACCTTGTGCTACAAAGGGCACCACCACTACCACAACATCATTTTCCATTGATTTGGAAATATGAATGTTATGTACTTATGTTATGTTCTCTTGCTCAACTTATATCTATACTTGATTTGGTGACCGAGTTAGATTCACAAAGTGATTTTAATATGTTATCAGATCTTTTCAAATCAATGGAAAATGGGAAAATTAAATGTGCACATGAGAATGAATAACTGCACTAAGTGTCACAAATATATTTATTATTATAAGTTATGACTTATGAGTGTGCAGTGTATTTAATGACTACGTTAAGTGCCGTGTACCCAGCGCCTCTTTAAGTTGACTTCTCTCATGTTTCAGTTTCCACCGTGAAGATGTTAGATAGTAGATGTTGTTGTTCCAAATGAATAATCCGGAATCCAAAACCCGAATTGATTGTTCGGAAATTGTAAGGCCCATCTGTATTTCGTTTATGTAATGTTGGTTTTGTTGGACTCTTGTTTATGTATGTTTGAGCCCAAGGCTAATAGTATTTGGAGCTCATTAAGCCGTAATCAATGAATAGATGTGCATGAGCACACACTATATAAGGGGTGTGTAACTCATGCACAAAATAACCTTTTTGCAAAACCTACTTCTCACATTACAAACTCTTTCTGTTCTTCACGTCATTTAACCATCAAACAAGATCCGTGATCTCGGTCCTAACTAGTTGTTTTTGTCAACTAGTGTAGTGGTTGATCCAAGATAACTAGTAATAGTTGTGTGTGTTGTTAGATCCGGACAAGAACCTACAATTGGTATCAGAGCGGGTCGAATCTTATGATTCAACTTTGCACTTGATATTCGGGTTCTATTTCTGCTATTACCCAAACCGAGACGCTAAAACCAGCTAAAGTTTCGAAAATAAAGTTTGAAAATCTTGGAAATAAAGTAGGAAATAAGCATGTTTGAAGCATTCTCCTTGTAAATCCAGATGTTAGGGATCTACAAGTGCCTGATCTGGGCGTTTCGGGAACCGTTTTCCGACGGGGTTTGGTGGTTTCGATTCGTTTTGCCGGCAAGGTGAAGTCGAAAAACGAATTTCCGCAAATGCGGCGCCTGAACCCTAGTTGGTCACCGGAATCCGCTTCTCCGGCAAAGGCCGTTTTTCCGGCAGCGGTGAACGGCGAAGATAAAAAAAGAACGAAGGGTGGATGAAACCGCCGCGGCGGAAGTGCTAGCGGCAACCATACTTTTCCGGCGGCCCTTTATTTTGGTTGCGGCATTGTCCGGTGGCTGCAGTGGTCGGTTGCGGGTGATTGGTTTTCCGGCAGTGAGGTAACATGTGGAGACCAGATCAGGTGGCGGAAGTGGGTTGAGATGGAGTGGCGGTGGTTGAGACCCGGAATCAACTTTCCGGTGGCCGGAGGCCGGAGATCGGTTTTCCGGCAGGGTACCATGGTGACGGTTGTTGGTTATTTGCTGCTGGAACGGCGGCTGGTAAGTTATTTTGGACGGAGCATGGCGGTGTGTGATGATGGAGGGTGGCGGCGGTGGCCGGATGTCCGTTTTCCTACAGGCGGCCACCGGACTCATTATTCCGGCATGAGAGGCAGGTTCCGGCGCCGGATTCATTGTGGCGGCTGCTGCATTCTTTTATTTTTCACCAAAAAGTGTAATATGTTTGTGCTCTAAAATTATATGAAGAAATGGGCTGCAGATGGGCTTGGGCTTTGGCCGAGCTGCTGGATTTTGGGCAGGTTTGATGGGATGTTAATAGTGTGGATCAATATTTTATTTGGGATGTTCAACAAAGATAATTTTTGGGCCAAGAAATAATAATTGTTCGGGGTTGACCAGCTGAAGAAAGTCAAATTTGTTCGGGGTTTCGTCATTATTGGACTGTGTTCAAATCATATTACTTATGTTATTTTCAAGGCGTTCGAGAATTGGATCCTGAAAATGTGGGCTACGAGCATCCGAGATGCTTATTTATTAAGGTGATAATATTTAAACAAGTTGGATTTAATAGAGAATTAAATTGTTTAAGCTATCAACTTGAAAATGTGGGCTACGAGTATCTGGGATACTTATTTATTAGGGGTGAGTTACTTAAATAATTCCATTCTCGGATATAACAAGCTTTGTCGTTTGATCGTTATCCCCGGTAGTTCTTCAGAACCTATAGTGTTTGAAGATCCAAGATGGACAAAGAAGCGCTAACTCCTTCATGAATGAATTAGGTGGATCATACCTTTAGGGTTGATTGAAGAGGCTTCGGCTTTATCGGGTTGATTCGTGAAGATACGAGACATGGTTCAACAAAGTTTTTGATATCATAAGTCAAGGGGGTGATTGTAAGGCCAAAAAGTGTGACTTGCGATATCAAATCACGAATCCCGTTACATATTAATGGTCAAGTGAATAATTTAAGCCGGCGAGGAAACCGGACACGAAACGAGAGTTTCGGGGACACACGTTTAGCTTCAACGGGATAAGGCTTCTAGAAAATGTTATGTTTTACTATATATAGAGGCTTTATGTGTTTTTGTAAGATGTATATCACCACCCAATGGGAGTTCACCTTGGGTGGGTCGGTTCTTTGTTTATGTTATCAATCTTTTAACCGACAACGAGATTTTTCCTTATCTTATCTTTATATTATTTATGTTCGGTCGTTTGATTTACCGCACCCATCTCGACACGTTTATCAAGTGCAAAACCGTTCGGATGGTCGTTTTGGGACCTGTAGAAATTGAATTGACATTCGGATAGGGCTGTCCAAACTGCTTGCCGCTCGTTCGTCGCTCGCTCGAAAGTTACTGAAAAATGCTTGTTTGATTACAGCTCGGTTTGAAAGTGAGTCGTTCGATTTAAAAACAAGCTAAGCACGAGCAAAGCCTCGCTTCGTTTGGGTTGGTTCGTTTTGCTCGTTTTAAAAAAGTATATAATTTTCTTATAAATTTATAAAATCTTTTTCTTTTATCTTAACTTCAAAGTTCAAATTTAAATCATAGCCGCTCATTTTATATATGTTTTTGTGTTAACTTTGAGTTTTAGACATTTTAAAGTGAAGTTTAGTTATTTTAGAGTTGAAGGTTTTGAATTAATTATATTTTGAAGTTTTAGAATTTTAAAATATAAAACTTTGTACGAAATCAAGCAAAACCAAGCCGCTCGATTTCAAACCAAGCCAAGTTCAAGCATTCAAAGATCACTCGTTTCTTTAAATTCAATCTGCTAGGTTCGGCTAGCTTTCAAACCAAACCAAGTATGAGCAAACCTGCGTTTGGTTCGGTTCAGCTCAATTCATAAACAACCCTTAATGATTTTTGAAAATATAGATAGTACCATGTATCTGATACTCTTTATTTATTTTTTCAAAAAACACAATTTAATTAGAATTATGAATTAAGTTGTATTTTTTTGACTTTTTATTAGGACGAGCATTATCAATGCTGGAATGCTCCATCGGATTAGATATAATACTTCAACCATTCAAAGGCAGACTTTTGAATATATTTTTTTAGATACTGTTTGGATAGTGAAATCTGAAAACAACTATTAATCAAGATGTTCAAATATTCAAGTTTGAACACTTCTAACGTACGCATATACAAGATATCATTAAAAGAGAAATTATTTTGGTGTTCTGTGTATTTTTATTCCGTTCGGTCAGAAAACATTACTATTACAAGACCATGTATAAAATATACATTGAATGCATGGTTCGTGCGCTCCTGAGGCTCTCCATCACGTGCTTCAAAAGAAATTCTTAAATCGTTGTGGTATCTTGCTTCGGCTCCTAGCCGGCACCTCCCAAAGAGCATGCATTGGGTGGTGCTCCCACCCGGAGCCTGACCCGAAAACTTCACGAAAATAGAAATGGTTCTGGGTTGGTTGTAACGATCCATTTATTTTAAACAGGTCAAAACATGTGCTTATAACAAATGGAGTAACCCGAACACGACACTTTTATACGATAGAAGGTGATGATGATACGTTTAGCATCACCTTCTTTTTTAGTTTAAAAGGTTTTCTCTTGGAATAAAGATATCAGATAATAATAGGTTAAGATTTTGTGTGATTACACCCCATATATATTATTTTCTTATCAAGGATCTATATGAAATATCTCTAACTTGGACTTGGTTAACATTTACATTTGTTAATATCTAATTAAATATCTTCCTGTCAACATCATTTTCAAGAGAAATTACAACGTATGCATGTCGTTTTAGAAGAATTAGAAAATCCGGATGGCAGAAATGAGTAGATGGAAACGATGCCACAAATCTTCAATATTGATTATTTAAACCACAATATTACATGGTCACACTCTTATTCCCATGGGCCAAATACATGGATAATGATGTTATGGTGGTGGTGGTGCCTTTTGTAGCACAAGGTCATCTCAACCAACTCATCCACCTCGGCCGTATTCTTTCCGGCTACAATCTACCCATCCATATCGTCGGAACCACCACCCACAACCGCCAAGCGAAGCTTCGTATACATGGTTGGAACCACAACTACACAAATATTCATTTCCATGAGTTTGAAACACCTCACTTTGACTCTCCACCACCAAACCCTAATTCTTCCACAAAGTTCCCATCACACCTTATCCCATCATTCAAAGCGTCGTCTCATCTCGGCGGACCTTTTGCAAAACTACTCGCTGGAATCTCAAAGACCACGAGGCGAGTAGTTGTTATTCATGACTATCTAATGGGCACGGTCGTTCAAGATGTAGTTTCACTTCCAAACGCAGAAGATGTATTTCATTGTGCGTCGGCTTTTACCACGTGTTCGTACCTTTGGGAAGAGAAAGGAAAACCATGTTTAGATGATGTTGAATCCTACACGCCACTTTCGAAGATGCCTATTTTTCAAGATCTTATCCCACAAGAATTTTGGGAATTCATTTATTCTCATGTTGGATGCGAGAAGTTTAATTCGGGCAATATTCATGATACTTGCAAAGTATTTGATGGTAAGTTTATTGACTATCTTTCTAAAGAAGGAATAAGTGGTAGCACAAAGCAATGGGCACTTGGTCCTTTCAATCCGGTTTCCATAAACAAAAACGAAGACCCTACAAAACGTCATAAGTCGCTTAACTGGCTCGATAAACAAGCTCAAAACTCGGTGATATACGTTGTGTTTGGGTCCACAACTTCATTTTCCAATGAACAAATTCAAGAACTTGCTAATGGTTTAGAGAAGAGTGGACAAAAGTTTATATGGGTACTACGAGATGCGGATAAAGGGGATATCTTTAAAGGTGAAGGTAGGAAAATCGAATTGACAAAAGGGTTTGAAGAAAGAGTCGAAGGAAAGGGTTTGGTGGTGAGAGAATGGGCACCACAGTTAGACGTGTTGGCTCATGTGGCGACGGGCGGGTTCATGAGTCATTGTGGTTGGAACTCGAGCATGGAGAGCATTACAATGGGTGTTCCCATTGCGGCTTGGCCTATGCATTCGGACCAACCAAGAAACGCTACGTTAATAACTGAAGTGTTAAAGACTGGTGTAAACGTAGGGGATTGGGGGCGTAATGGTGACGTGGTAACGTCTTCGGTAATTGAGGAAACTATTAGAATATTGATGGATTCTGATGAGGGTAATGAGATGAGGAAGAGAGCCAAGAAGATTGGTGAAAATGTTAGGCGATCTGTGGAAGAAGAAGGTGTTACACGCATGGAGATTGATGCTTTTGTTGCACACATCATAAGACATAATTAAATATGTGAATATAGTTAAAAGTTATTTTATAATCCGTCTTCATATCTATGTGTGTGATAATCTATATATATGTTGGTTGATTCAACGATAAAAAAAACAAATGAAATATGTTTTGGCATGCAATAGCAATGTAATTGATTTGATTTTAATCTACTAGTATATTTATATTTATATTTATATTTATATTTATATTTATATAATTAGATAAAAGAAATATTAATAATCTTTGTCATTGATTTTAATGAACTTTGACTATGTTAACATTGGATTCAAATACAATAACATCTTCTATTATAACCGTCAAATCGCCTCTCAGATTTGACATTTTAGAATAGAAAGGTAGATAAGCTAACATTTCTATATAGAAGCATATAAAAACTTCAGAAAACTATAATTCCTAGTCTAGGTACTCGTTTCTTCATTCTTGATATCTTTGTGTTCCCACATAAAACTATCTAACTTCAATACCTAGTGAGGACTTCAAATAGTAGCTCATCCAAAAGTATTCGCTTAATAAGTAATTGCATCCTACATATTTTTGTAAGGACCTAGTAATCACACAACAAAAACAATAGCATAGCATGGGTACTCGCTTAGCATATGATAACTATGCAAAGAGTACTTAACTATGCGATAGCTACCTTTATATATGTAATAACTAGGTTTATGCGATAACTATATCATGCAATAACTATGAATTGAAGATTGAAGCGAACATATATTTTCAAAACAAAAATGAAACCTTCGGATATTATTGAAGGCCCCTAATTTTTGTGAATATATTCTTCGACTTTTGTGAATATATTCCAAGTAAGCATGTATGGTTTAATGTATTGTTGCTAACATTGTTTGTGTTTAATTAATGTTTTTATTATATTCAGATGCAAAATTACTTGAATATTTTTACTAAATTATTATTTAGTATATCTAGTATATTTGAATTGCATGCCAGCTGAGACTCTTTGGAATGAAATGGAGGTGAGTAAGAAAAGAAACCATAGTCATGGTTGTGTAACCGTTTACATGCATGTAGATATATGTTATGGAACAGAACAACAGAGAGGAGTATAGCTAGGCAGCGAGAGTATTAACGGGACGAATGGGGTAAAAAAAATATGTACATGTTTTCAGTTTTATTTTTGGTATATAATACACAAATAAACAAACTTCCGTAGAAAAGATAATTAAAATCAATCGAAATAAATAAACAATAATCGAAACAACCCGTCTAATACAAACCCTAGCACAAAAAATTATATTAAATTTAACTGAAATTAATTATCATTGACTGAAAGAACATTGGTCGATTTAGAAACAAGAATTGAGTTAGGGTTTTGGTATGAGATAATGAAACACCAGTTAGATTAATAAAAGTTGGTCTAATCTAAACATAGGCGTGATACTCGATTTTCAACTATTCCATATAATTTACTAAAATAATTAATTAAAAATATTAAATATTATCAATTAAAATAAAGCAACCCATTTGAACAGCTATTATACAAACAACGAACATTGATGTTTAAATAATGTCAAAATACCGTTCACAATGGAGCCAGACGTTTATAATTGCCTTCTATATATCTTTCATTAATAATAATAATAATAATAATAATAATAAATTAAAAAAAAAATCTTTGTTTTGTCGTACGATCATAAAACATTCATGCAACACATTAAAAAAAACATGACACAAATATAATAACGAAGCGGCATCCGTCAACAAAAAAAATTACACCGGTACAAAGTAAAGAACAAGCCCATACAACTATTATAAGCCCAGAAGTCCAGAACGTATATTTCAACTCCATCCCCACTACGAAACAGTAAGAAATGTAACAAACTAAACCATTTAAAAGTATTATTATTATTATTATTATTATTATTATTATTATGTAATCGACTAATCGGTAGTCGGTAATGTTTAGATGATAGCAGTATAGCACTATTCTAGATCCAACAAGAAGCCCATACAATCCCAGTAAAAGCCTTAAAAGTTCAAGCTTGTAATGAATACACCAAAGGAATATGAAATTAAGATCTCAATCAAGAACGAACACAATCGAATTGTTTATTGATTAACAGAGATTACAAGAAATGAAAGTAAAATTGAAAAATGAATGAATGAGAATGAAACCCTAACTATTGTATATCCCCAAATCAGTTACAAAACAAAACGTTCTGCAGAAATGACACAATTACCCCCTAGAAGTTTAGTCACTTCACACTTATTACACATAACTTTGTCAACTATTAGAATTGACAAGTTTGACCCCTGTACATTAATACCAACAGAAATAACCATGAGAATTGATCACAACTATTAACAAAGCTCTAAAACACTGTAAGCCTACTTATCCCAATCCAAAGAGCCCAAGGCCATACAATCCCACTAAAAGCCCAAAATCAAAGTTTTAAACTCCACGCATATAAACCCAAGCCCACAACAACAACAAAAAACGGACTAAAAAAAGGACCAAAACGAACCGACCAAATTTTCGTTTTTATCGGGATCACCGTATGTCGTTAGCGGCACCCAATTTTGAGGTTTTTGGGGATTCGTAAACATATGTATTTATAATAATTTGTAGCAAGTAATGTTTCTTCTTCAAGTTTAAACAAGCAAATAATCAAACAGAAAGCAAGTAACTAACAATAAAAAAATTAACAAACAAAATTTGCATAATCTAAATCTAAAAACAATAAGCATCTTTGATCTTGCCAATAATATTTTCTTCTTATGAGAAAGAATATCGACTTTATCTGTCTTTTGTTATTCTTTTTGGGCCTCCTTTGCAATGGCGACCTTTGCAGATTTCAAATCTGTCTTCTCAACTCTGGATTATTCGTTTCATTTAATTTTTCTAGCTTCAACGTTCGACTTAGTTGCTCCATTACAACCGGCCGGATAGTGCATGTCTTCCCGCATGCTCTTACGGATTTTGTCTATCCCGTAATTGATAAATGTGAGTGAAGACGAAATAGTAATTGACTTCTCATTGTAGTCCTTCACGTCCTATTGGGTAACATGGCCGGCAGCCACCACCGCCACGTTGGTCCTGTCTACAGCTGAGTTGGCCGATTTAATTGTTGACTCCATCATTCGCCACAAGCCCTTGTCAGAGGGTAGACGAATTTCACTTTAACTTAATCATTTATTCAAAATTAAGGTGTCTCAAATCTTTATAATGCTATATTTTATAATGTTTATTATACGTAATTTAACAGAGTTATCAACCAGTGAATTGGCTCAGGTCTTGATAACGGCGGCATTTTATGGATTAGAATGATTCAATTGAAGTCTTTTTTGTATGTCTTCTTGTCATGCATGGTCGTTTTTTTATTCACGCATGAACCACCACCTTCTTCCGGAGACACTAGCGTGCTGAAAACATGAAACTTTCGTGTTGGGTTCTTTCATTTTAACAATATTCTCTTTAGCGGGTCGTTTTAGGGGTACTCGTCTTCCCAATAAAGATGGCTCTCTTACAATCCATTTTATGAATAGCTTCACATGATGTCGGAAGATAATAAGATATGTTGATCCAAAAAGATCTTTAGTCATCGATATTTTTTAGGTTCTTTTATCGGGGTCTTAATATGTCGCAACCTTCTTACCATGTTCATCGCTATTTGGATACTCTATTACTCGTGGAGCGTATGTGAAAATTCCTGACACTAAATAAAAAAAAATCATTAGTTCAAAACAATAAATTCAGTTTTTATCGATCCTCTATAAAACATAATAAATAAAAGTTTAGTTTTATTTATAGCCATTTTGTTTCTTTATTTACTTTGGCTCTAGATGTGGGAGGGGTGTTAATGGGTTCAAATATCGTTATACTCAGTTCGAATCAGTTTATTTGGATTTTGATTTTTTCTTGCCAATATATAAAGTTTCGAACTAGGGATGAGCATTTTATATCAAATACAGGTACCATACCAAGCGGGTATCGACTGAACACAATCGGTACCAGTACTCGTTTTTCATGTTTTCGGTATCAATACCATATCGTTTTTATAGTTTTAATGGTAGTAGTGCCAATAGTACCGAACCAACACAGTAGGTATGGTGTACTTTATATTGTTTCACTCATTTCTGTATTTGTATTTCTCAGTGAGATGGGTTCGGTGCCTATGTCGTACCAATTTCATCCCTAATCCGAGCTCGTAAGTTTCTACCTAAACAAAATTTTAGATGTGTTGTTTGAGTGATGATAGCCAACGAGTTGCAACCGGCTCTTATAGATAAAACACAAATCACAAAACATTTAATAATTTTCTGCTTACATGTTAGACTTTTAAGTATAATTGGACGAGCTAGTCGACTAACGCAAGTCATAATATACATCAAACAAGTCAAAATGTGTAGGGGGTGTGCTTGTTTGAGTTTCTTATGATCTTAGAGGTGAACAACCCCAAGCAAGGGGGTTCCAAGAGGTTTGCCAAAGCCAATTTCCAATTTTAATGTTCATATACACAACATATCTATCATTTAGCCATTTTCTCAGTTTTAAAAATCCTCACACAAATTTGTACAAAGTTATTGTCAAAGTTAATGAGTTTTATCCTATTGAAATTTCAGAAGAATCACCAAAATAATCGACCTAGAAGTGTATTTACGAAAGTTCATATCAAGGACTAAAAATCTAAAAAGGAACCCAAAAAAGTGAAAATGTATGTTGGATGTTTGGTTTTAGAGTTGGATAAGGCTTGGTGTCTAGCTGGGTTGGATAAGGCTTGGGCTTTCCTATGGGAGGTCTCAAGTTCGAATCCCACTCCGGGCGACCTTGAGATACCCGTCACCAATGAAGTTCTACAAGACAGCGAAGCCGTAGTGGCGCGGGTTCGATCCTGAGGGTCGGCCCAGATCTGTCGCGGACTGAATGGAGGTGTTTTACCGGCGTCATACCTCTTGCGGGGTGGGGTGATGGGTATCCAAATGGGTACCGGGGTAAGGGTTCCCTCCTCCAACCCTTTTTTCACAAATAATGACTGAGACGAATAATGTTTATTTGAACAGGCACTAGGGACGAAAATTCTTTTAGCTTGACACAAAATTCATCCTTTCGTTTTTTAGGAAGGTTTAATATCGGTATGGCACTCAACATTACCGAGATTCAGACTATTCATACCTTAGTGACAAGTTTAAATTTAGGAAAGTGTAAATGACCATTTAATTCGACACCAATCTTAGTTTACTCAAAAAAATTTATTTAATAATATGTTTATTAGATGCTAGAATTCCATCATCAATAAGTTCGAAACAAATAATTTCATAGTATATTATAATAATAATAACACCAATAATTATTGTTATTTTTATATAAGTATAAAGAGATGTGTGTTAAAAGTTAAACAAGTTGTATGTTTACTAGATGCGGGGTATAAAAACAAATCCTTAAGATAGATAATGACAGTTCATGGTCTCTTTCCCAATTTAGTTACAATGAAAAAAGGTAACAAGAACATGTTGACTCTCCAATCACATTCAATCTCTCTTCCATTCATTTATGTATTTCTATTTCTTGTTGTTTTCATCTGGTGAATTGTTGTGCTTATTTCAATCTTTATTCTATGGTAGTTATTATTTTACTTTATAAAAAGTATATTGATTCTATTAATATTCATTTCCCTATGGTTACGGATTGTGCCTTTAACTTCGTTGTCACTGTGTTCTTCATCTTTTGTCGCACTTGATAGAAGGTGAGTCAGTCCAAAGTTCATTTTACAGTTTACTTGATTGATAGATGATACGAGAGTACATACTCTTGATTTCGATACAGAAAAGTCTCCTCGTGCAACATTGGTCTAGTTCAACATTTGCATGATAGAAAGTTTGGCATCTTTTAACTAAAGTTATTCTATAGACGATATTTGGTAAATAAAAGCTACCGTTATGTGTAGTCTTCATTTTTTTCTAATAAAACTGTTATAACGAAGCACTATTTCGCCGTTTTGAGCACCTTTTTGAGGTAAGTACTACATCAATCAACTCGTATCATTTTTTCCGATCAAAGCCCTAAAAAAACCTGTGTGAAATCTGATATATATCTCCGAGCAAATCTCTTATTCATTAAATTTCAAAATGACGTTGGATCGATAAAAGCTTTACCTCTTTCTCCATTCACATGCATGTGTTGTTCATACCCCCAGTCTACCACTCGCGCACCACATCCTCGACCCAACACCACCATCACCGCCACATCACTCAACACTGACTTATCACTTACTGACTCAGAGTCTCATAACCATTAAGGTCTCTTATCGGCTCAACACTTATTGGTGCAAAGGCTGCCAACTAGCCTGTATAGCAACAATGAATTTGTGGATTGCAAATGTGTCTTTTATAACTTTTCAAATGTCTTTATATACATACATACGTGTGTGTGTGTATATATATATATATTATGTGTGTGTATATATATATATATATATTATGTTGTTATTTTAAGAACTGCAAATTTCCAAAAACAGTTAAACAACATGGATGAAACATTTTTAGTATGAATCAAATGAATATAACATAACTTGTTCTCCAGATCTTCATTTGTCACGTTAGAGAATGTTGATAGCAACTTTGTTTTCTATAGAAACATGTATGTACCTTCACAACTCTTGTATCACATACAAAAATCTCTATTATTGCTTCATCAATGTGACAAGAACCATAGTTTATCGTGGTATGCGAGCACTTAGTTACTCATACAATTAACATGTACAAGTTGAAAATAATCGGTAACACAATATCATCAAAAACAATGAATCTTTATCCATTATGTAATTCAATTCAAATACAAATTGCACTACCTTCTCAAACATAAAAGACATCATAAATAACAAAAAAATAAAAATACAGACTTTATTTTGCTATAATGTCTTAAAATCTTGAAGGAGGCAAAGACCATATACTAAATACAATAATAATATCACACCACGTCAAGAATATGCCTATATTATCAGGCAGAGACTGATTGAGTTGAAACCGCGAAATAATCAGTTTTAAAAATAATAGTGTTATTAGTATGTTGATAATGGTGGTGTTTAGTGTTTGTGTTTATTACTTGGTGTGTGGTTTTGATGTCTAGAAGAGATCAACTTTTTTCTTGGTTATATCTTGCTTCCATTTTGGTAACTTGTAAAAGTCTTCTCTTGTCATCCCAAGATAAGACTCAAATTCTTCAGTTGAAAGATAAACCTATAACATAAAAAAAATAATGGATTAAAATGTCTATTTTGATGATCTTTTGACCCGAACCCATTTTAACCCGCATATTATTCAACTAACCTCTCTCCTCTTAAGATCGATTCCGTTAACAGGATCCTCTGACTTGACCCTAACTTGTTCATAGCTGAAAGTGGACTGACTCGATAAGATACCGTTTTCGTCCTCCTCAATAGCCACTTTCGGTTCTTCTTCTTCTTCTTCTTCTTCTTCTTCTTCTTCTTCTTCTTCTTCTTCTTCTTCTTCTTCTTCAGGAATGGGCTCAGATGGTTCCACGGTTCCACGGGTTCTTCTGGGGGTTCTTCGGGCTTCTCTGCATGTTTAACAAATTTGGCCCGTTAGTCTGTGTATGAAACGGGCCAAGTCAAAATAACTATTTAATGTAGTGTTTGTGGGCCCGTTTTAAATACCTGGTGATTCGGGGGCGGGTTCTTCGATTTTCTCATTGGTAAGAACCCCGGATAATGCAGCGACTGCAGCCCATCTCTGTGAACCAGCACTTGAACCTTTAGCAAGTCCTTTGCCGCCGCCACCACCACCGCCACCAGATGAGTTGAAAGTTGAGTTCAAAGCCGCCAAGGCGGAAGCTCGTTGAGTGTTACCGCCACCTTGATTCCCAGAGCTCTGTGTTAACAACAAATGTCAAACGGTCAAATGGGCTGAGCGGGTCAGATAACGGATCAAAACAGGCCCAAATGGGCAACTTTGAAAACGGGTAACCTAGCTGTCAACCCAGTTTTACTCGGTTTAACTAATCGGGCCCAAAAAGCTAAAAGCCTTAAAAGGCCAAAAACCCAAAAAGCCCAAAAAGTCCAAAAAAAAGCCCAAAAATCCTAAAAGGACAAAAAGCCCAAAATCCTAAAAGCCCAAAGCCCAATAATCCCAAAACCCCAAAAAGCCCAAAGCCCCAAAATTTAGGCAATAATTTACCTCATGGCCTGCTCCAAACAGTATAGTAATCTTCTTTTGAAATGAGTTCCCATGAATCTATAGTTGCATCACAAAAGAAAAATTAATAAAAATGAAAACAAATTACTATCCAAATAATTATAAAAACGGGTTGATAAATAATAATAATAATAATAATGATAATAATAATAATATGTAACAAGTACACATACCATTGTTTTCAAAGGTTCCCATGAGAAATATGTTGTGAAGAAGTTAGGTTCATTTCCTTCCGGAACTCTGTATAATGGCACACGCGGGTACAACCCGTCCAAAGCTTCAGCCCATAAAAAAAGTAAATTTTCATTACAAAAATGCCACATGTAACAATTTTGACCCATTTAGTTATGAACACGTTAAACTTAAAAATTAGGCCCAAAGGATAGAGGTCAAAAGTTTCATAGTGCATTTTTATGCATAAAACCTTCTAAATCATTTTAGCCAGAAAAAAGTTACTGCTAAATTATTATTGAATAATCTTACATGACATGACAAATTGGATTTGTGAAAATAACACTCATTTCGACATGTTACCCAACCTGCTTATTGTGATCGCTAAACGAATACCTGGCCGTAATCAAGAGCGTTTTTCTTCTCCTTCGTGTCAACGGCTTGACCAACCCAAACAAAAACCTCAGCATGTGTATCCAATATTAATATATCCTCTGGCAACAAGTCATCTTGATCAAAGTTGTAAACTTCTTCCACCTTTAACAAAAAGTTTTTTAAAAATAAATTATTGACCCAATTACAAATTTTGTCCTTTAAAAAAAGCCAAATTACGGTTCGTGTCCTTTCCTTGCAGGCGGTGTCCTTTAAACTTTTTTTTTCTACACGTTATGTCCTTTACGCTAACTGGGTTAGAAAAACTCAGTTAAATGCCCTCACGTGAGGCGCATGTGAGGGTATTTTTGTCTTTTCGTCTTTCTGACTCCATACTCTTTCCACTGTTCCTCTTTCTCTCTCTAATCTAAACCACCGGAAACCACTGCCTTTTTTGCAGGTGGTCACCTTCTCCGGTCACCATCAAACCACTGTAGCCAAAAGCTCCAGCATAACGACCGCCACCGTAGCCACCGGAAGCTCCCCAAGAACCGAGATTCACTCTCTTTCTTACTCGATTGCATCTTTATGTCTTCGATTTGATTCAAAGACTATGAGCGAGCTCCGATTGGGGTTCCGATTTGGCTGGAATAAGATGAACAGAGTCCGATTTGGGCGGAATAGGATGAATGGACTTCGATTATGGTCCCGATTTGGCCGAAAACGATGAACAGACTTTGATTATGGTCCCGATTTGGCGGAAGACGATGAACGAGTTTCGATTAGGGTTTCGATTAGGGTTTTGATTCGACGTCACCTGCAACTCCTCTCCTCCACTCCGATTACCTCCGCTGACGTCACCACGAGCACGGCCGGTGGACACGGCAGCTACGGCCTTCGTAACCTTTGAAGAATAAGATGACAGCTAGCGGTGGTCATGTTATTATTGTTGATGAATTGGAGTTGGAAGAAGAAGAAGGGTAGGCAAAAAGACAAAAATGCCCTCACATGCGTCTCACGTGAGGGCATTTAACTGAGTTTTTCTAACCCAGTTAGCGTAAAGGACATAACGTGTAGAAAAAAAAAGTTTAAAGGACACCGCCTGCAAGGAAACTTAGAAAAGGACACGAACCGGTTTTTGGCTTTTTTTAAAGGACAAAATTTGTAATTGTGTCTAAATTATTTACACATTTGTCACATAAATAATTAATAAAACCAACCATCTAGCAATTTGCCCACCTCAAATTTTCCTGAAAATCCACAAACCAAAAACAAGTTAGAACCATTAATATGTCAAATCCAAAACCACAATGTAAAAGTAAAAATTACTTTTCTAACCTTTGGCAAGTGAAAATGAAAACAAATGAGGATCTCTAATAGTTTCCAATGATACTTTGTTGGTGCTGACATTTTCTTTCCCTCCGAGCCCGAGCCAAAACGTTGCGCTTTCGGTTCCTTCTTTCTGATACTTTGCGGTTACCCCGGGCTAAATATAAAACAATATATATAAAATATTAACCATAAAGTCAAAAACTAAATAAGAGTATGAAATGCATACTTTTAAAAAATCAGCAATTTTGACTGCCCATTGCTGTTGTTCATAAGTACTTTGTGTTCCTTGCCAAATGTATAGGTGGTTACCGGCATGTACCACGAAGCATTCGTGTGAGTTCAAAGATGCTGGTACCTAAAATACATACATGATTACAGTTAGTTAGAAAGTTAGTTAAAAGAGGGGTAATTAAGTAATTTTATACTTACGGGGTCTAGGTGAATAGCTTTGTTATTATGCACTGCGGTTCCTGATATTCGAATGATTGAAGCAGCATCCGGACTGTAAGTTTCGTCGGCTGTTCCTTTGTCTGCAATGTGGCTTTTGTAACTTGAGCTTAATCCACCCTGAGTACAAAAAAAATAAATATTATCATTTTAACAGAATTTAATAATGTGATTCTCATCATCATCATCATCATCATCATCATCATCATCATCATCATCGTACTCAGTATATCCCACCAATAGCCAAGCTATGGTAGGGTCTGAGGAGGGTAAGATGTAGACAGCCTTACCCCTACCCCATAGGGATAGAGAGGCTGCTTCCGATGAGACCCCCGGCTCGATAGTAGTTTTGCATCAAGCCTTGGACATAAGGCACATAGCACTCAATCATCGGGACACCGGCTGATTGGTGCATGTACCATTGTCTTTCGGCTATCAACGCCACCACATGATGCCTGATTAACCTTCTGCCACTTTTAACGTTATTTTCACGAGATTAGTAAAATAACGTTAAAATTAGTGCAATTTTGTGATTCTGAATTATATAAATGCTACAACAAGTACCTTCAAAAGAACCATAGGTTGAAAAATAGCTACAAACTGTGGCGGTTCTTTCTCTTGATAAACACGGCCCTAAAGAAAGGATCGACAGTTACAAAATCTAAATCAAGTTGTAATGAACCAAAAGATTTTAAACAAAATAAACAAACATCAACGAACTGTTGGAATACCGTATGCCCGAGACACATAATTAGGTTAATGTGGCTAGTTGTGTTTGATCCAAGTCGGGTCATACCCAATAACGAGTTAGACACACACCAATTATGTATTTGTTGAGATATGATCTATAAAACAAATACAGAACACGACACATTCAGAAATCGGGTTTCTGAATAATTACTTGAAAGTGTTAAATAAATTAATTGGTTAATTTATTTATTCAAATAATTATTATTGGAATGATTATTTAAACATGTGTTCTTTTATAAAATGGTTTATAAAAGAAGGGGTGTTTATATATTTTATAAGGTATAAAATATATATATCATTTAAAACATGAGTCACATACACTCCATACACTTGGTCAAAGTTGGTAAAGAGTTGATGTAGGTTGAGTAAGACTTACTTAACCAAGACCTAACCAAGGATTTGATTGAGATATGATCTCATTTTTAAATAGCATCAACATACTTTCAAGTAAGAAGAAATATACAACACCTTTTCTCTCTTGCTTTTTGGTTCGGCCGAAGACAAGAAAAGAAGAGGTTCGGGTCTCGTTTTTCTCGTGTTCAAGCTCCCTAACAAAGTTCGGTGTGTGTTGGAGGCTCGGGGTATCTTCCGTTTGAGGATTTTCCTTTGAAAGTCTAGCATCAACATCATCATCTTCTTCAACATCAAGCACACTCTTAAAAGGTTAAGAATGTAAGTGTTTATAGCTTTGATAGTTTAGTTTTCCCGTATCATTTGATCCTTGCTTCGGGTTTCTAATAAATAGATTATTGGTAATCTTTTAACATGAATAAATTAGGTTGTTCATGTACACATTTCCTATAAACTTGTAATATATACATATATAAACACATGGATACATATGTTTAGTTTGTTTATATCACGCTTCCGCCTTTATTGTGACTAGTTAAATGGTTAACTAAGTTTATAAATTCCATAGAAACCCAACAAATGGCATCAAGAGCCGGGATACGGGAAACTAAGCTTCGGGTTTTCGGTTTTATATTTTTCCCCTTGAAAGATTTTATACAAAAATTAACATGCATGATTTTTTGTATTTAATCTTGTTATAATTTTTGGCTTTGTTCAAAAAAATATATATATATATATATAAAACCGAGTAAATGGGCCGAAGCCCAATTCGGGTGAAATTGGGCCGAAGCCCACTTGTTTTGGTTAATGGGCTAACCGGAAAAAAAAAGGGGGGAGAAAGTGAAATGGGCCGAAGCCCATTTTGGTTGAATGGGCCGAAGCCCATGAGACCTTTCATTGGGCCGAAGCCCATGTGTTTTGGACATGTGGGCCGAAGCTCATAATCAAGTTATTGGGTCAAGCCCAAAATGGGTTGGGCTAGGCTCGATAAAGTCAAGGGGTTTTGGAACGGGTTCCTAAGACATAACGGGTTATGTTTGTTAAAACTAGACCGAGCCGTAGACCAAATGGATGTTTGTTGTGATTGTGATTAATTATTCAAAGTTTCGGTTTGTAATAATTAATTAGGGGCAATTTTGTAATTATTTATTCATATGGGTATGTAATAAATAGATTATTTGCAATATCTTTATTTTATAGAAAAATGTATTAGGACATTTGTTTTGTAAAATTAAAGAAGGTTGCAAAATTGGAAGCTAAGGTCCAAATTACAAGCCCATTGGATCACAAAAGGGGTTGAAGAAGATGCTCGACGTTTTTGGATGCGGGATCGAGTGGGAGCTACAACGTCCATGTGTCATGTGTCCCTTAGGATCGGACCTAAGACACACACTTGTTTCGGCTAACAAGTGTGGTCTAACATAGTGGCTCGTGTCTAGTATAATTGTGTATGCTTGTTAATTGATTGTTTGATTATGTGGTTGTTAGATATTAGGATATCAACTTCGTCACATAGAATTAATTAATAAAGCATAAAACGGGTTCTAACAATTATCGGTAATCACGTGACACGTAGTTTAATAAAATGGATTTATTAACTAGCCGTCTCACGCCCATAATAAAATGGTTTTATTATAAATTAGAATTTTGAAAATGGTTTCAAAATAATCATGTTACTAAATGCATGTTAGAACATGATTTAAAGTTTTACAACTAGAATTATTAAAACTAAAAAACCCATTTAAAATTAAGGATAACAAGTTAAACACCATCCTTTTGTATAACGCTTAACATATTAGTAAGCTCTTAGTGGGAAAAAGGTCACCTAACCGCGTAGAGTAAATTAATATGTTGAGGTAATATTGGCATATAAATGGGAAAAAGGTCACCTAACCGTTTGTATGTTGATATTACAAGTTGATACAAGTAGGACGACTTAAATTAGAACCATGTGAAGAGGGTCACCCAAGCATAGGGTCTAATAGGTGTTGATGGGATAAACATGCCGACACGAAATATGATTTCGAACCGGTCCCATAAACTCTAGAAGTTGCAAAAGGGTTTGCAATTGTTATGAATAACTACCTTGATAAACCGACAATGGGAAAAAGGTCACCTAACCGGAGTCGGGTTTATCGTTGGATTCTAGATTTTAATTATTAATTATATTTGGTATATATAAAAGGGTATTAATAATTAAAAAGGTAAAACACTAAAATGAACTTAATTAAAATTCTGCAGATGGCCGCACACATCGACGACAACATAATCCCTAACGTCCAAAATGTATCTCTCCGATCTATTCTCGCTAAAGACCGTCTTAACCACAATAACTTTTCGGATTGGTTCCGAAATTTAAGGATTGTTCTAAAACAAGAAAAATTATATCATGTTTTGGAAACACCTATCCCCAACGAACCGGAAGAGGGAAGTGAGGTCGAATATATGAATTGGGTCCAACACACGGAAGATTCCATTCAAGTGTCATGCCTCATGTTGGCGACTATGGTTCCCGAAATCCAAAAGGATTTCGAAAACCATAATGCGTACGACATGATTACTCAACTTAAGGAAATGTTCCTTAAGCAATCAAGAGTTGAAAGGTTCGAAACGGTTCGAGCCTTGCATGCATGTAGAATGGATGATAATCAACCAGTTTCAACTTATGTACTTAAGATGAAAAGTTACATTGATCGCCTCGCCAAGCTCAATTGTCCCATCTTAAAAGAGTTAGCAACGGATTTGATCCTTAACTCCCTGTCGAAAAGGTTCGACACTTTCGTGTTAAATTATAACATGAATGGGTGGGACAAAAACATTGGAGAACTTCACTCAATGCTTAAAACAGCCGAGGCGAGCATGGGTAAAAGGGTTTTACCCGTGTTTGCGATCAATGAAGGTAAATCCAAGAATCGATCTCAACCCAATTCTAAGGCTAAGGTAGCAAAAAGAAAGGGTCCTCCTGTGCATCTTAAGGGTAAGGGCAAATCACCGGTTATGGCAAAGAAACAAAAGGTTGTGGAACCGAGGGGTCATAAGGATGATCCTTGTTTTGGTTGTGGGGAGACCGGACATTGGAAACGCAATTGCCCGGTCTACCTAAAGGAGCTAAGAGACAAGAGGAATGCGGGGCATGCCTCGGGTAATGTCTTTATGATTAATATTGAGCTAAATCTTATTTCTTCTAACACATGGGTATTGGATACCGGATGTGGAACTCATATTTGCAATTGGTTGCAGGGGTTCAAAAGGAATGAAGACTTAAAGAAGGGCGAAGTGAGTCTTTTCATGGGCAACGGTGCAAGGGTGCACGTGGTCGCTAGAGGAGACTTCACTTTATCGCTTCCAAGTGGTTTGGAAGTTGTTTTGAGAAATGTTTTGTATGCTCCTAGTTTGACTAGGAACATTATTTCCGTGCACCTTCTTAGACAATGTAACTTTGACTTTAAATTTGTAAAATCAGAAATGCATGTATCATCTAATGGTATCTTTTATTTTAAAGCTGTACCAAACAACGGTATTTATGAATTGGTTCATGACAATACCTCAAATAGCTCATTATATCAAACTTCCACTAAAAGACTCAAAAAGGATTTGAGTGATTCCTACATTTGGCATTGTCGTCTTGGACACATAAACAAGAATCGTGTAAATACTCTCCAAAAGAATGGTCTTTTGAAAACAAATGAGTTAGGTTCGTTTGATGAGTGTGAATCTTGTATTCAAGGCAAGATGACCAAAGAACCTTTTAAAGGTACAAATGAGAGGGCTAAGGACTTGTTAGGTATCATACATACAGATGTATGCGGACCTCTCAAGCCCACTAGTAGGAATAGTGAAAGGTACTTCATTACCTTTACCGACGATTTTAGTCGATATGGGTATGTGTATCTAATGAAACACAAATATGAAGCCTTTGAAATGTTCAAGGAATTTCAAAATGAAGTACAAAATCAGCTCGACCGAACAATCAAGGTACTCCTCTCCGATAGAGGAGGCGAATACCTAAGTGATGCTTTTCAATGTCATCTTAGAGATTGTGGAATTATTTCACAGTTCACTCCTCCTGGAACTCCTCAACATAACGGAGTATCCGAGAGGAGGAATAGAACACTGTTGGACATGGTTCGATCAATGATGGCACGAAGCTCACTACCGCCATCATTTTGGGGATATGCGCTACTTACAGCGGCTCGTATTTTGAATATGGCCCCGACCAAAAAGGTGGATCGAATACCCTATGAAGTGTGGCATGGAAAGGTTCCATCCTTTTCATATTTAAGGGTATGGGGATGCATAGTTTATGTTAAACGTGACACCCCAAATAAGCTTGAGGCTCGATCCATCAGGTGTATCTTCATAGGATACCCAAAGGATGATATAGGATATATATTCTATGATCCTAGTGAACAAAAAGTGTTTATTTCACGCAAAGGATACTTCTTAGAAACTAGGTTCCTTATGGAAGGACCTAGTGAAAAGAGAGTGGAACTTGAAGAGGTTCAAGAATCACTGGATGATACACAGTTGGTCGATACTAGTTTTCAACACGAGGATGTTGAAGGTGATCAAATGGTTGATCATACACACGTTGCTCGCAGATCTAGTAGGATTAGTCGACCTCCCAAGAAATATGGATTTCTCGTGGATGATTGCTACTTGGTCGATTCGGATGAACCGATCTCCTACAAAGATGCTATGTCACAACCTGATTGTGACAAGTGGCTTGAAGCCATGAGCGCCGAGATGCAATCCATGCACGATAACCAAGTTTGGGAATTGGTTAATCGTCCACTTAACTCCAAAATGGTTGGATGTAAGTGGGTCTTCAAGAAGAAGACCGATATGCATGGAAATTTAGATACTTACAAAGCACGACTTGTAGCAAAAGGTTTCACACAAACTCAAGGGATTGATTATGATGAAACCTTCTCGCCGGTCGCGATGCTTAAGTCGATCAGGATATTATTTGCCATTGCAGCTCATTTTGATTATGAGATATGGCAAATGGATGTCAAGACCGCTTTTCTTAATGGATATCTTGAGGAAGATGTCCATATGGTTCAGCCTGAAGGTTTTGTCGATCCATCTAATCCTGATAAAGTATGTAAGTTAAGGAAATCAATCTACGGGTTGAAACAAGCATCACGGATGTGGAATCATCGTTTTAATGAAGAAATCAAAGCGTTTGGTTTCGTCCAAAACGGTGATGAGGCGTGTGTATATAAATGGGCTAGTGGGAGTATAATCATGTTCCTTATTTTGTATGTCGATGATATACTTTTATTTGGAAATGATATACCAAGTATGGAAAACGTTAAAGCGTGGTTAAGTAGTCGTTTCTCAATTAAGGATCTTGGAGAAGCGACATATATCTTGGGAATAAAGGTCTATAGGGATAGACAAAGGAAATTGATCGGACTCAATCAAAGTGCATACATTGATAAAATCCTGAAAAAGTTCAGGATGGAAAACTCTAAGAAAGGTTTGGTACCTATTCCTAGAGGAACCGTGTTAAGCTCATCCCAAAGTCCTAGCTCTAAGGAAGAGCAGGATAGGATGAAGCATGTTCCTTATGCTTCGGCAATAGAATCTATTATGTATGCAATGATGTGCACTAGACCGGACGTCTCGTATGCTTTAAGCATAACGAGTAGATACCAGCACAACCCAGGTGACAGTCATTGGATGGCTGTCAAGAATATATTAAAATACCTTAGAAGGACTAAGGATATGTTTTTAATATACGGGTCTGGTGAGGAGGAACTCGTCGTAAAGGGTTACGTGGATGCGAGTTTCCAAACTGACCGAGATGATTCTCGGTCACAGTCGGGATATGTCTTCATTTTGAATGGAGGCGCTGTCTCTTGGAAGAGTTCGAAGCAGGATGTTGTCGCGTTATCCACTACAGAATCTGAGTACATCGCCGCTTCAATGGCAGCCCAAGAAGCTGCATGGATGAAAAAGTTCATCATGGATCTAGAGATTATCTCTACCATTCAGGAGCCCCTAGAGATATTCTGTGACAATGAGGGTGCTATTGCACAGATCAAGGAGCCTCGTGCTCATCAGAAAACGAGGCACATTGAGCGCAGATTCAACTACATAAGGGATGAAGTTGAAAAGAGAAAGATATGTATTCATAAAGTTCATACCGATCAAAATATTGCGGACCCACTCACGAAGCTCCTCGATAGGCCAAAGCATGAAGGTCATGTTTGTGCATTAGGACTTCGGTATTCTAGTGAGTGGATTTAATCTGTGTTTAGTGTTTGTATAAGAACGAATGTAATGGGTATCTCATGAAAATTAATTATGTTTTAATTATTCAATGAGTTATGTTCTATATTTGCATGTTTAATCCATGAATGACTTATGTTGTTCTAAACGTCCGTAGTCGATCATACTTGTGGGAACAAGTATGAAGGTTCTTATGAACCCGGATTGGTTGATATTCATGTGATGAATATAGGGCATAGGTTTGCCACCAAAGTTCATAGATATTTGTGGGATACAAATATTGGACTGACCCGCTCTCAAGAATCACTGCATGGAGTTAGTGTAACTGATCATAAGTAATCCTTGAGTAAAGGCGAGTATCATTGTGTCCTTTGACCTGAGATGCATATTGGATCTGGTTTTTCATCAAGTCTGATAACTTGACTCTCTTCTTTGTTATTTCGGTAACACGATAACGTGTAAGAAAGAGCTCAGATATCATACGAGATGTCAACAAGGGTGTATGCAGTCAAGATGGGATTTGTTCCTCTTATGTGTTGAGAGTTTAGATGTCTAAGGCCTGTTAAGTTAAATCATTGAGAGAATGATCACTCTGTGTCTCTTCGATTTGACAGGACATCTAGTAACAAAGGGATGTAGTGATAAGACTTACCTATATCATATCAAGTATGGACTTGAAGGGGATGATGTTATTGAATGGCACTTAGTCAAACACACTAGGGGTGGTGACCTGTTGTTAGGCGGTATTCACCATTAGCATTAACTTCTTATGAGTCACGTGCAAGTGGGAGATTGTTGGAATACCGTATGCCCGAGACACATAATTAGGTTAATGTGGCTAGTTGTGTTTGATCCAAGTCGGGTCATACCCAATAACGAGTTAGACACACACCAATTATGTATTTGTTGAGATATGATCTATAAAACAAATACAGAACACGACACATTCAGAAATCGGGTTTCTGAATAATTACTTGAAAGTGTTAAATAAATTAATTGGTTAATTTATTTATTCAAATAATTATTATTGGAATGATTATTTAAACATGTGTTCTTTTATAAAATGGTTTATAAAAGAAGGGGTGTTTATATATTTTATAAGGTATAAAATATATATATCATTTAAAACATGAGTCACATACACTCCATACACTTGGTCAAAGTTGGTAAAGAGTTGATGTAGGTTGAGTAAGACTTACTTGACCAAGACCTAACCAAGGATTTGATTGAGATATGATCTCATTTTTAAATAGCATCAACATACTTTCAAGTAAGAAGAAATATACAACACCTTTTCTCTCTTGCTTTTTGGTTCGGCCGAAGACAAGAAAAGAAGAGGTTCGGGTCTCGTTTTTCTCGTGTTCAAGCTCCCTAACAAAGTTCGGTGTGTGTTGGAGGCTCGGGGTATCTTCCGTTTGAGGATTTTCCTTTGAAAGTCTAGCATCAACATCATCATCTTCTTCAACATCAAGCACACTCTTAAAAGGTTAAGAATGTAAGTGTTTATAGCTTTGATAGTTTAGTTTTCCCGTATCATTTGATCCTTGCTTCGGGTTTCTAATAAATAGATTATTGGTAATCTTTTAACATGAATAAATTAGGTTGTTCATGTACACATTTCCTATAAACTTGTAATATATACATATATAAACACATGGATACATATGTTTAGTTTGTTTATATCACGCTTCCGCCTTTATTATGACTAGTTAAATGGTTAACTAAGTTTATAAATTCCATAGAAACCCAACACGAACTTCCCGCTAGAACAATTCACTGAATGTTCGGTTCGTTTACAGACGTAATGATACCTGAACGGGCCTCCCCTTGAGTGAGTTGAACATTGAAGTAGTCAACTTAGCGGCTGTATTTTGGTCCTCCTGTTTTAAAACAGATGGATTAAAATGTAAACATTCAATATTATTAGTTGACATAATATTAAAACAAATATTATTACTATTATTATACCTCAGTACTATCTTTTCCAATCCAATAACAAAGATAAAAATCTTCTTTTTTTCTCTAGAATGGAAACTGTAAAGAAAAATGTAACAATCTCCACTGTAGAATTTACCAATGTCTTCGTGGGCTACCGGGTTTTTAGCACCGCCATCAATAGACCACACCTACATGCCCAAAATACTTAAAACATGTAAATAATGATAATACAAGAAACCAATGAATATAGAATCAAACCTCAAGTTTTCCATTAGGTTTGAGCAAAGGCGGCACGACTTCCTCGATTACAGGTGCGTTTTTTTCTTCCCCTTTTGGCTCGCCACCTTGTTGCTTCAACAAAGCTAAAATACAAAAAATACAAAAATACAAAAAAAAAAAGTTTACATATATTTGTAAAAGAATGAATAATGCATTACAAGATCTTGCAGTCTTGCACTAATAATATTACATGCGCCATATTGTTACAATAATGAGATAGTACATTGATGAAAACAGTTCCAGAAGTTGTATGCATCAAATATAGAATTTGGACAACTTTCAACAGCGTTAACCAGACGGCCCGTTTGACCCGTTGGAGGTCAAACACAACCCAAATCGACCCATTTATACGTGAATGATTCGAAAATGTAACTTTTAACATTACCTGAAACTTTCCCTCTATTTTCAGCCACTTTTCCTCTATTTTCAGCAGAAGGTGTGATTGATGACGGCCAAGAGTCAAAGTTTGACTTGAATGCATGTGTTTCGTAACCTTGAATTAGTCGTGTTATAAGGGTGGCTTTGGGCCGGTTATTGCTAGTGACAAACTCCTATAAATGTTTAATAATGAACATCAGTAACTGATATAATAAATGTAAGAGAAAATATTATTTATGTATTTATTTTACCTCTGCAGCGTGCGAGGCGGATTTTCTATCGTCCACCTGAGTTGCTCGGCCAACCCAAACGAACACCTCGGCACCACAATCCATTAAGTAACATTTGTCAGTTTCAAATGAAGATTTTGAATAATCCTCGATTTGATCCCCTACTTTCCCTCCGGTAATGCTGCAAATATAGATCAAATATTGTAATGATAAAAAAATTTAAAGAGCAAATGAAAGTTTCCTACAAATTTCCGTGGTGAAATGACAAAAATACCCTCACGTGTTGTGCACATGATGTCACTAAGCTTGTATGCAAGTATAGATAAAACGTTGTTAAGATAAAAAGAAGTCATAGAGCAAAAGTAAGTTTCCCTACAAGTTTTCTTGGTGAAATGACGAAAATACCCTTCACGTGTTTTGTACATGATGTCACTGAACTTATATACTCAATCGTAGGATTGTAAACAACCCAGCTGGTCGTGAGCTACTAGATATTGGCTTACTTAAACCGAGCTCAAGCTTTAGAAATAGAGCTCGAAACGAGCCGAGCCCGAGTCTAAATAAGCTCGGGCTTAGCTCAGCTCATTTACACCCCTACTCAGTTGAAACATTTTCAGACTAAAAAGTTCAAACCAAAACTTTAGACTAATACCTATAAAGTTTGCCAGTTGTCCTTTCGGGAACGATATAATCATCGCTCATAACCTTTTTGCCAATAGGTGCAAACCCGCCAAAAATAACCCAAAATTCACCCGAATCACCCTCGGCTTGTAGTTTTCCATCATCTAAAAAGTTAAAAAAACAAATAGAAAAATTAGTAAAAAAAGATATAAAAACTATGCATATATCATTATTAATATCAAAAACCTACCAACAATGGCAACATTGCATGTCCCCTCATGATATTTATCCTTCAAAAACTGAATAACCACTAATGCCTTCGCGCGTTCTTGAATATTCGAGTTCGCTCCATTAAATTGAAATATCTTATCTTTCGTGTCCAACACAAACACGTCATCATGATTCAACACAGATCGAGAAAACGGGACCTTAAAAAAACAAAAATAAAAATCAAATACTTTATACAAACATAAACATACATAAATGAATATATGTTGAAAACATATGTTACCTGTTTCAAATGAACAACACGTTCTCCTTTGCACGTATACAATCTTATTTCAAACTCTTCCGGGTCGGGTGTTTTAAATCCCGATTTAACACCACCTTCGAGTGGCGCAATGTATGGTTTAAAATACGATATAAACTTATCAGATTCAAAGTTTTGAGGTTCTCTATGCTGCACTCCACGACCACCAAGAATCGCATCGAGTTCCACTGCTTTTATTGCTGCGGTTCCAGCTTCATCCTGATTTATATCATGAACTAATAAACATTTACAAGATACATAAGTAGACATAATGTATGTATATATATTGTATATATGTTATACCGGAGTAGTATCTTTTCCTAACCAGAAGTGTATGTCATACGCGAATACACCTGCACCACCTCTGCCAGCAGAAGTCTGCAAACATCAACCGTTTTAAACAATAATATCATTTAATCATATTTCATAAAGATATAATATTATTTAAACATTATAAAACACCTGCAAGACAACATATGAGTCTCCAGAGTAGAATGTGCCATAGCTAGATTTCGGCAAAGGTACGGGTTGAAAGTTTTCAATTCTCCAAATTTCAAGCCCTCTATAAAGTGTTAAGAACAAACCCAAAAATATACGAAAATGATATATATGCATATATACACATATTTAATTTTGTTTATCAATGGTTCATATGTTTTAAAACTTTTACTTCTTACATACAAATGTCTATGTTACGTACATAAAGAACCGTTAAACTAATTTGTTAATATGTTCTTTTTTAAAATGTTTACCTACGCATGTTCTTAAAAATATTAGAAGGGAAGAATAACCATTGTGTACTGCAACCATTTTCTTGTACTTTAGAATATATGTATATGTGCGTGTATATGAGACATGTAAAGGATACTGAAGGGGTATGCACCCGCCTTAACATCGAGCGGGGCGGGTCAACCCACAAGATATTGACAAGAGGCTTGAAATCAGGATGTCATGAAGACACAAAGCCAAAACCTATGCGCAAGCGCATGAAACATCTGCGCGTGGCGCATATCACATATGCACACAACACAAACATTTAGTGTGAAAATAAAGAGAAGACTTTGCGCATCCCCGGGATAGGCGCATAAAGGCCGCGCATAAGCGACACACAACAAATGAGACAATAGTCTAATCCAAATCAGGATAAGGACAACCATGATTGTACTCATCAGACAACCTTCCAGAAGGCATCTTTTAAGGAATAAAGAATGTGCTGATGTTGACAGCTGCCAATAAAGGGTGGACAACTCAGCAAAGCCCATGTGCCACCACGTGATGGCACATGGGTCAGGTGAAATACCTTGGTTAGAGAATAATCAATGAAAAAGCACCAGGTGTCCTAAGTACACGTGGCGCGAAGCAATAGGAGGAGGCCAAAAAGGCCCTAATTGGGTCTGAGCCCAATCATTGGAAACCCTAATACTATAAATACCACACCACCTCCACAGTTGGAGGCAGGCAAGAAAATATATTCTAAGTCCTTTACTCATTTTCAGATTCTGATTATCCTCTCCTACAATATCTGATTCTCACACCGAAGAGTTACCCCAAAGAGGACCCCTCTGTCCCTTTCTGAGGGGTAAGCTCACGGTGCTGTTCGTTTTGTAGGTGGAAGAACTCGTATCTCGGAAAACCATCGGTGATATAGCACACTCGTACCCGAGGAACGTTGATCGTATACAAGTAAGTCGATACACGCTTCTTCATTGGCGCCATTCACCTGTTACAACGGCAACAAAACCACTATTTCATCAATTTTCTCTCTGAAAATCTTCACCATGGTTTCCGGTGTTCGAAACAACGATCAAGTTCTGGAGGATAATGAGCTTGAGGATGATAATGAGGGACATCAGGTTCTGAGGGCGCCGCGTGACACTGCGCGCACCACCAGTAACCATCCCTTCAACACAACACCTCATAGTCAAACTGAAACTCCCCCAGACGATCTCACGTTCCAAAATCTGACTGGTACAAAACAAAAAGGACCAATGGGCCCGGAAGTTGAAACCAATGACCCTAAAGAATGGCTCATAAACGAACAACGGCGTTTAATGGACAAATACAATGAGTTGGTAAAACACAAAAAGTTAGCCGATTTAACACAAAGGCTCACATTTGATAAACAAACCATTCAGGGAACAACAAAAAAGACGCGCGCGCTGGAAGACGGTCATTCTGTTCATACCGAACAAGCTGATATTAGTGATGAGGAAGAGGTGCACAGCATGAAGAAGACGCGAGATACTCATGCAGGAAGTTCACAGCTTCGCGCACATGCACATAGCACCTGGAGCCAAAGCTGATATGGATTTATACACACCATACAACCCACAAGCGAAAGGGCAAGTGGACGTAACCATACCATATAGGCCAGCCATCTTGGTAAAAACATTCAAAATTCGCTGAGCGCATTGCGAAGGCTCCCATTCAACACAAAACCAAGATGCCAAGTGGTTTAGGCAAGTACGATGGTACAACAGATCCAGATGATTTCTTACAAGGTTTTTATAACACTGGAAACTTAGAAAGCTGGACGATGCCAACATGGTGTCACATGTTTGCTCGCTGCCTCACGGGTGCAGCGCGTGTCTGGTTCGAAAGCTTGCCGACAGGACAAATCGATGGGTTCGAAGAGCTATTGGAAAAGTTCCAGGCTCACTTTGTACAGCAGCGTAGACACACGCGCGACCCCGATGACATCATGCACTGCGTACGCATGAATGATGAAACCATTGAAGACTACATAACTCGTTTCAATCAGGAATCTCTTGCAATTGGAGGCATCACTGAACAACTCTTGCGCGTGGCCTTTATACAAGGTGCGCGCAAGTGATCAACTCCGCAGAGCTCTCGTGAGCAGAGAAGGCATGCCAACCACTTGGGCTAAGCTTATGGAAGCATCGCGAATCTTCGCGCGAAATGAAAAACAAATTGCCCAAGACAGAGCAAGAGATAAAGGGCATCAAACAGAAGCACCACGCAACAATGAAAGGAAGGGCAAACAAAACTCCATATGGTCCAGGTTGCAACAAACCATTTATTCTCTTGCAGAAAAGCAAGCTATGTGATCAGAGAGATACACGAAGGAATCTGTGGAATACATGCTGGCCCGCGCATGGTGACCGCCAAGGCAATGAACGCAGGTTACTATTGGCCAGGCATGTACTTGGACGCGTTAAAAGAGATCCAAAAATGCAAAGCGTGTCAGAGCTATGCGCCAAATACCATGCGGCCAAAGAACAACTTGATTCCAGTGACCTCTGCATGGCCTTTCCACAAGTGGGCAATCGATATTGTGGGTCCCTTACCACAAGCGCCAGGGCGAGTAAAGTTTTTGGTAGTGGCAGTAGACTATTTCACAAAATGGGTTGAAGCCAAGCCACTGGCAAAAATCACAGTCGAGGCAATGAAGCAATTTATTTGGAGCCACATCGTATGCCGTTTTGGCCTGCCCATGGAAATCGTGAGCGACAATGGCAAACAATTCACTGACAGGAAGATATCCAGTTGGTTCAAGGAATTGC
Organism: Bidens hawaiensis; assembly: GCF_021521415.1. Lineage (NCBI taxonomy): Eukaryota > Viridiplantae > Streptophyta > Magnoliopsida > Asterales > Asteraceae > Bidens > Bidens hawaiensis. The sequence goes on along the minus strand of NW_027492087.1, from coordinate 1,917 downwards.
ACATCAATCAGGTCTTTACTTCAGTATACCACCCTCAAGGGAATGGCCAAGTGGAACGTGCGAACCAAAGCTTGCTGAATGGGCTGAAGAAAAGTTTGGAGGGAGAGTCCCATGCATGGGTCGAGGAGTTACCTAATGTCCTGTGGGCGCACAGGACATTAAGCAAAACCAGCAATGTCGAGTCCCCGTTCAGCCTAACCTATGGAACAGAGGCTATGATTCCAGCGGAGATTGGATGCCCATCCTATAGAGTGCTCATGATGAGTAAGACGGATAACGAGCAAGAAAGGAGGTTGGATCTCAATTTACTTGAGGGACGCAGATAGGCGGCTATCATCAGTAAAGCCAAATACAAGAAAAAGCTAGAAAAATACTACAATCAGCGCGTGAAAGAATGCCACTTCAAGAAGAATGATTTTGTCATTCGGAACAATGAAGCTAGTCGCGCAATACCCCCGGGAAAGATGTCTCCCAACTGGGAGGGACCTTATCAAGTCTCGGAAGAATTGGGAAAAGGCGCATACGCTTTGAAAGATTTAAATGGAAAGAAGATCCCGCGCACATGGAACGTAGCACAACTTAGAAAAATGTTTCATGTAAAAGTTGTCAAGTTTGTAATCAAGGCTTTTTAAGCCATTACGAATAATGATACGCTCTACTTTTTCTTAACATGCGTTCTATTACCTTTTGCATACATGTTTCACACTTCCCTTTATTAATTTTGAGCAATATGACAACATTGTATTGACATCAAACTAAAAATAAAACGAAGTAAAGCATACATGCGCGAGCTTCAAGCTCAGACGCGTTAACGAGTTTTAACTCTAAAACGTCAGGGCCTTAGCCCAATAATATGAGCCTTAGCTCAAATTACTCATAGCATCCATCCTACGTATTGCGCAGCTGGACCATAAAAATACCTAAGCACAACTAAGGCAAAGCACATGCCAAAGCATAGTTGTTAAGGTCTCAGGTCGGGGCCGCGCATGGGATTATAATGGATATAGGCAAAGTAACACATACTGACACGTAAAGGCTAAAAAAATCATTCATAATTCCCTATAATAAATGCACGATAACGTCGCGCAAAAGAGGAATAATGAAATGCCAAGGCACGTGTCAGCATATTCAGAATATCGCAAAATAACTTGAAATATGACAACTGTTAAGGATTAAGTAAAGATAATTTCCTTACAACCCTGTTCAAGTTTCAATGTGTAAGCATACCTTATATTCAACAAGCACACACATGCAATATAAAGAGATGAATGGGGAATGCGCAAGATGCGAATAAGGGAAAAACAAAATTTCATTCCGAAACATAGAAGTTTACAAATTTACAAATTATGAGGTAGAAACTACAAACACAAAAAAAAAAAAAAAAACAAGAAGGGCTTTTCAAGTCTCTATGTTAATATCAGCCTCTTCATCCTCCTCATCATTATTTCCTCCCTCAGCATCTGGCGCAACCCGCTCCTCGTCATCTCCAAACTTACCATAATCAAGCTGTTCGTCTTGAATATAGTCGTCTTCTGTCATGATAGTGTCAGGAGTAGGTCCTTTGGCCACGCCAGAGCCGCTGGCAGAGGTAGCGTTGCCCGCGCCTATCATCATTGCCACCAGTCCCTTCACATTCATCAAGTAATTTCTTTAAAGCGCCAAGATCGGGCTGGTCAGCAAGCGCGGCTATCTGCAAGTCACAAGGAACAGTATAAGTACCAAAGATTATGAAAAATAAGTCAAGTAAACTCATTAAGGTTAAAATACCTGCTCAAGGATGGGAATTGGAGTATTCAAGTACTTCTCCCCCACCTCAGCCATGTCAGCAGCAGACAGCGTCGAGCTGATAAGGGTAGTCGGATGGATTCTTCTTTAGCATGCCATATTCATAACCATCCTTAAACCCCTCAGCCCGAC